>NC_141690.1:144550018-145161382 GCF_964263255.1 Lissotriton vulgaris | reverse complement strand
TTTGGCTTCAATTGAAGGTTACAGTGATTACAGTGTGTACATCAAGTTTCAGTCTTTCAAACAGAGAGTGTAGTATCCAAATGTAATTTTCACTCTTTTGTGGAAGATAAAAAGGACTCCTAAACGTTGGAGAACTTTTTGAAGACATCACCCCTGAGAGGCCAAATTATGTCTAAAATATTGATGATCCACTTACAAGAAACACTGTGAATTACTTTACCCAAAAATATTCCTTAGAACTTTGTTTGAAGAAACAAGAGGTAAGAATGTGGTAGTTTGAAAGGTAGTTTTTGTTAAAATTTAAGTTTGCTGTCATTGCATTCCGTCCATCAACTTTCACTCTTTAAATAGAGAGTGTAGTGTCCAGATGTTACATTAACTCCTTATTGAAAGATAATAGCTATATATAAATTCTCCCAGAATTTGATATTTGGTCAGGTTTGAAGTCGGCGATTTCAATTTCCAGTTTAGATCCATCTGCTTTACATCATTGTAACATTGATATAAGGTATTTGCCATTTCTTTGTTGATGCAACATAAACATAACATCTGATCTACAATTTGGGCAGGACATATTTTGGTTTGCATTTTTAATAAATCTGATGAAAGGTACTGTTTGGCAATCTAAAAGTGTTAAGCAGGTAAATTGCTCTTTATTTTATTTTGAGAGGTGGATGTAAATGAGCAATCTTCACAGTCATGGTTCAATTTGTAACTAAGTACAAATAAGTCATTACTATGTACTTCTTCTTCTTTTAGTACTCCAAGCATGGTCATTATAAATTCTTGTGTGCCTTGTCGAGCTTTGAGAGTACATATTAGTAATCCACTACTGCTTCGCGGGAGACTCTTCGCACATACCGGAGGGAGACGAGAATCAGGACTGCATGCTCCAGCACCCAACCGGCCTAAGAATGTGCGCTCCAGCCCCTCCTTCCACCCCAGCAGCCCTTCATTAACAACTCGCGCCTCCCGCTTCACGGGAGACACTTCGCAGATACAGGAGGGGGACGAGAATCAGGACTGCATGCCCCAGCACCCAGTGGACCGACGAGTGTGCGCTCCAGCCCCTCACTCCACCCCGGCAGCCGTTCATTAACAACTCATGCTTCCCGCCCACGGAACGCGTGTGGGCAAAGCCCGGGCCAAGGGCGGGCCCATCTAAGCCCGTCATAGCCAGGAGGAGGCAGGGCTGGGCCAGGGCCTAACATCGTCTGTTTCACCCCATTGACCCTACTGCTACTGTGTTTTCCTGTCACCTAAGAGTGGAGGTGAGGATTATTGGGTGCGACTGTCATCTTTTGGCCAAGGAAGTTTTGTCTTGTGGCTGATCAGTCGGGTCCTACAGAACGGTAGAACTCGTTCAGCACACAGGAGCGAGGACTAAAGTACCCTCGGGGCTGTTGACTTGGATACATATCATTGTCTAGACACTAAGGAGGGTGGCTTTTGGCTGTCGCTGGCAGGTTATCGAATAGTGCCTTTGTGATGAATAAAGAGAGGACTAAGTTAGATAATGGGGAGGGAGCCTAAAAGGGACACTTGATGCCTTTTTTGTTAGGGCAGAGTCGGCTCTGGCCCAAGATATCCGTTCAGCTGAAAAAAGACTCTCTTTGGACTTGATCATGGCACAGAAAAGATCTTTATGGGGGTTTCAGCCAAGGCAGGGACACCGAGACCTCTAGATGGCGAGAATACGCCGCAGAGGGTGACTGAGATTTTCGTTGTTGAAGCAATAGCAAGTGTGTCATCTCCCAAGGGGAGTTTAGATTTAGTGGCAAAACACGGAATGGAGGAGGGAGAGGAGGGCCGACCCATGTATGTAGATATGTCACCATCATGTGGGGAGGGAGTAGGGAAAGAGGGGTTGGCGTGTGTTGAAGTACTAGAGATCTGTGAACCAGCACAAAGGGAAACTGTGGAGGTGGTAACCCGGTCTAGAAGGGCGCTCTTAGATAAACATGTGATCAGCAGGGAAGGTGCGCCTGCAACGGTTCCCACAGTTGCAGCTAAGTGCCCACGAGGGGAGGGGAGGGGGGGCGCAATATGGCCAATAGTAAAGGGAATAGGAAGGAGTCATCAAAGGAGGGTAGGACTAAATGTATTCAGGAGGTGGCGGGTTCTTCTCACAGTATTAAATGTAGAGGAATGGAAATGGGTGATGGGGAGACTCAGCATTATGGCTAAGGTTGGAAACGTTCCTCAACATCCAATTATCCCCGCTCCATATGAAAATCACTGCGATTGAAGAGAAAGTGACCTGAAGTGAAACTGAAGAGGGGTTCACCTAGTATAGTCACCCCCGAACGTATAGAAGTGCAAGACAGGGTGACCCGATGTACTGATGTTTTGGGGGGAGTATTACAGCTGGATTTACAACAGAGAGAAAGGAAAGATGATTATACGGATAATTCACGAGCGGGGCCTTTGGGTTTTGATAAAGATGGGAGAAATAGAGGGGAGGAGAGAGTTCCGACCCAAAGGAATGAAGGGCAGATAGCGCAACCTCTAAGTCGACTGATGAGCACGAGGGTACAGGTGGACATGGGGGCCGGTGCTAGTGCACTGAAACCCACGGTGCCTGCGAGTACGTCAGGAGCACGTTTTGGACCTCCTGCCAGCAGCGAGTCCATACACAACAGTGTTGAAAGGGGTCCCTGCCTCAACTGAAAATCGAGAAGAAACACCCCAAATGCTAATCAATAAGGCAGCCCATTGGCTAAGCAAAAACGCCCAATTCAAGCTTGAGCCTTACAGTCACATACTAATGGCAAGAAGGGTGTCCTGGATAGGTTGTAGTGGGAAGTGTTTTGAGGAGATGCAGCGATTCTAAATCTCAGATTCCTGGGGCTCGTACAGGATCTTCTCGAACATTCCTGGGGTGGCTTTCGGGGGGAGAGTGGTTCATCCATCCAATTGCTACCGCAGGTTTTTTTTAATGGGATCCAAGGACAAGATTCCCAAGAGAGGTTGACTGGCAAGAGCACAGTGGTAGTGCTGCAATAGGGCCCTTGCCACTAACAAAAAATCGTTATGCCCCACTTGCAAAAAGTCAGGGTTTGGAAGACATTGATGAATGCGAAGGGAGCTCTTTCATTGGGGATGGCTCTACTGAGACAATTGCTCCACACAGTTACTCAGTCGGAGGCCCGCTAGTAATACCGTAGAGTATACCAACTTCTGTTCCCCTAGAGAGAGCCCAGGATAGCCGCTATAAAAATGAGAAAGTGCAGATATTACAAGCCCAGTTGCCACTAAGCATGAGCGGAAAATCCGTTCCGCTCGCGGATTTCGCGGATTTTCGGTAAATTCGCAATCCGCGAGATTCGCGAATTTCCCGCAAAATCCGCAAACGAAAATCCGCGAATGGAACGGATTGGGTCAAAAGTTCAAGCTGACTTTTAGAATGGCGCCAGCAAGCTGCCAGAGCCATTCTAAAATAGTTACAAAAGTCAGCTTCAACAGGAAGCTCTAATAGATAAAGTAAAGCAGGTGCTGCTCAAATTCAGTTACACAATCATTAATCACCCCAAACTTGGATTAATGATTGTGTAACTTAATTTGACCTTCAACTGGAGCACCCGCTTTACTTTATCTATTAGTGCTTCCTGTTGAAGCTATTTCTAGCTATTTTAGACTGGCGCTGGCAGCTTGCCGGCGCCATTCTAAGTGGGTCTGAGGGCAGAAGGGCACAAAAGTGGGACAGAGGCAGAAGGGGACAAAAACTGAGTGGGGCAGAGGGCAGAAGGGCACAAAAACAAGTGGTACAGAGGGCAGATGGGCATAAAAAACAAGAGGGTGGCAGTGATTAAGCAGGCAAAAAAAAACCCGCAAAATTGCAAAGCGCCTCGCAAACACACGCGAACATGCAAAGCGCCTCGCGAACACCCGCGAACAAGCAAAAATAAAAAAATCCGCAAATTCGCGAATTTTGTGGATTGCCAATTCGCAAATCCGCAAATTCTCGAATTGCCAATTCGCAAAATTTGCCCATGCTTAGTTGCCACTTACAGGTGGTCAGATATTGCCTAGCACAGTCATTATGGGCCAAGGCACTATAAAAATCATTTCTTGGAATATAGTGGGGCTCTCAGCCAAACTAATTATTAATGACTGGTTGGCTTATATAAAGAACTTCCAGGTTATTTGTCTACAAGGGACTTGGGAATGGAGTAGAGACCAGCTAGCCCTGGAAGGATTCAAAATGTTTTTTGTTTCAGCACGGAAAGGGCTGGTGGGAAGAGCCAAGGGAGGGTTGGTGAGGTATGTGGACTTAAAACTGAAAGGGGCATGGGAAGACCTGAGTTGGGACTCTGTTCTACAGGGGTTAAAATTACACATGAGGGGTCAGAACACACTTTTTGTGAATTTCTATAATGCGATATCAGCAGGGCCCCCACTGACTAGATTTAAAGAACTGTAAAAAAGGTTGACAGGGGAGGCTGATCAGGAGGGACGCATGTACCAATGGGTGCTCGCTGGAGACTTTAATTGTCACCTTTGTTGAAACGTGAAAAATAGACCGGGCGACTGGTCTTCTTGCCTATTAGAAAAGGGCCCCCACTTAGAGCACACTATAGAGGGAAAAAAGCTTAATAAGGAGCTGGGAACTTTTGCTTTCCAACACACTATGGATTTATTGAAAGGAGGGGATTCCGGGCGTGTGCACCCAACTTTTAAAGGCCGAGGCTGCAACTCAGTTATAGATTTTATCTTTGTATCAAACACATTGAAACATGAGGTTTTGGGGTTTGAAATACAATTGAGCGCATTCAGTGATCACAATCTCCTAGTTATTGTTTTGAGGGACCCCAATATGCCTAGTACTCAGGAAAAGAGGGGTGCGAATGGTGAGCTAATAGCGGTTGATCAAGGGAGAAGGCTGAGATGGTCTGAGATGGACGTTGACGCCTTTTATGAAGCTTTAATGGTGGACAAAGATCATTATGTATGGAGGTGCCTGAATCCTGAAGTAAAAGGGGCTGATTTAGACAAGGCCTATGAAGGGGTAGCATTGCACATTGATAGACTACTCAGGGCCAAGCCTGGTAAAAAAAGTTTGGCAGAATATGGGTGGTTTGATCAGGCCTGTTCCAAGGCCTTGAGAGAGCTGAAATTGGCACTGAAAACCTGCCCCAGGGACAAAAGTAGGGTTACGGCATGTCAAGGTTTATATAAAGAGGCTGTTAAGCGCCGCAAAGCTTCTTTGCAACAGCAGGCCTGGGAGAACCTGAGGAAAGCAGCAGAAACCAAAAATATGACGGCATTCTGGAAGGTTGTTATTGAGCCATGCTTCCAAGATAGGGATAAACCCAAGATTGCAAATCATATCTTGGCGGAGTCATGGTTCGAGTATTTTAATGGCCTATACAATTTCAGCACCCAGGAGGATTGTTCAGTAACCAAGGAGGGGCAAGGAAGGGAAGAACATATAATCTTTACGCTGAATGAAATTAAGGCAGGTGTGGAGGGACTGACCAGAAATAAAGCGCCGCAACCAGACTGGATTCCTCCTGACCTGTTTTTAGCTCAAGTTGATTTGTGGGTTCCCATATTGACCAGGGTCATAAATGCTGCAGTGAGTATGGGTATGCCTGAATCCTGGCCAACAACAACAATCATACCAACTTTTAAAAAGTGAGATAGGGAGAGCCCGTCTTGTTACCGACCTATCTTGCTTATTGACGTGTCCATGAAAGTTCTTGGTCGGGCCATAATTAACCGTTTATTAGACTGGGCAGAAGAACACAAGATCATCACTGACACGCAATACGGGTTCAGGGTTGGACGCTCCACAACGGACCAATTTCTTAACCTGTACCTCCTGATGGCCAAGTACACAATCGCTAGTCAAGAGACCTTGTACTTGGCTTTTATGGACTTGATGGCGGCATTCGGTCGGGTGAATCGGAAAAAATTATTGGAACCCATGGAGGAGCTGGGAGTGGACCTGGGCCTGGTAAATATCTTGAGATCTCTACACAGGAACACCCTTGCCCAGGTCAGGTACAATGGGGAGGGCGGTATGACTGACCAGTTCCCATGTACAAGGGAAGTTAGACAGGGTTGCATATTGTCACCCTTTCTATTCACCTTGTACATTAATGGTTTAGAGAAAGCGCTGGCCGGGCTGGGAGTGGACTCGCCAAGGATAGGACCCAGGGAGGTTCAGGTTCTGCTTTATGCAGATGATGCAGTACTGCTGGCCCAAACCCCTCGGGCCTCCAAATATTGTTAGATGGTTTTGTCCATTTTATGGAGAGGCTGGACCTGTCAGAAAACCTTGCCAAATCATATATAATGTAGGTAGGTGCCACAAAGAAATATAGATATACGATCAGGGCACACTGTATAGAAAAAGTCCAGTCTTTTTCATATTTGGGGATATCAGTCGACTCTAGACTTAATTTCAAACCTTTGTTGGAGGAAAAATGTCACACCCTAACTAAAAGCACGGGGCGATCATGAATTATGCACACAGGTTGGGTCGCCGGTCTCCTGATCAGATCCTGAATCTTTATAATTCAATATGTTCTGCTAAAGTACTCTATGGCAGTGAAGTTTGGGGCTTTGTGGACACTAAGTCCCTCCACATTGAGGAGAATAAAATGTTTAGAAGATTACTGAAAGAGCCACAAAGTACACCGGGCTTCATTGTGCATGAGGAACTGGGTGCTGCCTATATAAGTAACAGGATAAAATTAAAACCCGTTAGCTGCTGGGTTAAAATCTGGACAAACCCAGAGGCAACTTTGACAAGAGAAATTATAAAGGATTGCATGGTACGTGATAAGGGGATGAATATCCCATGGCTTAATTATGTTAGGGAATCCTTTGAGGGCCTGGGTTGCCCGGAAGTTTTTGCTCGACCTATGTAATTGCTGCCCAAGGATAAGGGTATGGTCAAGGGGGAGATCTCGAAATTATTGGGTTTCAGCAGGGAAGATCAGGAGATAAGAAAACCGGAAGTGAGAAGGCATATCCTGACCAAATCTTGCCTGGGCATTGAACCCTATTTATATCTTATTCACAGTGCCCAAGATAGGTTTCTAATGACGCGTTTTAGGCTGTATTCCTTACATCATAGCCTTGCGGTGCCAGCAGGTTTTACTAAGACGGTGGAGCAAAAGGGTCCCTGCGGATGCGATCAACGATCTCCGCAGGATACCCTTCATTTTGTACTGCTATGCCCGTATTATATGCACCCTAGGAAGCACTTTTACTTTTTTTTTTTAAAAGCAGGGTTTAGACACGCTAAAGTGGCTTTATTGTACTTGAAACTCTCCTCTGAGATTTTAACCTTGTACTGTACTGTACATTTTTTAAGAGTGGCAATGCGTCTTAGGAACACAAGAGGGAATGTGTGAATTGTATATCTATGAACTGTTTTTAAGCTTGTATTGTACTGCAAATTTTTTAGGAGTGGCAATGCGTCTTATATATATATGAATTGTTTTTAAGCTTGTGCTTTTATGGTGTTGTTTTCCTTGATGCCGAATAACGTATATATTTGATTAGATTTGATTTGATTGTAGATCAATATTTGCATTCCACATCTTCAGAATGTTATGGTTGTAGTCATCTATATATTTGGAGGCCTCTGCTCTTCTCAGGTTGTAAGTTTTTTTCAGTGATTTCCATGTCAATATATGTCTGACTGCAGACATAAAACTAATCACTCTTCATTGTGAAGTCATAGGTCGTGGAAGTCCAAATAGATTTCTTGTACAAAATTTGACTTTGCATCTGTTTTTTAAAGTATAGGACTTCCTTCATCTATGAGTTTGAAACTGTAGAACTTATTGCCTCAAGCCCTTTTCACCACGGTCTCTTGAAATCGTACATGCCACATACTCTGGTATGAAAGGCAACACAGAGTCATCATTTTCTGTTGCAAATTTTCGTGAATCCTTTATACATAACAACATGTAAATATGTGGAGAACCAATTGCTTGGTACTCAAAAAGAAATCAGTAACTTCAGAGGAGGATTACTTTTGTTGCAGATGAAAGACATCATGGCTTGTAACCTGTGGTTAAAATAAATGCAAAACATTAGCGGGTTCCAAGGAGCAAATGTCTCCAGCAGTCTTCACTTCTCGCAAAAATTCAAGCAGGTCATTCCAGGCATACTCAGCACAACTGAGTGTCAGACACCAAGTAGGTGCACCCAGATTACTCAACATATATTTGAGTTCTCCGTGATGGCAATACCAATACTAGTTGGCACACTATCAAATTAGTCAAGATGTACTCCAGGTTTTCTACTTTCCAAGACCTTTGTCAATTAATTCCTTTCTAGACAGATTTTTAAGATTAATTCCTGTTTTCAGTATATGGTTAACAACATATGAAAGTCTAGACATGTCACTCTCAAAGAGAGTATGCAATATATATAGGGAACTAAATGTTGAAATCTTGGATGCTCTCAGAGTAATCTGGTTGATCTGTATTCTGCTTTTGGTATCTGTACAGGGCGATCACCTTGTCCAGAGTGAAATAGCTGGGCAAAACAGCAAGCTTTTAAACTTTTATTTCGACACACTCATGGGAGCTCTTTCAGCCTGCTTCATTTGAAAGAGATCAATTGCACCGATTACTTCTTTAGAATGAAAAGGATGGATGCTGTAGTGTACGTAAATCTCTTCTGATCTGGACTTTTTCCAATCTGCCCACTTGATGGTGATGTTTTCTCCTACACCTTTAACATATCTCGAAGACGAAGAACATTTTTATAATAAGCATTATTTTGTACCAGGCATAATGTTTCTTTTTTCATTTTACTTACATCCACTAACTCTTGCGATATTTTTTTAATTCTGTGTTGGTACACCATTTACTAGAAAGACTACTTGTTCATGATCCTCTCTGTGTACACCAATAGTTTCAATATTCTGTTTAAAATCTATAGGTAAGTAGACAACTCTTCCTTTAGGGTTGTTCTGAAGATCAGTTGGTGACAGCGTCCCTGTTTTAAGCTCCATACAAACTATAGCCTGAAATGGATGTACACACTGTATGAGAATTGATTTGTAAATATTAATGATTTTTACTTCTTGTGGAATAGATGCAAATTCTAACTTGATATGTACTGCTCTTGCTGGCATTTTATTATTCTCTAACTTATCATAGAAGTACTTATATATAACTTGCCATGGTGACATGTCAAATCATTGCTCTACAAATAAACATCACATTCTTGCTGCTTATTTCTATTCTCTAGTTTAGTTTTTGAGAATACAACTTTATTGTGACTTTGGCTTCTGTGGTGACTGCGCCGACAATAAATACAAACACAGTTTGGTTTCTCAGAAGAAACTGCATTACATTTCCTCATCTCTTTTGTAAAGTACCTGTTCCTGTACACCGAAATGTACCAACTCCTCATTTTCCCTACACTCCTGTTCAGGACCAAAGAAAATAACACAAAGTTTTTTCTATCTCTGCTACTGTACCATGTAACAGATTTCTATGCATTTCTCCTAAACACAGCCCAGGGGTTTGACATAGTAAAACTCCAAACTAAATTTCCCATTTTAGGGAGGTGAACAGCCAGCATTCCGAAGTGATGAAAGGTGCTTCATACTTTCTTTGACAGACATGCTAGTGAATGTCCCTGAAAATGAGTAAACTTCCTTATTTTCATGAATCTAATCCTTGCAAAACATGTTTGTTCTGTTTCAGACTTCAGCATGGAAACATACGTAGGAAAGTTTTGACTATATAAATTGATTCTTGGTGAACACTGCAAATACTGCTACAGTTCCATTTGTATACAGGGGCTTGTCTATTTCTTCCCTTTATCTCTTTAGCTATCACTTCTTTATCATTCCCAGGAAAAGTCTCCTCTTTTGGAATGGGAGTTCCATCCTTGACCTCATAACATCGGCCAGTTGTTTCTTCTACATGCACTAATGTGTTCTCTTGAAAGTAGCTTTCTTCATTAAAGAAAGGCTCAGTACTGGAAGTATGCTTCCATTCACCAGCGAAGACTTTGAAAAAATAACTTCTATTAAGTCTTTTCTTTTGTCTACTTATCCTCATAAGACAACACTATTTGGTCCAGTGATCTCATTCTGCTAGGTATCTATATAAACAGCTTCCTCTTCAGGTCAAAGGTCTTGTCAACAAATAGACCCTCAACATGTTCCTTATGTTACATGGCTTCTCTTCTTCTTTTATACTGTTTCATAGTCAGTATGAGACTTTGAGTTACCCCACGTCAGAACACTCTGACTCGAATTTCTTTAAACTGCTTCTGTCTCCTTGTTAAACTATCTCCTTTCTTATATGATTTATTAGTCTTGTTGTGACAGAGAACCCGATTCACAGACCTAACTTAAGCCAAAATCCTAAACTTACTACAATTTTGGTATTCACAAAAGGCACCTTCTCATTTTGGTATTCACAGAAAGCACTTACTCATTTTGGAATTCACAGAAGGCACACACTCATTAATTAGCGAGTGCCTTCTGTGAATACCAAAATGAGTAAGTTACTCAAAATTAGTAAGTTACTCATTTTGGTATTCACAGAAGGTACTTACTCATCAATAAGTAAGTGCCTTCTGTGAATACCAAAATGAGTAAGTGCCTTCTGTGAATACCAAAATGAGTAAGTGCCTTCTGTGAATACCACAATGGTAGTAAGTTTAGGATTTTGTCTTAAGTTAGTTCTGTGAATCGGGCTCTTAGTTTTTTTCCCTTTATTAGCTGATTTCAAACTTCCCATTTTATTAACTTACTTTTCATCACTATTTAGCTTTGCAGATACTATTAGAAGAAACTTCCCAGTTTTCTTACCAACAGTACTTTTCTCTGTAAGTACACTGCCCACAGTTGGTCTCTTTTCTTTCTTTTTTGTACAGAGATAGTATCCTTTTCCCTTTTCATTTCTTCTTTATGTTTAATTTGGCATTTTAAGTGTCTCTTTTTAAGTAGAAGTAAAACTCTACAATAAAAATAATAAATAAATTTAACTTATCATCATATACTACAAAATTACATAATTTAACAATTTCATGTGCTAAAAAAATACCTAAAAACGGTGTTGGATCTAGCCCTGATCTCTTGACTGGGTGAGAGTATTCTGTTTAATTCAGAGACTCTGTCCCTCACCACCCCTTGTTGTAAATATTTTTGTCCACCCTAAGCGTGGAAGGGTATACTCAGATGTGAGTCCCTTGCTCATTGCACCATCAGGATTCAAGCAAGCCGGGCCGAAGAGGCTGAAATGCCAGAAACCGGTCCCCGGTAGCTTGTTTCCTTCCCAGTGTAAGAATTGGCTTTTGTAGTTTGGTTTGCCCTGTTCCCATCATGCACTGGGACAGGAACAGACTAATTTGCATACAGCCAGGTTCTGAAACTGGGATGGTGCAATGAGCTAAAAAACGGTGTTGGATCTAGCCCTGATCTCTTGACTGGGTGAGAGTATTCTGTTTAATTCAGAGACTCTGTCCCTCACCACCCCTTGTTGTAAATAAAAAAATACCTAAGGCCTTCATTAAAAGTTACTTGATTACTAGAAAAGTACTTTAACACCTGACAAAGGCTTTTAAATACCAAGTAGACATAGCAGAAAAAGTGGACACACAGGCCCTGCACTGCCAGGCCTCACAGACATATAAACAGATTCTTCTCTGCATGGCTTGTCTCAGTGCTTGAGTACAAATCTGACTGACTGTACGAGTCCCTGTAAAGGTGTGTAAATGTTTCATTAAATAAGAATGTTAGTATAAGAGAGGCTTTATTAGTAACTCAATGGGTGTGCAAATGTATATACATGCATTTGTTTAAATTGCTTACTAACTCTCTTAGATAGTGTTAGTGTATGTACCTATGTGTGCAACTAGCTGTGGTACTGTTGTATACATAAGTGCAGTGTGGGTGTGACATTGGTTGTGGAAGTATGTTGAAATATCTCTGGAAATCTTAATTACTCTATGTATCTCTCAATCTCTGTATAAGGGGCTGTGATATTGAGTATTGGGGTATTTAACTGTTTGTGCAAATGCATCCATTAGAGCTGTATGTGTTGGGTACATGTTTAAGTGCATCTGTCACTGTAACAGTAGGTGTATTTGTGATCTATCCTTTTACACATAGGTCTGGGAGTTAAGTATGGGTAGCAGAATAGATCTATAACTGAAACTATGGGTCAACAAGTGTGCATATAACTCAATCAAATTTGAAAGAATATGTCTTATCTTTTGGACTCATAGCTACCAGCTATATGGCCCACCTTCAGCCTATGTCAGGAGTGAGTTATATGTAGTAGAAGAGAAGTTTAAAGATAAGCAACATGTTTTATTGTCATCAACTCAGCCTAGTTGGAAAACAGTATAAACATGCTTCTATTATGCCAGACTTGAGATTTGTTTAAAGGCCTTATTGTCTGGATGAATGAATTGTTACTGCCAGTTCTTCAGTACATGCCATAATGAGCATCCCAGTGGCTATATGTTTGTCATTGGATATGTAAGTATGTTTGTATATATATGGGTCTCTTACTGTGTATGGATATCTAAATGTATATGTAAGGGGCTGCATTGATTGCTTACTGGCTATGTGCGTGAGTTTTGGGGAGTTTGACTGTGTGTGCAACTGCCTTCATTTCTGCTGAATACATAACAGCTGCATGTGTGTGTGAGTGAATTCTAAGTGCCTCTGTCACTGTATGACTATGTATGTGTATTAGCATCTCTATCCTTTTATATGTAGTCATGTGAGTTCAAGTATAGGTAGGAGATTGGATGTATAACTGGACATATGGGTCAGGTAGTGTGCATATAAGTCACTCAAACTAGGGAATCAGCTCTTATCTTGTGAGCTCATAGCTACCTGCTCTATGGCCTACCTACAGCCTATGTCAGGAGTGAGTTATATGCAGTAGAAGTAGAGGAGTGTATGGCTTAGCAACATGTTTTGATTGTCAACTCAGCCTACCAGGAGAACTGAATATGCATGCTCTACTGTAGCAGCCATGAAACATGTTTAAAGGCCTACTTGTCTGGATGCATGACTTGTTAGAGCTGGATCCCCAGTATATACTGAGTGTTTCAGTGCCTATGACACTATTTGCACAATAGGATATATGGGTCTGTAAGTGCATGTGAGACTTCCCACATTATGTGTTATCTTTTCAAGCTCAAAGCTCCCTCCCCTATGGCCTACCTTCAGCTTGCCTTAGGGGTGGACTTTTCTATAGCAGAAGAGCAGTTTAAGCCGCACCAGCGTGTTTTGAAAATAAAATCAACCTACCAACAAACTGCATTTACAAACTGTATTGTAGCAGGCCTGGGGCAGGTTTAAGAGGCTACTTCTCTCCATGAGAGACTTGTAGTGTCGGTTCTTCAGTATAAATCTGAATGAGTATGTCTGTGCCTATGTGTGTGTGTCACTGGATATCTATGTCTGCTTCTCGTAGTTACACTAAGGGTCTCTCAATGCTTATGTAATCAGCTGCATGTATTGCTCACTGCTGGCTATGCTAGTGAGCATTGGAGTATTGAACTGTGTGTGCAATTGCCTTCAATACTGCTGGATTATTAAGAGCTCTATGTGTGTGTGAGTGAATATTTTAGTGCCTCTGTCACTCTCTCACTAGATGCATAAGTAGCTCTACACATTTACACATAGGCATGTGTGTTGCAGTATGGGCAGGGGAGTGTCTCTGTAACTGTCAAACTGGGTACTTTACTAGGTCTGTGGTATTCTAAATAGGTATCTCAGTGAGTGCATAGATAGATGAGTGCATGGTTAACTGGGTATAAAGTATGTTCTAACTCACTATAAATTCAAACTACATGCTTTCCCTTTTAAACACATACTTTCCTCCACCATTAATCACCTACAGTTTGCCTTAGGTGTGATTTATATTTAATGAGGTAACGGTGAAGATTTTACAAAGCATTGTGAATATCAGTTCAACACAGTTTAAAATGCAGACACTGGTTCTGCAGTAGCATGCCTTCCATATATTTGAATTCCTTCTTCTCTGTGTTGCACAATCAGACGTAGAGTATGTCTACTAGTATCTAATTTACAGATCCTCCCACAGCTACAGCACTGAACCACACCCTTACAAATAAATTAAATGTAACAAATGTGGATAAGCTAAGGAAAGTACATGTAGGATAGAAAAATATTCACTTCACTACTAACACAATTTTCATTCACCTAATATCAATGATATGATTCAGTACATAAACATTCATTCTCCAAACACACATATCTCAGACTGTTTACATGAATATATCACTTATATTACTAGTTACTGTTCAAATGGTTGACTAGTTTCATAAGTACTTTGCTTCATATGTAGTCAATTATTTCACCCCTCTAAAGGTATGTTACAAGTACGTTACAGGATATATGTCTAGTATTCACAGTTTATTACATATAACTGATTCTTATCTGTGCTAACAAGCTTGCTGTGCAAGCGAAGCGCGTTACTGATGAAACTATCTGCTGATGAGGAATACAACTCTGAGTGATCACTTTATTTGGAATCGTTTTATGGAGAAAATGTCTTGCGCGCTCCGCTGACCACAGCGATCCTCTGCCTAGGGAGAGGGGAGACAGAAGGAGCAACACAGCAACAACACACCCACACACACATATATATATAAGGCTGCAAGGCTGAAACGCATCGGTGTGCAGACTGGGCTCTGTTGAATGAAGAGTAAAAAAGAAAACCAAGTTCCTGAGTGCGGCGCCTTCTTGTTCAAAAAAAAAGAAAAATATATATATATATATATATATATATTGTTACACAATCCAACTTTGTGTCATCAGGAAAACGGCAAGCATGCAGGTAATCCGATGTTTAGAATGTTTTTATTGCAAACCCCCTCACCCCAGACAGACGCGTTTTGCTATAGAAGCTTCGTCAGTGTTTGTAAAAAAAAAAAAAAAAAAAAAAAATATATATATATATATATATATATATATAAACATATATATATATTCACTCAAAAAAAACATAGGTTTCAGAGGCTTTATAGTAAGTTGGGCATTTCACTCGTACAAAACCATAGAAATTCCCCCGTTATAGTTAGTTCAGCTAACTATAACTCGGGCGCCCGCAATGCACTGCTGATGACGTCACATATTACATCACTCATGACCTGTTTAGTGACATCACTGATGACATCTCAAATGACATCACTGATGAAATCACTGATGACATCATCCAGCGAATGTAAGTTTTTGTGAAAATTAAATATGTTTTATATATGCATATCTCAAGGTCGATGGAAGAATAAATGGTTATATAAGGGTCTAAATGGATTTTTTTTGTAAAATTGATTATATGACTGATTAAGTGTATCTTAGTGAATACATGGGTTAGTGAGTAATGTTTAAATATGTAAATATGTGTATCAGTCTCTCACTTTGTGAATAAGTGGCTGCATGGGTTGCTGAGTAGCTACATGAGGGTCTATATGTGTTATTAGTTGATTTTTTGAGTATCAGTATGAGTGTATGAGTGCCTGTATGGTTCGGTGGAGGGTATTACTTAGTGCATAGATGAATGAATGAGTGACTCACTGTTTGTATGTGTTGAAGACAGCATCTCTGTAGTACTGTATGGGTGGATAAGTGTGAGTATGGGTGTGTTAGGGAGTGAAAGACTGTCTCAATAATGTCTTTATGACTAACTACATATGTTTTAAACTAGTATTGCCATATAGATATACTTTGCCGATATGCTGTGTTAAGTTAGCATGAGCTTATTAAGAGTTTAAACGCCATTTTACCTTTCTGCTGCTTCTGCACATGACACATAGCTGTTGCTTTAGCTTTGAGCCTAGTAGAATGTTTTGATTCACGCAAGAATAATATGTTGTTACTCTGATATCAGCCTTGCTTGGTGAGCTGTGTCTGTACAGTGAGTGCCGAAACCTTCAAGGATATCTCAACACAGTGGTTGTTCTGCGGTCTGATCTTCGCACGTTCCTAGACATAACATACATGCAGCTGCCGCCAAATTCTGGCTTTAGGTGAGTTTTATATAGCTTTGCACAGAACATACACACACACCTGATGGTGCTTAGCATGCGGAGAGCTGTTGGAAGATGATGTGATCCCTTACCACTAGGATCTTGAGGTATGGGCCGCCCTGCTAAAAACCCAAAGAGACCTTCTTAGATATAATATAATATACTAGCAAGGGAGGGTGAGAATTAGGTGTTACTGAACCCTATTCGTTTTAGCATTTTACCATGATTTCACCTTTTTATAATCTACGGACGAGTGACTATGCGGATTACTTTGTTTATTATAATATGTTTGCTTGTATTAGCTAAGATACTGTGTTTGAGAACACTGCATTAGAGAATAAACATTTCAAATATGCACGCGCCCTCATTTACTCCTTGTTCTGGATTGAAATGATTGTATAACGAAAGAGTGTTCATGTGTTCCACGTTACCTGAGGTGTACTAAGTCCATGTTCTGGTTTGTCTAAGCATTGGGAGTTTGTGATAACCAATGAGACACTGTAGCTAGTCTGGTAGGGGATTTTGGGTACTGAGGTGAGTTTTGGTACACCCTAATTCACTGAGGTTCCAAGTTTCTATGCACAGTTCTGTATGAGAACGGAATCCCTGCGACAGTATATGTGAGTATTGGTGTATATAAGTGAGTATATGAGAGAGTGAGAGATTGGAAGAGTTCCTATATAAATAAGTATGTGTTTCTATAAGTGATTGTTTTAAGAGAGTAAGTATGTGTAAGTTTCTGTAGAAGTAAGTGTGGATGTGTGTTTATAACTGTATATATAACTAAATGGATGTTTGATTCTTTGTTTGCATGTGTGACTATGTGTGTGAATAACTCTATGGATGAGTGTCAGTATGTACCAGGATAGACCTGGCACCATTGGCGTGGGTCTCCCTTCCATTTTTGCTGTTGCCTCATGTGTTTTGCTGGTGTTAGCTACTCAGAGCACTGTGCCACTGCGGACTGGTGCCACAGTGGAAGTGCTCCCTACATAAAAATGTATACATTGATTGGTTTCCATGATTGGCTTATTTGGTTTACTGTAAGTCCCTCGTACAGTGCACCAGGAGTGCCCAGGGCTTGTAAATACAAATGCCGCTGCTGGGCCTACAGCACTGGTTGTGCCACCCACAGAAGCGGCCTGGTAAAATGTGTCTAGGGTCTGCCATTGCAGAACCTGCATGCAGTCTGGTACGGTCATTCTGACTCGGCAAGTGCACCCACTTGCCAGTCCCTAAACCTTCCCTTAACTTCATATTAGTCACCCCTATGGTAGGCCCAAGGGCAGGGTGCGATGTAGCATAAGGTAGGACAAGTGCGGCATGTCACAATAGTGAATTACAGCCATTTCCGTTTTTCACTATTGTAAGGCTACCTGTTCTCCATAGGCCAGAATGGGCTGCTGAAATTATTACACTCTATAATCCTAACAGATTCAGAGAACATGGTAGAAATTCAAGTTTAGTATGCCTGAACTCAGAATAATAAAATACATATTTTAGTAAAGTTTCTTTTAATATCCTGTGTTTGCAAATACTACTTTTAGAAAGCTGGACAAAGGTTTGTGCGCTGTGTAGCGGATTGCGCTATTGCTCCATGTATTCTGGCGTAGAGTACAGTTTATTTTAGCTGGCATTTCGTTCAGACTTGTCGCGCGCATTTTAACATTAATATCCGGTTTTTGTCACTAGCTATTATTTTATTTCTTTTCTTATACCCTGCTTTTAAATAGGCTCTCCTTAGATTAGCTCTTACTTGCACAATAAACTGTGACCCTCACTGCGCCTTTCGCGGGTCTTCAGGCAGTTTGACACGAGCTGCGCCATCTTGGGGGTAGTTTCGGGACGCTCTGCAGGCGCCATTCTCGGGAGCGCTTTAGTGTTTATCCACACGAGGCGCGGTCCCTACTTAAGAAGAGTGGTGCTCGCTGGCCGCCCCTGGACAAAGGTTTGTGCGCTGTGTAGCGGATTGCGCTATTGCTCCATGTATTCTGGCGTAGAGTACAGTTTATTTTAGCTGGCATTTCGTGCAGACTTGTCGCGCGCATTTTAACATTAATATCCCGTTTTTGTCACTAGCTATTATTTTATTTCTTTTCTTATACCCTTCTTTTAAATACGCTCTCCTTAGATTAGCTCTTACTTGCACAATAAACTGTGACCCTCACCGCGCCTTTCGCGGGTCTTCAGCCAGTTTGACACGACCGCCGCCATCTTGGGGGTAGTTTCGGGACGCTCTGCAGGCGCCATTCTCGGGAGCGCTTTAGTGTTTATCCACACGAGGCGCGGTCCATACTTAAAGCTACGATAGAGACGCGCAGCGGAAGCGCCATCTCAGCGCCGGAGTCACGCCAGAGTCCAGCCCGTCTGTGCCCGTCCGGGCCCAGACGGGCCTAGGGCCTGGCACTCTGCTTAAAAACTCTCCTTTGAGGCGGATATACGACCGAGATGAGCTTATAGCATTACGCCACATTAATATTGTCGGTAGGTCTACTGAACTGTAGATCTCTCCCACGGCACTCAGCAGAAGTCAACCTACTTCTACAAGATTCAGACTTAGATATCTTGTTTCTGACGGAAACGTGGATAACTCCTAGTTCCGATGCTGACATCGTGCAAGCCATTCCGCCGGGCTATCTTGTCTATCATCTGGATAGACCTGAGGGGCGAGGGGGTGGCCTCGCTATTTTATATAGGGACTCCTTTGTATGTAGGGCTCAGAACGGTTCAATTTTGGACTGTGAGAGCTGTTATTTCGCTTTGCGGATATCCCCTACAGTCTCGATATCAGGTTTACTGATTTACCGGCCACCGGGCGGTTTGGGTAACTTTGCGAGTTCCCTAACGGAATCAATGACGATCTTGGCCTCATCCACGGCTAATTTCATGGTGCTGGGAGATCTCAATCTCCACTTCGATGACCCCGCTGATCTAGTAGCCCAAGATCTTCAGGGCGATTTGAAAGAATGTGAGCTGGTCTTAATTAATTCTGGGGCCACGCACGAAAAGGGACACCTACTTGACCCAATTTTCTCCAACATTCCCCGTCTTACGGCTAGGCCTGCTTATCCCCTCCCGTGGTGTGACCATTTCTTGGTATCAGCACTCTGGCAAGTCGACTCACGGCCCACAAGCGCCAAGCAGGCTTTCTTGGTGGACAGAGCCTGGTCCAGATTATCGATCAATGACTGGACCTCCAAGTTGGAAAACATGCCCCTTCCCTGTGAGTCGGACCCAATTAAGGGAGATGCTAATATTACCCACTGGCTGTCCGCTTCTTTAGACGCCCTCATACCGAAAAAGAGAGTTCAAAAGAGGGAGAAAAGAGTAGGATCTGTCGAGCTTCGCGCCCTCAGGAAGGGATGTAAAAAGCTGGAGAGGTTGTGGAGGAAGAAATGGGAGATATCCAGGAGAGACGAATATTGTGTCGCGATGAGGGGCTATAAGTCTGCTCTTCGACAGGTAAAGGTCCAATTCTTTGAAGAGCACATAAAATCTGCCTCTAGCTCCTCTAGAGAGAGTTTTAAAGTGGTTAAAGAACTTCTCAAAGTTCCTGAGCCTGCAGTCACTTATGACAAACAGAAATGTACGGAGCTAGCAGAGTTCTTCCACTCAAAAATTGAGAAGATTTTAAATACCCTGCCCCAGCCCCTGCTGCCTCAGGATAATGGTAAACTGAACACAGGAACACAGGCTAGTGAGACAGCCACCCATCTAGACTCTTTTGGCCCAGTATCAGTGGCGGAAGTTTCCAAAGCTCTAGAATCCCTGAAGAGCGGCTCCCCCATGGACCCGGCCCCTATGAAGTTCCTTAAACAAGTAGCAGCTCCCATCGGGGCTCCCGTTACAGACTTAATGAACGCCTCCTTTGGCCAGGGCCTGGTGGCACCAACCTGGAAAACAGTTGTTGTAAAGGCACTTTTAAAAAAGCCTAATCTGGATTCTTCGGACCTGGCTAACTTTAGGCCCATCTCTTTGTTGCCGGGACTCGGCAAAATCGCTGAAAGGCTGGTCAACCAACAACTGTCTGGCTTTTTGGAGTCCAACGGATTTCTGCGAGTCTCGCAAACCGGTTTCCGTCCAGGTCAGGGTACCGACACTGCCCTCTTGGCGGTCGTTGATGAAACCAGACGCATTCTGGATTCAGGAGGGTCAGTGGCAGTGATCCTCCTGGACCTCAGTGCGGCGTTTGACACCGTGAACCACCAGGTGCTGATTCAGCGGCTTGCTGAGGTAGAGGTGTCTGGGGTTGCCCTGCAGTGGCTGAGGTCATTTCTTACCGGACGAACATACCAGGTCTGGGAAGGCGGTGAGCGTTCTAAATCGTTCCCCCTCCAGTGTGGAGTCCCACAGGGCTCCTCCCTCAGCCCGACATTATTTAATGTATATATGGCCCCTCTGGAGGACATAGTTGCCCCGTATGACATCAAGATCGTCAGTTATGCGGATGACACGCAGTTGGTGGTTTCTCTATCCCAACTGGCGGACAATCCTGACATACTGCACTCATGCCTGTCGGACGTTCACTCCTGGATGGAAGAATCAGCCTTCAAGCTGAACGGCTCGAAGACAGAAATATTACTGTTAGGGAGCAAAACTCCTCTTCTCCCTTTGACCAGCTGGCTGAGCTGTATGGGAGACCTTCCGGACCCTAAAGAGGTGATCAAGAGCTTGGGAGTCTGGCTAGAGCAAGACTTGTCATTTCGGACCCCAGCTAAGAAAACTGCAGGAGTGTGCTTCGCCCTGTTACGGTCTGCCCGTAAAATTTTCCCTCTTTTACCTGTAACATCTAGGAAGCTGCTGATTCAGGGCTTGATCACATCCAGATTGGATTACAGTAATGCCATCTTCTTGGGCGCTCCTGAATCCACACTCCAGCAGGTCCAAAATGCGGCGGCAAGGCTGCTCATGGACATTCCTAGGACGCAATCAGCTAGACCTGCCCTAAAGGCGCTGCACTGGCTTCCAGTGCGGGAGAGAGTCATATTTAAAGCACTCTGTACAGCCCATAAAATTCTTCTGGGGAAAGTCCCTCCTATACTAAAGAATTTAGCGGTCCCATATAAAGCGAGCAGAACGTTGCGCTTCGACCAAAAACACCTTCTTTCAGTCCCCAGAGTTAAAAAGGCCCGCACTGGCGGGAGAAGATTCTCAGTTAACACGGCGAAGCTGTGGAACTCGCTCCCTTTAAAATTACACGCCGAGTCTTGCACACTGCGGTTTCGCAAATGTCTTAAAACCTATCTGTTTCCTGCTTGAGTGCATTAATCTGGCCGTTTTTACTATCTGATGGTGTCAGGACAAGCCCTGGGATGCCCACGGGTAACTGAGCGCTATATAAAATTTAAATAATAAAGTTAGTATTTCCTTGCCTAACTTTTTCATCCCGCCTCTGCTAGGATGTGTATCTGATGTCTGGTTTCTTTGAGAGACAGGGCTGGGGAATTCCGAGAGACAGGCTGGGGCTCCCAGGTGGTGAATAGAGAGATTACAACAGGATGGGTGGGAGGAGTGCCCCTTGACTCTGTATAGGGCTGTGCTCTGCCACCTCAATGCTGGCTTCACCCCGTGGGGAGCGTCTGATGTCTCTGACCTGCACACTGAAAGAAGAAGCCAGAGTCTCCAAAACAAAGTGCTCAGGAACTGGACTTGATTAGGCAAAGGCCCCCCTGGCCTGAAAGAACAAAGGATTTTGGGTATAAAGATAGGAGCCCTGCTCCTAAGAAATCAGATCCTGTTTAAACCAAGAAGAACCTCTGCTCGACGAGAAGGACCTGGAAAAGCTGCATGGAGGAGTACTGTCTCTGACCTGGGAGACTGGCCTGTGGTGGGTGCCTTGCTGCAAGAAGAAGAGGAGAAGACTGAAGTGACTTTGCATCAACTTGTGCATTTTCTAACAATCTCCAAGGGCTTGTGTGTGAGCTTGCCCCCTGAACAGAGTCCTAGGACCATTGGACTCTCCCCCTGCCTTTACTAAGAGCTGCTGGATTGCCTGTGTCTGTTTACCACTGGAGCCGTCGCCGAGTGCGCCTGGCAAACCCTGCCCTTGGAAGCCCGTGCTGCTGCCGCCCTGCACTGTGTGTCTCCGCTTGTCCCTGAGCGGTAGCACACACCGTATCGAAGCTGGGCCGCCCCGCTCCCTGATTCGCTTCCCCGCCGGTTTGTGCCGCACCGCCCACTGCCTCTGGCCACCACGGACTAAAAAGCCATTCACCCGGCGAAGTACGGTTCGTACGTGCCAAGCGTACCAAACCGCCCGTGCTCTAACCTATGAAGCCGCTCCGCACTGAAAGAGCCGCCCAGTACATCTCGTACTGGCTGCTGTGTGCTGCGCTGCCCGCCCCAGGAAACAGCCTTGCACCAAAGGTACGGCTCGAACGCCACACTACGCCATGGACCCTGCAGAGCCCCGGACCGCCCGCCTCGCATCCCTGTGACCCCCCCGCTCTGCGCCTCGCACAGAGATGCCGCCACGAGCCTGGACCACAGCGTAGAGGGGCCGCCAACACTCTAAGCCTGCTTAATGTCCCGGACGCCGTTGTTGAGCCGGTCTCTCCACCCTCTAAGGTATTGTCTCCAACCGTCGCACCCTCGGTGCGCACGCCTCGGGCCGGAAGGTCCATAACGATTGTGTCAGCATTTAAAAATTACTGAGTACCCTGGGCGAGTCGGACAAGAGTGAGCAACGCGCACAGAATAAGAAGATATACATTTTAAAGAACTTTTGATTTGCTAAACAGTATTGTGGCCTCATTAGACTAAGTTACCTGGGTCTTGTATTAAGTCCTATTGATATATATATATAAAAGATACTATTTTTGATACAACGCTAGACTGGTGTCCATTTGTGGTGTGTTCCTGAGTTACTGTATGTGTTCACAAATGCTTAACCTGTAGCACGCTCCTGAGATAAGCCTTGTCTGCTTGCGCCACACTACCTAGAGGGTTAGCAGGGGTTATTTTAGAGGGTGATCCCCTTATCCTGACTAGAGGAGAGGGTCCCTGCTTGTCACAAGTACTTACCTGTGCCAACCAGAGACCCCCAATATATAACAAGCTGTATGAGTACATATGATTAGTAAGTACATGTATGAGTGACTGTATATAACTGTTGATAATTGAGTGGATGTGTGTGTAGATCTTGGAATTACTGAATAGGTGTGTTGTAACTGGTATTGGTATCTCCATTTTTTTGAAAATGTTATTATCTATTTTTGAGTGTGTGAATCAAAGGTTATATTAGGGTCAGAGGAGGTCTGCCACTCTATCACAAGGATGATGTCATCAGTGATGTCATCAGTGATGTCACTGACCATGACATGAGTGATGTAATATATGACGTCATCAGCAGTGCATTGCAGGTGCGTGAGTTCTAGTTAGCTGAACTAACTATAACGGGGGAATGTCTATGGTTTTCTACGAGTGATATGCCCAACTATCTCTAACGCCCCTGAAACCTATGTTTTTTCAGTGAATTTCTAAGGTTTTTTAAATGCTAATTCCTAACTATAATGTGACTGAAACCTATGTTTTTTTTCAGTGAATTTCTAAGGTTTTTAAATGCTAATTCCTAACTATAATGTGCCTGAAACCTATGTTTTTTTCAGTGAATTTCTAAGGTTTTTTAAAAGCTAGTTTATAATTATGCCTACAGAGGTAGGACATGTAAAGAAAGAAGAAAAAGAAATGCAGAAAGAAGCAACAGAAGTCCTCAAAGACGAAGAAAAGTGCATGAAGAAGAAGGACTTGCAGAAAGAACAAACAGAGGAGCAGAAAGAGGTCTTGTTGTAAAATCATCCTGTACCCTCAACTTTTCAGATGGGTACTGCTGGTAACTGACTCTGACTGACCAGTCCTAGAGCCAGCGCTATGCTAAAAGAATACAGTTAAAACACCTACATACACTAGGGAACGCTATGCGTTGGTGTACCCCTGTTATTAGAATGACCTCCTCTGTAAGCCCCTAGTATATAATAGGGCAGGGGGATTAAAACTACCTCTTAAAACGCGCCACAGGCAGTTTTTAATTTGGTGGATAAAGTCCTCTAGAATCCTCAGTGTCTCTTGGGTAAAAGTAGCCCACCAAGTTTCTCCAGTTAACACCACAGAGCTGCATTGCAGAGAGGTGTAAAAAGGGGCACAGCCTGGACCACCTCTCTACAACGCAGCACATTGGTGCTTACTGGAAGCACCTGGTGAGCTAGTTGGCCACCAGGGGCCCTCTGGATTGAAGGGGAATTATTCCTCCAACTTAAAATGTACCACAGGGCATGTTTACACACATGTAAATGCAACCTGTGGCTGTTTTAATTTGAGAGATTAAGTCCCCTTGAATCCTGAGAGTTCCTAGGGTCCAACTAGCCCACTAGGTACCTCCAGTAAGTGCCAATCAATCAATCAATCAGAGAATTTGTAGAGCGCGCTACTCACCCTTTAGGGTCTCAAGGCGCTGGGGGTAGGGGTGGTTGCTACTGCTCGAACAGCCAGGTCTTGAGTTGTTTCCTGAAGGCGAGGTGGTCCTGTGTCAGCCGGAGGTGGTTGGGGAGGGAGTTCCATGTCGTGGCTGCCAGGTAGGAGAAGGGTCTTCCTCCAGCGGTGGCTTTGCGGATGCGTGGGACGGTGGCAAGGGCGAGGCTGGCGGAGCGGAGCTGGCGGGTTGGTGTGTGGACGGAGAGGCGGTTGTTGAGGTACATGGGGCCCGCGTTGTGGAGAGCCTTGTGTGCGTGGGTGAGGAGTCGGAATGTGATTCTCTTGCTGACGGGGAGCCAGTGCAGATTCTTCAGATGAGCAGAGATGTGGCTGTGGCCGGGAATGTCCAGGATGAGTCTTGCCGAGGCGTTCTGTATACGCTGTAGTGGTTTCTGGAGCTTGACTGTGGGTCCGGCGTAGAGGGTGTTTCCGTAGTCTAGGCGGCTGGTGACGAGGGCCTGGGTGACCGTCTTCCTGGTTGCGGTGGGGATCCATCGGAAGATTTTTCGGAGCATGCGCAGGGTATTGAAGCAGGACAAAGAGACGGCGTTGACTTGCTTGGTCATCGTGAGGGATGAGTCCAGGACGAATCCCAGGTTGCGAGCGTGGTCTGGGGGTTTGGGGGCAGTGCCCAGGGCAGGTGGCCACCAGGAGTCGTTTCAGGCTGAGGGGGACGGTCCCAGGATGAGGACTTCCATCTTGTCTGAGTTCAGTTTCAGACGGCTGAGCTTCATCCATCATCCATTCTGCGACGTCCTTCATTCTTTCCTGGAGGCTGGCTCTGGCGATGTCCGGGTCGTTGGTGAGGGAGATGATCGTCGGCATAGGAGATGATGTTGAGGGTGTGTTTGTGTGTGATGGCCGCGAGGGGGCTCATGTAGACGTTGAAGAGGGTGGGGCTGAGTGAGGATCCTTGTGGGACGCCGCAGATGACTTCGGTAGCCGTGGACGGGAACGGGGGAGGCGGACTCTCTGGGCTCTGCCTGCGAGGAACGTGATGATCCATTCCAAGGCCACGCCTTGGATACCGGTGTCACTGAGGCGTCGTATCAGGGCGTGGTGGCATACCGTGTCGAAGGCTGCTGAGAGATCCAGGAGGTTGAGTGCGGTGGTTTCCCCGTTTTCGAGTATCGACCTGATGTTGTCGGTAGCTGCGATGAGGGCGGTCTCAGTGCTATGGTTTGCTCAGAAACTGGACTGTGATGGGTCAAGGGATCCGTTAGTCTCGAGGAAGGCGGAGAGTTGTTGGTTGACGGTCTTCTCGATGACTTTGGCGGTAAACGGGAGGAGCGAGATGGGTCGGAAGTTATTGAGGTCCGTGGACCAAGGGGCTTTCTTGCTGTGGGGTCCACTGGGTGGTTTCTTCAGTGGTGCGAGTTTGTCTGCGCAGTCGGCGAGCCATTGTGCGAGGTTGTCATTGGGGTCCGTGGTGGTGGTGGGAGGGTTCTGGCTGAGGGAGGTGGTGAGCTGGTCGGCGGTGATCTTGCTCCACCTTCTGCGGGGGGCCTGTTGCGGGTGGTGGTGGGTCGTGGTTTTCTTGAAGGAGAAGTGGACGCAGCTGTGGTCAGTCCAGTGGAGTTCGGTAGAGTGGCTGAAGGAGATGTGCTTGCTGGAGGAGAAGAGGGGGTCAAGCGTGTGGCTGGGGTAGTGGGTGGGGGTGTTCACCAGCTGCTTGAGTTCGAGGTTGGCGAGGTAGTCCATCAGGGTGGTGGTGTTGCTGTCATTGTTGTTCTCCAGGTGGAAGTTGAGGACTCCTAGGAGGATGTAGTCTGGGGAGGTGAGGGCATGCAGGCTTACGAAGTCTGCAATGGTTTCGCTGAATTGAGTGCGTGGTCCCGGGGGTCTGTAGATAAGGGTGTTTCTGAGGGTGGTCCTGGGGTCGATGTGTATCTGGAAGTGCAGGTGTTCGGCGGCTGTGAGGGTGTCTTCCGACTTGGTCGTGATGCGGATGGTGTTTTTGTGGACGATGGCGATGCCTCCTCCGGTTTGGTTGGTGTGGTCCTTCTGGGTGATCTTGTAGCCGTTCGGGATGGCTATGGCGATGTCGGGGGCTGAAGAGGCGTTCATCCTGGTTTCCATGAGGAAGGCGATGTCCGGTGCTGTTGTGTCTAGGAGGTTCCAGAGTTTGACTGCTTGTCGGTGGACGGAGCGGGTGTTGAGCAGGATGCACTTGAGGTGATTCTTGCTGGTGGTAGGCTTGGTGGGTGTTGGCCCGGGATGGATGCAGGTGAATTTGCGATCTTGGCAGGTGAAGGGTCCGTGGGTGCGGTTCAGGGTGGCCAGGTGGCAGGTGGGGCGGTGTTGAGTGCGCGGAGGGTGGCGGCGTCGTAACTTCGTCGGGTACGTTGGCATTGTCGGGATCCAGGGTTTCTGGCGCTGGGCGTGGTCCAGGCATGGATGGGCGTAGACGGGCTTGCCTTTGGCGCGCCTTCGGCGCGCAATCGTCACGCCCGCTGCGCGTGACCGCTGCTCGTACACGTGGACTCCGCCATAAGTGGCATAGTGGGAGGGAGGAGCAGCTGGGAGGCAGGAGCGGGGTGGCAAATAGGAGGGGGAGAGGGTACAGAAGGAAAAAAGGGGGCGGGCCACGGGGGAGCAGCGGCAGGGAGCAGGGAGCAGGGAGCGGGGGAACAACAGCAGGAAGAGGCAGCAGGGAAGCACAAAAGTCAGAAAAATACAGGGGCACAACAGTCAAATAAGCAAAAAATTAGGCACAGAAGCAGGAAAAAACACAACCAAGAGGCACCTATGCCCTTTGAGCAGCAGCGAACAGGTGGCAGCAGCAGGGGGAACTGGGGCACTCAGGAGGAGCCACGTAGCGGGTGGAGTGAACGGCTCTGACAAGGTCAGGTCAGGTCACAGCTCCCCGTCGTGTGTCCACCGCCTAAATAGTCAGCGGGAGGGAGGAGCAGCTGGGAGGCGGGAGCGGGGTGGCGAATAGGAGGGGGAGAGGGTACAGAAGGAAAAAAGGGGGCGGGCCGTTAGGGAGCAGCGGCAGGGAGTGGGGAGCGGGGGAACAACAGCGGGAACAGGCGGCAGAGAAGCACAAAAGACGGAAAAATACAGGGGCACAACGGTCAAACAAATAAGCAAAAAATTAGGCACAAAAGCAGGAAAAAACACAACCAAGAGGCACTTACGCCCTGGGGCAGCGGCGAACAGGCGGCAGCAGCAGGGGGAACCGGTGCACTCAGGAGGAGCCACGCGGCGGGTGGAGTGACCAGCTCTGACAAGGTCAGGTCAGGTACCGTGTTGCAGAAAGGTGTAAAAAGGGGTACGGCCTGGACCACTTCTCTGCAACACAGCACAGTGGCGCTTACTGGAAGCACCTGGTGGGCTAGTTAGCCCCCAGGGGCCCGCAGGATTGAAGGGGAATTATTTCCTCAACTTAAAACACGCCACAGGGCGTGTTTGCACATGTCACCTCAGGCCCCGTCCCCTCCCTTCGCCCCTGTGTAAACGCGCCCTGTGTCCATTTTCAGTTGGGAGATTAAGTCCCATTGAATCCTGAGGGTCTCTAGGGTCAAACTAGCCCACTAGATACCTCCAGTAAGCGCCACAGAGTTGCATTGCAGAGAGGTGTGAAAAGGGGCGTGGCCTCTGAACACCTTTCTGCAACGCAGCTCCCTGGTGCACACTGGAGGTACCTGGTGGGCTAGTGACCCTCAGGATTGAAGAGGAATGTAAATGTAAATGTCATGGTACTTATAGAGCGCACTGTCACCAGAACGGTCACCTTGCGGTGTCGCCTATTTGGCTTCCTGGCGCTGATACCCATACCGCTGTGGAACCCCCCTGGCTTTCCCTGTGAAGTGTCCACTCCTGGGCACCCCCAGGGTGAAGCCAGGTATCCTTAGCACTGTTTGGGCCGGTGTGGAGGCTAAGCAAGCTATTGCCCAGAGTTGCAGCGTGGGGCCCGTGATTAGAATAGGCACCGAGGCGAGAAATAACAGGTCTGAGGAAATTGTGCCCAAGACCCCGCCGAGGCAGGAATCGAACCCTGGTCCCTGGCCAGAACTCTGCATCAGGGTCTGCCACTCTAACCATTGAGCCACACTCCTCCACGAATACATTCTAAAACTTAAAATGCACCACAGGGTGCGTTTGCACAAGGGTGACATGTCTGCAAACAAGCCCTGTGGCGTGTTTTAAGTTGGAAAATTAATTTCTCTTCAATCCTGAGGTTTCATGGGGGCCAAATAACCCACCAGGTACCTCCAGTATGCGCCAGCCCCTGGGAACCCCATCCCCCAGGGCCTGACCCCTTTTTCATTGTTTTTTATAAATAATTTGGAAAGGGCCGCGTAGCGCCCCCTCCCAAGGCCTTAATCGGCCCCGGGGACCTCATCCCCCGGGGCATGGCCTTTATTTATTTTTTTAAATCTTTTGGAGTGGGGCTGCATTTCCCCTCTCCTCAGGCCACTTTTGGCCCCGGGGACCCCATCTGACGGGGCCAGCCTTTTTTTAAAAAATGTTTATTTTATTTTGGGGAGGGAGGCCGCATGGCCACTTATGGCCCCAGAGACCCCATCCCCCGGAGCATGGCCTCTCATTTGGGACCGTGGGGGGTCCCCAATCCCCCCACAGTACCAGCCGGCTCCCTGCCTCCTGCGGGAGCTGGCATTGCTGTTCCACATGGGGAGCTGCTAAGATGCAGCACCCTCTGTGGAAATGCAATTTGGTTTGCATTTTCTGCTGTCTCTTTCAAAATGCAAACCAAGTTTGCTATGACAGGGCAGGGGTGGCAAGGCTCCCGCCCTGCCATAGTAAACTACAGTGTCCCGGGGTGGGCACCCCGGAACACTGCAGTAGCTGGCCATGGGGGGCTCCAGGAGGGGGGCCACGTGGCGCCCCTCCCAACCTTTTCAAAGCCCTGGGGGTGGTGGTCCGCGGGGCTTGGGGGTCCATAATAGACCCCCAAATTTAAACTCTTAGTGCCCCGGGGAGGTGGCGGTCCCCGGGGCTGCAGGGGGGCAGTGAACACCCTGCATATATTCTAATGAAGCCAGGAGATGGCGGTCCCTGGGGCTGGGGAGGCTGTAAGCCCCCCGTACATCATTTTTCAAAGCCCCCGGGGTGGCAGTCCCAGGGCTGGGGGCCCCTCTGACCTCTGGGTCCCCCATTCACATAAAAACATTGTCCCAGGGACTTGGCCCCCCCGGGGGCTGATTACCAAGGAAGCGCAGGAGCCCGTGCTTTGTTTTTTTTTATCAGCAGGATCCGAGCACCCTGCGCTGATTTTGCCTATTAAAAAAAATATTGGGGGGCCTTGTGGAACCCACTAAGCACGTCTAGGGTATTTCTACCCTGCCCTTTTTGCATTTTTTGCATTTTTTTCTGCTTTCTTGTGCCTTGGTTCTACCGAGGCATAAGATGGCTGCCAACAATTTCTGGTTTGGAGTGTTGACAGCCAATTAGCATACAGCTCGTGCTCGGCAGGGTGCGCGGATCCTCCGCGGCCATAGATATATACATATGATTTTACTTTTGGTTTTCTCAGGAACTACTGAACGGATTTACACCATTTAAAAAAAAGGCACGAGTCTGAACCAAGGACTACCCCTTTGCCAAATTTGGTGAAATTCCGTTCAGCAGTTCGGGCTGTAGCTGCGGCTAAAGGTTCCTATGGGAAATTGCATGGGGAAAACACATTTTGAAACCCCCCTTTTTTCTCAGCCCCCACTTGACGAATCACGCCAAGACTTTCAGGATAGAAGCAGACCGGAGCGAGCCATAGGTTTTGAAAATTTGGAGAAGATTCATTGACCGGCACAAAAGTTATTGGGAATAGAACGTTGCGGATTTCCTATGGAAAATAGGTCCTAACTATAACTATAACACTTGTGGAGTGGTGTGGCTCACTGGTTAGAGGCGGCAGACCCGGAAGCAGACCCGGAAGCAGAGAACGGCCCGGGACCAGAGTTCAATTCCCGACGCTGCAGGGTCGTGGACCAGGGTCAGCAGACTCGATAATTCTTGCCTCGGTGCCTACTCTAACCAGGGATCACACTCAGCAACTCTGGGCATTAGCTTGCCTCATCTCTACAACGGCCCCCCACATTCGCCGGGGATGCCTGGTTTCACCTTGGAGATACCCAGTAGGGACCATCTCACAGGGATAGCCAGGACGATTCCCCAGCGGTCTACAGCGCCACAACGCCTCAGGGCAGCAGTGCGCTTTGCAAAACACATACATTTACATTTACCTATTGGTGACTATATATATATATATATCTTCCCAGATTTGTCCAAAACGGAAGAAGCACTCACAGCAGGTAAACTCTTCAGAGTTCTTTATTTAGGATAAACCTGCATGTTGCATCAAGATAGTTCTCAGTGTTACACGTTGCAGACCTCCTGGTCCTTGTTCACAGGCACAAATGAAGCAGGCAGCACATTGCACTTCACTTCCTTCTGCATGCTCATTCAGTGATTGCCCTCAGGTGGGCCTCTCTGATGAGCAAGTTCTCGCTAGGCATGCTGGAACTCACAGTGCCTAATTAAAATTCAAACCCTCCAGTGGGTATGCACCGCAACATTGCAATAGTAATTGCTTAACAGCCCTCCAGTGAGCCTCTCAATACTGCAGGCAAGTTCAAATTCCATCAATCCCCTGTACCGATGAGAGGCTATAAAAGGTTCAAGCCTTCGGTCCCACATATATATGTATATATATATATATATATATATATATATATATATATATATATATATATATATATATATATATATATACACATTATCAGGGTCCCCGTTATTCACATATCTGTGAACTTGCTTTATTGATCCTCAAATTTTAGCACACTCATACTTAAAATTTCTTCTCACAGAAAATGATAAGTACCACTCTCTGTGAGAAAGAACCAGTAATAGCAATTTGCCCCTCTCTTACTCCAGTGATACTAATGTAGCTAGGAAACCAAAAGATCCTTTCATTTGCCTGTTCTAACTCCCGTTTTCATTGGTCAGGTTCTTTTAATCTTTTATTAGTCCCACGATAAGTAGCTCAATCTGGTAGTTCCTGTGGGTGGATTTGCAACTCCATTGTGATGCCCAGTGTGGCCAGTGTGGCCCCCCATATAACTTTGTGACAGAGTTCAGAATCCATACAGTAGTCCATTAAAGCATTTACAATAATACTACTACTATTTTTAATCTACATTTGCCATCCTATTGTAGTGCTTAAATGGGAATCTGTTATTTCACAACATATACCATCTCTAAAATATTGTAGCAGGTGCAGTTCACTGCTTGAAAATGTAAGCATATCCACAATAGGGTAACTTATCTTACATGTATCCTGAGCCAATCACACATCTATTTGTTTTACCTAATAAATCACTACCTATTTTAGCAACAAAATTATTTATAATACCCAACCAAATATGTCCTTTTCTTCAACCAGATCCACTCCTACATTTTAAGGTCATTTATTTCTACCAAATATCACATTCAGCTGCAGCTTTCTCCTGCATGCTACTGCTTCTTCCTTCAAAATGGGTAGAGTGTGGCTTTAGGGTCACAACTATGTTATTTGGGCCAGAAAGACTGCCAGAGAGAGTGCCAAAATCCAGACATCTCAATTGTGCACTGTGGTGGCAATGACCTAAGCACTCTTACTGGGGTAGGATTAGAAATCACAATGGAGAAATTTGGCCAATTAATGACACTTTTTGTCATAAATGGAGCGCACACCGCTAGCCCCTCCTCCGGATCGCCCCTCGGGACTCTGGTACTTGCAGTTCTTCAGTGGATCACCCAGGTGGGTGCAAGTCTGTACTTGTAGGACTGATGAATCTCTAGACCCGATACATGTCCCGGGTTTTAGGATATCGCCCGAGACATGTCTCGGGTTTCGGGATGACTTCCCTCATCAGTAGAGAAAGATTTTTTAGGGGTGGAAGAGAAGGCCGCCACACAACAGTCAAAGGCCTCGATGCCAGAACCGGCACGCAGGTGCGTCTTCCAAGAGCCCGTCGGCCCAAAGCTCAAGGGAGCCGTATTGTGTTTCGTCATAAATGGAGCGCACACCGCTAGCCCCTCCTCCGGATCGCCCCTCGGGACTCTGGTACTTGCAGTTCTTCAGTGGATCACCCAGGTGGGTGCAAGTCGGTACTTGTAGGACTGATGAATCTCTAGACCCGATACATGTCCCGGGTTTTAGGATATCGCCCGAGACATGTCTCGGGTTTCGGGATGACTTCCCTCATCAGTAGAGAAAGACTTTTTCCTTACACTGCCTTGGTGTACACCAACACTTGCCAAAGGCAGAAATAGAAATGATCAGACACATTCTGTCCACAAATACACTGAGCCAGGAAACATGTCAATATAACTGTTTCTGCATTCCTTAGAGACCACAATATATACAAAAACGTGCTCTTTGACATGGAGCATATATATAGAGGTGATTTTCTCTGAGGAAAGCAACAGAATATTCCTTAACAACTTGAAAGACTGCATTCTCTCTGATGTGTAGTTATCATCCACACACAATATGCCCACAATTCGGAGTTGCAACTCCATCGTATATCTGTAAAGCAAAAGCCCAAATTCAATGTACAACAGCACATTTAAGACTTATAACACTCAATTAGAATCTATGCATGTGGCAATGACTTTGTGAATAGTTTTGTGAGTGTCTAAGTGTGTGTGTAAGTGGGTGCATATGTTTCTTAGTGAGGCTGTGAGTAGATACATCACTTTTTGAGTGGGTTTGAAAGTGGGTGCATGACTGTCTCATTGGGTCTGACAATGGGTGAATCAGAGTCACAGTGGGTCTGTGAGTGTGTGCTTAAATGTGTGAGTGAGGCTGTCAGTGGGAGTATGAATCCATGGGTTGATCTGAGTGGGTACATGAGTCCCTGAGATGGTGTCAGTGAGTGTCTGAGCGGGTATGTGAGTGGCTGCATGAGTCTGTGACTGATCTATGAGTGCTTGCATAAGTGTCTGAGTGGATCTAGGAGTTGATGCATGAGTGTCTGAGTGGGTATGTGAGTGGGTGTTTGAGTTGGGATATGAGTGGTTGCATGTGTCTGTGACTGGATTTATGAGCAGGTCCAGAAGGGTCTGAGTGGATCTGTAAGTAGGTGTAGGAGTCTCTGAGTGGGTCTGTGAGTGGGAGCATGAGTTTCTGAGAGAGTCAGTGATTGAGGGCATGCGTCTCTGAATGGGTATGTGACTGGGTTCATGAGTCTCTGAGTGGGTATGTGACTAGTTGCATGAGTGTCTGAGTGGGTTTGTGAGTGGGTGCATGAGTCTGTGACTGAATCTATGAGCAGGTGTATGCGTCTCTGAGTTAGTTAGTGAGTGGGTGAGCAAGTCTCTGTGTGAGTCTGTGATTGAGGGCATGAGCCTATGTGTGGGTATGTGACAGGGTGCATTAGTCTATGAGTGGGTGTGTGTCTGTGAGTGGGTGCATGAGTCTCTAAGTGGGAATGTCAGTGGGTGCATGAGTCTCTGAGTGGGTATGTCAGTGGGTGCATGAGTCTTTGATTGTATGTATGGGTGGATGTATAAGTGTCTGAGTGGGTCTGTGAGTGGGTGTATGATTCTCTGAGTGGGTCTGTGACTGGGTGCATGAGACTGTGAATGGGTACGTGAGTGGGTGCATGAATGTCTGAGTGGGTCTGTGAGTGGGTGCAAGGGTCTCTCCTGAGTCTGTGATTCCATCTATGAGTGTGTGCATAAGTGTCTGAGTGGGTCTGTCAGTAGCTGCATGGGTGTCAGAGAGGTTATGTGAGTGGGTGTATGAGTCTATGACTGGATATATGAGTGGGTGCATATGTGTCTGAGTGGGTCTGTGAATTGATGTGAAAGTCTGTGAGTGGGTACATGAGTCTCTGAGTAGGACTGTGACTGGCTGAGTTTGTCTCTGAGTGCGTCTGTGAGTGGGTGCATGAGTCTCTCTTTGAGTATACGAGTGGGTGCATAAGTGTCTGAGTGGGTCTTTGAGTAGATGCATTAGTGTCTAAGTGGGTCTGTGAGCAGGTGTATGAGTCTCTGAGTGGGTGTGCAAGTGGGTGCATGAGTGTCTAAGTAGGTATGTGAGTGTGTGCATGAGTGGTTTGAGTACGTAAGTGAGTGGGTGCAAGAGTCTCTGAGTGGGTCTCTGAGTGGGTGCATAAGTGCCTGAATGGGTCTGTGAGTGGAAGTGTGAGTCTTTGAGTTGGTCTGTGAGTGGGTGCATGAGTCTCTGAGTAGGTATTTAAGTGGATGCATGATTGTCTAGGTGGGCACATGAGTGGGTGCAATGAGTGTCTGAGTGGGTGCATGAGTCTCTGAGTGTGTCTGTGAGTTGGTGCGTGAGTCTCTCAGTGGGTCTGTAAGTGCATGCATTATTGTGCAAGTGAGAAGAGGAATTAATATTTTTTTTTTGCAAGGTTTTTCACTCCTGCGCAATGGTACATGGGGGCCATGCTAAGCATTGCAATGGGTTTGTGACTCTAACCATGTGAAAAAAATAAATCGTTTGGGGGCATTTTGATATTCATAAGGGGTCCCTAAGAAACCCCCACCATGCACACTTGGGGTCAGGGTACCCCTACCCTGACCCCTCCTATAGTTTCTAAATGTTATTTCCATCCCCAAAGACTATGTCCTACTTTATAAAATGGTGGGCGCAACTTTCTACACAAGTTGCGGCCAGCCAATCAAAACCCTGCTCCTGGCATGTGGGTTCGCAAAGCTCCAGTTCGGCGTCACAAAGAATCTGAATACCTAGATATGCAAATTTGGATTTATTTCAATAAGTCCAAAACTACTGAATGGATTTACACCAAATAACAAAAAACACTCTTTCGGGACCAAGAGGTAGGGTTCTGTCAAATTTGGTGTCATTCTGTAGAGCAGTTTGGGCTGTAGTCATGCTCAAAATCCCCAAGGGAATTAACAAGGGAAACAAACTTTTTATGACCTCGCCTTTTTCTTGGCCCTCGCATGACAGATCGTTCAGAAACTTTAGATGCACAGCAAAACCCAACATAACACTTTTTTGGAAACATGTTGTGAAACATCGTCAAACGTCGCAAAGATATAGCCAAGTCAAAAAATGCTTTTCCTGTCAACAAAAAGCTAGATCCTAACTATAACTACCTACTTGTGACTGCTAGTTTGTTTAAAAAAAAAAATATATATATATATATATATATATATATATATATATATATATATATATATATATATATATATTCACTGAAAAAACCATGGGTTATAGACCATATATAGTTAGGATTTAGCATTTACAAAACCTTATTTTACTCGCACAAAACCATTGAAATTCGCATATATAGTTAGTTGCACTAACTATATATCGCGCACCTGCAATCCACTGCAGATGATGTCACATATTACATCATTCATGACATGGTCAGTGACATCACTGATGACATCACTGATGACATCTCATCTCATCGTTGTGCTGCCTATTCGCACAAAGGACCGCTACTGACGCCACCTCACAGCAGCCTATTGTTGCTTTGTTTGAAATGGTTTTTTTTAACGTGTTTACTTTGTTGGAGCGTTGTATATATTTATAAGTTATTAAAGTGTTATAATCCTACTACTTTGTTGGAGTGCTATATATTTTTAATGTGACACATAATTGTGAAGACTTTGATGTACAAAAAGGCATCCCTGGAATCTTCCGCTTCAGGCTCGGTCCCACACACCCTCACAGTGAGAATCCCCTCCCCAATCACAATACAGGATCATTATCAGATAGTAGGAACGCGTGTGGTGTGACGGATCTCATGGGGTGGGGGCCTTGATCTACTGTAACTCCTTTGAAGAGGGGTGATTCTTTACAGTTGGGGCCATAAACTACTTCCACAGGGCTAAGTGATAGCCTGGGACTGGCCTGGACAATCAGACCCAGAGGAAGAGGAGTGTCAGAGGGTACGGTAGTGAATAGGGTGAAAGGGAGGTGTCGGGCGGGCACAGGGTGTGATACTCAGGGAAGAGCAGCGCAGATGGGGGAGCCATGCTGAGGATCGGCGTCGTGCAGAGAGTGGGTCTGGTCAAGGCATCTAAAATGGCTGCAGTGCACGACAAAAGTGTGGCATTGGAAAAAAGGCAAGATGGCGCAGACAATGTTTATCAATACGGATTCATTTATAACAATTATTTTTAACAATATATTTACTCGCAGTGACAAAATGGAGGTCAACACTTCCTGATTTCCTTCGAATCGAACGTTAACAGACGTCACGCAGCAAAAAAATAAAAATCTGCTCACGTGCAGCCGCTGGAAGACATGTATCAACATATATGAGCATCCTCAGCCACCCTCAGAAAACATAGGGGGTCAGGATACGTCTCCCGTACCCCCAGAGGGTGCGGTAGTGAATAGGGTGAAAGGGAGGTGTCGGCGGGCACAGGGTGTGATTCTCAGGGAAGAGCAGCGCAGATGGGGGGAGGTTTATGGCCCATGCATGAGAGAGAGAGTGGGGGTGACCAGTGCGTGGAGGAGATGCTTGCGGGGGTGGGGAGCCATGCTGAGGATCGGCGGCGTGCAGAGAGTGGGTCTGGTCAAGGCATCTAAAATGGCTGCCGTGCACGACAAAAGTGTGGCATTGGAAAAAAGGCAAAAGGGCGCAAACAATGTTTATCAATACGGATTAATTTATAACAATTATTTTTAACAATATATTTACTCGCAGTGACAAAATGGCGGTCAACACTTCCTGATTTCCTTCGAATCGAACGTTAACAGACGTCACGCAGCAAAAAAAAATTCCGCTCACGCGCAGCCGCTGGAGGGGGTCAGGATACGTCTCCCGTACCCCCTTATACCCATTTCTCACATTGTTTTTCCTCCATCTTGTAATTTAATTAAAACGAAACACAAAATGGCGAATTCCCGTTTCGCTACCGGTTCGCGAACCGGGAAGCGCTTCTACCGCGAAAAATCACATTTTTTTTATTTGCCCCACGGGACCCTTTAATAACTCCAACATCATTCCTAGGGGGTCAAGAGGGGTCTACCTTGCCCCCTTTCATTAAATTCCCCCTTCGTTTTTCTCCTCCTCTTGTCTCTCAATCCTACCGAGAGACAAGATGGCGGCCGTTCCGGACTGTTTAGAATGTTGACAGACACCGGAGAGCCAATCAGCTTCGCTTCGCAAAGTTCCGTAGCGCGAAAAGTACTCGAACCGGATCGCTACCCGGGATGCTGTCACAGATATATCTGTTTTTTGAAACGTTAATTTCTCAAAATCCACTGGAGCACATATATTGAGACCCAGCAAAGGCACATCGGGCTAACATTCCCTACAATTTTGCCAAGTTTCGTGCAAATCCATTCAGCCGTTCGAGCTAAAAGTGAGGCCAAACGCCCTATGGAAAAATGAATGGGAAAAACGCGTTTTGGGACCCCCCTCTTTTCTCGGCCCCCCTTGACGAAACCCCCCAAATTTTCAGGGGATGCTCAGAGACATAATGTGCCATTTTCCTGAAAATTTCAGCCGATTCCGTCCACAAACACCAAAGTTATTAGACATAGAATTTTCAAAAGTCCCATAGAGAAAAAATCCTAACTATAACTACCTACTGGCGACCGCCAGTAGGTAATATATATATATATATATATATATATATATATATATATATATATATATTACCTACTGGCGGTCGCCAGTAGGTAGTTATAGTTAGGATTTTTTTCAATGTTAAATCTCAAAATTCTATTTGGAATAACTTTGGCACCGGTTGACGAATCTGCTTGAAAATTTCCTGAAAATGGCCTCGTCGAGCTCCGGTCCTTCCTTGAAAGTTTGGGGGGGGATACGTCAAGCGGGGGCCGAGATAAAAGGGGGGTCCCAAAACGCGTTTTCCCCATGTTAATTTCCATAGGGCGGTCGATTTCACTTTTAACCCGAACGGCTGAATGGATTTCCACCAAATTTGGCAAAATTGTAGGGATTGGTAGCCTGATGTGCCTTTGCTATGTCTCAAGATATGTGCTGCAGTGGATTTTGAGTAATTTAGGTTCCAAAAAATATATATATCTATAGCAGCGCACCGGTGCGCGCACCAGGGAGCGCTCCGGGCGCGTGACGGCAGGTGCGCATGGAAAGCTGATTGGCTCTCGGGTGTCTGTAAACATTCGAAACAGTCCAGAGCGGCCGCCATCTTGTGTCTCGGTAAAATCGAGACATAAGAGGTGGCTAAAACAAAGGGGGAAATGACTATAAGGCGTCAGGGATAGACCCCTTTGACCCCCAAGGTTTGATGTGGGGGCTATAAAAGGGCCCCGCGGGGCATTTAAAATATTTTTTTTTTTCGTTTTGCGCGGGGGAAGCGCCCGGTGCGCGCACCGGGGAGCGGCCCTGGGAGCGTACTATGAGGAAAAAAGGTGACAGAGTTTTTAAAAAATGAAATTTTGATTTAGAAATTGGAGGTAGTTCTAAAAAGAACTTTTTTTTTCTTCTTTTTGTTGTTTTATATTTTTTTTGTGTTTTTTGAACTTTTTGAACTTTTTTTGGCTTTTCAAAACAGTTTTATATTTTTTTTGTATTTTTTTAGGGGGAGAAACAAAAAAAGGGAATTGAAACTGGCTCAACTGGAGCAAAAAAACAAAAAACCCAAAAAATTACTTCTTTTTGGGGCACTTGTGATTATCACCTGCAAGGACGATGAGCTTAACGCTTTTTTCGCCATAGGCGATAAGCTTGCCACATGCAGAACAAGTGATTTTAAAATCAGCAAATCTCGGCTGAATGCAAGGCATCACCTCAGATGTTTCTGGTTCTGATGAAGTGGGTTGGTTTCTTTGGGAGGGGGTCCTTGATGACTGGGGGAGGTTACTGGCCAGTTCCCTGAACTCTGCACGAGAGTAGTTGTTTGGGTGCTTTCTGGTCATGTGCCGAATCATGGTATAGTTACCAAAAGAATATTTTTTGTTTGGGTTGCCCCGTGAAAGTTCATCATTGCAGATGAGGCAAGTCACCTTGGGCGCATTCACCTTTTTTTTCCCCTCTGGGATTGAAAAAAACTGCCATACAATGTGTGGTTTGGGTTTGTAAGGTGTATTTTCTTCTGGCAGCCATCTTCTTCTCCCCTCCTCCTCTTCCTCTTCCTCCTCCTCCTGTTCTTGACCACCAATATAATTTGGAGCTGGTCCTCTTGGTGGTTGTGGTGGTGGTGGTGGGGCAGATGCACCAGCTGATGCTACTACTGAAGCCATTATTTGGAGCAAAAAAGTAGAGAGAGCAACAAACAGGTCTTCCTCAGTCAAAGGACAAAGTCAGAATAAGGAAAAAAGGTGGGGTCTTTCATCATTTAGAAAAAAAAACTGTCCTGAACCAATGAGAAGTGTTATTTTCAGGTCACAAGACCAGGGGCTTCATCATTATGAAACTAAAACTGTTATGAACCAATGAAAAGTGTTATTTTCTGCTCACATGACCCGACGCGCTTACGCTACGCGCCCGGGGCGTGCCCGGGGGCGCGCCCCGGGTCGCGCAGCGTAAGCGCGTCGGAAGTTTACGTTGTGCGATCGTATTCGCTCGAGTACTTCCGGGTGCGCTTACGCCGTGCGTATCACGCGGTCGCGGCTACGCGATACGTCACGATCATGTTTTCGTTTGCGATATTGGCGCTCACGGGACGCTCCCCGGAGCGCGCCCGGGGGCGCTTTTCAGAAATATGCTTTTCGGGGCGCTCCCCCCAAAAATTAAAAAAAAAAAAATGGGATAATTGTAGGGACAGGTAGCCCTATTCTGAAGTGGTTTGTAAAAAATATGTATTGTGCTACATTGGGCTTAATATATGTTAGAGCCAAAATGTAGCCCAAATGTAGCCCAAAGTAGCCCAATGTAGCCCAAAGATGGCCACCAGAGACCAAAAATTGTAAATGTAGCCCAAATTTCAACTAGATGTAGCCCAACTGTAGCCCAATGTCAGAATGTACCAGAGTGTTAAAAAGAACAACTAGAGTGCTAACAGTCTTATTTATAAAGTGAAACTTATAGTTAGGAATTAGCATTAACAAAACCTATGAAATTCACTGAAAAAACCATAGGTTTCACACCAGTTATAGTTAGGAATTAGCATTTAAAAAACCTATGAAATTCACTGAAAAAACCATAGGTTTCACACCGGTTATAGTTAGGAATTAGCATTTAAAAAACCTATTAAATTCACTGAAAAAACCATAGGTTTCACACCAGTTATAGTTAGCTGGAAATTTTACTGATATAAAACCATTGAAATTCCCACGTTATAGTTAGTCGGACTCACTATAACTTGCGCGTGCAATGCACTGCTGATGACATCACATATTACATCACTCATGACATGGTCAGTGACATCACAGTGATATATATATATATATATATATATATATATATATATATATATATATATATATATATATATGTGTATATGTATATATATATATATATATATATATATATATATATATATATATATATATATATATATATATATATATATATATATATATATATATATATATATATATATATATATATATATCCGAACTGAGTCTCCCAAAGAATCCAAGATCCCCCGGAAAACAAATGAAGCCGCCACTCCAGTCACTCGATTTGTGTGAGACAACTTAATTTATTCTTAAATCCTTTGCAGCATTATTCACAGCACAAAAAACCAACGCGTTTCGTTAGCTCCCCACTAACTTGATCACGGTTGTTTCAAACACTGTTTGCTGGTTGTGTTTTAAAATGGGAGTTTCCGCCCACCTAGGTCACATGATTACACCGATCTGTTTGCTTTCACAGTGGTATTCTGGGATATGTAGTTTGCATTTCAAATAAATGTAAACGTAACACAATTTATCACAAGATTTAAACCCATTCCTTACTTTATGGTTCCCTCATTCCCTGCTGCACTGAGTTTTAACACCTTTAAATGTTTTGTCTCTATATAAATGAGGTATTTCCTCCCTAAACAATTTTTAAATCAAAATATCAAAAACGTCTTTCGAATGCAGGGTCATACTCCCAAGTCTTATTCCTTTGAAATATTTGGAGCCCTCCAGTGGGCTGACATTACTGAGGGATTGTAAGGTTTGATAAAAATGCTTATGGGTCTCTATGTTTTATTTCAAATGTCGCAGATACTCCATATTTCTTGACCTGTCACGTGGGCTTGTGGGATGGAAAAATTATGGAGATTATTTCGAGAAGTAGTCTTAGTTTTTTTCAGATGTGTACATAAATTTCTTCCGACTGATTCAGTCCGAAAGGGGTCATTGTTCGAAAGTTCAAAATGTGACGTGACTCCTTTTGGCGTAGAAGTTTTTCACGATGTCCACCTCTGTCTGATAGTGACATTGTTTCCAATCCCAGGAATTTTAGCAATCGCCAATTTCCGTCATGATGTGTCTCCATGTGTTTGGCCACTGCATTTCCTCTGTCCTTGTTTATAGTGGCCCTTACATGTTCCAAGATTCGCTTTTTCAGCTCACAGATTGTACTTCCTATATACCGTAATTGACAAGGACATTCGATCATATAGACGGTATACTGGCTTTTGCAGGTGATTAATTCCTTTATCTTCCAGATCTTTTGGTTTGCCATCGTGACTTGTTTGGTGGGTTTGGCTATCTAGCACACTTTATAGCATTTGGTAAATCCTATGGTTTTGAGCCATGTTGTTTTTTTCTTGTTGACAAAGTGGCTATGAATCAATTGGTCTTTCAAGTTTTTTACTCTTCTGTATGTCACCACAGGATGATCTCCCATTTTTTGGCTTATAGTCGGGTCAAGTTTTAGTATTTTCCAATTCTTTTTGAGAATTTGGATTACTTGTTTGGACTCCTTGCTGTAATCCATTATGAGTCTAATAGGTTCTTCCGTTGTACTCTCTTTTATTTGTGGCTTCAGACAGTCTGCCCTTGGTTTCTCATTCGCTCTCTCCCAACATTTTTTAGTCAAGTTTTTCCCATACTTTCTTTTCCGGAATCTATTCATTGTTATTGCGCTGTGTTTTTCCCATTCTGTGTTCTCACTACAGATGCGTTTGATTCGAAGAAATTCTCCGTAGGGTATACTTGAGATTAAGGCAGGTTGATGGAAACTCGTAGCTTCAAGGGTGGAGTTTGTTGCCGTTACCTTTCTATGCAATGTTGTCTCCACCTTGTTATTTCTTACGTATACCTCTGTGTCTAGGAAAGAAAGGCGTTCCCTGCTTTTTGTATAAGTGAATTTCAATCCCGGTATACTGTTGTTCAAAAACTCAAAATATTCATCAAACTCCTTCTCGCTTCCGTCCCACACTATAAACAAGTCATCAATGAATCTTTTCCATTGTATAATGTGTCGGGTGAATCTCGAGTTTTGGGAGTTCCATGCTATCTCCTCCTCCCACCATCCCATAGCTATGCAAGCATAGCTTGGGCTGAATGAGAAGCCCATTGCAGCGCCGTTACGCTGACGATAGAGTTGTTCGCCAAAGAGGAAGATGTTATTTGTTAGCATCAAGGTGATCTTTTCATACAACATTTCATTGTGTTCCTTGTAGTGTATATTGCGTTGTTTTAGAAAATATTTACACGCCTCCAAGCCCAAATCATTGTCAATGTTGGTGTACAACGCGATGACATCCATCGATATCAGAAGATAATTCTCTTGCCATTTTAGATTGGATAATGTACATGAAAAGTCTGTTGTATCCTTGAGGTATGATTTCAAATCCTCTACATAGGGTCTCAGAAAAAAATCAATAAAGTTCCCCATTGGTTCCATCAACGAGCCATTTGCCGATACAATCGGTCTTCCTGGTGGTCTAGTAGGATCTTTATGAATCTTTGGCAAGAAGTACATTGTGGCTGTACGTGGGAAATCAACCGTGAGATATTTCTTTTCCTCATAATCAATGAGATTTCTGCTTTCCCAAGTTGTGAGTTTTTGATCTATCTCTCTCTTTATTTGATCCATTGGATTTTTTGGTAATTCTTCATAATACACGGGGTTGGTTAATTGACTCATCGCTTCCACCGTATATAAATCCTTGTCCTAAATAACCACATTGCCCCCTTTATCTGCCATTTTTATTTCCAAATTTTTGTCATTGATTAGGGTTGCCAATGCTTTTCGTTCTTGTTGGGTTAGATTGTCTTTAAAGTGAGTTTTGGAGATGTTGTATAGTTCCTGTATTACTGCCTCTTGGAAGATGTCAATTTTGTTTCCAGGAATGAGTTGTGGGTAAAATTTTGACTTACCCTTCATTTTGCTGATTCCTGCCCCTAGTTGTGGTATTGCTGCTTTCAGACTTATTTCATTTTCTTCCTCCACATCTAGGTTCAGGAGAGCTAAATAGCCCTCAGCGTCTTTTACACTCAGATTTGAGGACGGGTTTTGTGGGGTTCTGTCAATTTGAGGTTTGTTTTTTCTTTCTAGGAAGTGTTTTGCCAGCTTAATCTTCCGGATGTACAAATAAAGATCTATCCTTGTTTGTGCCAAGTCCATCTTTCTTGTTGAACAAAAGTTGATGCCACTCTTAAGTAAGGCTGTTTCCGCTGGTGATATCTCCCTCTTGGACAAATTGACCACTTGTAGTTCTTCATTCATTTGCCCCTCTTCTGTTTCATGCCCCTTGTTTCTATCCCACTCTGTTGATTTAGTGCGCTTTCTCCTCCAGCCTCTTCTGGTTTTTTTTGTTGTTGGTTTCTTTGTCAGGGTTGCCATGATCTTTCTCGACCTCTTCCTCTTCCTCGCATTTGTCTTAGCGCCCCCTGCTCCTGCTCCCACTGTCGTTGTTGGAGCACGAGGCGCATATCCCCTAAAAAAAGCCTCTGTACATCATCCAAAGTTAAATCTTCTTCTATTGGTTCATTGGATGCGATTGAAGACAGACTGGAGGATGAGATAGTTCTTGTGTCCAATTGTTTTTTGAAGGGATCATATTTTCGGGCGACTGTGAAAATTCTTCCTTCCGAATAATCGTTTGCATCTCTTACAAATGTGTTATGTTTCCTCAATCTCACAGTTTCCTCATGTTGATCTATTTGTTTTTCCAAGTCCTCTTTAAATTTTGTCATTTCTTGATTTAATTTTAAGGCTTCTAGTTCTTTTTCCACTTCCTTAAGTTGTTCCTTTATTTTGTCAAGGGCAATTTCAATATGCTTGACTAATATCTTTATCAAGCCCAGTGAAGAATTCAAAATGAATGCCCCCCATTCCTGTAATAATTCGTTAGTAACATCCTGTTGACTTGGTATCAGCATGATTCTGAGTCCCCTCGGAACTCTTTCCGCTTCCAGGTATTTTTGTAATGCTATCAATTCCCAAGATTTATTGATTTGTTTTCTGTTCAGTTTTTCCCAATGTCTTATTTGGCTTTTTATGTCATCTTTCGGTGTTTCACTTTGTTTGGTTTGAACTTTCTCCATATTTCCCTTTTCAAACATGCTTGTTACATGTTCCTTTCTTTTGGCTTCTCTTTTCTCCATTTTACTACTGCTGCGTCGTGCTGTTTAGGATCAATTATCTTGATTGATGTCTTTGTGTCTCTATAGTGGCTGCCGGCTTTACACTTAATGGGGTGATGTTTACCCGCATCGTAATTACGTATTTCAGAAGAAAATGCGAGGTTCCCACTGTGTGTACCGCGCTAATTCCAATTGTTCGCGTTAAACTGCTCCCATTGTTTGTAATGCCGCTGCTTAATCGCTCGGCTTTCCTTAAAGTTTTTGTTTGAACTCCGTGGGGAAATGTGCAAATCTGACGCCCTTTCGTGTCAGTAACAAGAAGGAGAGAGGGGGATCCCTTCTTACCTCGGATGTAGTCTCCGGGCAGCGTGGGTATCCCGTCCTCCGCACGCACTTCTTGAATCTGCTTCCCTCGGTTTCTGTTTTAGATTGCGATGAGCACCACGAAAGGAATTCCAAATATTCAACCCAGGTTGGTTCAAGTCTCCTTCCGTATGGGGCGCTTCTTGCAGGTGCGTGGCTTCATGCGGTGGAACCAAACCGCTTAAAAATCTGTGAGCTGAAAAAGCGAATCTTGGAACATGTAAGGGCCACTATAAACAAGGACAGAGGAAATGCAGTGGCCAAACACATGGAGACACATCATGACGGAAATTGGCGATTGCTAAAATTCCTGGGATTGGAAACGATGTCACTATCAGACAGAGGTGGACATCGTGAAAAACTTCTACGCCAAAAGGAGTCACGTCACATTTTGAACTTTCAAACAATGACCCCTTTCAGACTGAATCAGTCGGAAGAACTTTCAGCCATATTCATGAAGTGAAATTGTGCCCGCAATCGCTGCGAGAAAGCAATTGCGGGCGCAATTGACGAAATCGGCATTCAACATAAAAACAGCGACATCGCTAACACATAATAGCGAAATCGCAAGAAAAATCGCAGAATCCCGGTAGCCAATCAATAGCGAATCGGAAATTGCGACAAACCACGGATTCTGCGAAAAAAATTGCAATTTCGCAAAATAATCGCTATCGGCATTCATTAAAAATCGCAAATTGCGAAAAACCCAAAAATCGCTGTTTGCGCGGCGCAAATTAAGGAGAACTCAAACCAGGTGGTAACCATAAAAGCCATGAAAAAATCACATTTGAAAAACTGTTGGCCAATCAGCAACAGGTTCAGGCCTGACCAATCACACATTAGGACATCCAGCAACAGCATGTGGAGTGCCACAATGCCAGGAATGTACATGGTGGTGAGGCGTCGAAGGCTGCAGCGAGCAGCACAGAGGAGACGCAGGATCCAGGACAGAATTTTCCTCCAGCGGGTCACCTTGCTGGGCCAAACCAGAGAGCAGATATATGCCAAATATAGGCTGAATGGGGAAATGATAATGCAGCTAATACAGGACCTTGACCCCCTGATGCAGCACCCAACAAGCCGTACCAATGCGGTGCCTACACATGTGCAGGTATTGTGTAGCCTGCACCTCCTGGCCTCCGGGAGTTTCCAGGGGATAGTAGCGGCTGCTGGGGGGATATCCCAGCCCACCATGTCACGCTGCCTCCACACTTTCATTGACGCCATGCTCACCCAGCTACAGCGTCACATCAAATTTCCCATGAGCCAACAGGAATTGGACTTGACAAAGCTACAATTCTACAATGTTGCCCATTTTCCCCATGTACTTGGATGTATAGATTGTACCCACGTCGCCATCTGCCCACCAGCTGCCACAGAGTATATGTTCCGCAATAGAAAGTCTTACCACTCCCTGAACATACAGATGGTGTGCAATGCTAAGTCATACATCACTGACATTGTGGCCCAGTACCCAGGGAGTACCCATGACTCCTTCATATTCCTGCACAGCGGCATCCACTCACGACTGGTCAGGGGAGAGTTTGGTGAAGGACACCTACTTGGTAAGAGCACTTTGTCAACAATGTCACATTGCTATGTAGTAACTGCGCAGCACAGCCACTCACCATCTGCTCCTCTCATTTAGGTGACAGTGGCTACGCCCTCCGTGAATACCTCCTGACCCCTTACTTCAACCCTGCCACACCCCAGCAGCGCCGTTACAACGCTGCACACATACGGACAAGGAATTGCATAGAAAGGAAATTTGGCCAGCTCAAGAGCAGGTTCCGCATACTGCACAAGACAGGTGGGGCCATGTATTACAGTCCAGCAGTGTGCTGCCGCATTGTGGCTGTCTGCGCAATACTACATAACATGGCAACCAAGCGCCGGATACCTGTCGACATCTCTGGCAGTGAATCTGAAGGGGACGACCGTCCACCTCCACATGTACGTCATGCCCGCGGAGAAGATCCTGCGGAAGGACACAGGCGCCGCAACCACATCACTACAAACTGTTTCTAGTGCACACATACCACTATCACAACACTGCACCCATGCATGACGGATAAAATAATGACATGAGTGTGTATGAAGTATGACCTTTCATCTTTAATGTTACGTCACATTAAATTGGCCTTCAAGAAAAATAATTGTCTGATGGGGAGTGTATTACTCCATACCTCTCCATGCTGGGGTAGGGGGTTTGCAGGACTTGACTGCATGGCCACCCTCATGTTCTTACAGTCCTCAACGATGTTGGCGACGAGACGCCCCAAGTCGTCTCTCCGCATTGTCAGGGACGTTGTTGGCCCTACTCCCTGATGTTGGGCGGCTGCTGCGGCGAAGTTGAGGCAACGGTGGTAAGGAGGCACTGCTATTCGTCGACGCAGCCTCACTTGCGTCGTCACCACCCTCTGCATCATCCCAGCCAGTGGCCTGTATGCCAAGCACAGCTGCAGTGAGTAGGTCCAGGGACCTGGCCACATCCTGGCAACACTGCACCATTTGTGCCTGCATAGCGAGAGACCGACGTGCCAGCTGTGATGTGGCGTGGCCGACAACATGGTTAGACCTAGTGTAGGCCGATAGGCGGGCCAGAAGTTGTCGGTGGCATCTACGGGTCATGTCCTGCTGTGAGACAAGCAGCTGGTTGTTCTGTATCACAGCTGCTGTCAACTGGCCAAGATGTTGCCCATTTGCCTGCATCTGCGCAAGCATTGCCGCCATGTGGCGTGCCTGCGTGCGATGCACCGCCAGCATGCGGCGTTCAATGACCAGGCCTGGGTCTGGTGTGTCTAGTGCCCTGCCGCTGCCTGCTGGGCCCTGGCGCTGCTGGCGCCTCTGTGCGATGGTCTGTGCCCTGCCAGCTGGTGTGTGCCTCGTCGGCCTCCCATGCACTGGTGGTGGAGGCTGTACCACTGCTGTGGCGGCACGGGGTGTTGGTGCTGTTGCTGGTGCTGGCTGCTCTGCAGTGGATGCAGGGGTGGCCCTGTCGGCACGGGGTGTTGGTGCTGTGAGTGGTGCTGGCTGCAATGCTGCTTGATGTGATGTTCCAGGTTGTTGGGAGGACTGTCCCTCACCCTCAGTGTCCTCCGGGCTCTCTGCAATGTGTAGCGCATCACTATCGGTGCTGCCTTGATCCCCTGCACCTGTAATGTGAAAGGGTGGATGATTAATGTTATGTGTATTGCACATGAAAATTTCACACATGCACGCAGCCTTGCTTTCCCTGACTGGGTTTTGTTTAGACTTAGCAATGAGTGCTCTGGCACTGTTGGGCAGACTGCGGGCTCATGATTACACTACAAGTACCACAATGCAATGGGGCTTATTTGGCGTGCTTGGTCTGCATATTTGGGGATGTCATGGTGCTAGTTCAGGACGCATGGGCATTGTTGGGGACTGGGTCGCAGTCGCATGGCACTTACCTTGACTTTGTTGTTGGCCGGGTCGTGAGGAGTCCAGCTGAACGACCCCCACGCAGGCTGCTGGCGCTATGGTCTCCTCAATCATGTCCTCTAAGGGGGTGTTAGGTGTGGCTTGTGCTTCCCCTCCACCGGTGCCCAGTTGGTCCCCAAGCCGCAAAGCAATCCGCTCCTTCGACCGTCCTCGCAGGTCATACCAGCGCTTCTTAATGTCGTCGATGGAGCGCTGGGTGACACCGACCGAATTGACCTGGGCGCGGATGCGCTGCCAAATCCTGCGCTTCTCGGGCTCTGGCACCCTCCGAGAGTCTTTGCAAACAGCTTCCCATAGTCATTGCACACCCCCTCAATGACATACTCCAATTCAGCCTTTGAAAATTTCAATTTTCTTTTCCTCTCCTGCCCACTGCTCCCTGCTGCTGCTTCCTGGGACATCTTTCTGCACTTTCCTCCAGGCTGGGGTGCTGCAGGGTCTTGCTTTAGGAGCTCCAAACTTCAATGCTGCCACTCCCTGGCTCTGTGTTCGGTTTGTGGGTGTGGTGAGCCTACTTCCTGGTTGTGATGTCATTAGTGGGCTCGAAATGCGCCTTCCCGTTTTTGCGATCTCGCTGTTAGCGAGATCGCTAATTGCGATATCGCTATTTGCGATGTCGCTATTTCGGCATGGGATATAGCTGAAACTGCGATTATTTGGCGATTGCGGCTACATCGCAATCGCCAATTGCGATCGAATGCGATTCGCAATTTTTCCGCGCTTTCTATCATGAATGCCATTTTGCGATTCTCAAATAGAGATACGCAAGTTTTCGCTATTTGCTAATCGCAAAATGGTAGCTTCATGAATCTGGCAGTTTATGTACACATCTGAAAAAAACTAAGACTACTTATCGAAATAATCTCCATAATTTTTCCATCCCACAAGCCCACGTGACAGGTCAAGAAATATGGAGTATCTGGGACATTTGAAATAAAACATAGAGACCCATAAGCATTTTGATCAAACTTTACAATCCCTCAGTAATGTCAGCCCACTGGAGGGCTCCAAATATTTCAAAGGAAAAAGACTTGGGAGTATGACCCTGCATTCGAAAGACGTTTTTGATATTTTGATTTAAAAATTGTTTAGGGAGGAAATACCTCATTTATATAGAGACAAAACATTTAAAGGTGTTAAAACTCAGTGCAGCAGGGAATGAGGGAACCATAAAGTAAGGAATGGGATATTTTGTGATAAATTGTGTTACGTTTACATTTATTTGAAATGCAAACTACATATCCCAGAATACCACTGTGAAAGCAAACAGATTGGTGTAATCATGTGACCTTGTTGGGCGGGAACTCCCATTTTAAAACACAACCAGCAAACAGTGTTTGAAACAACCGTGATCAAGTTAGTGGGGAGCTAACGAAACGCGTTGTTTTTTTGTGCTGTGAATAATGCTGCAAAGGATTTAAGAATAAATTAAGTTGTCTCACACAAATCGAGTGACTGGAGTGGCGGCTTCATTTGTTTTCCGGGGGATCTTGGATTCTTTGGGAGACTCAGTTTGGATAATTAAGCGGTTTGGTTCCACCGCATGAAGCCACGCACCTGCAAGAAGCGCCCAATACGGAAGGAGACTTGAACCAACCTGGGTTGAATATATATTTATATATATATATATGCAGACAGAGCACGGCAACTGGAATCTGGAGCCCCAGACACAGAAGACGACACGAGTCCCAAAATCAAGGCAAGTTCTTATTTATTAAGGCAAAGGCAGCAAACGAGACTGACGCGTTTCGGGTGGTTGCCCTTGTTCACAGTCAAATATATATATATTACTCAGTAGCTACTAGTCACTATTGGGTAGAGATGGTAAAGACCACACTTACATAGGAGATTGATATTTTGGTTTGGTAAAAGCTTTGGCATGGATCTAGCCAATCAGTATGCTTCATTCACCATTTACTAGCTCAGTACTCCATTAGTGTCGCTTGAAAACTACCCAATGGCGCCTGCCCGCCACTGAATAATATATATATGAGGCTGGGTTGACCTCCAGTGTTTGTCGGAGAGTAAACGTTCAGAACATTTATCAATAACAAACTTGAACGGACTATCCAATAGTGTTTAACTATATTGCATGTCTTGGTCATGCCCAAATTTCCTTGATAGGCCATTAAAAAGATATCCTTCTTTATCCTTGCAGGTGGCACAAACAAATTTCCTCTCAAACCCACTACATTTACTACAGACAATTCTTCTGATATCTGCTTAAATGTTTTCAATCCGCCTGACAAGCATATACTTACAGGCCAGCCATTCACAGAAAACTCGTTGACCTTATGCTTATTCTCATCACATTGATACGCGTCCATCCAATCTTTCTCTTTTATCAAGCTATTGCACTCACTAATGGCATCCACAACAGCCACAACACACAGTATTACCTAAGTAATCATCTTAATCAACATCTCCAGAGGCATACATGACAAACAATCTGCACAGAAATTGCTTTTCCCAGACAGATGTTTGATCACAAAATTGTATTCTTGAAATGTTTTAACTAATCTTATAAATCTTGCTGGCAGATTACCCAAGTCACTTCCATTCAGAATGCGCACCAAAGGTGTATGATCAGTAAAAGACTCAAATTTGAAACCGCATGCCTTGCTTGAAAAACACTTAAAATGTTTGTGATCCATTTAAACGTTCCTAATCAAACTGACCCCTTTATGTCATGCCTCAGTAGCAGTTATACACCTTTGGTAAATTGAAAAACCAAACAGCAATTTGCTTATGGCATGTCATCAAATTGTCATTTGATGTAATACTTGTTGTCATTGCATGGAAATATTTTACAAACAGTAATTCAAAACAGATGCTCACATTTAACACAAAAAAAAATATTGTTTAACACAAAAATGCCAAGAAACTAAACTCAGATTGCATTGCTGATATCTATGTAATTATTTCTTAAGGAAATTTCCAAATACGACTTTGTGTGGCTGATCCAATTTCCATTGTTGGAAAAATATGTGAACAACATTGGAAAAGCCAATAAGGTTTGTCCTCTTTATAAGAGCCTATAGCTAAAAAGCAGTACAAGCCATGTAAAGTATAAGATGAAATGTATCTACTACACATATATGCAATGCAGCACAACATACATAGGGAAACAATGCAGGTTGCTGCGCACTTTACACTGTAAACTGATAAGGCTGCATGTCTACTATAAAACTCTGGAGAAAGATTGCAAACTATCAATGAATTTGTTTTTTATTCTTAGGTGTAAAACTCAAAACACAGCCCACAAGTCTGAAATCAGCAGCAGAAATCTTGTGGAGGAAAGGCCCTGTGATCTTGTAAAATAACTTGTAAAGGAATGATGGCCATCTTTGATTGGGCACATTCACTTTAAGTGAATGGAAAGGTCCAATGCTCCTTGCCCTGCAGTGGTGAAACTCAATAAATGATACTATGTTGGAATGAACGGCAGAACGGCCCCTGCAGGGAAGAGTGGTGAGGCGGGGTGGGGGGTGGGACTCAACAGATGACAACGAGGAAAAATTAATTATTTATTTAATTTTCCCTCATTGTTGTCTGTCAAGTCCCCCTACCCGGCCCCACCGCTCTTACCTACACACGCCACTTCTGATGAATGGAGCACCACGAAACTAGCAGCAACCCCAGCGCCTTGTGAGACTCACGGGTAATTTACCACTTTTTAAGCACCTTGGTTAATTTATGTTTAAATCGATCCAAAAGGATCAAAGAGTTTTACATGAGCACCAGCTCCATTACAGATGGACACATACATTTTTTTAGGCACGAGGGGGCTTATTAGCAAGAACCACGTTAAAATTATCGCCGTTTTAGCAGCAGGAAAATGCAGCTAAAATGGCGATGATGGGCTTGCTAATATGCATTAGAGAATTCCAATAGAAGCCCAGGTTAGATGTCCTGCACATCTAACCTACGCTTCTATTGGAATTCTATAACACATATTAGCAAGCCCATTATCACCGTTTTAGCTGCAGTTTCCTGTTGCTAAAACTGAGATAATTTTAACGAGGTTCTTGCTAATATACCCCGTGGTGATTAAATGATTTGCCCAGAATCACAGGATATTTGAGCCTCCCACCAGACTCGAACCTGGGGGCATATTATCAAGAATGTCGTTAAAATTATCGCCGCTTTAGCGGCAGGAAACTGCTGCTAAAGCGGCGATAATGGGCTTGATAATATGCCCTTGTGATTTCTCTTAGAATCCCATGTTCTGGTGTGAACCTGGGCTTCTATGGAAATTCACACGGGCATGTTATCAAGCCCATTATGGCTGCTTTAGCGGCAGTTTAGGGCTGCTAAAGCGGTGATAATTTTATAGCTGTTCTAGATAATATGCTCCCTGGTTTCCCAGCTTCCTGCCTAGTCTGCACCACTCATTACAGTGCCTTGATGGACGGCTGTGTGATGCTCAGTGACATTGGCTGGAGAGGACTCCCTTGTCTTTCGCCTTCACCTGCCCAATGTGGACTTGGTGTAAACAGGAAACCTTGGGGCATATTACCAAGCATAAGCAATAATTATCGCTATGCTTGGTTAGCGGCAATAATTTTATCGCCGTGCTTCGCCTATTTTTATCGCTTAGGAGCCTTGCTATTCTCAAGGTTTATCTCCTAAGCGATAAAAATCGGCCGAAATGCATGAATATCGCTGAAAAGTCAGCAATATTCATGCACTACCGAGTTAATGCTCTTAGCCATGTTATCCACCTACCATTGGATAACATGGCTAAGAACTGCTCATGGCAGGCGTTAGTTTTTGGAGATATTCGCACTTAGCGCAAATATTTCCAAAAGTTGGTAATCGGAGATAGCGATGTTAGCGACTGTTTTCAGTCGCTAACATCTTGGCACGCCCACTTTGCATGTCATTAGCGATAATTATCGCTGACATGCAAAGTGGGCCCCTAAATGCCCGCTATCACCTACTAGCTGTCGCTAACTGGTGTTAGCGACAGCTTGGTAATAGGGCGATGAAATTATTGCCGTATTAGCGGGAAAAATTCCCGCTAATGCGGTGATAATGGCCCTTGGTAATATGCCCCCATGTTAACACCTTCAATGTCTGACAGTCGAAAGCAATCCCGTGGTTTGATCCAAAATGTGTCTGACACCTTATACATGCAACCAATCAATGTCTGAAAGGAGTTTACCCTCGCAGTGTGTGCTGTGGACTGATCCAGCACGTCAATGACTTTTCTTTAAAATAATAGTCGAAGAACGCCGACTCAAAGCCCTATAATGTATTATTATTATAGTATTATATTGCCAGGTTATGGCAGGATATGACGTACACATTTGTAATCTAAGGGAAGAAGAGTATATCATTTTATTTCCAATGTAATTTATCGATGGAATTCATAGGACAACACTTTTGTTTGTACAGTTTGCAGGTCATAGTTTCAATGCTAACATTTTCTGATTCTGCATATTAAAAACATAATTTGTGGTCCAATGTATGGATTAATGATTGTGCCCTTGCTTCTCCTAGCCAAGAATATGGCAGACATCTGATGGAAAGCCCTGCAGCATATGTTTTATTGTGCTATAAGGAAGTACACTGGGCCAATTAGTTGGTGCTATCTTGTAACAAAGAGCTATAATCTAGACAGCCACATGTCATAATACTGCACACTTGATGATGGAGTAATTATATGTTTTACAATATTAAAATGGCAGCATATCACAGTAATGTACTTCATAAAACAAATTACCACTATGCACTTAGGAAATGTTCAATTACGCCTGTTGCCAGGATACGTTACTATAGTGATAACATTGAATGATATAGAACTTACCTTGCCAAAACTCCCTTTCCCAATTGCTCGTAAAATTTGAAAATGGTCGAAATTAACTGTAAAAAAAAAAAATAATAATGTTAATCAACCGCCTTAAGCACACTCTGATTAATCAAATGCAATATGATTCTGCAAAGCTCATTTGCTGCTGGTAGCATTTGCACTTTTGTTGGCTGCAGACACATATAAATCTAATTACAGAGCAACAGAGGGACTCAGATCCTAATCACGTTATCAGACAATACATAGAGCATGCAGCGTTACAGAAACAGCACTTGTGAAAAAAAGCGAGCCAATGTGCACAAAATGTGATGCTTGTTTAATATAAAACGAGCTAACAGGCTGTGTTTTAAGACATATTTCAGAAAGATTTTTGCACCTGGTAAACATTTAAGACACACATTGTAAAACCAGTATTAAAAATGCATGGCATATGTAGTGCTTATAAATCCTAGTAACGGTGTAGTATAGATTTCAAGAAAGAAATTATACATAAATAGCCTTTTGAAATGGAAAAATTAAGGAAACACGTTGCGCTGTTTCGCAGCCTCGGTGCAGAATAATTGCCTCAACCGTAGCTCCACTCTTCACATCTATTTTCTCTATTTCATATTAAGAAACGTAGCAATAAAATGAGAAATCTGTTTTTCTATGTATTTTGCTTGCACAAATAAAATCTGATCAATGACTGCCTCTAACAAGCCGCAAAATGGATTTGCTCTATTTTTCACTTGAACCAGAACCATTATTTTGGTAAGCCTCAGTCAGACGTAGCTCATTTTTCATGTTTAAAAAGTGGAGGCATTACATTTCTCTACTTCTTATTTGATGACACTGCGAGATAGAGTGTAGCCCGATTGTTTCTGTTGATTGTGCTGGTGAAATTACAGTTTCCTACTTTTCTTTCTTCTAGAAGCATTAATGAATTCGTTCTACCTTCTTTTTATCAGAATAATAAATGTATTTACTAAGGCGGAGGGTTCGAAAGACGTGTGCAGTGGTTTTTGATATCCTAGGCCAAGCGCAGGGCTGGTTTGGGATGCAAAAGAGGCCCGGAAATCCTAAAAAAAGTGCCCATGATTGCAGATTGCACCTTATCGCAAAACACTGCTTAAGTGTTTTAAGTAATATGAAAAGAAGTGGGGGGGGGGGGGGGGTCGTCAAAAAGAGGCATAATTGCTGAACCTCATTGAAAATGCTGCCAGGTCTCTTTGTGCAAGGATTAGTTCACACTGGTGAACCACATGTAAATATAAGTGAGGCCACTTCTGCTCAGGCCCGCAGCACCTGCTCAATCTGCAAACATTAATGGGCCGGCCCAGCGAGAGACTGGTAATAGAGATACATCTGCGTCTGATGAGGCCGCTCAGGCCCCCACTGGGCCGCTGGCGGCCTCTGAACAGCACAGACACAGCCAAATCGACTTCCATGCTCTCCAGAAAGGAGTCACATAGCTCCACCTCAGATACCGGCCCATCACACATTGCCCAAGTGCCTCCCTTCCCACTCCGACTCTGGCCAAGCGGAATGCTACTTCAAATTGAAAGGTGGTGTCCTTTAGTGCAAAGGAAATCAGGTCCCCTCTAAAAGTGGTAGCCCATGCCACACCTTGGTCTTTCTTGCACATGGAAGGACTGCCATTTACCTGGTGGGCTGGAGCCCATGGAAACCGGTTTTGAAAGACCAGGGCCGCTCCTAGTGCCTTTGTCAGGTTCCCCAACTCCCTCAGGATATTGCATGGAGAATAGATTAATTGAAAGAGAGAGACTGCAAGAGGAGACTAAGGGAACAGGGCTGGTTAGAGCATTTTTGACAGGGCTGCTTTAGGTCCTAGCATTATCCTTGTACATGCCCTCTTGCTTGAGAAAACTGAGCTACAACCTATTTTGGATTGTTGCAGGATAGCAATAAGAGAAAAACTGACTATAACATTACAATGCTGGGAGCTCCTTTTAAGTCAATGAAGTGGCTCAAGGATAATAATGGCTGATATAAGGCTTCAGCTCCTACCTTCCACTGCTTGTCTTACTGTTTCTCACTCTTTATTTTAGACAATTCTTCCCTCAGTTAGTGCAATGTTCTAATAGCCTTACAGCCCTTCTGACCCAAGCTATGCCAGTTGATAAAGGCCCTATCCATCGTTATTGGCCCTAACCTGATGCTCAAATCTATGGCTCAGGTTAAGGGCCTTTAACGACAGCTATTGCCCCCAGTAAAGGGCTATGAGCCTATTTTTTACAGAAAAGGCAAAGAGATGGTAACTAGACCTGAGAAAGAGTTGTTTTGCAAGGCATACACATATGAAATGCATTTTTAGATAAAGCCATTTGTGAGGTGCAGCAGGAAATGAGCTGATACATTTTGACTGTGCTAAAGTCTCTTAATTGCCTTTTAAGTGTGTCGGAGATCCAGGTTTTTGGCAAAGTTTAGTCTTTATATAACTGGGCCAGTGATTGTATGGCACATGGGAAAATGTCAAGAAATGCAAAAAACATTTTCATGTTCACAAATGGCATTAACAGGTCTTTCAAAGCATAGTGGAGCTAGACCCCTGACCCTCGGTCAGAGATCAGCTCTCCCCCCGCAGCTCCACCTTACGGCGCTCCTCTTTGGTTCCTACAAGGCAGGGTTTGAGTCTTCTCCCTGCTGCGTCCCGCTCTTGGATCTTGGCTTGGTCTTTTTTCTCGCCTGCTCCCCCGCAGCCATTAACGCTCATCCTGCGTTAATTTTCATGCCGCATCCAGCTCCGCTCCCTCCTGCCAGCCGCAAGCCCCTCCCCTTCTTATATGGCAACTGATGTACGGTCGCGCGCAGCGTGCACACCAAAGGAAAGCCTGTCTGCACCCTTCCAAGCCTGGGCCGCGGCCAGCGCCAGACCCCCTGGACCCCACGAGCACCACAACACTAGACGCCGGTATGACGCCAACCACCTCCACGCACTTAATGCCGGCAGATCGACCGACTGCTTCCAGGCCACCCTGAAGCACACCCAAGAACCATTCACCTGCCGAAATTGCAGCTTCACCAGCTAGTGTATACCAGCACATCCTGCCCCCGCCACCAAGGCAGGCAACAGCCACCTCCGATGCATACTGCTCAACACCTGCTTCGTCCACAGCATGCCATCAATTTCTGGGACCTGATCGACTCATCCTTCCCGGATGTCGCTTTCCTGATGGAGACTTGGATGAACACCTCATCGGCGCCCGATGTTGCCATAGCCATCCCGGATGGCTACAAAATCACCCGCAGGGACCGCACCAACAGACCAGGAGGAGGAATTGCCTTCGTCCACAGAAATACAATCAGAATCTCAACCAACACCGAACACACCGTCAGCACCGCCGAACACCTGCACTTTCAGATCCACATCGATCCCAACACCACCCTCAGAGGAACCCTCATGTACAGACCCCCCGGATCCCAGGCACAGTTCATTGACTCCATCACAGACGTCGTCAGCTTGCACGCCTTGACCTCCACAGATTACATCCTCCTCAGAGACCTGAACTTCCACCTCGAGAACACCAACAACAGTTACTCCACCACACTACTGGACAACCTTGCCAACCTCGGCCTCAAACAGCTTGTCACAACACTCACCAACTCCGCTGAACACGCACTCAACCCCATTTTCTCCACCAGCAGCCTTGTCTCCGTCAGCCACACCACCGAACTCCACTGGACCGACCACCACTGCATCCACTTCTCCTTCATGAAAACCACCCCACACTACCACCATCAAAGAATACCCGACCGCAGCTGGAACAAGGTCACAGAAAACCAGCTAACCACCACCCTCCAATGAACCCCACCAACCGACCACACCGACCAAGCCGCCGCAACCTCAGGCAATGGATCAACGACTGGCCAGCACTCTTGCCCTGATCAAGAAACCCTCAAATAGACGCACCAACAGAAGCATGATCTGGTTCACCGCCGATCTCCAGACATCCATGCAGACCTGCAGAAGACTAGAGAAGGAATGGCGCCATGAGCAAACACCGGACAACCATGCAGCCCTCAAGATTGCCTGCCGCAGACACCACCAACTCATCCGAACAGCCAAAAGGACCTCCTTCAAGGAACTCATTGACAACAACACACACAACAGCAAAGAGCTCTTCAACACCGTGAAGGAACTCGCCAACCCAAGCACCAGCTCCAACGACATCCCGCCATCACAAGACCTCTGCGACTCTCTAGCAACCTTCTTCCACCACAAGATCGCAGACATACACGACAGCTTCAACTCCCAGACCTCTCCAACAGCCACCGACACCCCAGAACTACCGTCCCCCAGTCACACCGGCTGCCTGACCTCCTGGAACCACGTCAATGATGAAGACATCATCAAGACCATGAACACCATCCACTCCAGCTCACCATCAGACCCCTGCCCCATCGCATCTTCAACAAAGCGAGCTCCAGCATCGCACTCCAACTTTGCAAGATCTTAAACAGCTCATTCGAAACCCCCACCTTCGCAGAAAGCTGGAAACATGCAGAGATCAATGCCCTGCTCAAGAAACCCAAGGCAGACCCAAAGGACCTCAAGAACTTCCGGCCCATCTCCCTGTTCCTGTTCCTGGTAAAAGTCATCAAGAAAATAGTCAACAGACAACTGACCCAATTCCTCAAAGAGAACAACACCTTGGACTCGTCCCAATCTATATTCTGCAGCAACCACAGCACCAAAACTGCCCTCATCGCCGCTACTGACAACATCAGGGCACTGCTGGACAACGGCGAAACCAAGGCCCTCTTCCTCCTGGACCTCTCAGCCGCCTTCAACACCGTCTGCCACCACACCCTTTGCACACGCCTCTACAATGCAGGGATCTAAGACAAAGCCCTGGCCTGGATCACCTCCTTCCTCACCGACAGAACCCAGAGACTCCGCCTCTCTCCATTCCGATCCAAAGCCACCAAGATCACCTGCGCGTACCCCAAGGATCATCCCTCAGCCCGACCTTCTTCAACGTCTACATGACACCGCTCACCAACATCGTCCGATTGCACAACCTCAACATAGTCTCATACACCTACGACACCCAGCTGTTCCTCTCCCTCAACGAAGACCCGGCCACCGCCAAAACCAACTTCCACGAAGGGATGAAGGCCGCCGCCGAGTGGATGAAGAGCAGCTGCCTGAAACTGAACTTGGACAAGACAGAGGTCCTCATCCTCGGCTCCACCCCCTCTAACTGGGCGACCCCTGGTGGCCAGCCTCGCTGGAAACTGCACCGACACCCACCAACCAGGCACACAACCTGGGGTTCATCCTGGACTCCTCTCTGTCAATGACCCAACAAGTCATCGCCGTCTCTTCCTCCTGCTTTAGCACCCTTGGCTTGCTTCGCAAGATCTACAGATGGATCTCCACCGGAACCAGAAGAATGGTCACTCAGGCCCTCGTCACCAGCAAGCTGGACTACAGCAACGACCTCAATGCGGGAACCACAGCCAAACTCCAGAAGAGACTCCAACCCATACAGAACGCTTCCGCATGCCCCATCCTCGACATCCCTCACCACAGCCACATCCCCCACAACTGAGGGACCTGCACTGGCTCCCCGTCAACAAGAGGATCACCTTCAAGCTCCTCACAAGGCACTGCACAACACCGGACCAGCATACCTCAACAACCGACTCGCCTTCTACACCCCGAACCGCCAGCTCTGCTCCGTGACATCCCCATCGTCCCACGCATCCGCATAACGACCACCGACGGCAGATCTTTCTCCCACCTCACCGCCAAGACATGGAACAACCTCCCCACACACCTACGACAGACCCAGGACCTGCTGACCTTCAGGATACTCCTCAAGACCTGGCTGTTCGATCAGTAGCTGCTCCCCCGCATTAGCGACTTGAGACCCTCACCGGTGAGTAGCGCGCTTTACAAATGTTTGATTGATTGATTGCGTTATGTGGTGAAGAAAAGTAAATTCAGAAGTAAATATTATGTCAAAATTATTCACCATGACACCTTGTGTAGGACCACTACCTTTAACTGAAGGACAGAAATAATATATATGGGGCCAGATGTATGACCCTAAATTGCTGTCGCAAACGGGCCATTGGGCCATCGATCGTGGAGAGTGCATGTAGTGGAGAGACACTAGGAGCTCCAGTAGTGCCCTTCCTTTTTCCCGTATTAGATAAAGGGCAATTGGAAAAGGGAGAAGAAGAGGAATCCCACAGTGCCAAGACAAATAAACCATATAAAGCACACAGTACCTTTATGGGTATGCCCACTTCCTATTGACCCAAACACAGGACTAAGAAGGGTGGCACATCCCAGCCTATTCCAGGCTATGACGGGCTACGACGGGCTACGACGGGTCCATATTGGCCGGGTCTTGCGCCGGTCTGAGCCCATGCGGGTCCCGCACTGCTGGACGCCTCTCATACGTTTAAGGCCCTCTGGTGCCTGGTCACGGCATTACGGCCCCTCCTCTGATCAAAAGAGCAGTGGGAGCTGTTATCTCCGGTAGGGCTGGTGCTGGGTCTGCAGAGTAACAAGGGTCCCACATTGCCTCTCATACGTTTAAGGTGGTCCGTTGCTTTGTCACAGCATTGCAACCCCTCCTCTGACCGTAAGAGCAGTGAAAGCTGTAGTCTCTGGTAGGTCTGGTGCTGGTCCTGTTGTGCCACGAGGGTCCCCTCATGTTAACCCTTTCCATGCTCATGACGAGCTCAGCTCGTCATGATGCACGTTTGAGCTGTGCTGGTGACGAGCTGAGCTCGTCATGAATCAATGAAAATAATGAAAAGTCAGCATAGGAGGGGAAAACACCTAGCAGCCAAGGTGTTAAACTGAACATTAGTGAACACATTTATAAAGCTCTAGCTTCTACTGTGAATGAATTTCATCAACCTTTTAAATATTCACATATGTTAATAAAGTTGTTGCACTCAGTAAATATAGTGTCACATGTAGGTACAAAAGGGCATTTATGTGACGTGTAAGGGTAGCGTCTAACTTGCACTATTTTAACATCTAGAGATGTTTCTTGATTTATTATTAACCTTAATGAATTTACTTTAGAGATTGGTTGTTAGAGATTCCTATGCAAGGCAATCATGCTTCTGTCTCATAGCTCATTCACTGATGGTCCACGGATGACTACTATTTCCTCTCAGCACAGAAAAGGGATTATTGTCCACCCAGAAGTTGAGTAAGCACAGTTGGGTCCTACAAAACACACAATTGAGCTGCTTGAGTCAGAGGAGGGTGTGCAATTCCCCACCCAGTAGCTGAGTAGCACAGCAGGGTTCTTCAGAGCACACTGTCATACCAGTTCAGGGTCTAGCAAACTAGGCAGTCTCCTCAGGCTCTCTTTTCTTTCTAGGTGTTTTTGTATTGAGGCCCAGAAGCACCTGCTTTAGGAACCCTGGGGGTTATGTACAAAGAATTTTAACAGTCAGACACCCTCAGATTCAGTAAGTCTGATGGCTTGCGACTTCTAAAGCACTCGTTTAATTGAACTGAACCCATTTAATAATTTGTAAAAGGTGTTCCAAAGTGCTAAATGGGTTGAGGAAACATTAAGAAATCGCTATTTCGGAGGGGCGTTTTCAGGGCATCTTGTGACCAAAATCGAGATGCAAAATATTCATACTTTACCACCAACTCAAAGGAGATGGCAGACCATTGACAAATGGGAATTGGTTCTCATTGGACCCCCTCGCCTTTGTGAGTGGTGAAAAAAACATTAGGCAGAATTCCCATGGACCACTGCCTAATATCCGCATTTCGTTTTAGGAAAATGGTTTGCATTGAAAACAAAAAAGACTGCTTTATTTAAAATCAATCATAGACATGGTGGTTTGCAGGCCCCAGCAGGCCTCCAAACCTCTGATTGTAGCCACGCGAGGTTGGTCCCAATTTGCGGGCTGCCTCATTAATATTTATGAAGTAGGCCGAATTGCAACTCCCTATGATGCTATATTTTGGGAAATAACCTATTAGTACATCGTTCGGTTCGCAAAATAAGAATGTATCTGATAAAAGTTGGTGCACCTAGTTCAATCCCTTTAACCTTATGCATCCTTCCTGCATGAGGCCAGCTGTTTCTTAACTAACCCCATCCATCTCTGAGAGTTTAAATTTTGGCTTGGTATCTGCTTGATATGAGTGCTGGATTTTTTATTTAGTTATTTATGTCACTCTGGAATTACCTCAGCTGCGCTGCTCCTAGTTAATCCTTAACCAAGGAGAAAACTAGGATCATCTTATTTTCTTCAAATTCGTTATCCTTATATCTGTGGTAGCAAAGCTCTAGAGACTATTTTGAGGGTATGGTCACTCAGAAGTAAGTTTTCCATTAACAGACCCATTGTCTTGCATTTGTTTGTTTATGAGCTCCTGGGTTACAGTATTAGGGTCTGTATCCTCAGATCATTGGATTTATAGCGGGATTTTATTACAACTACTACTTTTGAATCCGAAAGTTATTGTCCAATACATGCTTTAGTGCTATATGAGGGTAAGCACAACCCTTTTATTAAATTCTAGCACCTACACTGTCCTCTCTGATGTGATTGCACTCTGTAATTCTGAAGAAAAATCAAAATCGAGAACATCAACTAGATGATCCCAAAGTGGTAAAATTCCATTTGGGCAAATTACAGAAATTAGAAAAAATACTTTTCCTAAAAAAAAAGTAGAAAATAGACAAAAATGAATAGAACAAGTGAAGAGATAAGAAGAAAAAGAGGTAGGAGTAATGGGTAGTCAGGTGTAAGTACTATGGTGTATATATGTGTGTGTGTGTGTCTGAGTGTGTTTGTAAATGTATATATTTACTGAAAAAGCCAAAGGTTTAAGTGATGTTATAGTTAGGTGAATATGTCAGTGCCAACAAAACATTTTGAACTAAAAAAACCAGAGACATCCGCCAATAATAGCAGAGCTAACTAGAACTTGTGGCCTGTCATGCACTGCTTATTTCCTCATGTATTACATCACTCCTGACATGTTCTATGACACTATTATGACATCACTGATGACATCTCAATTGACATCATTGATGGCATCACTGATGACATCACTGACGACATCATCCAAAGAGTGTGTTATTTTCTTTTATTTTGATAGTGGCAGGTAAGTATCATCCTAGTTCTCTATCTAATATTGTACAAACTCTTTGCTGCAAATGGCTGTAAGTATTTGCAAAATGGTTACGCTCATAACTGGTAATAGGTTTTGAGAGGTTTTTACCACACCTAACTATAATTTATGATGTCACTTCAATCTTAGCTTTTTTTAGTGAATATCTAGTTTTTTTAATCTAATGTAATATTTTATTAGCATATGTAAAGCCAACCCTGCCACGCATGGCCTTTCGTCTTGTGCGGTGGGGGGGGGCTGCATGACATGCCCTTCTGTCAAACCCTACAATCAACCACATACAGTCAAGCAATCCCACGCCACGCACAGTCTTTGGCCAGGTCCTGTGTCCAACCCCAGCAAGTATCCAACCTCCTGACATGAGAGGGGATCATATAGCCCCTCCCCAAGTCACTACCGACCCCAGTATCAAAAACAATATTATACGGGGAGGGGAACCCATGATCTCGGGAAAACCATCCTCCAGTGCCAGATACATTACAATTAGGGGAGAAGAGTGGTTGACTGTTGTCCCCCAGCCCAAATAGATCCAATCCCTTGGGGCCATACCTTAATTATAGGGGAGGGAGGCACGCGCCTCTTGTTAGAAATTGGGTCTCTAGTTGGCATAAGTAGGAACCCTATCCAAGTAGGGACTACAATTCTAGTCTGGGTACAGTAGAAACACACTAAAATATAAACTGTACTCACCTCCTGGTAGCTTATCACAGAGCAGTCAGGCTTATCTTTGTGCAACACACACAAATATATGCACACACACACACACACACACACACAGTAACACAATGAAAACACCATGTAAATACTCCTCACAGATTTAGTAAAATAGATAATATTTTTATTAAGCCTGGGTGGAGTTCCACTACACGGAACACCGAAAGTGCAAAGAAAAAATCTGCAGCGCTACACGGAGCTCTGCAAGTGGCGCAGTGGGTTAGATAAATGCAGTTTGTAGTGATTTTCAGTGCCAGATGCTTGTCCGCACTGTGTAATCATCGCAAACGGCACCATGCAGAGCGCACGTGGGCACTGCTTCCTTTCTCCCTCTCGAGTAGATTTTTACTCGAGCGCCAGCTTTCTCAATGCGAGTGGACAGTTTCTCAACGGGAGCTGTCATGAGCATGCACGACGACTTGCAATGAGAAATCTGTCTGCCCGCGTTGAGAAATCTCACTGGGAGGTTGACTTTCCATGCTCGCGCTTGCCAACTTGATGTTGATGATCGCGAACGAGGAAAAATCTCGCCTGGAGGTGGATTTTCCCCGCTCGCGCTTGCCAACTTGATGTTGACGAATGCAAGCGAGGAAAAAAACTCCACTCTACGGAGCAAAGTTTTTCAGAACTCCGTGAGCCTCATGTAATGCAGAGTGTAGAAAACTTTGCAAATTCCGCAAGCGGAGCGGAGTTCACTTATGTTTTATGAGTAAAATAAGACTTCAATGACAAAAATCTAATTAGTAGAACCAGAGTTATGAATTTTTAAAGAATACATCAAAAAGTAGTGCTTCGAGTAAATTAGCACTTAGGGGTTCCTTGATGTCGCACTGGACCGGGGTAAATCAAAAGTTCAGGCCAACCGTGATGGAGGGCAGGCCAGCTATAGGACCCATGTATGGCCCGCTAAAGAAGTCCTTGGGTGAGCAACCGTCAGTTCAGCTCATGCAGTGGGGTCGAAACGTCTTGGTAAAGCCTTGAAGGCGGGTCCCACATCGTAATCATTGAGCCATTCAGGGATATCTTCGGATCAGCACTGCGTTGACATCGAAGGGCACTGTGCTCGCTCAAATTGGTGCACTGTCGTCACTGCATTGGTTCGGATGGTTCTGGACAGTAAGAATCACATTTTAAGGACCCAGGACCGGATTGGCACCATTTCACAGTGCAGGACGCACAGAGTTCATGTGTTGTTACAGAGTTGCAGGAAGTGTTTGATTGGTCTGCGACTTCAGAACGGGGGCTATACAGCAAGCACTTGGAGTCACTCAGGGTTCAACTGAGCTAGGTCCAGGCCTTGACCTCAGCAGTACCAAAGGGGATGATGGACGAAGCGTTTGAGCAAATCAAACACTCACCCCAAGTCAACTGATCTGGGTCATCATTCTTTAGCTCACTCCATTACCCCAGTTAAGACATGGCCATATGCAAATCAGTCTGACCCTGTGCCTCATGGGAACAGTCCAGCCCGAACTACCAAGCCAAGTCTTCGCTGGACCGTAAACAAGCATCCTAGGACCGGTTTTGGGTTCATAACCCTCATCAGCCAGGCAATCCTGAATTCAGTGGCAAAGTGAGCAAGGGACCCACATCTGGGCATACCCTGCCAACTTAGGGCAAACAAAGTGATGCCAAAGGGGATGATGGACGGAGCGTTTGGGCAAATCCAACACTCACCCTCAGTCAACTGATCTGAAAAATGATGGATTTAGGCCCAGATCTCTGTACTGGGGTGAATGTATGACATTGTTCTGCATTCTGTCGATCAACTGTTGTTTTTGCTTTTGTCCTCAGCAGGGCAGAGATCAGCAGGCAGCAGGGCAGCTCAGCAAAGAAGACAGGTCCAATAATGGGTGTATTGGTACGGTCAGAAACCCAAAGTTCTTCCCAAATGTGCCTTTGAAGTGGAGCTCACTACAAAGCAATCCCTTGAAGTGCACAGTTCCCCTTTCATCTCAGCCCTGTCTGCTAGGCTATCTGTGGGTAATCACTCCTTTGTGTGGGAAACAGGACACAGCCTACTCAGGTATAAGTTTCAGCTCCCCTCCCTCCAAGAGCTAGCATAATGTAGATGAATAAAGATGAAGTATCTGTCAAAACTACACTTTCTGTGTTTGTGGCTGTCTAGAGGGAATGCACAAAGTGTAGCTGTCACCCATCCCAGACATGTATTGGGACAGGCTGCATGGCACACATAGCAGTGAGAGCAGAGGAATGTCCACTTTCTAAAAGTAGCATTTCTAAAACATTAATGTTAAACCCCACAGTACCAGTAAAGAGGGTTTATCATTACCACTCCAGAGATATGAAACATGATGCAGCCATTCCTTTCTAATCATGAAGTACAGCTTAAAAGTGTTTTAAGGAATTTCCAATGCTAGCCTATGAGAGGTGTAGGACTTACAGTATTGAAAAACAAACTTAGCTATCCAACCTTTTAGTTACACAGCACCCTGCCTGTAGGGCTACCTAGGGCCTACATTAAGGGTAACGTATTTGTAATAAAAGGGGAGTTTAAGACTCGGCAAAGGCTTTAAAAGGCCAAGTCGACATGGCAGTACAACTGCACACACAGGCTCTGCAGTTTAAAGCATTACTTTTGCTGCAGGCCCACTAGTTACATTTATTTGACAGGCCCTTTGGTATATGGTATACCACTTTACAAGGGACTTATAAGTAAACTAAATATGCCAATCATGTATGCACCAATGTCACCATGTTTAGCCAAGAAGCGTATGCACTTAAGCACTGGTTTGTAGTGGTAAAGTGCTCAGAGTCCTAAGGCCAGCACCATGATACAGCAAAAAGAGGAGGTAAGCATGCAAAATGTTTGGGGGAAGACCACCCTAAGGGTGACAGGTCTAACACCCTTTCCCCAAGAGTGACATACCCCAGGGACCCAATGCCCGGGTAGCAAATACTTTTACATTAACCTTTATTGTGCTGCCCCCCTCCCCAACCCATATTAGGCCCTTGGGACCCCATTCCTCATGGCTAAATTACATAATTAAAGTGAGGTGGGCATGCTGCTTTATTGGGCCCGTACTCCACCCCCCAGGACCACAGATAGGTGGCCCGGTGCCTGAAATATACAAAAGGTGATGAGAGGCTACTTGCAATATGTCTAACCACTGATTAGAGCTTGAGGTAGCACGCCAACCTATCGCTCTTTTGCTCTCCATGGCACCCACAAGGTTGATGGCTGGGGGGGAAGCCCAAGGTCCCAGTGGACCAGTCGGCTATCCGCATAGCGAGGGAGCAAGTGTTGTTCTCATGGGGAGAGAGCAGCTCTCTTTGCATGCTCCCTCCTGGTGGGAGCACTGTCTGTTCCCTTGGCTGCATGAGTGCGTACAGGGAAACAATAGTCTGTTCCCACCCTGCAGGAGCATGTTTAAATGTCCTGCCAGGTGAGAGCAGACTTGCTTTGCATGTTTGTTCCTAGTCATAGGAGATTTAAAAATGCTCCCAGCTGGCATGACCAAACATATCTTTCCCTAACCACATCAGTGAGGGCTGGGGAATTATTCTATCCCCAGTGCGGGCTCCGTGGGACAGAGTACTGGAGCCAGGCCCGGGGTATGTGGTCTCCAGGGCCTTTTAAGGCTAAATGAGGTGGGTCACATGCCTCCCTCCCATTTTTTGTTGTTTTAGCCCTGAGAATGGGGTCCTTGGGGCCTGGTGAGGTTTGGGGAAGGGAGCGCCATGGGTCCCCTTACTTTTTTCAAACATTTCAGCCTGGGTGATGAGTTCTTCAGGTCTGCCATCAGTCTTGGGAGGGGGCCTTGCAACCCCCTCCTGTAACTTAATATACCCAACCCCAGATGTTAGAGTGAGGAAGGGAGTGAGAAAGGAAGGGGATGAATGAGGGAGGAAATGAAGGATTGGCAAGGGACAAAGGAGAGAGGGAGGCATAGATCAGAGAGAAAGTACCACTTCTAGATATTCCTGAAAGGAGAATAGCTGTAAGACTCTTACTCACAGCATTCTATAGAAACTGTATTCTTTGTTGTAACTGCCATCAGCCTGGGGAGGGGGCTGTGCACCCCAAACCCCTTACTTAATGTACCCAGCCTCAGAGGAGGAAGGGAGGAAGTGAGAAAGGGAGAGAGGGAGGAAGGGAGTGAGTGAGGGAGGAAGTGAAAGATTGACAGAGTGAGCAAGAAAGGAATTGAGGAAGGGAGGGAGGGGCAGTGGAAATAAGGGAAGGACAAAGGGAGTGAGAGACAAAAGGAGAGAGGGATGGATCAAAGAGACAGTACAACTTCTACATTTTTCTGTAAGGAGAAGTGTTGTAAAAATCATACTCACAGTATGTTTACAAACTGTGGGCCATATTATCAAGCCCCAGCGATAATTATCTCTAAGCGCACTTAGCGCTAGGATAATTATCGCCGGGTAGCATGCATTTTTATCACTGAGATAGCGTGCTATTAGCAACGCTTATCTCAGAAGTGATAAAAATCCTCGCGCTAACTGCCAAATGAGAAAATAACGCTGGATAACCTACGATAATCTCTCGAAGTTTGGCATTAGCTTGATGATAGGGGCTCACAAATTTAGCCATGATATCCACCTTCCATAGGATATCATGGCTAAATCTGGAAAATGCCAGGTGTAAAAAAAGCAGCGCTAACCGCGGTTAGCACTGCTTTTTTTATCACTAACAGGGTTAGCGATAATAGTAGAAATGTCGCTTAACAACATTTCTCCTATTACTTTTCTCTGGACCGCCCCCTTTGCATCTCATTAGAGATGAAAGGGGAAGCGTGGAGAATAAGGGTGCTAACATGCGAATTTGCGTGTCAGCACCCTGTTGCTGATAGGGAGATAATTTTATCTCCGCTTTCTTTGCTTTTAAAGCCAAAAAAGCAGAGATAAATCCCTTGATAATATACCCCTGTGTTCTTTGTTTTGAGTAATCATTATGCTGTTCAGATCAGTAAGAATCACATCAAGTGTGCATAACTGGGCTCTTATTGTTAATTCTTCTTTTCTTCTGCATTAGTGCAAATTAGTGGATGCTGAAGTGAGGCGTATTTCAGAATCCAATAACTTCTTGTACTGTACCATCAAAGGTGCAGTAGTCCTACCTAAATGTTCTTGTAGAGTAACTGGCTAAGTAGGAAGCATTCTTACAGAGATATGAAAGCTTTCTCTTTTTGAAGAGTCAGACAAGCGTAGGTATTACCAACCTGACAGCAGCTGGCCATTTCAGATCACAGTGCGAAAAATGCCCTGCAGCAGTCTGGTGCAGCTCAAGAGAGAGACATTCAACATCTACAACTTAAAAAGAGCGAAAGGTGGAAAAGGTTGTACACTACAGGGACAACATGCTTTGGTCTAAGTACCATAATAAACACACACTCTTAAATATATGTCACTTTGGGCTGCATTTAATTTTAAATTAGCTAAATAACTTGTGGACATGGGGCTTGTCAATGCTTTATAAATAACTGATCTTACTGTGAAATTTAGACCCCTGTGTGCTTGGAATCTCAATTGATTTAGAGATGGTGTGTATTTGGTTTAGAATACTTTTACAAACCCGCAAGCACTTGAGTTTAAACCTACTGAGAATTGAGATAAAGTGAAGACGTCTGTTAACAGATTTAATATGTTTTAGCATTTTTTCAAACACTGTCTCTTAATGGACTAGAAAAAGAACTGTGACCCAAATGTTTGATAAATGACAACTTAATTATACATTCTTCTTAAGCCCGAGTGCAATTAGAACTGTAGCACCTCATCACATAGATCCTGGAAAACTGTTTTGGGTCACACTGCATTCCCAGAATTAGTAGACTGCCGTATCTAGTTATGGCTATATAGCTAAGTGTTTTACAGTCTGTAACCTGTAGTTGCAATTTGCACTTGGAAATATGAAACTCCAAATGCCAGAATGCAAAGTAATGTTGACTGGGTTACGTGGTCATGTGTGTAGTTTCTCCCCCAGCCCTGGAGTATGCAAATAGGTTATGCCACACAGAGGAGATGCAGTTCAACAAATCTTTATTTTCCATCATTCATTCATACTCTGCACATTACGTCATACTTCCCATAACCACACCTTAACAACTCCCCTAAATATCATCTAATTCCTGTTCAGAGTCTGCCCAGAATCACATGGGTCCTAGTGCACATAGCATCAATATACTACATCTCCCCCTTTGTTAAATAAAAAGTGGAAGACATCAATTAAATCACATCTCCTCACTCAGTCTGCGAGGAGCTTGCACTTGTTTACTAGCTCAGATGGTCCAACGTGATCAAGGTCGACCCTCATCAGACAATGGAGGCACAGGCTCAAGAGCCTAACCTGGAGATGTGATCACCTCCATGGTAGTGTCAGGAGCTAGTGAATAGCAAGTTAGGTGTTTGAATGTAATGTGTCCCGAGTGATGGACTTCTCAGGCCGATGTGCTGTCACCATGTGTCCCACATGCCACCGTCTGTAGAGGATCGGTGGAAAATGGGGTGTCTGTCATTCATTTCAGTCTCTGCTTTACCAGCCCCTTTGTCAAAAACAGTTTTTTGCATGTTTCAATGCTGATCAGCATACTCTTTCATTTTCATCTTATGAGAAGCAGCATCAGTATCACTATGTTTATCAGTGTTCACTGACCACTATGATGTCCATTGAGGTAGTTGTACTCAGATGGCTCTCCCAAGCAACAAGTTAGCTGGGGTCTCACCAATTGGAGAGCAAGAAGGTGATAGATAGGCCCAGACAGCCTGGCACACAACTTGACCTAAGTCCATTCCTTCTATGGACGCTTGTTAAATTACTTTGAATTTATTTTGAGCGTGCCCGTACATTTTTTGACTACACCTTTAGCTTGGGGCCAGAGAGGTGTACTCTTTTGGTGTTTGACATTGAGTTCTACAATAAACTCTTTGCTGTTGGAGGGTGGGCCACTATCAGACTTGAGGATCTCAGGTATACCCCATGTTGCAAAGATGTCATCCAGCCTTTCTATGACTTTATTATGAGATGTCAAGGAAAGTGTTTGCACCGAGGGGTAACGCGAATACTCATCTATGATTACCAGGAGATGCTGTCCATTTCCGAATGACCCCAAGAAGTCAACTGCGACTCTCTCCCAAGCATGGTTGGGAAGGTCAAACATTGTCACCAGGTGCTGAGTCACATTGGGGGACAGGCAATTGCAGATGTGGTATGCCTTCAGTTCCTTTTTCTACGCACTCATATAGATAAGGAAACCACATTCTGTCTCGTAATGCTTGTTTAGTGGTTACAATGCCACGGTGTCCCTCATGGGCCAACTCTATGACTCAGTGGCTCAGGCAATCAGGTATGATGATTCTCGAGCCTCACAGTGTTACACCTTTTTGTGTGACTGCTAACTCATCCTGTACATTTTTCAGCCTCTGGAATTCAACATTATCGGCCAGAGGCTGTGTGCTTCATCTTCATGATTGTGTTTTAATGAGTTCTTTGACAACAGCCATGTCTGTGTGGTGGTAGCAATGATTTGAACCACAGGAAGAGCCACTTGCAAGCAGGACCTCTCAATATAATTGAGGTATTCTTCAGCAGTTTTGGATGTAAACAATGACAATGTAGCAGTGCTCTTGAAAAATAATCCATTGGGTTTTGATCCTTCTCAGTTTTGTGTGCAATCTCACAGTCATACTCTTACAACCTCAAACCCCACCTTTCTTAGCTTTCAGGTTTCCAAAAATTGTAAGCAAAGCCTAGTGGTCCGTGATGACAGAAAATCATTGCCCACAGAGGAATACATGAAAATGTTTGCAGGCCCACATCACAGCCAGACTCTCTTTGTCTAGCTGACAGTATTCACTTTCTATATCAGAGAATCTTTGACTAGCATAGGCCACAATCAGTGGCGACATGCAAATGTAACGCTGTGAGCAGGCAGATAGGGCGGGGCGGGGCTGGGTGGTGGGTAGTGTAGTCCAACATACGACCGCAAGGTTGAACGCAAATAAATAAATATCTTCCGTCGTATGTCAGACTCCACTACCCCAACCCAACCCCTGCCCTGCCTCTTCGCCCCACAGCGTTACCTTTGGAAGCCACCACTGGCCACAATATGTTTCTGAGCATTCAGATGGCCGCTGTGATGAGCAAGGATTGACCCAACTCTACCATGACTTTGGTATGTAGCCTGAGGTTGAAGTAGACCATTTCATTTGCCTTCTCAATTGCATGTTTTATTTCTTTGAAACTTTGATCGCATTCAGGAGACAATTGAAAAGGAACATTCTGCTTTGTCAAGTCTTTCAATGGGGCATTTACTGTGGCAAAATTGTGATTTTAACTTGAGCAATAATTGGCTATGCCTAGAAAGGACCGTAGCATGGTAACATCTTGGGGAGGATAAGCGAATGATAGTGCTTGCACTTTAGATGGTTCTGGAGTAATTCTCCCATTAGAGAATATGGGCCAGATGTAGGAACCCTAATACCAGTCGGTAACGGCCGAACTTCAGAATTTTGGCCGTTACCGACCGGTATTAGGCATTTGTTATGTAGGTGGCTACATTTCAGATTCAGTAATTTACCAAATCTGTATTTAAGAATTCGGTAAATTACCAAATCTGAAATGTAGGAAGTACTCAAGTGAGTGCTTTTCACCTGTAAGGATTCGTTATTTACCACCAACTACAAGTTGGTGGTAAATAACGAAAAACAAAAGCAATTTTGTGCTTTTTTAACAGTGCCATGTGGCAGACAAAAATTACCGAATTAATAACTACATACCATTTACCCATTATAAAATACCGTATCTGTAAAATTCTGTATTTTTGAATCGGTAAATGGTATTTACCTACATCTGGCCCTATGCGCCCAAAAAACTTGAGATTGACTATGTGGAATTCATATGTTGCAGCATTTAAAGTGATATCTTCATCAGAAAGTAAATGGAATGTTTGAGTAAGGGCTTTGTTTTGTTCCTTTTGAGTGCTTCCAAAAACCAGTGTGTCCTCACTGTAATTGAAAGCATGTGTAACAGGTTAGATTACTCTGTGGATAACATCCTGAAATATCTCAGCAGCCGAAGAAACTCCAAAGCTCAGTCTCTTATATCTGAAAATTCAACACAAGTGAAAAAAGTGGTAATATATCTGCAGTTCTCTTCTAGCTCAAGTTGGTGGTATACTTTGTTTAGATAAAAGACTGAAAAGACTATAGCTCCATTCAGTTGCATAATCATGTCCACTATGTAGGACCTGAGTATCTCTCCCATTCAATGACCCTTTTTGGCTGATGCATATCAACGCAAATGTGCACCACTCCACTACTGTCTTTCTTTGGTACTACAACTATGGGCGAAACCCATGGTGTGGGGCCTGTGGAACGTTCAATGATGTTATGTCTGAAAAGTGTTGCCAACTCTTTCTTTACAGATTCTTGCAAATGATAAGTGACTCTCTGGTGTCTCTGGGCAACAGGACAAATGTCTTTGTTGACACACAGCTGTACTTTCATTTTCTTGAGCTTTCTGAAGCCATGAAATAACAACTGAATTGGTTCATAAAATCAGGCTGAGCACGAGGTTGTAGCTGAGGCGTATTAACCCAATGTCTGCCGCTGTGGCAAAACTGAGTAGGCATGCACTAGGTGAGCCTCCCTGTAGAGCATGAATGGTGGCTTTTACTGATGTTGATGTGAATGACCTTTGGATTTGTAATAGTTTAGAAGTTTCCCGGTATACACTTTCGTATCTGTGTCTGTTGAACTTTTCATCATGCATAATATTAATCCACGCCCCACTGTCAATGATAAACATTACGGGGTGACTGTTTACCTTCAGTGTTATTCTTGGACACTGTCCGAATGAAGTTCGTCATTTTGTTTGGTGATCTTTTCTTAGCTTAGGTCTCCTTCTTAGGGAGCTAACCCCACATCTGAATGTCATCCTTTTGATGACATGATTAGCAAGCACCTACCTTCTTCACTGGTACTCAATAGCGACATTAGAGAGTCTTTATTTTACAAACTTGGCAACAATTTGATTTGCTTGGTTTCTACTTGGTGTAGTTGAAGTTGCTTTTGGATTTTGTGGATGTGGCAAGAGTGTTTCTGTAACGTTCTCCGGTCCATCTTTTCTTTATGTCATTTTTTTTAATGAGTTTTATATAGCGCTGGCTAGACCCGTAGGTATCGGAGCGCTTTACATTAGGTTACACAATGTTTCAAGAATGATAACAATTACACGTTCCATCAAGTTTAAGCATAACATTTAAAGAGAAAGGAAGGTGCCTCAATAACGTTGAGATGGGGAAGGGGGAAGTGAGAAGGGAGAATAGGAGGGAAAAGACAGTAGGAGAGATGAAGGGAAGTCTGCCCAATGACCAACTGGGTAGGTGACGGCCGTGGGGGGAATCCACAGCCCGTCTCCCCTATACCTATCAAGTAGCTCCATTGGGTATCATCAGATAGCTAAGTCAAAGTAGATGAGGGAAAGTTCCCAGAAGAACGTCAGATGTGTGACAGGATGGGAACTATAATTAAGGACGGGAGAGGGCAAAGGTCGAGAGTAGGAAAGAAGAGATGAAGATGCACTTGATTTTTCTTGAGCTTGACACACATTTACAAAGTGGTTCTCCTTCTCACAGCCTTTACAGATTTTTCCTAGGGCTGGACATTTGCTCTCATGGTGAAACGAAAATCCATATCAGAAGCATATTTTTGTTTTCTTCAAGGACCTAGATTTATATACCTCTCTTTTGTGCTTGCTTTTCATGGTTAATGCTGATTCACTGTGCGCTGTCCCTGCCTCTATGTTAGCAGCTTTCCATTTCACTTGTTCCTTTGCTCTTGCCATCCGCATTTTGTCTGGACCAAGTTTCCCTCTCAACATACTCCTTCTAAAAGAATCTAAAAGGCAGCCATTGTTTACTTTGAGGCACATGGCTTTTTCACTGGTAAAATGACTGAACTTGCAATGTTTAATAAGTGCCTCAAAGTTTCTCAACAAATTCATCCATTGTTTTACCAGTCTGTTGTCATGCTTTGCTGTAGGTATGCCTTTCATAGTCAGCATTCGGCATTGGATTGAATTTGACTTCCTGCACTTCTCTCACTTTTCGGTACGATGTTGCGTCAGCCTATAAAACCTGTTTTAGCGGCAATTACCGGTATAATCCCGAGAGGCAAGATGGCGGCGTCAGGCTAGACGCCGATAGCAGCTCCGGACGGAACAGTGAAGCATGCACTGAATCACCTAGGGAGACGGATTTTCTAACCGGGTGAAAAAGATGCCAGAACGCTAGCAGCTTAGAATGTGGCAAACAGAACTGAAAGCCTTACCAGCCGAGGATCTTTCCTCTGCAGGAACACCACATAAGCTTACGCTTCTTGCCTCTGTGATCGGGTTTGCCGTGCTCAGGCTGCTGATCGGCAATCACCGAGCCGTGCGTTCACTGCACTCCCCCTGCCGGCCGGCTGTAGTAGTGAATGCTGTAGCAGAATCCGAGCAATCCGTGATTGAAACGGAACATCAAAGACACGTCCAGAGCGAGTCTGCCTCGTCAATCACAATGGCCCCGAAAAATGCAGCAGCAGCAGCCTCGGCAGCAGCCAAGACAAGGGCTGCTCGCCAGGCTTTGAGGGATCAAGAAATAAAGCGGGGCATTACCAACGGGGGAGTGCAAGGGCAAGGTGCACACCCACAAACAACACCAGCGGCTCCGGGGGAAAAAAAAACGGAGAAAACACTGGCCCGGAGGGGGGTATCTTCCAGTAAAGCTGCAACAATGTCTCAGCCTGGTAAAAATGTTACAACAAACATCACAACAGTGGCTACAATGTTTCGAGTCGCTAATCAAAGAGCGATGGCCAAAGATAACCAACAAAATATGGAGAGTAATGGCGAACAACAAGCTGCCCCCCCTATTGAAAGCGGCCGTGTGCCAGTAGATTTTGGGGGCAAAGGAAGTGGGAATGCAGTAACAGATATACTGGTTACAACAAGCCCTGCGGCGCCAACGCCATCTCTTGCAGTGGATAATGAAGGAATGAGCCAGATGGAAGGACAGGAGGCACAGGAGATGCAGTTGGAATCAAACAGAGTGGCTTTCTCAGTTACCAGCGATGTATCCGAAAGATTCAATCCTGTTGCGGGACAGGTAAGCCACCCTATCCCTACTATCTCTGTAGCTACACCTGTATCAAACAACTCTGGTACCAATGGTCAAGCGAGCACAGATAATCCTAACCAGAATTTGGCAGTCAAAAACAGACTAGTAAACCAAGAGGTGGAGAGGAATATTAAGTGCAATATACAAAAAGTAATTACAAATATCCAACAGCATGTCAATCAAGAAGAGTATACAGATCCTTCGATTTGCATTGAAAGCACTGAGAACATTACGACCAGTACAAACAAAGAGCCTGTTGGCCAAGTGGTCAGTGGGACCCCCTCCGTGAATAATGCAGAGATACATACTAATCTATCACCAGAGACTGAAACAACTACACAAGCAAAAATACCCCTTGACGCAACTCATATATCACAAGAGGGGGTCACCCTGGGATTGGAGACGCGGGAAGGGGAGACTCAAGAGCTTACGGAAACACTCAACCCTGACCTAGAAATCCCACAATTCAGCTCCATGTTAGACCTGCACCCGGTTGATGCTATAGAGGTATTAGAGATTGACAAAGACATAACTGACTTCTACTCTTTCTCTGAAGATATCAGTTGGTCAGGAGATACTGATGAACTAGACGAAGCTGACGACCTGGAGAATGAGCCAGACTCTAACCTAAGTTCTGATCTGGAACTTAATCCGCCAAAAGACCAACGGGGGGAAAAAAAGAGAACAATACTTAAAAAGAAAAAATCTGGACATCACGGAGCTAATGAACTATCATGGGACTATACCCCCACAGTTTTGGCATTGAATCAAACCCACGCTTCCAATCTAAGATCCCAAAGACCAATTTCAGAGCAAAATGAAAATAAAGAGACTCTGGAGGCCTCAGGAACTACACTAACGCAAGTTATGGAGACAGTGTTACAGGCCATAGCATCACATTGTGAAGAAACTTCTAAAGATAGCCGCAAAGCACGGGCCGGACTACAAAAGGTTCAAGGCGTGGTTCGTAAACTGTCAAAAACCATGGGAGCATTTACTGAGAGGTTAAACGATATAGAGGACCGCATTGTGGTTAATGAGACAGAGGCTGTAGCTACAAACAAGCGACTTGAAGCCACCGAAGCACAGGTGCATGACATAAGATGGAAACTTGAGGACTATGAGAATAGACTTCGCAGAAACAACCTACGAGTACTGGGAATCCCAGAAAAAATGGAAGGCGAGGATTGTCGCACCTATATAATGCAACTGTTCCGAGACACCCTGCCTGAGTTAAATACCTGGGATTGGGGATACGAGGTGCAGAGAGCACACAGGGTCCCAATAACCCTAAAACCCACGGCACCTACAGGCAAATATCCTCGCGCAATTCTGGTGTACTTCGGAAACTTCCTACTTCGCCACGCTATTGCGGAGAAAGTCACTCCTGATAAACACCGCAAAAAGGACTCAATCTCTTACTTTGTGCGCCCTGATTTTTGTCACTGGACTGTAGAAAGGAGGTTGCGACTCAGACAACTCATTAAACCCTTTCAAGAGAAAAAAGCAACGGTATATTTGAACAATCCCGCAAAGCTAAAAGTGATACACATGGGACAAACAAAATTTTTCACATCGGAAGTAAAGGCTAAGGAATATCTAGAGAGTATATAAAGGAACAACTAAATCCACAAAGGAACAGTCAGGAGAGATGGTGTATTTAAACTAGAGATAGAAATACATTGAGTTTCATTAATTTTACTAGGGTAAAGTAGTTTATGATGATGTAACTGAATATAAGCTGCGGAACTTGAAAATGGGAAGATAAGAAACTAAATAAGTATAACCGTATTTTCTAAGTAATTCTTAATTAATGATTTTACTATTCTTTTCCCTTTCTTTTCTTCCCATTCTTATTACCTATTATCCCACTATCTTTTCTTTATTTTCTAGCTTAAATATGTTCTTGGTAGATAAATACTGCCTTTTCCTTCTTTTTCTGTCTCCGGTAATGGTCACTTCTGCACTTTCAAAATGCATGCTTCACTAGCCCTCTTCGGAGCAGGCTAAATCCATCACTGTAGACTCCGATGGAGTCTCAATGCCTACTTTGGGAGGGTAAGGGGTGGGGAGGGAGAAGCGGAGTTACGAGGGTGGGGGGTGGGAAACAGGGCGCACCTTGCGCACCCGGTTTGGGAGGGGGGGAGCAAAAAAACAAAAAAAAGAGCAAACTGTTACTTGAAAGGGAACGCAGGCTGATGAATAATGATTCCAAAATAATAGTACCAAATGGGTAGATTAAATATAGGATGTTGGAATGTGGCAGGTCTAAACGATAGAGGCAAGAGAGCCCAATTTTGTCAAATAATTGCCCAGAGTACTTGTGATATCATCTGTTTGCAAGAAACCCATATTCCATTTGGGGAGATTAAACAATTAAAAATACCTGGGTATCAAATACTAATCACAACAACTCAAACCACAAGAACTAGGGGAGTCATAATATTAGCTAGAACCAGACTGGGCAGCCCGGTACGTAAGAAAGCCGATGATCACGGACGATGGGTCATTGTCCAACTGGGAATTGGTATTACAATCTGTTCAATATATGGCCCTAATCTTGACGACCCCACTCTATTTGTTGAAATAGAAATGGAATTAGCATCGTGGCCAAGTACCCTGATTCTTTGTGGAGATTTTAACTTGACATTTAACCAAAACTTGTCCCTTCAGAACCAATATAAATACTCGGGTCGGAAACCCAGGGTGTTCAGGGCAGTAACAAACTTAATTCAAACCCACAACCTCCAGGATATATGGTTGCTTAAAAAGGGTAAAGATCCAGGATACACCTTTTTTCTTACCCACATCGAAAATATGTCCGTATCGATTATTTTTTTACAACTCCAGATATAGCCTCAAATACCTTCATTGTTAAAGACCCGAAAACAATATCCGATCATAATGCCATATATATTACAACGGAAATACCGGGATTCAATCGGGCCCACACACAATGGTCATTTGATAGGAAACTATTAGCTAACCAGGAATATATAGATCATATAGCCCAATGGACAAAGGTATATTTTGATATAAATCAATATAGTGCTTCACGATTTAATGTCTGGGACAGCTATAAGGCGGCACTAAGAGGGGAGACTGCCACATTTGTTGCCACCCGTAAGAAAGAACAAATGAGAACTCATAACCAACTAATCAATGAATTAACACACCTAGAATACAAACATGCTAACCAAATACAACATAATGAACATGCCGAGGATACCCTAAGAAAGATTCTAGTCCTCAAGGCAGAGCTTAATAACATGCTAACTACTAAAGCCGCTGAAATTTTTCAAGTTCATCGAAAGGACGCCTATGAGGTGGGGGAAAACGTTGGGAAACATCTTGCTCTAAAAACACGGCAGATTCAATCCTATAATACAATAAAAAGTATTAAACATGATGGCCACGAATTTACTACTCAAAAAGAAATTGCTAATTGCTTTAAAGAATATTATCAAAAACTATACCAAAATGAAGATGTACATACAGCCCAAGAGATTAAGGAGTTTGTAGCTAACTGGCTTAGTGAAAACAATATGTCACAAACTGTCAGTGACGAAGTAAGGAATGAACTAGATAAAGAGATCACTAAAACAGAGGTCGAATTAGCAATAGCAGAATTAGCTGCAGGGAAGGCAGCAGGGCCTGACAAGATTCCTCTAGACCTATACAAAATACTAGGAAAGACTATAACCCCATTTATCCACGATTTATTTTTAGGCATACAGTGGCACGGAAAAACCCCAGAATCATGGCGACAAACAAACATAGCAGTCTTTGGGAAAAAGGACAAACCCCCTGAATTAACCACATCCTATAGACCAATCTCACTGATTAATTCAGATTCTAAAACCTATGCGAAAATTCTTGCTAATAGACTTGGTAAATATATTGAACAACTAGTATCTCCTTGGCAACACGGGTTTATTCCCGGCAAAAGCACCACTGACCATATACGCCGAGTTATAACATTATTCGATATAATGAAAATAGAACGAGGTCAAATGTCTTTGATTTTATTAGACGCTGAAAAGGCTTTTGACCGGGTCTCATGGCTGTACTTGTGGGAGCTTTTAGCCCTTAATAATATTGGCCCTGAGTTCGTAAAATCACTGAAAGCACTATACATAGAACCTAAAGCCAAAGTTCTGACGGGAGGAAGTGAGTCAGAAAATATAGACATTCAGAGAGGGACTCGACAAGGGTGTCCGTGTTCACCACTTTTATTTGCTTTATATATTAACCCCTTAATTATTAAATTATTAACATCACCAAGGATCACCCCAGTCAAGACTAGAATATATAATACAAAAATATTAGCCTATGCCGATGACATAGCGATTTTAACAACTAATCCTACTGAGGCGATAGAGGAAATCGGAGTAGTGACTAAAATATTCGGCCAGTACTCAGGGTACTCATTAAATAAAGACAAAACGATGGTTGTCTGCACCGATAACACGCCATATATAAGTCAACATAGAGTTGGACATGCAAAATACTTAGGGGTCAACATTTCACCAAATACCAACGAAATGATTACACTTAATTATGATCCTGTAATCACAAAAATAAAAAAATATCTCATTAGAGTCAATAACCTTCATTTATCCATAATTGGTAGAACTAACTATATTAAGATGACAATCTTTCCAAAATTACTATATTTATTTCGGGCAATTCCCTTCCTTATTGATAACACTTACATTAAGAAGATAGACCAGTTAATATCATCATTTATTTGGAACTATGGGAAGACAAGACGGGCTATAACTAAATTAGTGTCACCTATATCCCGAGGCGGATTAGCAGTTCCAAACTTAACCTATTACATGTGGGCCGCCATACTACAGCAGATGTCCTTGTTAATCACTTCTAAAAATCCAGATCGAATAAGATCTCCTCACGACATTCCCTCTATCTATGAACTCGCATTAGGAGATTTAGCGCAGGGGTTACTGCTAAGACAAATCGAGCCATCATATTATAAAAAGATAAAATTTAAAATTGTTACTGACGCATTTAAAATATGGACTAAAGTTACTAGAATATTATCAATACCTAAATACACCAAATACACACCTTTATGGCATAGCTCAATAATCCCGCAATATCTTAATGATAATATTACTAAACGTTGGGAAAATTTAGGCATCGTTACTATTGGCGACTTCCTAAATCCAGATGGTAGAATCACTTTTGAGGAGTTAAATCTTAAATATCAGATCTATCCCACAGATTATTTTAAATTTATCCAAATATTCACATCACTAAGACAACATATCACAAACTTAAGTTTACAGACGGTAACACTATTAAATCTGATGCAAAAAATAACTGTAAGAATTAGTGATATCTACGGGATTCTTATAAACAACCATCCAGATGATTTAGAGAAAATAGAGGAGAGCTGGGTTAACAAATTAAATAATTCCAATGTGGATATAGATATGGTGCTACAATTATCCTCTAAAATCATACTTGCAAGTAACTTAAAAGCTCAAATTTACAAAACGGCTTGTAATCTATACTATACACCGGCTAAATTGTTCTCATGGGGCAAGGCTAGTCATGACAAATGTCCTAGATGCGCGCTTGGTCCCGCAAATCTAGTACATATGTTTTATGACTGCCCGAAACTCGAACAGCTAAAAGAGAATATATGTAAATTTTGGGCTGAAATTTTTGGTCGGGAGATCCAAATATCAGTTACCTTGGTTGTATTGGGTTATGATAGTTCTTTAGAACTCAATAATTCAGAAATATATACTACGTATCTATGTACAACTATATACAGAATTATGCTAGCAGCCCGATGGAAGGATACAGAGGCACCTACATTCCAGGGCTGGATGAATAGACTCCTTGCTACATATAAGCTAGAAACAGCAATATACAAAACTAGAGGGAAAAAATCCAGAGCTAAAGGGGAATTGATCTGGGCTCCTATAACTAGATGGTATAATCAGCAAAGGGCCTGATTTTAAACCCAACTGAATCCAGCAAGAATAATTGTCGAATCTAATATATATAGAAGTATGGACGAAGATAATGAGGATACAATGCATGTTGAATATTTACTGTATTTATGTTCAGCTTTACTATATATCATTATACCTGTCACATAAAACACAAAGATAATTAGTACTACTAATTGTATTTAATGTATTATCTACAGTCTCCTAAGCGTTCCTGTATATTATCTACTGTTGTAAATTTAAAGTTTGCTCAATAAAAATTTAAAAATAAAAAAAAACCTGTTTTAGCACTTCTTTAACTACATCACCTACAGGGTTTTACAAGTTTTTGATGATTATTTTTATCATTTTCCTCCTTAAGCGCCTATTTGAAGTCAGAAAATATTTAAATCCATGCATTACAGCTGGCACCGATGTTTTGTTTCTTGCCTGTGTTGAATGGTAGTGGTGGCTTTAAGAACATGGCTGCATTGTATTTCGTGCTCCCCTCTGCCGCCATTGTGTTAGCATGTGTGTTTTGACTTGTTTCATTGTGCAAGGTGGCTCAAACAGTTTCTGCAAGGATCAGCCATGTGCAGGAGCTTGGGCTGCAGTACACTCCAATTGCTTAGGAATGTAAACATGCTCTCTTTGTTCTATATTTCTTGTGTTTCATCTGTTCTAAAGTTACTTTTCTTACACTATATTTTCAAGGCACAGGGCAGCGTTTTTGCTGACAACCTCACTGTCAGTATTGGCGGCCGTTTTGAACACACTCCTATGCAAGGCCTCTGATTGCATCCACTCTGGCACACTCAGCATGCACAAGCAGTTTGCCTTAACATGGCAAACCCTCATGGAGAGCAGTCTTGTTCTTCACGGCACATATCCCCTACTCGTCGACAGATGAAGCATTTTCTCCTGCCCTGGAGCATGCAAATGGATGACGCCATACACGGAAGCTGCGGTTCAGCATATCTTTATTCTCCAATGCATCCAACTCTGCACATTACATCATCTTTCTCAGAACCACACCTTCACACCTCCCCCATATATCATGTAGTTCCTGTTCAGAGTCCACCCTTAATAATGAGTGCCCTAGTGCACATAGCATCAACGTGCTACAACATGATCTTCAGACTTTAGTAAGTTATATAAATATAAATACATATGGTAAGAACTTACAAATAGACCTTCGAATGTACACATTCTAACATTTAGGCTTGGTAAAGAATAACACCTATATACTGTTAATTTCCTAGCATACAAAATGAGAGAAGGTACTAATATGATTTTGAACAGGTGCAAATAGCAGTTCATTGTATGGTGTGAAATATGCCAGGAAGTGTAGGTGTTGATCAAGGTGGGGATGCAATAATTTGAAATTTTAGGAGAGATCATTTATCAGCAGCTGCTCCTACTATGAAATGAGTCTTCAAAAAAGCATACTTTGTATTCAGCAGGCACTGCCATAAGAATTAGAGCAGCGGTCTTCAATCTGTGGGGCGCGACCCCCAGGGGGGTCGTGGAGTCCTGGGAAGGGGGTCGCCGATTCTGCAGCGTGCAGTTCCTGGCATTGGGCTGATGGAGGGTGCTCACGGCTGAGGCCTAATTCACACCGAGGTATGAAAAACATCAACGCCTCATTAAGAAGTAAAAGGTCTTTGAAAGACCGGTCAAGTACTTGGGTGTGACTGTGTGTGTGTCCCTGAAGCTGTTACAGCCGGGCTCACATACAGGAGCTGGTGGGAGCTGGGGTGGGGGGAGGGGCTGGGGGAGTGGCTGTAGTGTAGCCCTTTCAGTTCAATGGATGTTGCGCACCTGGAGCTGTGGGTCCCGTGACATGTCCCCCGCCCCCAGTAGGGAGGCACAGAGATGCCCTCCCATGAGTGGGAAAGAAGAATGAAGACCCCCCCCCCCCCCATGAGAGAGGCACAGAAAAGGTGGGTGGGTGAATGATAGGTGAATGGATGGATGAAAGGCTGAAGGATGGATGGATGTGTGAAAAGGTGGGTGGATGAATGATGAGTGGATGGATGAATGAAAGGGTGGATGGATGAATGATGGATGTAAGGATGAAAGGGTGGATGGATGAAGGATAGATTAGTGAAGGATAGATGTATGATGGAAGAATGAAAGGGTGGACGGAAGAATGGATGGATGAAAGGGTGGATGGATGAATGATGGATGGATGTGTAAAAAGATGGGTGGATGAATGAAGGGTGAATGGATGGATGAAAGGGTGGATGGATGAATGATGGATGTATGGATGGAAGGATGAAAGGGTGGATGGATGAAGGATAGATTGGTGAAGGATAGATGTATGGATGGAAGAATGAAAGGGTGGACGGATGAAGGATGGATGGATGAAAGGGTGGATGGATGGATGGATATGTAAAAAGATGGGGGGATGAATGATGGGTGAATGGATGATTGAAAGGGTGGATGGATGAATGATGAATGTATGGATGGAAGGATGAAAGGGTGGATGGATCAAGGATGGGTGTATGTATGGATGGGAGGATGAAAGGGTGGATGGATGAAGGATGGATGGATGTATGTATGGATGGATGGGAGGGTGAAAGGGTGGATGGATGTATGGATGGATAAAAGGCTGCATGGATGAATGATGCATGGATGGATGTGTGAACAGATGGGGGGATGAATGATGGGTGGATGGAAGGAAGGGTGGATGGGTAAAGGATGGGTGAATGGATGGATGATGGATGTATGGATGGATGGATGGATGGATGTGTGAAAAGGTGGGTGGATGAATGATGAGTGGATGGATGAATGAAAGGGTGGATGGATGAATGATGGATGGATGGATGGAAGGATGAAAGGGTGGGTGGATGGATGAAGGATAGATGTATGGATGGAAGAATGAAAGGGTGGACACATGAAGGATGGATGGATGAAAGGGTGGATGGATGAATGATGGATGGATGGATGTGTGAAAAGGTGGGGGATGAATGATGGGTAGATGGATGGATGAAAGAGTGGGTGGATGGATGGATGGAAGGGTGGATAGGTGAAGGATGGATGTATGGATGGGAGGATGAAAGGGTGGGTGGATGAAAGATGGGAAGATGAAAGGGTGGATGGATGTATGAATGGATAAAAGGTTGCACTGATGAATGATGGACGGATGTGTGAAAAGGTGGGTGGATGTATGATGGGTGGATGGAAGGAAGGGTGGATGGGTAAAGGATGGATGTATGGATGGAAGGATGAAAGGGTGGATGGATGAAGGATGGATGTATGGATGGAAGGATGAAAGGGTGGATGGATGGATGTGTGAAAGTGTGGGTGGATGAATGATGGAGGGATGTGATGAGGTCTAACAGGCGCATTTATGGTTGTCAAAAGTTGATGATGAGGAGTACCACTTTCTTGAAACTTTTGTCGGAAGGGGGTCCTTACGCCTAAAAAGGTTTTACAAGGGGGTCTCGGCATCAAAAAGTTTGAAGACCTCTGAATTAGAGGCACACATTTCAATTGCGCGGGTTATCATGCAGTGCGCAGCAGGGAATAGAACAAAGCGTGACTTGCCAGACAAAATGGCACAAATTGAATATGAATGAAAAACTTTGCATGGCTTGATTTGCTGTTAAATGTAGGACTAAAAAGGGGTGAATTTAAAAGGGGTGAGATGAACGTCCATTGGTAAATAAAGTGGTGTGCATATCAATGTTTAAAAGAAGTGTGCACATTTAAGGTTGTAATGGGCTTTGCTCCAATGGCAGTGATGCAGCAGGAAGTTACACCTGTGCATGAAATACAAGTGGTAACAAGTGTTATAGATAAATTATAGTATATGATGACAAGAGTAATTTCAAGACTAGATTAAGTAGCACATGCAGAGGAGCAGCGTTGCCATACTGAAAAAATAAACTACTCCGTTCAAAGAATCTCACAAACAACTAACTACGTTTGCACATTGTGTAGTAATACATCCTTCAGCCTTCAATTCATTTATCAGCCTTCAGGATAAGATTAAAAATTCCTGGATGAATTCTTAAACATAATCTCACGTCTACTCGAGATACCAAGCAGGATCACAGTTTATAAAGACTTGATGAACTGATGATCTACTAAACACACCAGCTCAAATCTCTGTTACTAATATGCTTGCATTAGGTTTGTAACAACTGGTTCATGGACCTTCACAAAAAGCAAACAATGGACTAGATCACCTGCTTCACATTGATCTGGCTCTGGGGAAGATAACTTTCACCCCACAGTTTTGTTGAGACCTCTTTTCATTAAACACCTGTGAGAAATTGAGTACTGGGTCCCAGTCTTCTCTCTGTTCTCAAAGCACTTTTGAGACAAATATTTCATAAGTCTCAAGTTTTTAATTTTGGCTATCTGGGACTAGAGAGACATCAGTTATATGGTCCCTACTCACTCAGGTTGGGCCCATGTTTAAGATGGTTGTATCCTTTTCTGTCCCAGAGGCTTTGATCAGGGGGTCAGCCAACCAGCCCTTGGAGTCAATCTGGTGGTACTGGGTTCAGGTAGCGCACATTTCTCAAATTGCAGGGCAGGCCTTTGAGGGCTCAAGGTAGGCTGCAAGCAGCAGAGCAGTACTTCCAGGTGTAGTAAAGCAGTCTTCTGAAGTACACTGCAGGCCACAGAAGCAGTCAGCCCTCTGAGACTCCATTCCCAGGTTCAAACCATAAACTGAAGAGTGACTCTGAGGGTCCTACTTATAAACCTAGTGCCTTTTTTGAAGTAGTGAGAAGTTTCTACAAATTCTCTTTGAAGTGATTGGAATATCCTGCCTCCCCTGCCCTGGCTCCGTCCTTACTACAGGCACAAGGAGGTAGTGTGAAGTCCTTTGTTTGAAGGCAGAGGACAGCTTGTTGATTTACAAATTGGGCTGTGCCCAGCTCCGTCCCCACGGCCTGTCAGTGATGGCCCATTGAGACACACCTAATCCCTTCATTGTGTGGCTATCTGGGAGGAATAAAAAAAGACCAGCTGCCAACTGCGCCAAATCATGTTACCCAGGAACAGTCTGTAGGTATAAAACAGCTAGGGCAAGAAAATATCAACTTTCTAAAAAAGTGGCATTTTCAAAATTGTGACTGAAAATACGAATTTACCATTAAAGAGGTTTTTAAACACCAAACATGAATTTCATACTGACTCCTAATCAAAATGTATCGCTTATTAAATGTAATAGGGCAACTCAATGCTATACCTAGGCTGTGGGGTTTTAGGTTTAAACCTATAATAACTGATAAAACCCCACTGAAAGAAAAATAGCCCTCACCAGTGAAAACATGTAACCACTGAAAAAACACCTGGACAACCACAAACTAAATGCCATTCAAAGAAAGGAAAAATAGAGTGAAAGAGTCATTTTTGTCTTCCTGAATGGGGGCAATACAATCTAACTTTGTTATACAAGATAGCAGTAAGAAAGACTGGCTAACATTATTCTGCTTGAGTTTTGTTCTTTAGGGATGCTACTAAAATATTGTTTCATCTTCCTTTTACTTTTTTCAGTTTTGTGGCCTTTGGTCTAAAAATGCAGGGTTTAGTTTCATGTTTTAGGTCTAGTTTAATTATTTTATAAACTATAGAGAATCAGGAAATATCAAACTCATATTAGAAATTTTGGCTGCATTTGATTCTTTCACTGATGGGTAAAATGGCTGGTTTCATAAAAAATCTTTCCTAATATGTGTCATCACATTTACCCACAGAGAATGGGTAAAAACCCTTAACATCATCAGACCATAGTTTCTAGTGGGTCAGTATTGATAGGTGAATTGCCAACACCTCAGGCTTTCAACATTCAATGCAAGGTATAGTGACAAGTATATATATAACCAAGCGTCTGGGATAGTGGTGGAAACATGACACCAGACTTTTGGAAAACATGGAACGCAGTGTCACTTGTAATGCTCTGCAAAAAAGGTTCTTCACAAGTTCAACAAAGATTGGAGTGATATTGTTTGTATTTGCAGTGATTCAGCTACGTATATTAAAAAGTTGTGTGATGACCTGTCAAAATTGATACCCGAGCTGAAGTGAGTCCCTGTAGGAGATTCTTGCCACTTGTTAGATGGTATGCTGAAAGCATCTTTACAATCTTCAGAGTTAATGAGGGATGCTATTGATGTTTTAGTCCATTCTGGTGCACTGTTTTCTTATGCACAGGAACTAAAACGCAAATATTTATCATTTCTTGCTTTATGTGGCATCAAAGATAGAGTAATCCCAACTGTGTCCCTTAGCTGATGGTTCTCAGCCCAAGGGGCTATGAATGCTGAGAGGGCCTTTTCACAGAAGTTTACATGAGAAGAAAAGAGCGAGCGCACATGACCCAAAGACTCACTGAAGAAGTATTGTATGGTGTACTACAATAAGATTAATTTGCAAAAATCTATGTGGACCTCATATACACTATAAGTACACTGTCTAAATACCATGTTCTTTCAGTGCAGAAAGAAAGCAATAATGAAAGCAAAACGTTCCATAAACACCGGAAAAACACTTTTTCTGTTGTTTTTAGTGGCACGAAAATGTGTAACCACTGATAACAACTGTTTTTTAAGATATTGAAAACACTGAAAAAACCCCACCAGAATTTATCAAATATAGAAACTGAAAACAGGAATGCCTAGCTATACCATAGGAGAGGTAGGCCTCACAGTAGTGAAAAACAAATCTAGGAGTTTTTCACTACTAGGACATATAAAACTTGAAAGTACATGTGCAGCATTTTAACTTCAATGCACCCTGTCATATGGGCTGCCTAGGGTCTACCTTAGGGGTGGCTGATATGAAATAAAAGGGGAATTTTAGGCTTGGCCAACAGCATCCATCTCCAAATATAATGTTGCTAAAGCTCCCAAATGAAGTTTATTTTTCCTCATTTTAACATGCTACACTTAAATGTTACCAAAGATAGTTTAATTATTATTGAACCCCTTTCATCAAGGGTGTAAAACTACAGAGAGGTATTCCCAAATTCCTGTATGGGGCACATTGCCCTTTTCTACATAGTAAGTAAGTATTACAGCCTTTACCTATGTGTTGTATGCACAACTAATTGTTGTTTTTCATATTCCTCACAAATGTGATGTTCCCCAATGTGGTGTGCAGTGTGTCAATGTGTGGCACATTTGAGGCACATGTAGTCATGAGCTCTGTTATGTATTGAGGATCATTGTCTTGCATGTAGGTAGATCAGGGAGAGTGATAAGGATCTTAGGTTCTGACGAAGGGTGACTTTCATTTATGTCCGACACATGCTGACACTCCCTGACGTGGAAATGATTATTGGTAGCTTGGCACGAGCAGTCAGGCTTATTAAAGGCAATGTCCAAAGTATTTGTACCAACACTCACAGTAGCACAGTGAAAACACCACAAACTGACTCCACAACAGTTTAGAAAAATAAAGGTATTTAAATCTAAACTACATAAGACCAAAATGACAAAAATCACATACACAGTTCAAGAATATGGTTTCAAAAGAGTTCTTAAGTTTGCGTTAAAATAATCCACAGATGCATCACGTTTTAACCAACAGTACCTTTAGATGCAACAAAAGTTCCTAGTGAAAGCTGTAGCGTTGAAAAGCAAGCAGTGCGTCACTCCTGAGACCCTGGGAAGGTGATGCGACAATCCGCTGGACACAGAGGGCTTGTTGCGGTGACTTCGGTCTGTATGGGGAGGGATGCAATACCTTGCGTGGATTTCTGTGCTCAGGTTTCGGTGGAAGCGGCTAGAAAAAGGTACGATGTGATGATCATCAGGGCAGCAACGATCTCCGGTGCGGCGACAATGCGCGGCTCAGCATCGATCTTCTCCTCTCGCGGCCCCTCGATGCAATGGCTATGCGACGACTCTCGCAGTGACGTGACGCGGTCCGCAAGCAAGCGATGCGACGATCTCACCCAGTGACGACAGGCTCTGCGATGATACTCGCAGGGATGGTAATCTTCCCGCACCGGACTGGTGCATCCAGCAAGCGAAGGATGCGATGACTCTGGCAGCGGCAACAGGCGCTGTGACAATCTCAGCCTTTGCGGCGGCGGAAATTCCTTGCACTGACGTGGATGCGCTCCGCAAGCGAGCGATGCGTTAAAACTTGCAGAAAGTCTTTAAAATCTTGGTTTCCAGCCTCCCAGAGGCAACTTCCGGAGGCACCACAACTGTCCCAAGTACTTTAGGAAGGACAGAACTCTCTCAGCAGAGTTCAGGGAAGCTGGGGGTGAAGTCCTTTTGTTCCTGGGACTTCGTAACAGGGAGCCAGCTCTTCTTCAGGCCCTTGTAGATTCCTTCAAGTAAGGCGACATAGCACGAAGCAAAGTCCTTCCCCTCTCCTTGGCAGCAAAGCTTACCTAGGTCAGTCCACAAGCACACAGCAGGACAGACTTCCTTCTTCAGTCTTCCAGCTTTCTCCTTGGCAAAGGTTGCTTCTTGATTTCAGGATGATCTAAAGTTCAGTGTTCTGGGGTCCTGTACTTATACCCCAACAAGTTTGTGTTCCCTTTGTGCAGGTGGGCTCTGAGCCCGGTCCAAACCAGTTCTGGAGCACTCTGTGTTCATGACTCCTTCTTTCCTTTCACAGTGCAGGGCAGAGACATCAGACGCCCCACAGAAGGTGGAGCCAGCATTGTGGAGGGAAAGCACAGCCCTGGAGCACTTTGTTGACATGATTCCGTCTCTCCTTTCACAGTGCAGGGCAGAGACATCAGACGCACCACAGGGGGTGGAGCCAGCACTTTGGGGGGCAGGCACAGTCCTATTCTGGTCCCAGGTGCAATTCCTCCCTCCCATCTTGATGCAGATATCTCTATTCACCACTGGGCCGACTCATTCTGTCTCCTGGAATCCCCCATCCCTGTCACTCACAAACCAGTCAATTCTCAAATAGGGAAAGGCATACAGAAAGGTCAGACAAGAAAGCAGCCACTTTCTAAAAGTGCTGCTTTCAAACACAGGATTTAAAAACCATCCTTCCTAAAAGATGTGTTATTAAATTCTGAGTTCAGGGATACCAGACCTCAATTTCTATCTTGCTCCTATGGGAAGATATGCAGGTAAACATTATACACAACGTTCCCCGTTATATCCTATGGGCAAGATAGCCCTCTCAATAGTGAAAAACAAAAATGGCTGTAATTCGCTACCAGCACATGTCACACACACCAGTACATTCCCTACCTTTCAGATACACTGCACCCTGCCCAGGGGTGTACATAGGGCCTTCTATAGGGGTGTCCTATGTGTACAAGGGAAGGGTTAGGCCTGGTCAGTGGGGACACTGACCAGGAAGACATGGCAGTTCACAGACTGCACACAGGCACTGCGGTGGCAGGCCTGAGACACAATTTAAGGGCTACTCATGTGGGTGGCACAATCAGTGCTGCAGGCCCACTAGTAGTATTTGTATCACCAGCCCTGGCACACTCAGTGCACTTTACTAGGGACTTCTTGGTGATACAAATATGCCAATCATGGATAACAAATTACAATAACAATTTACACAGAGAGCATATGCACTGTAGCACTGGTCAGCAGTGGTAAAGTGCCCAGAGTCCTATTGCCAACAACCACAGGTCAGGAAAAACAAGGGAGGAAGAAGCAAAAAGTTTGGCAATAACCATGGAAAAAGGGCCAGTTCCAACACAAGCCCCTTCCAGCCTAAAGCCAGGGTACCAAACGATACCTCGATGGGATTCCCTGCTTAAGGTGATAGAACATGGAAACTGGCCCAAACAGCAGGGCACTATTCCTGTTCTACGCCATCCTGAAACCAGTTGGGCCACTCTATCCATACTCTCAAGGTCCACCACGCCAATCTATGTGGAACCCTTCTCCTCACCTTTGGACACCATCTGTGCAGCACCTAAACTTAACTTGCTCAAAGGTGTGTCCCAACAGACAGACAGCAAGCCACAGTGGCCACTGACAGTGGTCAGGGATGAGACCCAGGCCTTATGCCTCTCAGGGCTCTCAAACCCCAGTGGCGTCAGAGGGTGGGGGGGTTAGTATCCCCAGATGCTTGGCACCCTTTGTCCACTCTCCCTCAAGTCTGGTCAGGTCTGACATCCTGGCACTGACCCACCAGTTCCGGACATGTATCCAGCGGCTGGACAGGAGGCTGGGGTGGGCTTCCCCACACCCAGCCGTCCTCTTCCTTAGGGCTCTGTACCCTCCCACCTGGAGCGGTACCCCCTTCTAGAATAGTCAAGGCACCCGTGGCAGGTGTCCTGCACCTTTAACCCACCAGTTCAGGGGTTCTATCCTGCACATGGGGTTCCAGGTCAGTGTGGACACCACTGACCTGGCCCTCCAACCTAGGCACTAAAGTCTCCAGGTCAGGCAACACCTGAACCTGGCTTTCCCATCCAGGGACCAACCACTGTGGTTGAACACTTGCCTGGCACACCAGGACTTCTAGGGACTCACATAGTGCCCAACTGGCCAACACAAAGATGTGGCCCAGTCCACCCCTGGGTGTGAATCCTGCCGCCCTTTCAGGGGCAACCCTGTCCACCAGGACAACCAGCCACAGGGATCACTGACAGCTGTCAGTGATGAGAACCAGGCCTCATGCCAGTCAGGCCTCTCTAACCCCTGTGGCATCAGAGCGTAGGGAGCAGTAGCTCCAGGTACCTGGCCGCTTTCCTCCACTCTCCCTCTTCCCAAGTCAGGGAGGGCACCCTGACACTGGCCCGCTAGCCCAGGGCCTGTACCCTCAGACTGATCAGAGGTCACTGGCAAGGCTCTCCTCCCCCCTACCTCTCCTTCTGGGGTCCTGCCCTCTCTTCCCAGGACTTATGGGCATCCAGCAGCCACTCATTCATTTGCTTACAGGCCAAGAAACTGCTCTCATGAGTGGTGACCTGGTATAAATATCCCTATATGAGTAGTGCAAGTCACATATCATGCACACTTAATATAAAATTAAGGTTCACCGTGTGACTATGTGTGGGTACATCCAGCTCATTGAAAGATGCAGAGTGAAGGGAACTAGAAAGGAATATATGTATAAAGTAGTTCATATTAGTAGAGAGGGCCAGTGGAGTAAAAGGCCCAATTGCAAAATCAAAGTTGTTTGAAAATATACTGCTGAGAGATAGGAAGAAAATTACATTTGGCTAAAAATTGAGAGGTGTAGGAGTAACGATTGATGTCAAAGATAAAGTGGACCTCGACATCTTGGACAGTGTGGAGTTGCAGGAGAGGGTATTGGGGAAGAAAAAATTGAGCGAATTGCCATAGTCCACGTGATAAAGAATATCAGATTGCACAACAGTGTTTTCTAAATTAAAAAAGGAGAAGATGATTGTTTTACATAGTCAGATCGTAGATAAAGCAATTGGCTTAAACATTTGATATCTGGCAACCAAAAGATAGAGTGGAGTCAAGGAGAACTCCCTGAATGCAGACAGAATGGAAGGAGCGGTGTTGGAGTCGAGATTGGTAGACCAATAGGAAAGAATAGAGATTGTCTTGGACATGTGGAAGAAATCATTGAGCCTGGGCGGATTTTGAGTGTCATCACCATATGGTATAAGCTTAACACCAAACAGTTTTTTGATCTTAGCAAGGGTGGGGACATAGATGTCGAACGGAGTTTGGCTCAGAGAGGGGCATTGAGGTCCTCTGCTGATAAATATTTTGAACTTGGAGTGAAAATTGGGTAGATATACTGCTTGCATCTGATCTGTAAGGAAAGAGGAGAACCAGGACGGCTTTTGATTTTGGATTTTGTTTTTCTAATTTTCCTTGATTATTTCAAATAACATTTTGTAATTGGACTGGCATTCAAGATCTTCTTGTGTGCCATACTAAAGGGTGTTACTTTTTGGAGGTTACAGTGGGGACATTTACCAACATAAGGCACTGAACTCAGCGGAACAGCATCTGCTTACAATTGATATTACGATTAAATATCAAGTCTCATAGTTATTCCTCTAGTCTTATTGCTTTTGCTAAGCTACAAAAACCAGAAAATAAGCTAGGCAAAATTGAGAAGTAACTGAATCCTGCCATCCCTGCAGATGAATTATGAGTTGGATAACTGGTTTGGGGACCAAAATACCTTACCAAATTATTGTACAACCAGAATCTCATCCACAACCTCCAACTGGCAACCAATAACAGGATCACCCCTGCTTTCATCAAGAAGAAGGGTCAGAAGGAATAATCCTGGCAATACAAGGTTTAAAAACATTAAACAGTCTGATCCTCTACATGACAGTAGCAAGATCATTTCATGCTCAAAATTGAGCTGAAGGATTTTCTGTTCAGTCATACATTCTCTGATCCTACTTCCTGATCGGCTGTAACCTAGTGGCTCCTGGTTGTAAATGTGAATCAATGAATCACTGGACTACTTCTCAAACTGACTTTGGACTTAGGGAATGACCTACTGATTTCGACATAGCCAATCAATATCGTCTCATTGTGAATAGCTGAATGAAAGATCCGCACACTTCCTGTGGCTAACTGAAACTGGAATATAACAATTTTTGTGCGGTGAGCTTTACCTGCTTTACCTGTTTTTATTTTTCTCATGGGGTAATTAGGATGCATATGTGCCTGAAAACAGGCCTGAACTCAAGGAAAACATAGAATTTGACCCAGACGTTTCAGGTCCTTCAGGTCTTTCAGATTTCCAAGCCTGGCAACTCGGAAAAGCTGCAACTTTGGGTAGAGATAGCATCCAGAATCAGTGTCTCTGGTCCCTGTATTTCTTGGGAATGTTTCCCGCAAAGTGGAGTAAGGCCGGGCTATGTCACACTTTGTGAAGTTTGGGTAAACGTCTTGATTTGCCACACTTTACTCCATGTGGGATCAACTGGCCCTGGTTCCCTGAAGCTGGTTATTCCATCTAATAGATTGGTTCCCAAGTAGTGCGACTTTTCCCGTTGCTACTCAGGGCTGTTCTCAGCTATGAGGAACAGTGGGGATAAACTTGAAACGGTAATGAGACAGAATATAGAGGAACGAATTCAAAATATAATAATATCAAGTGCAAGAATATTGTTGTCAAGAATATCGATTTGAAGGTAAGTAATAATGATTTAAAAAATATAGAAGTCATTAATATCGTTTGTAAAAATGTTGGGCCTAATTACGATGACAGGCAGAAACTTTCCACCCATCACTGTCTTGAATTTGCGAACTGACTGACTCGCGGTCGGGGGGACCACCCGACCGATTACGATACGACCGAACACTGTTCGGTCAGAGTCCCATTGTTCCCGGTGTTCTGCACCACAACACAGGAAATGGGATGTGTGTGTTAAACCCTGCACCCTATTGCAGACACCCCATTGTGCCGGCCACACAGTGCATGATTTTACAGGGGGGTCCCTTAGTTACCCCCTCGACTCCCAACCATAGGCCGCAGGATGATGTGGACCCTGCTAGCGGCCCCCAAAGTCACTTTCCGACAGCCTTTTCATGTCAGACAGGCCGATTTGGAAAGGCCATTGGAAATCGACATTGTAGTCAGTTGGTTGGAAAAGCTGTTTGTAGAGGTGCACAATGCGAGCCCAATGACACAGATACTCTGAGTGCCAGTCGGAGCCGATTTGGGATAACCACGTGGTTTTGGTTCCGACAGCAAACAACGTAATTGGTCGAGCGGATTGTAAACCGACCGAGTCGTTCGGAAGGGTTCCAACTCAGTCTAGGAAATTCCGACTGTCAGGTAGAGGCTTTCTGCCCGACAGCGCAATGAGGCTAATAGTTCTTCAAAATATCTTTTTTATTTATTGTTATGTTTTTTAGTATATATTTTAAATGTATATGACATTATTTTTTTGTTTAACTATTGTTTATGTTCCTCAATGTATTATTTAAATTTTCACTAGTAATGAAATTTAATTTAAATGTTGCATTTTTTTAGTTAGCGGGTTGTGGGTTTATAGGGGTATATGATGGGTAGTAATATAATTATATTAAATGTATGATTGTTTTTGATTTAATATTTATTCAATTGATATTTAATTTTGGTAATTATTACTACTTCTTTTTATGTAAATGTTTTTTGCGGGTTGTGGCCTTTATAGGTGTAAAGGGTGGGAAGTAATTTATTTTTAATTTAATAGTAATTTGTTGTTAATTAATAATATGAATTGATTGATAATTAATTATGTTAATTGTGTAATTCTTTTTTTAGGTGAGAGTTATGGGGTGATGGGGTAAAGGGTGGCAGGTAATCTATTTTTGATTTATTAATAATTAGTTATTAATTAATAATAATCAATTAATTTATAATTACTTATGTTAATTGTGTAATTGATTTTTTAGATGTTGGGTTGTGGGGGTATCGTGGTAAAGGGAGGGAAGTAATATATTTTTAATTAATTAATAATGTGTTAATTATATTAATAATATACAAGTGGGTTGAGCGGTTATGAGGGTAAAGGGTGGGAAGTGATTTATTTAAAGGAATTTAGATTTAGATTTTCATAAATAATTATGTTTATTGTGCAAGTTTAAAATTTAGATGTGGGTTGCGGGTTTCGTAGGGTTATGGGGTGGGAAGTAAATACATTTTTACATTTTTAATGTTATATATATTTCTATTTTGTATTCAACATATTTTAAAATGTATTTAATGTTTTTAAATGATTTTAATTTTTTTAAAATATATTTTACTTGTTTTTAATGCTGCACTGACTGGAGTGAAAGTAGTAAATGTTACCCCTCCACAATACAACACTTCCCCTACAGTTGTGCTGACTGGAGTGGGAATATTACATTTTACCCTTCCGCAATCCAACACTTTCCCTACAGTTGCGCTGACTGGAGTGGGAATAGTAAATTTTACACCTCCACAACCCTACAATTTCCCTACTGTTGCACTGACTGGAGTGGAAATAGTAAATTCTACCCCTCCACAATCCAACACTTTCCCTAATGTTGCATTGACTGGAGTGGGAAAAGGAAATTTTTTCCCCTCCGCAATCCAACACTTTTCCTACAGCTGCATTGACTGGAGTGGGAATATTGACAATGTTCTCCTCCACAATCCAAAATACTCTCTACTGTTGCATCATTGACTTGAGTGGGAATATTCAATTTTACCCCTCTGCAATCCAACACTTTCCCTACAGTTGCACTGACTGGTGAGGGAATATTAAATGTTTCCTCTCACCAATACATCACTTTCCTCACTGTTGCACTGACTGGAGTTGTAATATGATTTTTTTTGTTAATTATAATATTAATTGTTGTGTTAATTGTACTGGAAATAGTAAACTGTAGCATTTCCCAATGATATATTTTACTTAATGTTATATTTATTGTAGTTCGAATAGTAAATCTCATTTTTGTGTGATGTAAAGATTTTTTTTATTGTTGTGATGTGTTAAGTTGTAGTACCTATTTTTATATTTATTTAGTTAAAAAAAAAAAAATTTATTTTATGTAGTGGGAAATTTTAAGTGCTTAGTTACGATGTCGGTTAGAAAGGCTGCGAATGGCATTCAGTTTGACCGAGCCCGTGTCGGAAGCCAAGTTTCGGACCGACTCGGAAATATTCCCGACCAACCGATTACAATACAAGGTAGTCGGTCGGTCATTCTAAATCGAGTCCGACCGGCATTCAGAGAGTCTGAGTCAGTCGGAGCCGAATCATAGAGCTCTATGGGCCATGTTTCCGACTGACTGATTACGATGTCGGATTCCGACAGCCATTCAGACTCATTCTGTCTGACATGGATTGGCTGTCGGAAACGACTTTGGGTGCCAGTAGCAGGCCCCCCTTTATCCTGAGGCCTCTGGTTGAGGCCCGTGGGGGTACCCATGGGTGCCCTCTTTCAAACCATGCACAGTATGGCAGGCACCATGGGGTGCCTGCCACAGGGATCAAGGTTTTCTGCACCCACCGCTTCTTTTCAATTGGAGCCTGTGTTGTTGGTCGAAGCACAGGCTTCCATTGAAATCAATGGGAGTCCGACCATACGGTGTTTTGAACCATCGTAATAGGTTGGTCGGACTCCTCAAACCCGAGTCGGTTGGAAACAATTCCGACAATGAGTCGGTCAGAATGCTTTCTGACCGACATCGTAATGCGGCCCTAAGTGTTTGATTTATTATAATAATAATATTTTGAAATGTCAGTATTTTTTGTTGGTAAATTATTTATGATTAAACTTAAAAAAATGTGTTTACTTTTTATTTTCAATTAAATTTGTTGTCTTTTTTAATATTTTATGTTGTTGGTATATTTAAATATGTATAAATATATTTGTGATACTATGATACTTTAAAAAAATTAATTATAATATTATTTAAAATACTAGCTTATTTATATATGTATGTTTATATATGTGTGTGTGAACATTTTTAAAAATACGTTTATTTGTTATATTTGTTTGAAATATATATTTAAATGTATTATATTCGTATACATTTATGTTAGTATTATATATATGTTTATTTTAATATTTTAAATTATATATATATTAAAACATCGATATTTAATACAGCAATATTATAGTAAACAATATTTTTTCTTCGATATTTTTGTACTTACCTTTTTAAGTATAGGCAGTTGATATTTTTGTATTCTATATTTTTTCCTCAATATTTTTTTCTACTATATTTTTTTCCTCGATATTCTGTCAGTGAACCCCATTAAACTTGTCCATAAGGAAAAGCTGTCTGGCCAAGCAGCTTACATATAACAAACTGAAACAACATAGCAGATTTTAGCACATTTAAAAGCACTAATGATGGACGTTGCTCTACAGTCAGTATTTTATTAAATATGGTCCCTAACCTAAACACTTAGGGCCCGATTTCGATGTCAGACGAACCTGAGTGCCTGCCACGGGGTGCAGAGATCAGGGGGTAGCACCATAGGTGCCCCCTCGGCCTCCTACTTTAGGCCATGCAACAATGGAATCCTGCAGGGGGCCCCCAAAGTTGATTTCTGACATCCTTTCTGTATCAGAAAGGCCGGCACAGTAAGGCTGTCGTAATCTGACAAAGTAATCCTTTGGGCAGAAAAAGCCAACCTTGGAATTACCCGAGGCCTTTTGAATGGCAGACAGGCTCTCCGAGCCAATTGGAAGCCATTCGGAAATCTATTTCTGATTCCTTTCCAACCGACTCTATCCAAATGGGTTAGTCGGGAATGAATTTTAACAGCTGATTATGATGCCGTAGGAACGGCTCTGACTGAGGGTAGGAGCTGTTTACTACGGTATTGTAATCAGCCCCTTAGCCTAGTTTGCATTTACAACATGGGGCCCTACAAGCCTTTCCGACTGCATCTTATTATGCCGGTCAGAAAGGAATCTGACCTGCATATTACGATGGAGGCGGTCGGAAAGGAATCCGAATTGTCATTCAAACTGGCTTGCAAAGGGCTCAGAGAGCCCGTCCGCCAGGCAGAAAGCAGCCAATAATCCCAAGGACAGCTTTTTCCGCCCTTGGGATTACGATGTTGGGTTTCGGCAGTCTTTCCGTGCCGGCCTTTCTAACACAGAAAGGGTGTCGGAACTTGACTTTGGCCACCCTCTAGCAGGGTCTCCTTGGGTGCACAACCTCCAGTTGGAGGCTGAGGGGTCACCTATGGTGCCCTCCTGTTGATCCCTGCACTCGTGCCTGCCACGGGGTGAAGGGATGAGCTGCACTTCCTGTTATACAATGGGAACATGCATTCCGGCCAGAATACATGCTCGCATTGTAAAGTATAGGAATGCGACAGAACAGTGTATGGACGCATCCAAATTAGTCTGTCCAGGACCACTGACCGGTCACATGACCGAGACGATCAACATCATAATAGGCCCCTAACGTTCAGTTCCAAAAATGGGAGTATGTAACAAACTGAAAAGAAAAGAAAAGAAAAGAAAAAAAAAAGCTTGGTTAAAAAATAACAAAGTCCCTGCATTGCTTGCCCAGCAATGTTTGCACAATTATTTACTTATTTCTCGATGTATGTGCACATCTGCAGGATTTCATAAGTATGTTAAATTACCTATGAAGATAAAACATTTAAGAAATGTGAACACACGGCATTCCTTTTTAAAACTTAACACATTATTAATAACCTCTCTGTATAAGCGGCATTTTATGCATAATTAAATAAAATTTAAGATTTGTGAGTCATTGATAACATTTGGCACTTGTATATTATGCTGTTTATGTATCCAAATACCACTTAAATTCACAAAATATATTTGGGAATTAGTCCCCATTCATCCATTTGCAGATTCCTAACAATTCATACATGAGCTCTGTGAGAACAATTATCATGGTTGTGGGAACATACTATTTAAACTACATTTTTCCAAGTATATGAGAGCGCTGCTATTTTCTTATTATACTTCCCATGGGATCCATCGTATTAATCTTGATCAAAATAAATATTTATGAAGTTAATCTAAAGGCTTACGTTCAGAATAATGTTTCACTTTGCCAAACAGTACTTATTTGGCTAACGGAGACATGGCTTAATGAGGAAACAATGACTGAACCTAACTTAGCTCTGCCAGCGGAATATTCCATCTGCATGCTAAATAGGGAAACCACAATGATTTTTAAATCTTGCTACTCCTGCCTTTTTATTAAGGAAGATGTGGAGGGCTGTGAATGTGCTCGCTTTAGTATTAGTGTGAGCTCTCACTTGACTCTCTCTCAGGGATTCTGGTGTACAGGCCACCAGGGTTGGCCATTGGTTTTAATAATTCTTTTCTGGAACGGGTGGGTGCGCTTGCGGTGGGGACTGCTAATTGCAGTATTTTTGGTGATTTGAATTTGCACTTTGAGCTTACGGAAGACAACACCATCGGAAGCCTATTGGCAGACCTTATCGCATTTTAACTAATCCAACTGGTCCCTAGTCCCACACATGTGGGTGGAAATCTGTTAGACCCTATCTTTTCTAACATTGAGTCAGCTACAGTGGCGACCCCTGTTCCCGTGGGTTGGTCAGACCATTTGTTAGTAGAAATGTCCTTTACTATATCAGAGCAATTTGGCAAGGCCACTCCTCGACCTGCTTTTAAACACCTGTGGCGGAAATTGAGACTAGAGGATTTTCATGCACTCCTTATTGCTGACCCTCTCGGTCCTTTTAATAATGCTGAGTTAGGCTGTGAGATGTTTTGTGACTGGACCACCTGGGCATTGGATTCTCTTATTCCGGCGCGCTGGTGTAAGGGTTGCACCCATGAGTCTAGTCCATGGTATAACGACGCCTTGTCTATGTTGAGGAAGGTGTAGTATGCTGTAAGTGTTTAGTATGCTGTAAGTGTTTCCCTTTAAGACTTATTCTTTCCTGTCATACATTCTACTTGGAGTGTCTAGGTATTCTTTTCCCTTCATTCTGTTCCTCCCTTGTCAGATCGCTGTCGGTGTCTGTTGCATGGACAACCTCTGCCGTGGGTTCCCTTTTATGTACTTTATTTAAGTAATTAAATATTACTTATTAACCTCTCTCACGGATCAGTTTGGATTTATTCCCTTCAACCTCCACGCTACATTTTGGTACCAGGAGTGGGGTCTTCTTTCAAGAGAGCTGTTTTCCTTCGCTTTACATTTTAATTACTCAGAGCTGGAGCCCACCGACAAGAGCGTCTCCTTTTACAAGGACTTATTTTTAAAGGTGCGTGTTACACGTTTTTTCCTCTATCTTTTGTGCCTTCGTTTTTAACTTCAAGCAACTGCCATTCATCAACTTCATTTTTTAAATCGCTACTCACGTGATTGACGCTCGAGCCTTCGCCTGCAACCTTCGTTCTGCTTCCGCCTTCGTTCTTCTTGTGACGTCTAGCTTGCAAAGTGCAGCTAAGGATTGTGGGATTGCACTTCATTACGTCATACGCCTGGCAGCCATTTTGGATTTATTTTTTTTCTGATGTTTACATCGCGATCGTTTCACGATCTCTTCACAGTTCTCATTTCGCAGGAAATATTACTTATGGCTCAATTTCAACGATTTTATTAATTCAGTAGCACCTACAGCGACGATTTCTTGAAATTGTTTTCCTATGAATTCACAATATTCCAACTACCTTCTGTAAGTTTTTGTTTTCATTTATTTATTTATTTATTTTACTCTACTATTTTCTATAATTCATTAATTCTAGTCATGGCTTCGATACAAGGTGTCATACAACCTTCACCATTCTTACAAAAACCTGGCAAACCAGATTTAAAATGGTCTGAGTGGATAAAAGATTTCGAAAATTATTTGACTGCCATTGATGCTGATGATTATACTAACACTAGAAAATTAGCACTATTAGTAAATCATCTTGGCCCTGCGGGTCGTAGAGTCTTTCAAAACCTTCCTCACTATACTCCACCAGTGTCAGAAGACGCAGAGTGGAATGTATATCTTGAAGCAAAACTATGACTAGGTAAACAATATCCAGATGCTACTAGTGTAATCTTAGAAAGATGCAACTTTGCCATGTGCAAGCAGTCATCGGAAGAGTCTGTTGAAGACTATATTGCTAATTTAAGAGTCCTTGCTGAGAAATGTGACTTTGGTAATGGTGTTGACACTTATATTAGAGATCAATTCATATTTCATTGTAACTCAAAAAAAGTCCAGGAACGTTTGCTTACTTCCATAAATCCTACTTTGACGGAGACCATCGATATAGCAAAAAGCATTGAAAGGTCAATTGTCACGTCCAACGTTTTGGCTACCAGTCAACAATCTGGAACTTCTTCTCACCATGATTTAACTCAATCCATGAATTTGGTCTCTGAGGAAAATTCTGTCTGTGCCATTACTCCCAAAGGACCTAATAGAAGAATTTTCAGTAACCAGACTATTACTAAACCTCAGTTGAATTGCTTTCGTTGTGGCTCGAATAGTCATATTGGTAACAATCCTTCATATCCAGCGCAAGGGAAAAAGTGCACAAATTGTCAGAAGTTTGGACATTTTTATAACGTTTGCAACAGAAGAACTCTGACTTCTAATTCTAAGAACTATAGACCCCGTATTAATACTATTTCAGTAGATACTTCTGAAACTTCAGACTGTTCTTCTCAATTTGCAAACATGATTGTTGCCATAGATGTTCCTGAGTTTTCTGACAAACCTATCAAGGGTCCTTTTGTTGATATTATTGTTGATAATAAGGTCATTTCTACCATGGCTGATTCAGGTGCACCTGTTACTATCCTTGCTGATGTTACTTTTTACCAATTATGGCCTGATAAGTTTCCACTTCTTGCACCTGACATAAATCCAAAAGCATTTGGAGAACAGGACATTAACTTAATAGGATATATTTGGGACATACTTACTTGCCTAGGCAGATCAATCAAAACTAAAATTTATGTAGCCATTAAAGGAAGGAATATAGTTGGATGGAAAGATCTTGGTCTGTTAGGATTTATCCTATGTCCTGGACACGATCCTCCCATAGTTCTTGGAGAATTACCGCAAAATGTTTTAGCTATAACTAATGAGAACCATATTGTTGATAATCTCTCTGCAGATTTTCCTGAAGTTTTCAAAAATACGATTGGTAAGGTGAAAGGTTTTGAACACTCTATAATATTGAAGAATAATGCTAACCCTATTGTTCACAGAGTCCGGCCTATCCCTATCAGTGTCAGAGAAGACCTAAAAAAACCTTCTTTCTAATCTGCAAGCTGATGGCATTATTGCGCCTATCAATGCTTCAGAGTGGGTTTCTCCAGTAGTTTTGCGAAAGAAATCCAATGGGGATTTAAGGCTATGTGTAGATTTAAGATCTCTAAATCAAAACATATTGGTTAACTGCCACCCTTTACCACACATACATGAAATGTTGGCCAACATTGGTAAATCTAAATTTTTCTCAACTATAGATCTCCATTCAGCATACCATCAAATCCAATTATCACTTGAATCTCAACCTCTCACAGCTTTCGTAACACCATTTGGGGCATTTAAATATCTGAGATTGCCTTTCGGCTTAGCTTCGGCCGCAAGTGTGTTTCAGAAATTGATGGACAATCTTTTTGGTAATTTAAATCAAGTGCAGGCATTTCAAGATGATATACTGATCATACGGAAACTGAGGAAGAACATTTAGTTATTTTGAGACAAGTACTTTCTATTTTACATGAGAAAGTTACGACAGTAAAAGCCAATAAATGTAAACTTTTAGTTCGTGAGGTTGAATATTTAGGACACATAATATCCAAAGATGGTATCAAACCTAAGTTTTGTAACATCGAAGCTGATCGCAATGCCCCTCCTCCCTCAGATAAAGACACTTTGAGTTCTTTTCTTGGCCTTTGCGAATACTACACTAGGTTTGTGCCTGGGTATGCTCAAACCATTCATCCTCTCAGGAGCCTTTTGAAGAAAGGTTGTAAGTTTGACTGGTCTTCTGTTCTTCAGGATACCTTTGAGAAGGTTAAACTCCTAGTTATTAATGCTCCTGCTTTGCAACCTTTTGTGCCCAGAGCTAAACCTTTTGTTTCTGTTGGTGCTAGCCAAAAGGGTTTGGGAGCAGTTTTCGGACAATGGGTGGATCACAAAGAAAATACCATTGCTTTCGCTTCTCGTGCTCTGACCACAGCTGAATGTAGCTATAGCACGATTGAGCGAGAGGCTCTTGCAATTGTGTGGGCTGTTCAAAAGTTTAAAACGTATATTTGGGGCATCCCATGTGAAGTGTACACTGATCACAAACCACTTATATCTTTGTTATCTGGTAATGGTTTGGGTAGAGCTTCGGCCAGATTAGTGAGATTACTTTCCAAACTACAGAAGTACAATTTGACAGTGAAATACATTCAAGGAGGTAAAAATATACGTGCTGATTGTCTGATTGACTACCACTTCCTAGCAATGCTGAGGATGAAGATCACTCTAGTTCTGAATGTGTAGTGGGTTTAATTGATGCTATTGCTTCATATTCTAGCGCCATTTCTCAAAATGATTGGGTAGTTGCCATGGAAAATGATGAAGTTTTAAAAAAAGTGGAGGTTTTCATCAGAACCAAATGGCCTAACAGTAAAAGCCTTAGTAGTGAGTTAAGACCTTTCGCACAAGTTAGTGAAGAGATTTCATTTGAAAATGGAATTAGTGTCAGGAATGGCCTTTTTGTCCCTCCTACTTCACTTAGGCACAAGATCATTGCTTTAGCTCACGAGGGTCATTTAGGCATTTCTGCTACGTGTAAGAAAATCAAAACTATCTATTGGTGGCCTAATATTGACAAACATGTACATTCTTTTATTGACAAATGTTCTACATGCATTGTTTCAGATAAACATTGGAAGGTTAACAAACAACCTTTGTCTCCAGTTCCATTTCCCGATCAACCTTGGGACAAAATTGCCGTTGATTTTTCAGGTCCTTTCACACTTCTCCCATCTGAGAAGAGGTATTGTATTGTCGCTTTGATTACCACTCGAAATGGATCTATTATTCTTTTGTACAAAGTGCTAATTCTGATTCGTTCATCAGTTTCCTTCAGAATATTTTTAAGATTGAAGGTATTCGTAATTCTGTGGTCACTGATAATGGTCAACATTTTATTTCTAATCAGATGTCTGATTTCTTTAAATCTAATGAGATTTGCCATCTCAGAGTGGCATTGTATAGCCAATCTTCGAACGGCCTAGTTGAGAGAGCAAATCGCTTCATTAAGGAAGGTATTCAATCTGCTATTTCATCTAACGTTGATGTTGCTGAATTCATACATAACAAAGTGTGGGCATACCTTAATACTCCACATTCTAGCACGAATGTTACTCCTTTCAAAGCTCTCCGCGGTAGAGAAGCTAAGTCTAAACTTTTACCACACTGGTTTTCTAACTTTTCCGTTGGTAAGGAGTTGAACAAAAAGAGCAGTTTGGTCACTGATTTGCAAGTAACCAAACAAACATTTTGCGGCCAATAAACAAGCTGTTCAGAAAAGGTTCCATGACAGAAACAATATACGCTCAAATTGTGTTTTCAATGTGAATGATTGGGTGATAATCAAGAAACCTTTTAGAATTTGCAAAGGTCAGTCTAAATTCACTTTACCTGCTCGTATTGTCAAAGTCTCAAACTCTTCTACGAGGCCGGGTCACCCCTCCTGCTGTCAAGCGCCTTCCTTCCTGTCTGCCAGCCTGCCTACGCGACCCAGCCTCCGCTGAGCCGCCCGTCGCCTTCGCCGATTCCCGCCGCTGCCTCCCTGCGGCCCCGCCCACCTCCAGCCCATTGGCCGCCCCGCTACCCGCCTCCCAGCTGACCCGCCCTCCCGGCTACTGCTTTATGACGCCCCCAGAGCGACCGCGCAGCCGACGCGCGCAGCGGGAGCGCCGACTGAGCGCCAAAGGTGCGCCAAAGGTAAGCCCGTCTGCGCCCGTCCGCGCCTGGACCGCGCCCAGTGCCCGGACCCCTGGCCCCCGCAGATCCCAGCCCACCCGCCGGAAGTACGACGCACCACCCTCAACGCACTCAACGCCGGCCGAGTCCCGGGCTGCTACCGAGCCACCCCGAGACGCGCCCACAGACCCTTCTGCTGCAACTCCTGCAAGTTCACTTGCATCCGGACCTGCACCACTACAGCAGTGCCCAAGACCTCGACGAGCAACAGCAGCAGCCAACTGAGATGCATCCTGCTCAACACCCGCTCCGTCCACAGGCACGCCATTGAGATCTGGAACCTGCTCGACACCACAGCCCCAGACGTCGCCTTCTTCACGGAAACCTGGATGAACGCCTCCTCCGCGCCTGACATCGCCATCGCTATCCCAGACGGCCACAAGATCATCCGAAGGGACAGCATCAACCACACCGGAGGAGGCATCGCCATCGTCCACAGGAACACCATCCGCATCACGACCAACACCGATGACACCCTCGCTACCGCCGAGCACCTGCACTTCCAAGTCCACATCAACCCCAAGACCACCCTCAGAGGCACCCTCATCTACAGACCCCCTGGACAACGCACACAATTCAGCGAAGACATCGCCGACTTCATCAGCCCGCACGCCCTCTGCTCCGCTGACTACATCCTCCTAGGGGACCCCAACTTCCACCTGGAGAACAACAACGACCGCAACACCACCACCCTGCTGGACAACCTCACCAACCTGGGACTCAAGCAACTGGTGACCACCCCCACCCACTACGCCGGACACACACTCGACCCCGTCTTCTCATCCAGCAAGGACATCGCCTTCAGCCACGCCATCGGACTCCACTGGACAGACCACAGCTGCGTCCACTTCAGCTTCGCAAGGACCACGATCCACCACCACCAGCAACAGGCTGCACGCAGGAACTGGAACAAGATCACAGCCGACCAGCTTGCGTCCTCCCTGAACACGAACCCTCCCACCAGCACAACGAACCCTAGCCAGGCGGCCACCAACCTCACGAAGTGGATCAGCGACTGCACAGATGAGCTCGCCCCCCTGAGGACCCCGCCCAGCAGACCTGGCAGCAAGAAAGCCCCATGGTTCACCGACGAACTCAAGAGCTCCAAGAAGGACTGCCGAGCCCTCGAGAGAACCTGGCGCAGAGACCCAACACCGGACAACATGACTGCCCTCAAGCTCGCCACCCGGAAAAACCACCAGCTCATCTGCACCACCAAGAAAACTGCATTCAAGGAACGACTGGACAACAACGCACACAACAGCAAAGAACTCTTCAACATCATCAAAGAGATCTCCAACCCCAATGCCGGAAACAACGACATCACCCCTCCGCAAGACCTCTGCAACTCCCTCGCCTCCTACTTCCACAACAACATTGCGGACATACACAACAGCTTCAGCACTCAACCGACGAGCACCACGACCAAACCACTGCCCCCCACCACCACCCTCCGCACCTGGACTCCGATCAGCACCGAAGACACCGTCCGCACGATGAACTCCATCCACTCCGGATCTCCGACCGACCCTTGCCCTCACCACGTCTTCAACAAAGCTGACGCTATCATCGCACCCCACCTGCGGGACATCATCAACACCTCCTTCGACAACGCTACCTTCCCGGAAAGCTGGAAGCACGCCGAACTCAGAGCTCTACTCAAGAAGCCATCGGCTGACCCCACCGACCTCAAGAACTACCGCCCCATCTCGCTGCTCCCGTTTCCTGCAAAAGTCATCGAGAAGACCGTCAACAAGCAGCTGGCCGCCTTCCTCGAGACAAACGGATCCCTCGACCCCTCGCAGTCTGGCTTCCGGGCCAACCACAGCACCGAGACCGCCCTGATCGCAGTCACCAATGACATCCGAGCGCTGCTCGACAACGGAGAAACAGCAGCCCTCATCCTCCTCGACCTCTCCGCGGCCTTCGACACTGTCTGCCATCGTACCCTAGTACAACGCCTCAGCAACGTCGGAGTCCAGGAGAAGGCACTGGAGTGGATCATCTTCTTCCTCGCCGGAAGAACACAGAGAGTACGCCTCCCCCCGTTCAGATCTGAAGCCACCGAAGTCATCTGCGGCGTCCCTCAAGGCTCCTCGCTCAGTCCTACCCTCTTCAACATCTACATGAGCCCCCTCGCAGACATCGCACGCCAGCACAACCTCAACATCATCTCCTACGCCGATGACACCCAGCTGATCCTCTCCCTTACCAACGACCCCGCCACCGCCAGAGCCAACCTTCACGAAGGGATGAAAGAGGTAGCCGAATGGATGAAGAACAGCCGCCTGAAACTGAACTCGGACAAGACGGAAGTCCTCATCCTGGGATCCTCACCCTCCGCCTGGGACGACTCCTAGTGGCCCCCCGCCCTAGGCAGCGCACCCAAACCAACAGACCACGCACGCAACCTGGGCTTCATCCTGGACTCCTCCCTCTCCATGACCAGACAAGTCAATGCCGTCTCCTCGTTGTGCTTCAATATCCTGCGCATGCTACGTAAGATCTTCCGGTGGATCCCCACTGAGACCAGGAAGCCGGTCACCCAGGCCCTCGTCACCAGCTGTCTGGACTATGGCAACACCCTCTGCGCCGGAACCACCGCCAAACTCCAGAAGAGACTCCAGCGGATCCAGAACGCCTCAGCACGACTCATCCTGGACCTCCCCCGTCGCAGCCACATCTCCGGACACCTGAGAGATTTAGAATTGGCTCCCGGTCAACAAGAGAATCACCTTCCGTCTCCTCACCCACGCACACAAAGCCCTACACAGCCAAGGCCCTGGATACCTCAACAGCCGCCTCAACTTCTACGCTCCCAAACGCCAGCTTCGTTCGACCAGCCACGCCCTCGCCGCCGTCCCCCGCATCCGCAGAGCCACCACAGGGGGACGGTCCTTCTCCTACCTCGCCGCCAAGACATGGAACTCCCTCCCCACCCACCTCCGCCTGACCCAGGACCACCTCGCCTTCAGGAAGCAACTCAAGACCTGGTTGTTCGAGCAGTAGCAGATCCCCCCCCCCCTTGCACCTCTGGGTAAGTAGTGCGCTATATAAATACGATGATTGATTGATTGATTGATTCTGTGCTACTTGACAATCGGGGTTGGTAGAGCAAAAACAATGTAGTGAAAATATCTGATTCTCATGTTGATATTTTTAATAGAGCACACTGCAACGATTCATCTGGAAATGATTCTGATTTCACATTTGGTCCTGGATTCGATTGTGTAAATAATCATACTGTTGTACCTTCTCCTTGTGTTAGTAATTCTCAATGTGATGTTTCTAATGATTTTGACCTTAGGGTCCCTACTGATACTCGTGTTCACAGACTTCCTGTTAGGTTTAAAGATTATGTTTTATATTAAAGTTTTTTGTGTAAGGGGAGGGGGTATGTAGTATGTTGTAAGTGTTTAGTATGCTGTAAGTGTTTCCCTTTAAGACTTATTCTTTCTGGTCATACATTCTACTTGGAGTGTCTAGGTATTCTTTTCCCTTCATTCTGTTCCTCCCTCGTCAGATCGCTGTCGGTGTCTGTTGCATGGACAACCTCTGCCGTGGGCTCCCTTTTATGTACTTTATTTAAGTAATTAAATATTACTTATTAACCTCTCTCACGGATCAGTTTGGATTTATTCCCTTCAACCTCCACGCTACAGAAGGCTTGCAAAAAAACAGAACGTGCATGGAGGAAAGGGTATGACCCCAGAATAAAAGCAAAGTACCTGGCCGAACTTAAATCGTATCATAGAGGTTTCTGTAAAGCTCGGGCAGCCTATTACACTAACGAGATTAAGCTCAGCTCTAACTCTGCTAAATGTATCTTCAAGATTTTTAAAGATCTCAAAGTCAGGAAAAATTTGGTGCCTGCACCTACTTCGGAATTGCAGTGTGAAGAAGGGGTCTCCTTCTTCGTGGAAAATGTGCATGCTATATATAGGTCTTTTCCTTCTATGACCTCTATTCTCATGGTAATTCCTGAGATTTCTCAAGAGGAGCTGATTAGGCTAAGTATAAAAATTAAATCAGGCTCCCCAGCTGACCCTTTAAAGCCTGCTCTTTTCAAAGAGTCTCTTTCGTTGTTCTTAGCTCCCCTCTGCCAGATAATTAATTCTTCCTTTTTCTCTGCCATGGTGCCAACACGGTGGAAACAGGCATGGGTGTCCCCCATATTTAAGAAACCAGCATTGGATATGGCCAAGCCTGAAAACTTTAGGCCCATATCTCTCCTTCCTTGGGTGGCGAAAGTGGAGGAGTCACATGTTAACACCATACTAACTAACTTTTTTCATTCCAATGACATGCTGGATATGTCACAAAATAGTTTCCTTTCCGGCCATAGTACCGAGACTGCTCTGCTGGCAATGACTGAGCATCTGCGGACCATTCTTGATGCAGGTCAGACAGCGGCACTGATCCTGTTGGATCTTACTGCCACCTTTGACACGGTCTCACATGGCATATTGATGCAACGACTAGAGGAGGCAGGTATCACGGGTCTGGCTCTGGATTGGTTCAGATCCTTTCTGTCCGGAAGATCTTTTTGAGTCACTGCTCCCCCTTTTCTATCTCAGGCGCATTCCATCGAACAAAGGGACCCTCAGGGCTCTACCCTGAGTCCCACCTTATTCAACATGTATGTCCAGCCATTAGCTGCGGTCGCCTGGCAGTGGGATCTTTCCATTGTCTTTCATGCGGATGACACGCAGCTGGTGGTGGCACTGACTGAAGGGTCCACCCTGAACGCCTCTAGGTTTAGAGACGGCCTGACAGCCGTGGCAGAATGGATGACTTCCAACTACCTACAGTTAAATGCAAACAAAACTGAGGTTATGTTAGTTGGTAAGAATGCTAGCCTTTGGGGTGAACATTGGTGGCCGACGGCATTAGGCAAGACTCCCGAACCTAAGGAGGAGGTTAAGAACCTGGGGGTGTGGATGGACTCTGAAGTAAGTGGAAATGAGATGCCACGAATAGATGTTCCAGAAAGTAGGTTTATTGCAGCACAAGAACAGGTAGGACCGTCCCTCCGCTGACCAGAGCTCCAACTGCCAACAGGGCGAGGGAGAGCTCCAGAACAGGGAACACTCACAGAAGTCTAGAGTGCTAGCCCCAGGGAAGAGAAAGCACTGTACAACATATCTTCCCCCCTTAACAAGAAAGAAAACAAAAATGAAAAGTAAAAGATAATGAATTCATCAATGCACATAGTCACTTATACAGAACACAACAAATTCATCAATGCACATAGTCATTCAGATAAGTGGGTGGGCGACGGGAGCGAGGGCTCCTCAAGCCAACAGCCAACGAGGAAGAAGAAGGAAAAACAGGAACAGAAGTGGTAGGGATGGAATCAAGCATAGGACTACTGTGCACACTCAAAGAAGTAGAAGCATCCCCACTACCCACCTCCCCCCGTACAGTTGGCAGAGAGGTGGAGGAAGAACCACCAGAAGACAACAAGTAACCATTGCACCCTCCTGAACCATTAGACACCATATTATCAGGAGCAAAGTCCTTCTTCTTCTGATATAGAGCCACTCTCCTGTAGTTCCAACTTTCCCCATTGGACAGGACAACGAAATGTGGAAAGGCTTTTTTCACTCTGTAGGGACCCCTAAACTTGCTAAGACCCTTAGAGCACCTACCCGGTTTTACTTTAACTAGATCACCCACAGAGACAAGGAGACACTACATTGGGGTAAAGGAACCTCATCATTCAAACGCCTTAACCAGGCAGGAGTTAATTTAGTCACTGGAGTACGCCCACGCATTAACTCAAAAGGGGACTTTTCTCCAATCTTGTGAGGTGTGGACCTATACGCCCAGACTAGCTCCTGTACACGCTCATGAGAAAAACAATCACTTTCAACGAACATCTGGATCACACCCTTGATGAGACGATTAACCCTTTCACAAAGGCCATTTCCCTGCGGGTTGTAAAGACTAGTCTTCTGATGTCTGCTACCACAACCATGTATAAAGGAAGCCATCTTAGAGGACGTCAATTGAGTGCCATTATCAGAGATAAGGACAGAGGGGTATCCTTCATTCAAGAAGACAGCCTTCAGAAAGCTAATGGTGGTATCTGTGGTAATATCTTTCACGAACTGCACACAAAGCCATTTCGAATAACAATCAATCACAACTATGGCATACTGTTGGTTTAAAGGTAGTTCATGCATAGGGCCTATGAAGTCTAAACAGACACTGTGCCAAGGCACATTCTCATAACCAATTCCTTGAGATGATTGAGAGCCAAGAATTTTCAGGCGCTTCTCCCCCTCTTTGCAAAAGTTGCACCTCAGAACAAAGTCCACAGCATCCTTATCAACGGAGGGCCACCAAAAGTTTTCTCTGACACGACGCTGGGTAAGACTTTGGCCCAAATGGCCTTCATGAGCCAAATTAAGGATCCTGTTCCTTAATGAACCAGGAGGAACAAAGCGGTCACCCCGCATCAGTACACCTCTACCTTCTACAGAAAGCTCATCTAAAACTTTCAAATACGGTCTAACTTGGGGGTCAACTGTGCTCTCTCTTCTTGCTCCTTTCGAGATAAGACTAATGACAGACTTTAAGATTTGATCCTCTTCCATGCTTTTTGACCACTCATCATGGGAAAAAGAACCACCACCTACAAACAAGATATCTTCCACAGTAGCAACAGCCAGATCATCCAAAACATCCTTGGAAAGACTATCACAACTAGAGGGTGGAACAGGAAGTCGTGACAAGCAATCTGCTTGGACGTTTTTCCACCCATGTACAAATTCAACTTCGCACTGATAATCCTGAAGTCGAGAGGCCAACCTCGCTAATCTTGGTGACCCCTTACCAGCACCACCTGGAGCTAAGACATTCACAAGGGGTTTATGATCCGTACGGAGGACAAACTTGTAACCCCACAAGTAGGTTCTAAAGTAGTTCGTGCCCCAAGCAGCAGCAAGAGCTTCGCGCTCTATGACAGAGTAATTAGATTCTGAGACTGACAGGGGTCTGGATGCAAACGCAATGGTCTTTTCCACTCCCCCATGTTTTTGCAGAAGAACTGCCCCAAGACCTACAGTACTGGCGTCAACCATCAGAATAGAAGACCGAGCAGTATCAAAAGGGGTAAGAACATTAGCAGATTTAAGTTCCCTTTTTATCATACTGAAGCAAGACTCATGCTCAGCTGACCAATTAAACCTGACGCCCTTTTTCAACAAATATCTCAGGGGAGCGGTCTTGGAAGAGAAGTTCCTCACGAACTTCGAGTAAAACTCTATCAAACCCATGAATGACCGAAGTTGGTCCTTGTCAGCTGGGAAGGGAGCTAGTTCAATGGCCTCTAATAAGTTCCTCTTGGGTTTAATACCTTCCTCAGAGAGGCAAAAACCCAAGTATTCTATTTCTCTCAAAAGAAATGCACACTTCTCTTTTCTTAGCGTTAGGCCAGCATCATCTACCCTTTGTAACACATTATGTAAAATGTCATTGTGTTCCTCCAAGGAATGCCCATAGATCAAGATGTCGTCTTGAAAGTATAGTACTTTATCTAGACCCTTAAAGACTTCAGAGACAAGTCTCTGGAACACACTAGCGGCAGAGACAAGTCCGAAGGGTAACCTTGTGAATTGGAAGGTCCCTTCGCTGGTAATGAATGCAGTCAAAGATTTGGACTTGTCATCTAAGCAAATTTGATGGTACGCATGCTTTAGATCTAACTTACTAAAAAACTTGGCCCCTTTCAATGTCGAGACTAGCTCATTAATGTTTGGTAATGGGAACACATCAGCAACAACGCACTTATTCAGTGAACGTAGATCTACACAGAACCTGATTTTATTGTCGGGTTTCTGAGAAATCACTACTGGCGAAACCCATGAGGACGCCTCAATAGGTTCAATAATGCCACCTTGAAGCATCTCCTCCAAGGTAGCTTTGACCTCTCTACGTAGAGCAAAAGGGACCCTCCTCACTTTATGTTGAACAGGACAACTTCCTTCCTTAAGAATTATGTGATGGGAATAACCTATGAGTTCTCCTAATTGATCCCTAAAGACATTTTTAAACTTATCCAGTATTTCATCAACAGATGAATTATCAAAAATAGACACTGGATCATCAGACCTGGGATCAACTACAATGTGTAGATCAAATTGGTGGTGACGGCCTAATATGGCTGGTCCATCTGTTGAAAAATAAATCTTACCAGGTGCTGATCTATTTTTAAACTCAATTTTTGCTTCAAAATACCCCAACAAGTCAATTTTTTCGCCTTGATATCCAGACGGAGAAATGTCACACTCTTTTAAAACCCTTTCACTCCACACACTCTTCATCAAGGAAAGTGGGATGATGGTCCACTTCGAACCAGTATCCACCATGAGGGTGACAACTTTCTCGTCAATCTTAAAATCAGCTTTAAAAGCACTTTCCCTTCGATCCTTGCAAGAGCATACATTGTCATCCAAGACTAAAATTTTGTTCATATCACGCTTCAAATCGCCACAGTCATTTACTACAGTCACTCTTGAGTTATTCTTATTCTTGCACATCTTAGCGAAATGCCCCATCTTTCCGCAACGAAGACACTCTTTATTGTTCGCAAAGCAGAACTTCGCATCAGAGGTATGTGAAGAACTGCCACACCTAGAGCAGGTTTTTTGACTATTCTTACTGTTTGACGATTGCGGCATATTCTTTTTCTGAAGAATATAGCCCTTCTTCCTGACAATAGCTATAGCCATTGCTTCATCATCACTTTTGTCACTACACATACTTTTGTTGGAAACTTCTGCAACTTTTGTTTCCACACCACTCTTCTGTAACTCTCTCATACATTTCTCGCTCTCTTCCACTACTTTTGCCAACTCTATAGCAACTTTCAACGTAGGATTCTTCGCTGCCCATAGCCGTTCTTGGACCTTCCTGTTGTTGGCTTGAACAATTAATTGGTCTCTAATTAGTTCGTCCGCCATTTGGCCGAAGTTGCACTTTACAGATAGTTCACGAAGCCGTGCAACAAATTCATCAATGCTCTCATCTGCCAACTGTTTGTTTTTATAGAACTTATATCTCTGTAGAACTAAGTTTTCTTCTCTTCCAAATCTGATTTCTAATCGTGCCACAGCCTCTTTAAATTCATCAAATTCATCTAGAGACCCTGATGGTAACGCTTGCGGTAAATATTTAAAAAGGCGCTGGCCTTCTTTGCCCAACGTGGTCATCAAAAGAGCTTTTTTTCGTTTTGGTGAGAAATCTTCTCCGTCAAGAGCTTGTATATAATTATTAAACATGACAATCCAGTCTTCCCATGTTAATGACGGATTTCCAGGCTCACTCAAAAATTGTGGTGGAAGAGCAAGATTGACTGTTTGAGCCATGAGAACAGTTTTGATAAGGTACAATAATAAAACAAAATTCCTGAAACCAGGGCACTTGTGACACAATTTAGAAGAAAAATAGTCCACTTGAAAATCTTATTATAAGTTTTTTTTTTTTTAAAGTAGTGCACTAGAGCATATCCCTTTTTGTAAGAATTGTCTAGTGAAATTCTACACTTTTTTAATATAATGGGCACTTACAGTGATGAAGATATCCAAACTTCGTTGATACTCGACGTTGTTTCTGGTAATTCCGGTGAATTACGTTTCCTAGGCAACCATTGACTCCTAAAATGGCCGACAGCGTCAAGCGTAGGCTTGTTTACGTTTCCAGCGTGATTGCGAAGGAGCGCACGAAGAGGAATGCGCTTCAGCGCGTGAGCTCAGACACGCTTATGACATCAACCATGCAGCGTAGCGGTATGCGTTTCAGTCGCGTATGCGTTTCACTGATGTGTATTGCGGTTGCCAAGCGACACACAAAGACGCATGCGCACAGAGATCGTGCTCACCGTGGTGAAGGAGACGTTGAGAAGGGTGACGTCACTCACTTGAACGGCGAGATCTCGGAAGTAGAAATTCTGCCAAAAACTCTTCCGAGAAGATGATCGCTTCTGCTGTGACGAGCGGACCAACGCTGCAAACCACACGGGGTTCGTGAGGGAGCTGGAGACTACCTTTCTGTATTTCTTCAAATAAGCTGCAAAATCGACTAAGGAAGCTGTGGCCAGACGTATCACCAGTTCCAAGTCGCCAAATGAAGTAAGTGGAAATGAGATGCCACGAATAGATGTTCCAGAAAGTAGGTTTATTGCAGCACAAGAACAGGTAGGACCGTCCCTACGCTGACCAGAGCTCCAACTGCCAACAGGGCGAGGGAGAGCTCCAGAACAGGGAACACTCACAGAAGTCTAGAGTGCTAGACCCAGGGAAGAGAAAGCACTGTACAACAGACTCCTCCCTCAGTTTTCGGATCCATACTAAAAAAGTTGCCAGTTCATGTTTTGGTTTATTACGAGGTGTTAAACCTCTTCTAAAGTTTTTTTAACCCACAATGCGTCAACTGATTGTCCAGTCAACTATTTTATCTTGACTGGACTACGCTAGCTCCCTGCTTTTGGGGGCTAATCTAGTTGAGACTGCTCGATTGCAACATATTAAAAACACAGTGGCTAGAACCTTGTTAGGGCTCCCTCGGTTCTGTCCCATTTCCGACACTATTCGGAAACTCCATTGGCTTCCTATGGCGGAGCGTATCGAGTTTAAAACTCTGTCTTTCATTTAAGATACTGAAACTTGCTTTGCCCAGCCTGCTTTGCAATCTGTGACTCCGTATGTTCCATCTCGAGTGCTGCGCTCCTTCGGGCAGCACCTGGTCATGGAGCATTGTCGAGCAGGAGGAAACTCTTTCTGTTGTTTGGCGGCTAAACTATGGAACTCTCTGCCACTTCAGATTCGTGGCCTGGAGGGCCTGTCGGACTTCAGGAGAGCTATTAAAACGTATATCTTTCCATCACAATAGTTTCCGCCGTTGGTTCCTTATTGGAGTCCCTTTGCTGTGGGTTTCTGGATTGGTCTCTGTGGGTGAAAGCGCCGGGACGCCCCTTTGCTGGGGCAGCCGTGCGCTATACAAGCACAGTTAACATAACATAACAAGCTACAGAACTGTGAAACCACCTACCAGTGAAGTGAATAAAACTGATTAACTTGATGACATATATATTCATTAAAATACCATTTTACTGTGATGAAGATTTGAAGATTTAGAGTTCAACATAAGGCAAAATAGAGAATAATTTACATGTTATGGGACCCATTTAGCAATGTGTGCCTAGAAGTCAGAAATCTATTAATTCATGGGCGTCAATTTAACAGTAGCAGAAGAAAAATCACACTCTCTTAGACTCTCTAGTGACATCCCAGAAAGTGATGTCCTGTGACCTTTGACCATGGTGATATCATATGACAGGGCATGTAATGATCCATGACCTAGATGACATAAAAAAAGTGGCATCTCGGATAAAATGTGCAAGATTAATATATTCTAAAAAGTCACCAAAGCAGACAATCTTTAATTTACTTACCTTGATGTTTACTTGGGAGTCGCAATGGTATGTTTGGGGCACATCATACGCCTATGCAGATACAGAAATCATGCACAAATCATCAAAGTCTTTAGCCTCTGATTATCAGGTATAACTTCAAAGGCCCAATTACATCCTCAAAATGCCCCAGCACTTTCTTCCAATGCCCAATTACACTTTCCAAAAGGCAGATTACGCCTTCGAAATGCTAGATACTGCTTCAAATGCTTAGACAAAGCCTCAAATGAAGAGGCACTTGAACACTCGCCAAGGCACAACATCATATTTTGGCTTGCACCATGTACTTATATCAAAGTAATGACACATGCATAGAGCTCTCATTGTACGCATCGATTGTGCCCTCACCCTTGAGAACATGTCCAAGACGTCAATATTATTTATGCATTACCCCTCAATACTAACTCAATCAGTCATTGGTATTAGAATACTGAGACTTAATCCGACCTCAAGTAATACATGTTTCCTGAGTTGCGCCAAGCCCTGGTCTCCAAACACTGAAATAGCCAAGTCCTCTAAGACCAATAATTCTATCTTGTATCAAAGCATTTGTACCCTAGAAATAAGTACTCCAGTGAGCTCTGATAGTAAACGTTACGTCCATTAATTTGGAATGTACCATGCTGTTACCAAACTAAGATAGAAAACATCAAGCTAGAGATGAGGTCCCTCTATCCTGATGTGCATCATGCTCTGCTACATCTGTATGGAAACATCTTCAGCTCTTCCCAGTGTAGTGCATCTTTGTATCAAGGTACTCAGATAAAATCACTATCTTGAAAATGTGTTGCTTTCATGTATCTGTACAGCTCATTCACAGATCACTCACAGAGCACATCATTTCGGTGTGCAACTTGAAGTTCAGAGGCTGAAATCTATAAAACGTAAAAATACCAGTAAATCCATTTGGAAGATAACTACCCTGGTGCATAGATGTGTTTTTGTGCGTGTGCCTGCATGCACAGCCAGTAAGCGAGCCCTTTCAGCTATCTTACATAAACTATGCAATGCAGGATGCCCCTGCCTTATGATGCAGACACCACGAACCATCTGAGATATAGTTTTGGATTTCAACCTCTAAACTTTAGGTTCAGCAGTTCATTAAAAGATGCGCCTCTCACTAAGACTACTTTCCCGGGCACTCCCAAATGGGAAAAATATGTCAGAAAATTCACCCCAAAATAGGGCAGAGAGTCTGAGATAGATTGAGCAATGGCCATATCTGATGGGCCATTGGTCTCAGTCAATGAAGCCACCATCAGCTCTGCCATCAAAAACATGGTGGTCCACCTGACCAGGAAACCGCTGGGTAGGTGGATGGGATTGCTGTTACGTTTCGGAGTACTGCATCTACCAATCTCCTAATAGGGTTACTGAGGGCCCAATTACTAGGCGGGCGGACTTATGTCCGCCCGCCACCCTATCGGGGATTGGGACCACCTGACAGGCTGTTGGTGGTCCTGACAAAGGCATTATGATGCAACGGCCAACATGGCGGTTGCAATGCCTATATTTTGAATTACTGCGGGTGCTGCTGGCTGCAGCACCCGCTGCAATGCAAAAATGGGACACTGAACATATTCCTGCACTACATGCAGGCACCATGCAGTACTTACCACATGGTGCAGGGATATGTAGGGGGCACCATAGATGACCCACAGTGCCCACAGCTTAGGGCAAGGGGAGAAGGGAGGCATGCTATGAGTCCCAAATGTCCCTTTCCGACAACCTTTTGGGCCGGCAGAAAGGAACATCGAAATGCCTACGGCGGAGCCTGGTAAGCCCCGCCACCATTGTAGGCATTACTCCGCCTCCAATGGACCGATGGACTCCTCGAGTCTGTCGGATCCATGGCGGTTGGTCTTTCTGATTGCCACACAGCCGCCCGCCATTCAAATGTGGCGGGCAAAAAACTTGTCTGCGATGGAGGTGGGACCAACAGGCTGTCGGTGGCAGGCCCAACGCCATCGTAATCAGGCCCTAAATTATTGTTTCATGAGTTATTCAGTCTGTACTCTATCAACAGTCCCATTGCCTACACATAGAAGCACTTCCTAAGACAGACCATTATATACAGGATATTAGGGAGGTCCTCTCACTTAGGAAGCCTTTCTAATTCTGGCTGTTCTAGAAGCATAACACAATATGCTAAGTGAGAAACAGGGTGGGAATTAGTGGTGATTAAAAGTGAAAGAGATGAACTATTTGGCCACTGTACATTAAAATACTTTTACTTGATAAAGTCTTTCGAGGCCAATGTATGTTTTTTATTTCCGATTGATGATACGGGGAAAAGAGAATAATATCACTATTTCTTTCAAAATCTACATTTTTGTATTCAGAGTATTATTGTGCAATGCATTCATCTGCCAACAAACACATAACATACTTTAGTTGCTCTTATATCTTACGATCAAAATTAAAGTAGCAACCAAATGGAATATGAGTAGAAGTACTAATAAAAGTAGTGTGGAGGAGCATCACTGCATATAAGATAAAAACAAAAGGACACAGATGTAGGTGAGCAGGTATGAGCAATGTCACTTGAACGAGCTGCTGGCCAGTGGAGGGACTTGGGAAGTTCCTATTGGCAAGATATGAAATCCATCATCACCATAGTTATCAACAAAATCTCTACTCTTTTTCAACTGTGGACAGTTTATCAGAGGGCAAGCAGCATTCACTTTACACTATTAGTCTGATCTGACAGCATATTGCATGCAGTTTATTTTGAGAACAAAAACAGACAATAAAATAAATGGTTGGTTGGAGGTCAAGAATGGAAATATGATTAGCAGTCATACCAGATTATTAATTTGACACTATTTGCCCACCCAAATCCTGTATTGTTTTCCCAACTTCAAAAAATATAATATGACTTGACCTGAACTCTTCTGACATTGGGAATTTATTTTTAGCACTGGGGTCCTGCTGCTTTCTTTAAAACTGAGTGATTGCCTGCCATCTGGCTCACAGCAGTTCATGCATCTTGCAAAATATGCCCTCTATTTACTGGAAGTGAATTAGTAAGAGTTTTTTGTTACATCGAGTACTGTACTTTTGATCAGTAATATTACACGGCGTACAGTATATACCGTAAATGGATACATTAACACATTTATTTCATTTTCAGGTGGAGTATTATGAATATTGCACCTGACTAAAGGCCTGTTGAGAGTCTGGCGAATGTTTTTTTTTTTACTACGTCACAAACGTGCCAGCTATCCCATGCACCTTATTACAAATGCAGTATAACCCATAGGGCCTGTAATAAGATAGATGGGATAAATGCCACACTTGTGGTGGAGTAACCCTTAACCAAACTTTGCATTAAGCCTCAAATTTGTATTTTTTCATTTGGAGGCAATGCGTTTTTTTTTACTTTGTGAATTTATAAAGACATGAGCTAAGCAAAATGTACGTAATTTGTTTTCGCGTAATTATGTGATATTTCGGCAAAAGTACATGCAATTAAATGTAATTATGCAAAATTGAAGTCTGTCCTTTAGCGCTAGGTTTTACATGAGGATGGATTTTGTGCTACAAAATAATGCAAAACACAAAAACAAGGTGAACAGCAGCTCCCGTTCTGTTGGCATCCATTCATGGTAATTTTTTACATCAAATGATGCATTTGCTGTAAATTTATACAGTGAATGCAGCATAACTGCACACTATGGCATGATGGCATGATTTCAAAATTTTGCATAACAAGCATAACACAAAATTACAGAAATTACGTGAATTACACCATCATATTTGAAATTTCCCCAGACTTGATAACGATCATACATTGAAGAATATTTATCAGTCCACTGGGCTGTTATGTTCACTATTGTATGATTGGAAGTTAGAGTATGTGTTTATCTTCCACCTATATAAACTTTACGTCCTGCCCACCAAATAGGTTAGAGCTAAATACACTGAATGTAACCAATACTGCAGTTATTTTGGGGTTCTTCTGTGCCTTACCCTAACAGTGCTGAAATAACGATTTATTCTTGTTTTTTTTTATATGAGGCATAGCCTAGACCATTTGTTTAAAAAAAATAACCAGGAGATTAAAATCTTGGTAGATTTCCTTCAGCTGTTGGTTGCTTCAGTCTACTGAAAATGCAATTTCGAGTTGATTTCCGGGCGCTTCCATTGAAAACATTGCAGCTCATGTTCAGATTTGTGGTTTAGCACTCAAAAATTACCTGAACAGTCAGTCTTTGTTAATAAATCTACCTGAAATGCTGCTTGTGTCAGAAAATGATCCAAATGGTACATCTTGAGACCAGGAAGTCAGTTAGGATTGTTTAAAAAGTGCATCAGAAAGTATTGTTGCACATGCATATTTGACCACTTTGTGAAGAAATGTTTCATAAGAGGCCGATATTAATTTATTTAATATGATGTTGTGCTTATTCTGGTATTATTTATTTGAGCCCAAGCTTGTTTTGAACTTGTTTTCAGAGATGTTTGCTTTGTGCTTAATTTTTTTACATGCACATGCTTTTATTCATGGAGTGTTGTGCTTATTTAGGCTTCTTTCATCTTGACGTCAGCTCAATTTGTGTTTTATCATGTTGGAGATGTGGCTTGTTTATCTTTTGTACCTAAGCTTTATAATATAGTTTTGTTAACTTCGCCCCAAGGTTGATTTTGTACCTAAATGTATTTGTACATCTAATTTTAATGCTATTTGCAGTTTTAAACAAAAAATGTCTCTAAAAAGTTGGTGGTGTGTCCTCAATGGTGATATTGCACCTGAATGCAGTTTTGCACTAAAATAAGTTTGTTAAAGTGTTTACACAGTTAAGCCTGTGTTACAAATAAGTTGACTTACAAATAATTCTGAATTTGAAACTAAAAGTGATTATGAACTGTAATAAAAATAATTAACAATAGGTGTGGGTGGTAGTCCACCACAAGTAAAGTCACTAATTTGGTCAGTTGCAGCCAGCCGGCTTGACTCACAGGTGTGGTGGGGTGGGGTGGGGGTCGCAAGGGGACGGGGTCGCGTGGGGGGGGGGGGTTTAATTCAATATAAAAATAAAAACTTTACTCCCCTTCGCCGGCCCAGTCCCGCGTCGTTTCTGCTTCTAAAGGAAGCAGGCAGCCTATGGGGAGGCCATTTTCTCCATGTAGGCAGCATGCAGCCTACATGGAGAAAAGGCAGAGTGCGCATGACTGGTTTGGTCGGCCCCAGAGGGCCGACCAAGCTGTCAGCACCCTGAGCAGTGGGAAGTCACTCCTTCCTGACCTGGAGCAGCAACCCCCAACCAAAAACCTCTGCTTTCTTATAGTGCAAGAAGCAGAAACATAAAATGGTAGTTTTACCATTTTATGTTTCTGCTTCTAGCACTGCAAGAAAGCAGTGGGGCAACGCTCCTCCGCCCTAGCTGCCCTCTGAATGTGGTAGATTCAGCAAAAGGTTATAGGATTTTAATCCTGAGCTCAATCCCGATAGCAGACAAAAGTAATTTAAGAAAACGTGTGAAGCATTTAGAATTACCAAATAAAGTAAAAACAGTATTTAGAATGACCAAATAAAGTAAAAACAGTTCATGACATAACTCAATACAAAATTCTACTTCAATTTATAAAAATAAATAAAAATATAACAAGCAAAATGATAGCATAATAAAAAAAAATAATAAAGGGGAACAGAGAAATTATTTTGTAAAGTGTTAAGTGAAATTAGCACCAATGTTAGTCAATGGTCAAATGGTCACAGTAGACTGGGATTTAGGTTTGAATAGGGGCCGATCATGATGCAGCACAGGTCGGACACACCAGCTAGGTTTGATATGGTTAGAGGATTTAACTTGGGAAGTAAAAATCCTTCCGCGGAAGAAGGCTGCAGGCTACATCCAAGGAAGTCCTCACAAAGTCATTCCAGCAAGCCCGTCAGAAGCTTGCTGGAATGACCATTCGGATTTCTTCTCACTGAGTGTCCGCTGAATTGGATTTGCTGCTGCGGTTAAAGTAATAGCAGGCGAAACCTGATTTCTTAGCACCGTCAGGTTACGCCTTGATTGGATAGGCTGTGGTGGTTTGTCCCAGACCTCCAGAGGGTTGGAAGTCCAAAGCATTTGTAGGTCCATGGTTTACAGGAATGTTGGGAGACGTTCACTTGAACACAACCAGAGGTCCCGGACATCAAGAACCCCAGCAAAGCCCAAGTCAAGTGTATTTGGTACTGGTTAGCTTGGAACCTCAGGAAAAGGCCTCTTGTGTTGGATTGTGAAGGGATAACATTTACTATTCCAACTCCAGTCGGTGCAACACTAGAGAAAGTGTTGGATAGTGGAGGGGTAAAATTTACTATTCCCACTCCAGTCTGTTCAACAATAACAACAAACAAAAAATCTTCAACAAAATACTTTTATTTTAAAAACAAAGTAAAAAAAATTATAAATATGTTGGAAAATATATTTGATATTAAATAATGCTAACAATAAAAACATATCACAATCTCAAGTACATATCAGAAATACCTACAAATATTATTATAAATAAAATGCAACAATAAATTCCATACAAATAAATATTTTTACTTAGAAATTATTAATTAAAAATATCTTTAATTATTACATACATTTCGGTTAGTTGCTACCTAACACCATAAAACTCCCAACCTGCACCGAAAAATAATTATTTACACTATTAACATAAACATTCAGCAACAAACTAATTTTCATTAATTAAATAATATTTATTTGTAATTAATATACTTCCAACAATAAATCCCCACAAAGCACACAAAACACTCATAACATAATAAAAAATTATTTACACAATACAAATATCTGATTATTATATTAATTATCATTATTTTATATTAAAAATAATTATTAACTGTTTTAAATTTATTTTACTTTTCACCTCATACCCCTACAAAACTCACAACTCACATCTAAAATAAAAAAAGTTTTACACAATCAACATATTTCATTATCCATTAAACAAATATTATTTATCATAAACCAAATTAAATTCATTAAACATCCCACCCATTACCAATAAGAAATTCCCACAACCCGCACCTAAAATAAAACTTTAAAAAAATGAATTACACAATTAAAATTAATTTTCAAATGAATAACTAATAGTATTTAACAAATAATACTAGAGTAACAAAAAATAATTTTCTCCCTACCATTTACCCCTATAAACACAATACCAGAGCCTACAAAAAGGTAAATTAACTATTCAGATAATTAATAATCAATTAAATAAATATTATTAATTATCAATAAATTAATTGAAATAAATTACTTCCCACCCATTACCCCTATAGCCCAACAACCCACACCTAAACCAAAATACACAATTAACAAAAATATGTATCAATTAATTAATATTAATTAAGAACTAGTTAATAATCAATTAAAACGTAATTACTTCCCACCCTTTTACCCCTATAACCCAACAATCTGCCCTAACAAATTTACACAATTCACATAATTTTCAATTAATTAGTTAATATTAATTAACAACTAATTAATAATCAATTAAAATGTATTACTTCCCACACTTTACCCCTATAAACCCCACATCCCACACATAAAATGTACCCCCAAAAATTAAAAGAACAATTAATACAATTAAATAACAATTAAATCAAAATTTGTAAATACAAAATAATCATTAATTTAGTATAATTACTTCCACTCTATTCCCCTATAAACCCACAACCCGCTACGGAACTAAATAGCACAAAATGTATTTTAATTTAATTTAATAACTATTAAAAATGCAACACATATTGTTAAAAATATAAACAACACATACAAAAAATGACATTACATACATTTAAAATTAATACTAAAATATATAACACTAATTAAAAAACAATATTTCAAACAACTATATATTTTCCAAACAATATTAATTACTACTATATTTAAAAAATCGATATTACTTACCTTCACATCGATATACTTGACATGAATATTTCCATGTTGCTATATTGTAAACCTGATAGTCTTGTCTGTCGATATTTGCAGATCAATATTTTGTCTAAACAACATGAACCATTTTCTACAGCCTTGTGAGAAAGTTAAATGAGCCATTTAGGAGTCTAAAACACAGCAATATAATTGAGGAAAAAATGGGGATTGCCAGCCAAAAATTGGTGTTTTCTCACATGCACTTAATTGGATCTTTCCATTTAATTGTGATACTTGCTACTGCAAGGGTTTCCACGAGTGGTGTTGCACCAGAGGTAATTTTGCACCTAAATGAGTTTTTTACACATAGATGTGGTTTTGCTTGTAAATGTGGCTTATACTTTTCTGTTGATGTTACATGAAGGGTGACCTTCCAATTAAATGCAATTTACAACTAAAGGGCCAAGTACGATGTCGATCGGAAAGGTTCCGAATGGCATTTGGTTGGTCCGAATCCGATACGGAACCCACGTTTCAGACCTATTCGAAACACATCAGACCAATTACGATGTTTTAGTATTTAGGTCTTCTGCTATTCTTATAATTAATATATAGATTTTCATCTCTCTTGAAATAGGTGGGGTGCAAAATGTTGCATTAGCAAATACTATTGTTCATTCTAGACAATATCATAAAGCTATTGGTTGGGATAATGTGTGCAGTAGAAAGCTGGTCTGTTCAATATTCCGAACTATTTAGCCCACCAACCTCCATCAATAGCATAATGTTCAAATGGATCAGCAATCGTGCATTTAAGTAGTATAAACTGAACATAACATTTGGTGAATTGAAGGATGTAGGGCGCAGCTGTTAAGAGTACCCCCCCTCCCCCCCCTTGTCCTATAGAATACGATGTCCTGAAAAGAAGTTGCCAGTATAGAAGTAACTGAAGCATTAAAACTTTCGATAAAGTCTCTCTTTGACTTTGAGGCTCATCACATTAATACATTAAACACCTACACTTTTGGGTAACACAGCCTACTTAGGAGTGACAGGTAATTTTTAAAAGAAGGTTGAAGTAATTGTTTTATGTGTCACAACTGTTTATTTTTTCATGCTAAGGCAAACATACATAAGCATGAACTCAAAGATTTATCCAATCCCAGGTTTGGGAGCTGTCCCAGGACAAAGGGACGAGAGGGCAAAAATAATCAATCATCTGGTAGCCTCCTTTTTCACCTGGGTTCACATATTTGAGGTTTGCTAATAATATCTGCTAAATGTCTGACATCCTTTAGCTAGTAATCACGTCCAGAGATGTCTTTGACTGGACAAAGATATGTCAGAATTCCGAAAAAAATGAAGAAATTGCCAGCCTTATTCAACTTGAGACTTTTAACAATTAGTTTGTGGTGATCTTAAATCAGAGGAGAAGAGGATCAATGTTTTATTAGGTTGATAAGAGTAGGAATTTCAGGAAGAAGGTGTTTGTGTTTTTCTAGTTGAGGTTGAAATCTCCAAGGAACATTTGATAACAAGACGAAATTGGTTTAATCTGGGCTCCCGGTGAACAAGGGAAAGTCATGTTTGTTCCTAGGCTTCCCGGAAGAGGAGGAACTGACCCAGGAAGGGATTATCCTCCGGTTGGGCTAGAAGCTGGATACCTTTCTCCACCTTGGGGTGCAGGTGTACCACACCGAGGAGTCACTGACAGCTGGAAACCAGTAGAAAGTGGATTCCAGGATTAGATCCACTTTGCCCTTCTGGACGGACTCACCCTATTTCCTATGGTGCGGGTGTCATTATCACAATGATAATATTGCCACAGCTGCTGTTATTTGAAACATTACCTTCAATGATAAAGAAATAATTTTTTTGAGAACTCCCTGGCCTCCTAGTTGATTTGATATGGGCAAACAAAAGAAAGGTCTTGTCATGCCAAAATGATGTTGGAATGGGTGTGCCTAGGTTCGAAGTATATTACTGCACATCTTAACTGATATGGGCAATGAGGTGGCTAAAGGAGATCAATGGCTACGAGGCATTGGATGTAGTTGGGGACCTAGTGTCATGAGGGATAGCAGGACTGCTGCTGGGTACCTGCAGGGAAGCACAGGGACATCTTAAGCAGCACAGCTAGATCAATATTGTGTCATCAGTGTAAGATGCAGGGCAGGCGAAGCTCATTAAACTCAACAAATATACGCCTGTGGTTTCTGCCTGAGTTCCATGAACTGGAGGGGGATCCCCCGAGAATATGGCAGTAGGTGAGGCTATCTAAGGTGGGAGATTTATACCGAGGTGACAAGTTGGCTGAGTTTGTGACACAGAGAGATGAGAGTCAGCTCATTGCAGGCCAGTTCCTGGCACATGCAACGCTGATGAGAGCAGTCTGGAACATGTAGAATGATGAGGATGTTAAGCAAGACGGGTCAATGGTGCTTGACCAACTATTATTGCAGGAGGGCTGCAGCCACAAGGTTAACATATTATATCACACTCTGGCACCCACCTTTTACACTGATATCACCCAGGTTGATATCAAATGTGGGTGAGAACTAGGCAGGGATATGTCAGAGAAGTAATGGACTGATACCCTTCACTATCCCAAAATAGTTACCAGAAAACAAACGTTTAATTCACACAAATGAATTATTTGCACCAAACATATCTCTCACCAGATCGAGTAGCCCTGATAAGTCTGGGAGAACATGACCTATGCCCTAGATATAGACAGCAGCAGGTGGACTTCTACCACATGGTCTGGGCCTGTGGGCAGATTCAATCATTACGGGAGGCAGCGGTCCGGACAATAGGGTTGGCAGTCCAGACCGTGGCTGTAGACCAAGCAGTCTGTCTGATGGGTATTATGCACCACCACAAAAATATATCTGTAGCATTTATTATAGCCAAAATGAACAGTGCAGTGGACTGGAAGGATAAAATGGCACCGACACCCACACAATGATTCTCGGTTGTGCAAAAAGGATGCTCACAAAAACGGACTGTGACCTTGTGCTTTTGAGCAGGGGATCGGGCCATGGGATGGTAACACGTTGGGAGTTATTTCTTAGGGCGATTGAAGCTAATAGCTATGAATTACTGCCTGAACGAGTTGGACTACTGTAAAGAACATGTATGCAAGTGGTTGAAGAGACTTGGACACGACACACCACTCAAATATGATATAGCAACTGGCTATCTCACTGTGGCACTTCAAAATATTATAAGTGGAGTGTACATCTTAACACAAACCTATAGGAAGAACCTTATTAACCAATCTGGAGTGAGATTGAAGGTTGGTGGAAGTAGTTGGGGATTTTTCTAAAAACGATTGTTTTGATGATATGAACTTTATTTCCATTGAAGGTGTGTACCAGAGATTACTGACAAAATTAATAAAGAGCAATTCAGAAAAAAAGAGGAGATTGGTTGGTCACTGCCATAATCAATTAAACCATTAATAAAAGTGTTTTGCACCCATGTGGGTGGTTAAATATGTTCAGGCACAGAAGCGTACGTGCCATTTTTGTATTCTCCATGGAGAGGTATCCGGAGGATGGAGTTGGCTTCATTTTAAGGGGCTTATTGAAAAACAGGGCATCACCTCCATCCGTTTCTTCAGCTGTACAGAGGTGAAGAATCGTGTACTCCGGTGGGAATATGAGATAAAATAGTGATATAGAGAAGGAGGAGATTCAGGCCTCATTGAAACTGTAGTATCATGATTACAATCCTGGATGAGGACAGATAGGAGAGCTGTATTTGAGATTGCAGAGCTTCATTTCAGTATAGTAGCCATGATGTAATGTGTAGAGATGGGTCACTGGGTTAAGAAGAGAAGATTTTTCTGAGGATGCTTGGGCAGATTGATATGCATTCTTGCTTGGGACATCTAGTTCATAGAGAAATGCATGGTTTCCTTTCAGGAGTTCTGGGAGTTTATGGAGGTATAAAATGCCTGTGTGAGATCAGATGTAGATTGAGAATGTGGTTTGCAGACTTTGTAATATCTCCTACAGGTGATCCAGATTCAGTTTAATGTCAAGTACTTCATTATGAGGGTTGGAGAAATGTGTGCGCTGGTAAGTAGTAATAATAATAATAAAACATTTATTAAGCACATGGCTGCACAACTGTGTATCCCCGCGCTGATTGCTGAAAAATCTCAACCGAGAATCAAGTCAACGGAAAGAGAGTGGCAGAATTATTGAGGGAAGAGGTGGGTTTTCAAGTTAGCTCTGAAAAGAGTTTCAGAGGGTTCCATCCTTAAATGAATCGGAAGAGCATTCCAATGTTTCACTCCTAGATAACGAAAGGAGCGGCCACCGATTTTTGCTCTGTGGACGCGGGGGAGTTTGAAAAGGGACATTCCTGAGGACCTCAGGTGTCGGTTGGGCGGTGAATGGTCATGAGGCTACTTAAGTAGGTGGGACCCTTATTGTGGGCTATCCTGTGGGCATAGCAGAGGCTCTTGAATTTTATTCTCTCCTTTACGGGGAGCCAGTGCAATTTGGACAATGCTGTCTTGGCAGAAGTTCTTTTAGGAAGGCCTAATACCAATCGGGCTGCTGCATTTTGTACACATTGCAGCTGGTGTAGATGTTTTTGGTTGATGCCTAGAAGGAGGGCATTCCCGTAGTCCAGGTGAGGAGTAAGTGACAGTAATGGATTATTGGGATCATTTCATAGGAATCAGGCCCATAAGTATTCAAACCTTCCTGTGAAGTCAGTTTGTGTGCTGTTGTTGTGTTTGAAGTTGGGCTAACCTGTAAGCATGGATGGCTAAGGGTGATTGTATTGAGGGGCACTTGTGGATAACAACAGGGCAGTGGGATTAGTCCTTGATAGCATTTTGACCTTTGCCCCAGTAGAAGTAACTTTATTCTAGGTTATAATCCTGTTTACCTTAATGTATGCTGGCTTTATGCTGTCTAGTTTACTCCCCCAATGTTGTGTGTGTGTGGTGTGTGTGTGTGTGTGTAGTGGAAGAGTGGGAGTCGCTGTTGTTATAATAAATATACATGTGAGTATTCCAAAGTGCCACTCCACGGTGAAATCATTATCGGGAAGTTGTTATCCAAAGACTGGATTATGATCTCCACATTTTAATAGTAATCAGAGACTATAAAAAAAATCCAAGGAGCTTTTTGTATTGTTTGAAACAAGAAAGTGAAGGCCTAGTATTTCAATTGAGGAGGGTATATATTTTAGTTTAAAGAAAGTGTATGTCAGTTTTATTGGTGCAGACTCAGTCACTGTATTTGCACTGACAATATTTTCTAAGTCGACCATCAGTGCTTTATGATGTGGTAGTAACATGCCGTATTAAGTGTAAAAGGTGTACATCATTATGACTACGCATTTTGTTGCAATGATATTAAAGAATATGGGGCTCATTGCGATGCTGGACGGAAGCCCATCCATGCTGGTGGCTGTGGCAGAAAATTGTAATTTTCCCGCTTCAGGTGTGGTAACTTCGACTACCAAATTACAATGGTCCTACAGAGGCCATTTACTGTCCGCCGCGGTCTGTCCGGCCGCACATTCGGAGCCAATAGAGCAGTACCGGAAACACGTTCCGTCCGCCAAACAGATTACGATGTGGCAAACAGCCCTTCCAACCGCCGCGTTAAAACCACCACATTGGGGATGGTGGAAACACAACGACGGAGAGGAAGAGCTGACAAGGCACAGATCCAAACCACTAGAGCCACCATGGATCCAGAACTCCAGGCCTTCCCGCTGCACTACCTGCTGCACCTCCCGCAGACAAGACGCCGCTGTGCCCAACAGCAGAGGTATGTACCAAACATCTCCACGCTTGAAACCCCTGAACAACTACAACTCCCAGGAAATGTGGCAGCACCACAATGAATGTGGCAACCTGCCAAAGGCAAAGTGCAAAGTGCAAGGCCCACCCCGTCCCCATGAGTGACCCTCGGTGCCCCTGAAGGCAATTAGGGCCAATGTGTGTCATCGCCACGGATGCCAGCTACTGCGCATGCAAACACATACTGCATTTGCATTGGCGCCATGCGAATTACATCATAAATCACAACTCATTTGCCTAAATTGATTGATGCACCCCTTGTGTAATGTTGTGGGGCACGAGGCCCCCGTGCATATAAAAACCACACAGACACCGTACATGTATAGGAGAACTGGACCAAGGGCACGTGCGTCCGGCCCCGTTTGTTGGCAGGGGTCACATGTCCAGTGATGCCTGTGCTTGGTGGCTATGGGGTGGGGGCAAGACAGCCCTCTGGAAGTGGCTGGCACATCAGAACAACTAGAGCAGTGACCAGGTGGTCACTACACTGTGAAGGTATGAGAGAGTGTGACCTTTGAGTCAAGTCTTCACACAAGGCATGTCCAAAAAAAGGAGAGTACATACATAGTCATGCCCCGTGGCCAGCATGGACCTCGATGAGGGACAGACTCTAAAAGGACAAAGGTCTCTCGCACTATACCAATGTTGTGTAATGAAACATCCAACCTGTGAACATCGCTTGTATACCCCTTGACATCTGACTGTCGTCTCTTGGCCAGGGATTGTCTTGTGAAGGGCCAGTGATGTAGGTAGACAATTAGAGGTGTCCATTGTCTGCTAATCAGACATACTTGTAATACTTGTAATCCCTAGCACTTCCAACATACGTACTGGTGTGGCATGCAGTGTGCCCAGCTGCCATTGCTTGTAAATGTTCTCATACACGTCATAGGAGTGCACATGTGGAACAAACAAACATAGCTCTGACCCACATCATCGGACATTGGCAGCCATGTGGGCATGTATACACAATCAATGTGTATTTGTGCCTCATTCAGGGGAACATTGCAATGTCTGTGATGCTAAATCCTCACACACTCATGCAGGACTGATCCCATGATGTCTACATGTATCTGCCCTCATGCTGTACATCCATGTTGCGTTGTCCAGATGACACTCACTGCCCTCATACAGTAATGTTGTTGTGAATAGGTGGTGCAGTGACAGCATCTACATGCAACTCAGCACTGATACTGGGAAACACAAGGGCTGTGCCATCTAATCACAGGGCACCTCATCCTTGATGTAGCGGTGTTTCATATATGCCATACACATCGACGTCTTTGGATGTTGTAGTGTCAGTATGGCGAGTGAGTGAAGAAAAACAACGTCTGGATGCAGGTCACTTGTGCATTTCATGTGATCATGAGTCCTCTCAATGTTGTGTGAGTCTCTGGGTAAGCTGTTCCCCTCATCTCATCTGTGGAGAAGTGTGGCTCACTGGTTAGGTGGAGAAGTGTGGCTCACTGGTTAGAGGAGGCAGACCTGGAAGCAGAGGTCAGCCCGGGACCAGGGTTCAATTCCCGGCTCGGGGTCTTGAGTCCTAAAAAAATGTCCACGGACTCGACAATTCCCGCTCCGGTGCCTACTCGATTCATGGGTTCACACTCTGCGACTCTGGGCAATAGCTTGCTTAATCTCCACAACGGCCTCTCGCGGCGGGATGCCTGGCTTTCACCTTGCGGATACCCTGCCGAGGTTAATATCGCAGGGGAATACCAGGACGGGTTCCCTAAGCAAGCAGGGCTTGATCCATCGCCGTTATTTAGCTCACTACATCACCCCAGCTCAGAACCTGGCTATATGCAAATTAGTCTGACCGAGTGCCTCATGGGAACAGGGCAGACCAAACTACCAAGCCAATTCTTCACCGGAAAGGAGACAAGCTTCCGGGGACCGGTTTCTGGCATTTCAGCCGTCGTCGGCCCGGCTTCCTTGAATCCTGGTGTTGCAGTGAGCAAGGGACTCATGTCTGAGTATACCCTGCCACACTTGTGGTGGCCAAAAACGATTCAAAAAGGGGGTGGTGATGAACAGAGTGTCTGAATTAAGCAGACCACTCTTACCCAGTCAAGAGATCAGGGCTTGATCCATCACCGTTATTTAGCTCACTGCATCTCCCCAGTTCAGAACCTGGCTATATGCTGGTGTTGTACAAGCTTTATTCGAGATTATTTCTCATAAAAGCACAGCATAAAATTGAACATTACAGAATACAAACATGTCATTTAACAGGTACAAATTCATATAGACATTCTGTGCAAGCTCATACAATATTGGCATGGAAAAATTTACATATTACAAATTAGTTGTGGATTTTTATAGACAATTAAAAAAAGAGAAACATAATTAACTGGACCCCCCCAAAGATCGCCGTCTAATTGCCCAGGCCCACCCCAAGTATTTTGCTACCCCCATAACTATCGACTCCTGAGTTGATGTACACAAAATTCTTAATGCCACTGCGCTGTCACATGTCCCAAGGTTTTTACATACAGGTGTAAGCCATACTCTCCTAGGTGATAAGTAGGCTTTACAAACAAATAGAAAGTGGCCTACACTCTCCACAGCTGTTTCGCATACTGGGCATAACCTATTAGTCGACCTCTGCCAACCTGCCGTTAGTTTTTTTAGGGGAATAGAACCAGATCTTAGCTGAAAGACTAACTTCCTATCCATTGGAACCGTGATAGTGTCCCAGTAATTTTCTAAGATAGGACAGATTTTTGTCTCCAGGAAGCGACCCGCCATAGAGTCAGACCTAACACCTCTCAACAGATTGCCACCCACCCAGTCCCAATATTGTAATTTGAGGGCTTCCTTGCTTGGGAAGACTTCTTCCGCAGGGTTGGTCCAAAGATTGGAAAACCCGAGGTTAATTAACATGGCCCTTAGATTTTTAAGCCATTTTATCTTGTGGAAGTTGTCTTCCTTGATTATCGAAAGGAAACCATCAGCATATTGTCTAATCTCAGGAGTTGTCCAAAGACGTCTCCAATAGAGAACAGGGCGCAATCGCGCTCTATCGCTAATTGGACGTCTACCCAACTCTAGGAACAATGGTATTAGGGGGTTCTCTGTGGGAGGCCTGTAATCCCTCTGAGAAACTTGTTCTCAGATGTCTGTAGGGCCGAAAGATTATCCCAAGCCCATAACTCCGCACCGTATAGAGTGGCACCTAAGACCTTCGCGTCATACACTATAAGGGCGGGTTTAATCGGTTTCGTTTTAGATTTTCGGTGTTCTCCCAGCAATGCACCTGAAAGCTGTTGGTGTTTTAGGGCCGCTTTCTCCAAATGATGTGACCAGCCAGGGCCCTCTGCTATCTGTACCCCTAAATATGTGAACTCATTAACAGTCTCTAACTTGCTATTATTCAGGGTTACCTTAGGGTAGATTTTACGGCGTGGGGAAAAGGCCATTAGTTTCGTCTTCCCCACATTTACTTCTAGGCCGTGCTCTTTGCAAAAAATATCAAAAATATTTAATGCACGTTGTAGCCCTGCAGGGGTTTTTGACAAGATCAGGGTGTCGTCAGCGAACATCAGGATCGGGACCCTGACGTCCGCTAACGATGGAGCGTCTACGCTTGCTTCCAACATGCGCTCGACAATCCCATTAATAAATAATGAGAAGAGTAAGGGAGCCATGGCACAGCCTTGTCGGACCCCCCTTTCCACGGGGAAGTCCGCGGTTGACTCGCCATTCCCACCCCACTGAACTCTTGCGAAATTGGATTCATGTAGACGCATAATTAGGGTGAGCAATTCAGCAGGAATCCCCAGCTTTTGCAAGACCAGCCATAACTTAAACCTGGGGACCAAGTCAAATGCCGCCCGTAGGTCGACAAACGCGACATACAGGCAGCCCCTTCCAAGTAAAACCGTCTTCCACCGCAGTATGGTAAAGCGGAAAACCTGGTCAATGGTACTGGTTGCTCGCCTAAATCCGGCCTGATATGGGGAAAGAGCGTTATTGTCGTCCACCCAGTCCATAAGCTGGTTTGTAACCATTCTCCCCACTACTTTTTGCATGGTTGCTATTAAGCTTATGGGCCTATAGTTGGCAGGGAGTGAACGGTCTCCCTTCTTGTGAATGGGAATAATAATTGCTCCTTTCCATAGCTCGGGAACCACCTCCCCCCTTGGCTAGAGCATTTGCTAACAAGAAGATATACCTCACCCATCTCGTCATATCGTACTTGAAGATATCCGGGGGTATCCCGTCTAACCCTGGTGCTCTCCCGCATTTCACAGAGCTAATCGCATTTTCTACTTCTTTACGGGAGAACAAATTATCAATAGCATAGACTGGCGTTATGCCCTCCCCAGCCCCGGGGTGCATGACTTCAGCATATTGTGGTCTGAAGTACTCAACCCAGGCTTCCTCAGCTACATTGTTATCAGGCTTTGCGGGGCTACCTCCTCTACCTAAGCATGGGCGAATTTTGCGAATCTCGCGTTCGCGAATTTTGCGGATTTGCGAACTCGCAATCCGCAAAATCCGCGAATTCTCGCGAATTTGCGGATTTTTTTTTTTTGTGTTTGCGCGGGTTTCTGCCAGTTCGCGGGGGTTTTTTACAATGTCGCAAATTGCGAACTTACCTGTCGGGTCGCAAGTTTCGCGAACTTGTTGTTTCTACGTGTCCAGCCTGTTTGGGACACTCTTCTTCATCACTGCCACTCTCTGTCACCACTGCCACTCTCTGACTACTCATGCCACCCTCTGGCCCACCCATGCCACCCTCTGTTTCATCACAGCACCCTCTGGTTGTCCAGTCAGTGTACATTATTGTGGCAACGCAAGCACACCTTCCCTGCCTCAAGTGACCTGAATTAATTTGGGGCTGATTAATGTGTCACAGAATATTTTTTTAGCTGGCACCTGCTTCCTTAGTGCTTCCTGATTAGTGATCTTTTGCACTTGCTAAGTGCTTTCATTGTTGCAAAATTAGTTACAACACCTGCCCTGCCCCAACTGACAATAATGCATTAGGGGCTGATTAATGGATTTGAACTTCCAGCCTGGCTCCTGCTTGTCTCCCTTAGCTGTAATTCAGGACCTTTGTGGCATATGTGTAACTATTCTGAGGTTCAGAGCAGGGTCACATAATAGTTTCAACTGGCAACTGAACTCTGGAGGGGCCCCTCAGGAAGCACTACAGGAAATGGCTACTAATGATGAGCCTGAACTTTTGAACCTGGTAAGTAGTTACTTTCAGTTTTGCTAAGATCGTATTTCTGCAATTTTGCACTTATTCGCGGGGGCGCGAACTCACGCGAACAGTGCGAACAGTGCGAGCAAAATCCGCTGCTCGCGGATTTGCGGATTTTGCGGGAGATTCGCGAATCTCGCGGATTGCGAATTTACCGAAAATCCGCAAAATCCGCGAGCGAAACGGATTTTCCGCCCATGGTTACCTCTACCCCACTTAATAATTTTCCAAAAGATCCTAGAATCCTTGTTACTAGAAGCCTCTTTTAACTCGGCCCAGTGGTCTTCATCCCATTTCCTCTTGGCTTGGGAAATGGCCAGTTTATACGATTTCCTTGTCTCTCTAATTGCAACACTGTCCCTGTTTCTAATGGCTTGTCCCAATTCCAATCGTGCGGATCTGCATTGGCGATTAAACCACCTGCCAACATCCTGAGTTTTCCTCCCTTTCTTGATCTTAGTCAGAAAACATGGTTTAAGGATGGAAAATAACTTGTTATGGATGTCTGTGATATCCCTAGCCCCGGGAGCTGTGAAATCTACCGCCTCCATGGCGGAAATTGCGTTATCCACCTCATGGTTGATATAGGTCATTGTTTCCTCGTTACCCAATACCCTTGGCCATTTTAACCTACGTTCATCATTGCTCATGACTGGGATCTGGTCGTTCCTTAGATGCAAGTTTCCCAATCCGACATTCCACCACCTATGGGTCACACAAAGGGGGTTATGATCTTTTCTATTCTAGGCTTAATAGCCATATCAATACCCCCTGCCACAGCTGGAGACTACATATTATATAATCAATTCTACTCCTGCTGTTGCCATTGTCAAAGGTGCTACTGCCCTCCTTGTCCCCTGGGGTTCTCCCATTCAGGGCTCTTAGACCGTGTTCCATACAGATAGCATTTAATAGTAGGATGTCTTTTGTCCACCGTGGGACGGGGTTTAAACATAAAGATGGTACTCCCCAAAGATTGTCCTCATCCTTCCCTAAGGGATCATTTGTACAGTCTAGAGGTTCGAAAGTCCTGTTAAGATCCCCGGCTACTATTACCCTGCTGTCTTGGGACTTGGTTTCTAAGGAGGCAGACAGCACCTCTAGGGTGGAAGAGTTGGTTGTGTTACTGCCTCTTGCATAGACGTTATACAAATCCATTAACAACCCCTTTTCTGTTTAGATTCTTAACAGTTGTAAATCGCTAGTTCCCAAATCCAACATTTTAATAGTAATGTTCAAATCCTGTTTTATCCATACAGTAAGGCCTCCCATAGGTCGACCCCTTCCACCTTTGGATGCTGGTATAGAGAAGTTTAGATAACCACAAAGAAAGAGGGGGTCACAAGCCCAGGTTTCTTGGAAACAACAAACATCAAACCCACTGATATATTCCACCCAAGATTGGGAGTCTAACTTGCTACCCAACCCTGCAACATTCCAGGATAGAAGCGTACCAAAGCTAGGCTCAATCCCACCGGAATTGCTATTGTTGAAACACACTTGGGAAATCATTGGGTTTTCAATGTTATTAGCGACCTTCACAGGATCATCAATAATATCAATTACCATGTTTACTGTTGATGTGGGTAGTTTCACAGCACTGACATTTATATTTTCTATCCCACCTCCTCCCTCTACCACAAAACTCCCCTTCCCTGTGGAACCGACAATTAAAGTTGTACCATCAGTACCAACATCATCTTCACAGGTCCCCTTAAACTCATTAGTGCTCCCTCCACTACTACTACACAACTCTACGATGTTTTGTCAACATCCCCATCCTGGGGCCTGCCATCCGACATGAGGGTTATAATTCATACATGTGGTATAGTTTTGAACAAGAGGTGGAGCTGGTGTGGAAATGATTGGCCATGGTACGGTGGGAGGATTTATAGGTTCATTAAGCAGACTAGTCAATACACTGGTTGGGCGGGGGTAAAAAAAGGTAAGATCTACAATTCCAATACCTCCCTTGTTTGTACCCCATCCCTGCCTAGTTATCCATCCAGCCACCCTTGGATCTTGGAAGTTAACCACAATACAATCCCCACCCAGACTTTTGGGTGTATACCCTATCCAATATATTCTCCTTACCCCTATGATTAACCCATCGATGTCTCCTGGGAGAGGTCGATTCTCCCTTAACCAGTGCATGATCTTGTTTTTAAGCATCTGGAAGGTTTCTCTCTGTCCTGTAGATAGCGGTGGAACATTTATAAGGACTGCTACGTAGGGGAAGGAATCCGGAGTAAGATTCACTGGGGGTTTTCTATGTGGTGGCTTTTTCAAGGGTGGTGGAATCGATGTGGAAACTATAGGAACAGGGCGGAGTGCAGGTTTGTTTGACACCAACTGATTGTTAATTGGTTGGGTTGGTACTAAAAATTTACCCGCTGGAGGACATACATTAGCCCCTTTCCCAACAACAGGATTGTTTGGAACTAACTGCTTATTGGGTACTTTTGTAGGTACTGTAACTTTACCCGCGGGGGGACATACATTAGCCCCTAGACCAACAACAGGAGATGGAATTTGTGACAACCACTCTAGTACTCATAGTTTTGTGTAGCTTCCTATGCTTTTGAGGGGGTTTCGCCACAAATTTGCATTTCCTCGGTACAGCAGTCCTTTTCCTTTTAGATCCGTGCTTGGGTTGAACCAGGGTAACCTGAGCGCCAGAGTCAGGAAGCAACGTAGGATTAGTGTGACTCCCACTGGATTTCTTCGATTCAATAACATTGTCTTTATTTATAGCTTTTGCGGGTACCTCAGATTGCTCGTTAGCGGCTGGAAGATTTACTGAAGATAGTGGTGTTACCAGGGCGGGATATGTTAGAATTAAATGCTTGTCCCTGGAATTTTTGAGTAGTTCAATGGATAGTCTGCGCTCTGCGCGCCTCTCGGCCAAGGATAACTCTTTGTCAATTGATAGGGAGGAGCGGTTAAAAAAGAATTTATCCAAAGGACCAATTGCCAGTGGTCCAATCTCGACCGGTGGAGTAGTCGAACTGGCACTGACAATACTTGTAGAGGCAGACATTGCTGTACTTCACGCCAGTAGGGTACAGTACTTCAATATCACTTACTGTAGTATGAACCGTTGGACAGATATCAGAGGGCTGGCCCAGCCCGGCCTCCTTCGGCCCCAGACGGCCACAGACGGTCCCGCCCTTGTCCCGGGCTTCTCCCGGCGCGCTCCCGCTCGCTCCCGCTGAGCGGGGGCAGTGGTCCAATATATACCCTATTGGTACTGGCTTATTGGTTGGCGTACAGGGGGGTGTGGCCAGCGGGGAGAGCAGCCCAGGTGTGTTAGTTGGGCGCGCAGGGGCTCCTGGTCTCTGGAGTCCCTGCCTGCCTGCTCGCAGCCCCGCCGGCTTGCTCACCTGCCCGCACAGCCAGTCCTCGGTTCTCCCAGTGTTCGCTGCCTCCTGTGTACGAGGCGCTGCGGGACCCGCGAAGCGGGTTCCGCGAGGTCAAGGGCGACGGTGATGTGGCTCAAGGTTCTTCAGGGATGCGAGTCTCCCTTCCTGCGGACAGTCTCCAACACGGGCAACAAGGTAGAAAGGATTCCGTTCTCCTTTGCAGATCGCCGCTTTTTCTGGACTGTGGGCGGGGGGCGTGGCCAGCGGGGAGAGCAGCCCAAGTGTGTTAGTTGGGCGCGCAGGGGCTCCTGGTCTCTGGAGTCCCTGCCTGTGTGCTCGCAGCCCCGCCGGCTTGCTCACCTGCCCGCACAGCCAGTCCTCGGTTCTCCCAGTGTTCGCTGCCTCCTGTGTACGAGGCGCTGCGGGACCCGCGAAGCGGGTTCGGCGAGGTCAAGGGCGACGGTGATGTGACTCAAGGTTCTTCAGGGATGCGAGTCTCCCTTCCTGCGGACAGTCTCCAACACGGGCAACCAGGTAAAAAGGATTCCATTCTCCTTTGCAGATCGCCGCTTTTTCTGGACTGTGGGCGGGGGGCGTGGCCAGCGGGGAGAGCAGCCCAAGTGTGTTAGATGGGCGCGCAGGGGCTCCTGGTCTCTGGAGTCCCTGCCTGTGTGCTCGCAGCCCCGCCGGCTTGCTCACCTGCCCGCACAGCCAGTCCTCGGTTCTCCCAGTGTTCGCTGCCTCCTGTGTACGAGGCGCTGCGGGACCCGCGAAGCGGGTTCCGCGAGGTCAAGGGCAACGGTGATGTGGCTCAAGGTTCTTCAGGGATGCGAGTCTCCCTTCCTGCGGACAGTATCCAACACGGGCAACAAGGTAAAACGGATTTTTAAGGAGACAAGCTTCCGGGGACCGGTTTCTGGCATTTCAGCCGTCGTCGGCCCGGCTTACTTGAATCCTGGTGGTGCAGTGAGCAAGGGACTCATGTCTGAGTATACCCTGCCACACTTGTGGTGGCCAAAATCGATTCAAAAAGGGGGTGGTGATGAACAGAGTGTCTGAATTAAGCAGACCACTCTTACCCAGTCAAGAGATCAGGGCTTGATCCATCACCGTTATTTAGCTCACTGTATCACCCCAGTTCAGAACCTGGCTATATGCAAATTAGTCTAAGCCAGTGCCTCATGGGAACAGGGCAGACCAAACTACCAAGCCAATTCTTCACCGGAAAGGAGACAAGCTTCCGTGGACCGGTTTCTGGCATTTCAGCCGTCGTCGGCCCGGCTTGCTTGAATCCTGGTGGTGCAGTGAGCAAGGGACTCATGTCTGAGTATAACCCTGCCACACTGGTGGTGGTCAAAAACGATTCAAAAAGGGGGTGGTGATAAACAGAGTGTCTGAATTAAGCAGACCACTCTTACACAGTCAAGAGATCAGGGCTTGATCCATCACTGTTATTTAGCTCACTGCATCACCCCAGTTCAGAACCTGGCTATATGCAAATTAGTCTGACCCAGTGCCTCATGAGAACAGGGCAGACCAAACTACCAAGCCAATTCTTCACCAGAAAGGAGACAAGCTTCCGGGGACCGGTTTCTGGCATTTCAGCCGTCGTCGGCCCGGTTTGCTTGAATCTTGGTGGTGCAGTGAGCAAGGGACTCATGTCTGAGTATACCCTGCCACACTTGTGGTGGCCAAAAACGATTCAAAAAGGGGGTGGTGATGAACAGAGTGTCTGAATTAAGCAGACCACTCTTACCCAGTCAAGAGATCAGGGCTTGATCCATCACCGTTATTTAGCTCACTGCATCACCCTAGTTCAGAACCTGGCTATATGCAAATTAGTCTGACCCAGTGCCTCATGGGAACAGGGCAGACCAAACTACCAAGCCAATTCTTCACCGTTGTTGTGAATAGGTGGTGCAGTGACAGCAGCTACATGCCACTCCGCACTGATACTGGGAAACACAAGTGCTGTGCCATCTAATCACAGGGCACCTCATCCTTGATATAGTGGTGTTTCATATATGCCATACACCTCAACGTCTTTGGATGTTGTAGTGTCAGTATGGTGAGTGAGTGAAGAAAAACAACGTCTGGATGCAGGCCACTTGTGCATTTCATGTGATCATGAGTCCTCTCAATGTTGTGTGAGTCTCTGGGTAAGCTGTCCCCCTCATCTCATCAGTGGAGAAGTGTGGCTCACTGGTTAGGTGGAGAAGTGTGGCTCACTGGTTAGAGGAGGCAGACCTGGAAGCAGAGGTCAGCCCGGGACCAGGGTTCAATTCCCGGCTCGGGGTCTTGAGTCCTAAAAAAATGTCCACGGACTCGACAATTCTCGCTCCGGTGCCTACTCGATTCATGGGTACACACTCTGCAACTCTGAGCAATAGCTTGCTTAATCTCCACAACGGCCCCTCGCGGCGAGATGCCTGGCTTTCACCTTGCGGATACCCTGCAGGGGTTATCTCGCAGGGGAATACCAGGACGGGTTCCCTAAGCAAGCGCTTAGATACCGGGTCGGTGATTTGCGCTATATAAATACATGTACATTTACATTTACATCTATAACTCAGCTCATGCACGTGTACCCTGACATACGTAGGAGGAGACCACCCATCCTTTGACCTGCCCCCGACCTTGCAACGATGTAGGACATCGAAATCATCCAGAAATTCCGTTTGGATCGCTACACACTATGGAACCTATGGGCCCAGTTGGAGCCCCAGGTGAAGCCCAAAAGAATACATCCAGCTGTATTGTCTGCTACAGTGAAGATTATGGCTGCACTGCATTTCTCCGCTACTGGGTCTTTCCAGTACACTGTGGCCAGCGCCGGTGGGATGTCACAGCCCATGTTCAGCAGTATTGATGCTTTACAAGGACAGACATGTGCACTTCCCGAGGAGGAATGGATTTGCAGCTGTGAAGGGGGAGTTCTATGACCTGGTAGCAGGCCCGGTTCTAGCGGATGGGCCGGGTGGGCCGGGCCCACCCAAACATGATCAGTGGCCCTGGCAGTAACAACACAAAGGCCAGTAGTAAATGGCCACATTCATGTGAAATGTTCCTTCGAACGTTGATTATCTTCCTGTTCTGGGAGTTGCGGTTTTGGGCCAGAGCCCTCTCTCACAGGCACCCCCAATCACACATCTCCTTTCAGAAAGGTGGGCTGTGTCCCTGCCTACTCGTGCAGCTAAAATATAGGCATGGCAAAGGGTACAAATCCTCCCTTCAGCACCAGGTAACCCCAACCATTCTGCTGTGTGGATTTCTCTTTTTCAATTCCACAGGGAGAAGAAAAGTTTATTTCTCCGGATTCACCTTTCCTGGCCACTGCAGCTGCTTATCAGATCAGGCAGTGAGTAGGAACCGAGCAGGTGAGCGAATGTCTAGCTATTTGTGAAGGCCCAGCAAGACACATACTTCCTGTATACTTCCTTTAAACATTTTGTATCTTAATCAAGGCTCTGCCACGAATGTAAGCCAACAATAAAAATGTCCAGATAACTAGTGATTAATGATCCTGCTAATCATTTGTCTGTTGGTAGTTTTGAAACGCAGATAGACTGCATTTGATGAGGATAGCTCAGTCAGTTACTGCCTTTGTCACAGAGTTACTTGTGTAACTTGCAGTTCAGAAGTCACAATCCTATCATAGGACAGTGATCTAGGAATGTTCATCAAAGAGCTGCATGATAACCTGAATTAATAGTTAGAACTTAGTTTTATTTCTGGGTTGTGACATAGTCATAACTTCCCCAGTCTTTAACCATTCGAATGTTGCCATAAAGAGTTTGTTGGGGCAGATATACACCTTTAGCAGCATAGCCAACCCCTAACCATTGGGGTGTGCATTAAATCCTGAGTTAGTGCTTCTCCAGACCAAACGCCCTTAAAATATCCTGCCCACCAGTATGGATGACATGTGATACCCACACCTTGTAATCCTCATTGGCTTTTGTGACATTCCCTGTAGACTGATTTACTTACATACTTGTATGATTGATTGTCCCTGTCCAATGTGTGCGAGATGTAAAGTACTGTCACACCCTACACTGATATCAGTAGAGTTATACAACAAATGAAATGCACATTAAATAGTGGCAATGGAGAGATGAGGAGCGCTGGACGAGGATGACAGTGAGGTAAACCAAGGAGGAGGTCAATAAGAGAAGGGGCTACGGAAAGATGAGAGGCGCTGGAGGAGGGTCGTAGTGAGGGAATCGGGAATCCGAGAAAGAAGGCATGAGTGAGATCCTGAGAAGTGTCACTTGCCTGATACTCCCACCACAGGAAACTTTCTCCACCCATAAGAGGACATTATATGGAAAAAACGCTTTTGAGAGTGATAACATCTAGAAAGAGATTTTGTAAGAATAGAATGCGTTTCACTGGCCCTTGTAAAACTGAGGAGAGATAAAGGAGGGCCATGAAGCAGGCCTGGAGAGAGATATAAGTGACAAATTGGGCCAGCGGTGGCCTACTCAAATGTATCATTGGCCCCCCAAAATAAAAATTCCTGGAGCCGGGCCTGCCTGGGAGGCATCCCAAATGTTGTGGGAGCCATTGATGGTACCCACATTGGCCTTATTCCACCACAGGCAAGTGAAGCCATCTATAGGAACAGCAAACACTACGACTCCATCAACATGCAAGTGGTATGCCAGGCGGATCAGATCATCTCACATGTGTGTGCAAAGTTTCCGGGGTCGGCACATGACTGCTACATCTTGGGGAACAAATGCAAAAACCACAGTTGATGGACGGAATGCAGAACAATGTCATATAATTACCCCAGTACAGATATCTGGGTCTAAATCCATCGTTTTTTTGCACTCCACAACACCCCAGTTCAGACATGGCCATATGCAAATAACTCTGACCCTGTGCCTCATGGGAACAGTCCAGCCCGAACTGCCAAACAGCACCATACCCCCGCTCCCAAGCCACACATGCCCAGTGACGATAACAGTGGTGTGGAAGAAGGCCTTGACCAGCGTCAACAGTTCATCGTCAACTATTTCAGTTGAGTGTAAGTTAACAATGTGCGACCATGACTGTGTCTGAGTGCCTTGCTGTTGTCTCACAAACGTTGTCATTTGTTTCTGAGATTTTGATTAGAGAACTTGGGCATGCAGAGACTGAGCACCCCGAAGAACCCCTACGCACAGGACAGAATGTGTATATTGCCATAGTAGCTCTCCTACTCACTCAGAGGTATTCAAGTGCCTCTACACAAGTAGATAAGTTGAAGACAAGAAACTGTTTTAAATGTGAAGTTTTTACTACAGTGTCAAAGCATGCAACATACGTGCCACAACAGGTTGAGAATGCATGAGTGCCTAACCAGTAATCACAGTGACATATCCATTTAACATGATGCAAGATGTCACATCAATAATCCCCCTGGATGTAGACCCACAAGCATATCCCCCACCCCTTGCAGGAAGGAGTTGTATGGGATGTCCCTGGTCTTTGGGCTTTGTCAGCAAATCCCATTACTCAGCCTATAAATGGTGATATTTACATCACATTTGCTGTGTCGCTCTCATCACTGGATGGATCACTCTAAGTGTGGGGCATCTAGCCCACCTTCTCATGTCATCTAAAGGGGATCTGTGTCCTTTTGCAATTGTGAGACTTTGTTGAGTTGGGTGCTTGGGCAAGACCAGACCAGAATGACAAGGGACAATGTTCTCCAACCACGGACAGAATGTTCAGACAGATCTCCTTTTCCGCGCAGAGAACCGGCTCATGCGGACACTTCTCATGTGACAGACATATACTAAGGTACTTGCACGGCAGAAGTCCTATAAAAAGAAGTGGGGGGACTGACCAAGTAAGAAAAAATGCAAATGACCTCACAACGTCAAGATGTAGAGCTATGAAGGAAGTAAAATAGTGCGACTAAAATGATTTGTGCAAATACTGGGACAGACTACCCCATCTGACAGTCTTACAGTGTCTGCATTGATATACAGGGACAGAACAAAGGCAAAAGCATGCCTCTCTTAAGTACCTGTGGAGAGAACGTAAGCTGTGTACCGATATTTTCCTTAGTGGGATCTACATTTGAATGTAAGGTTCAAGGTGGCCTCCAGTCAGCAAAAACAAACAAAAGGAGGCTGGATGGCCCCTTTACTTCGGCCCAGCTGGTGGTGAAAAAAGGCTCCCTCACTGCCTGCACGTTGCTGCTGGGAATGGAAAGCTGTCAACGTGCAAGTGCCGCTGAACGTGTCCTGGTGTCTGGAAAGTACACAGGGACAAGTTCAGCATATTTCTGTAGGGACCAACTTCTTGGCACGGGGGACAGCATCCACCCCGTGAAAAGAGGTGGAGGGACACTTGCACCTGCATGTACCCCCAACTCAAGCCCTGGGTACTTGCAAAACGACTACGCCATGTAATATTCTTGCACCACAACTGCATAATGGAAGCCAGATTCATGCCAGACGACAATGTTCACAACGGCCAGATGACAGCTTCCACTTGCTCAGGTCTGTGGTACCAAGCGATACAGACTGCAGAGCTCAGCATAGTCAAACCTAATACAGACACGGCTAAAGTCAGAGAGCTGGATGACAATTCTTGTCAGGAGGCCTGAAGAAAGGTAAACAAAAATTGAATTAGTCACCAACAGTTCCTGTTGCTGTTAAGTAGTTATGAATCCAAGAAGGCACAGGCAGCTTCGAAGGCAATCAGTTCCAAAATACGATCCAAATTATCTTCAGCGAAAAGGACCATCATCCAATCCAGCAGCGTGAAGGAACAGATGTGCTCCTCACACAACGAGGTTGAAAGGAGAATCCCATTGCAACCTGGGTTCAATGTAGGCATGGCACAGGAGCCATTGCACAAACGCACATGTGCAGCTGTCAGCCTGTCTGACATATTGAAAGGCATCCCATAAACGTGTCTCACCAAAGCAGTGCTGCTCGTGAGCCAACAAAGGACTCACTCACAGCTCATGATCCAGGTCAGAAAGGTATGTATTTGAAAGGCAGACATCCATGGCCCACTTGAACAGACATCTTCTGCAGGAAAAGACAGGCTGCAAGCAGGTGAAATAGGCATGGCAGAACGTTAGCCCATAACTGATGTGCAGCACAGCCAATGGCACACATCGAAAGAGAAGCTGCATGTGGTCACGGTATAGTTGCAACTTGCAACTGACCGGGCTCGGACTGGCCCACAGGAGGGTCAGATATAGCGTGAGAACACTCTTAGAACCAGTGCTCAGCTGTACAGTCAAAGTAATGATCTGCAACTGCTAAATGCAGTATGGGATTTTTGGGAATGACACCAGCTGGTACTCCAGGAAAAGCATGAAAGGTAGGGACAAAGCCAGAGCCCACAAGTGTTAAAAAAAAGTGTGCAACAACCTTCAGTATCAGACGCTATCATTATTTGTGTCAGTTCACCGAGAAAAAAGTGGGAGTGCCGTGTTCAGCAGTGACTGAATCTCATGAGACGGTCAAGACTCCTGGAATTCGAAGGTCTCCCGGCTGATGTGAGAGCGTCTTCTTGTTTAAACAGAGTCCCATTGTGCAAGCACACTTATTGAATTATGCTTTCGCAGTGGGAAATTGAGGCCACAAATGTCTATCCACAATCACATATTGGGGAGTTAGCAGAACATTGCCACAAAGAGAACACTTTGTGCAACAGTTCCTTTATACGTGATGCCTGGCCTGTGCATGCAGCAGTTGCGTTCAGGCAGGAGATGCTAAGTCCATTTGGAAAATAGATTTAGCGTGGGTATGTTGTCAGGGACTGGTGTTCATGTGGGTAAACATGCATAAATTGCACATGTCACATGAAAAGCCCTGTTCAACAGTATTTGAGTGTGTGAATGCGACAGTGTCACCATCTTCCACATGACACGATGTGGTGTGATCCTGGCTCTTGTGGGAACACTGCTAATGATGTCATTGTTTTGCGCTATGTGATCTGTGAAAACTTCTATTATGTCCATGTTGATGTTATTAGGGGTTTGGGAGCACACTGCTTCACCTCCCTGCAGAGTCCATCCCTTAGCATTCTGGTAAATGCAATCAGGCATGGGACTGAAGTGTCTCACCTGATTTGGGCAGGGAGAGGTACAGAGACTTGAGTGGATTTTGGAAGCTTCCTCACCAGACGCCGATCACAATGTATCTTACTTCTCCTGCTATAGGATGACAATGCGACACACATGTCTAGAGAATCACAGCACTGACCTGTACCAACCTTGGTGACACACAACAACAGTGAAACAAGTAAGCATTTCAGCTGAACTGCAATTTTACAGGGGTGAACTGTGTTGGGAGGTGTAGTTGTGTGCTCCAGTACCTCAACTGTCCATATTGATGGTGTTGTCCGGTGTTATCTGGAAGGCATATTGTACAGTGTTGCCTAGTGGTGTGCTTTTGCGGTTATTTCCTTGTGTCTTTCCAGCTTCCTCCACTCTCTCATTGGATTTTTGCATTTTACATTTTCAGAAACATTGCAATGTAAGTAGACATGCTACTTATTGTGATGTAAATGCTCTTTACACAAAGGCGTACTGTTGTGAGTTGTGTTCCTTGGCCAATGTGTGACAGGTGAGAGGTGAATTTGAAAGTGATGGTACACGGATCATTAGTGTTGAACATACAATGGTAGAGTTCCAAAGTAGAACAGAACACTTCCATCCTTGTGGCAATGTGGGTTCTGATTTACAGCAAAGTCAATGTTCGGTGATACAGTGGTGACAGCAGCGGTTGCTCCGAGAACTGGTATGGCACAGTGCTGTGTCACATGAACGTCCCAGAATCTTTTTAGGACACCCCCTGCTGCATGCTCAGAGGTGTCTGAGGATTCGCTGTGGTGTGACTAACCCCTCCTTGTTGCCACTGTTGCAGTGGTGTGACTATCATCCGGCTGGCCAGGGCGGGTGGGCAGCTGCCAGAGCAGCTGGCATGTCCCGCAGATCACCCACGAGCTGGACCATGTACTTAGCATTGTGTCCCAAGTGATTTTCCATGAACCTCTGCAGCAGGCGTTGTTCCCACACTTCTTCAAGGACCTGCCATCTGTCCCTGGTTCTGCTGGTATGCACCAAGGACAGTTAGCATGGTGTCCAGGGCCTCTGTCTCATTGTCCTCCTGTAAATGTCCCCTAATTGGCCTGCCACCTACCCTAAAGCCGCGGACTGGTAGCGTTACCTTGCGCAGCTGCCACACACCATCCCCAGCATCCCCGGTATGCCTGGTGGTATTCACAAATGCTGGCACAGGGACAGAGTTGAAGGCAGCGGTGGTGATGGCGAAGGTGGCTGCCACACAGGTCGTTGACAAACAATGACAAAGTCAGTAGTCCTGAATTGTAGTAGGTATCATGTTACTTGTTCTATCATATATCTGGGTGTCAGGGCAGGGACAAAACAATGCAAGTCGGGTAACCCAATATAGTAAGCACAGATTTATGGCTAAGGTTTTTAGGCCACACCCTTAATTACATTGGCCACGTCCCTTTGAGATACCCCCAGTTTTTTCATCCCACTTAAGGCCCTGGGTATCAACATTGCTTGTTAGCGATGTGACATGGCTAAAGGGCCAATTTCCTATGGACAGATATTGTATTTCCGAGGACATGTCCTCTGGTACTAACTTGTTGCTCATTCAATTCAGTTAATGCTTGGACATTTGGGAATTTTCTATGTGTATCTGACTACTATGCCGCGACTTCATGATTTGTGTTGTGCTTGTTGTGCTTACCTCCTGTGTTTTGTGAGGGCGGATAGAGCTTCCATGCATGTGTTGTGTTGACCGAGTCTTTCTGCTTCGAGACAATGGGACTTGCACATTGGTTGTTTGTGGTCGCGTTCTTGTATTCTGCTTTGCAGTTGCATGTGATAGCTGTCAGGTCTCTACAACCACTCATCAGTAAGATGGCTAGCTACCTGTTGGGAGGCACTTTCGACAGTGTTGACTGCCACATAGCTGTGGGGTGGGGAGGGTGAACCATGCTGTTTGTGAGGAGGGAGTCCAGAGTGCATGAGCTGACCACCTACCTGTAAGGTGGAGCTGATTGGGGAAATGCTGTCCTTGTGAGTTTGATGTGGGTGGGCGATTGTAGCTCACTTGTTGTGCACAACGGTGCATTGTAGTGTGATGTGATCATTTTGTTAGTACTAACCAGCCTCCAGTCCCCTTTCTCCTCCCATTCAGTGAAGGTTAGTGGTGGAATGGGAGGGCCGCCACTAGTTCTCTGGTTTGCTGCGTGGTTCCTATGGGCGTGACCCTTGGGGTGGAGCCACCACCTCCTGATGTCTTGCACAGTGCGTAGGGTGGTCCCTATGGCCTTGGCTTTGCTGTGGATTCTTGACCACATCAGATTCTTGCAAGCAAGTGGGGTGTGTTGGACCAGGTACCCAGACAAATGTGGTTCTCCCCTGAATCTCTCATCTACCATCACTTTCAACCCTGAGTTGGTGATTTTGTGCTTTTCCTGGAGTGCATGGTCCAAATGGATGAGGGGTGCAGGGTGCAAGGTGGTGGTGGAGATATGTGATGTATGTAAGGTGTGTTGATGAGAGTGTTGTTGTGTGGAGATAAATGTGTGTGATGTTGTGCAGTGTGAGTCAACTCTGTCTTGGCTTGTGATGTGCAAAGGATGTTGGTGCCGAAAGTTTTTTTTTTTTATATTGTGGTATGTGGGTGTGTCCACATGTTTGGTTACCTCCAGATGTCTCTTCCATGCTGCACATCTTTCCTTACCAGGAGCAAATTGGGGTGTATCATTGTGGTGTGTGTGTTGTGATTGAAGGCAGCAGGGAGTACAGGCACACCTTGGGTGTAGTTGTTAAGTTGGTTGCATCCGCTTTTCATTTGCCTATGCGCCTGCGCAGCAGTCGGACGCAGTGCTCGATCTGCCAGTCACACATTCTCATTGTAATTAGCCATGCGGTCATACCGCGGCAGGAGTGGACTTTCCAGGTTGTTGAATAGCTTTCCCCAAACCGCTGCGGACGGATTTGCAGCTTTTCCGACCGTGGTGGATGGTCTTTTGTGTCGTCCGCCCCCTGGGGTCTGATTTTGCCTACATTGCATTGTGATTTGACCAATGGAAATGCCGCGGGTCATGCGGGAGGTATTTTTACGACACCATGAAGGATAGAAGGCTTTTCCGTTGAGCATCGTAATCAAGCCCTGAATTCACTCATTGTGCAACATCAAAACGAGACCCTTTGTGCTAAATATATTGGATTTTGGAACTAATTCTAGAAGGAAATAACTCATTTAGGTGCAAAAAAAGATGTACTTGTAAAATAACTCCTGGTGTAACATTAACAGAAGTGGAAAAATATTTATTTTTGCATATACGCATTCTGGAACAAAAAATATACTTAGGTGCACAAACACATTGAAGTGTAAAAGTCAGCAGAATTTGAATATCACATTTAGTTGAAAAATGTCTCACTATAGCGAAAAATACAATTATAGGGAGTCACTTTTAGATATAAATGGGTGCATCAGTATGACAAACTTGTCGTTAACTATACTATTGGTCCAACATCATAATAAGCCTAGACATCCTGTTAACAGTTGAATTCAAACTTTGGACCTCATTATGAGTGCCTCATTATGATGGCGGTCAAACTTTCGTCCGACCACCATCATATCGGGGACAAGACCGCCCGACTATCTCTCGGCGGTCCCGCCATGCTAATTACAATGCAGCCACCTTCAAGGCAGTCGCAACGTGAATATTTTGTATTGTGGTGTGAGCTGCCGGCTGCAGCACATGCCGCAGTACAAAAAATACACCTTTTGCCTATCCCTACACTATGTTCCAGGCACCTTATGGTGCCTGCCACATGGTGTAGGGATATGTAGGTGAGCACCATTGATGACCCCCAGGCCCCATGTCAGAGGGCCAGGGGTGAAGGGGGGCTCCCAGTGTCCCTTTCTGTCTGCATTTCATGGCAGATAAACTGCCATGACATGGCCGATGGGAAGGAACATGGTAATCTCTACGGCAGTGTCTGGAAGGCACCGCCACCAGTTTAAAGATTGCAGTTCTGTCCGACGGTCCAAGGGAACCTGCCGGATTCCTGGTGGTCGGTCTTTCCGACCGCCAAACATCAGCCCACCATCCTAATGTGGCAGGAAGGAACCACTATTACTATGGCGCTGGGCCTGACACTGATGGGCTGTTGGTGGATGTCCCACCATCATCGTAATCAGGCCTTTTGTTTATTAAGACAAAAGACCAACATTAAAATACATATATAGAACCCTCCCAGATGAAACATATAATGAAACATAATGGTTAAAGCAGACTCCAGGAAAATCAATGCTGTCTTCGTATTTTGAAATCACCTTTCAGAACACTTTGTTTTTTTAATAAATTTGCAAAGCAGAGAGCATAATTGTGCACATAAAATATTGTGTGAGGTAGGGCCTATATCTAATTTTTCAAAAATAGCAATGCTTTTCAATTTCCCACACACCCTTATTAACATTCCTGAGTGGGATGCCACTTGATTTCAGATATAATGAATTACTGAAATATCTGCCTCTAGATCAACCCTAAAATAAAACTGTGAGGATCTCTGAATGACAGGCTTATTGATTGCTGAGAATCCCTGTGCAATGTATAAGATCTCCTGCTAACTTTCACATTTTTTATTAACAAACTAGTGAGGTACACTCTAATATCTACTCCCTTATATGGTTTAGTTAATGTGAAAATAACTATGTGTCAGAAATAAAAATACAAAATCTGCTTATTCCTTTCTAGTTTCAAAACATCAAACAGCACAAGAGCCTGCTAGAGACATTAATAGTTTATAGAGCAAGCCTAAAATCTAGGCATAAAAACCTGAATCGACATAAACATGAACACAACCCGCCTGCATTCACATTCTTGTTTAATAAATTACTTCGGAGTTATACGTTTGCTTCATAAACACAAATTAATCTTAATTTGAGCCAACCATTCTTACCAGAAATATCCCTTTATTAGGATACATTTATTTGAATATGATGTCAGTGTAAAACTCCCACTGCCTATGTATCCATCCCCTCATTAAAATACCAGACATTCATCCAGCTCACATGCCCTAAACCGTACATCTACAATCAAAGTACATACAGAGTATGACAGTAATGTCAATAAAGTAATCTAAATACCTTCAATAAGTATATGTCCAAAGAGTATGCTGCAACATTTTCCCAAATGTTCACAGACTATTCATGTATATCCAAACTATTGCACACAAAAACATTTATCAAAGTGGTTTATAAACAACCACTATTCCTAAAGAAAGAGGATCAAAAGCACCTACAACACTTTGGTAGTCTCCCAAACCTGTATATGTCCACCAGATCAGTTAACGAACAGACCGTTGTTCTTATACTCGCCAAACACCTAGGGATACTAGGTACCAGTTCATTCTTTCCCACTGTACTAGCTAACACACGCCACCTATTACTTACCTCAATAAAATGATATCCTCAACTTATGCTGACACTTTTTCCTTTCCAGAAGATAAATATTTAGTCCCCTTCACCAGCGATTCTTAAATAACCATCGTCAATGTGACATACGATGAGTGAGACTCTGCATCATTGCTCACACACAATAATGACCCGATTTATATAACAAACTAAAGAAAAGTTAGATTCTATTTTTAAGAAATATTTATTGTACATAATTTAAGGCAAGAACTCTCTTATCTTAACTGCATAATATGCAGTGCCTCAGCAGTCACCAAACGATTAACTCACATGACTCTGAATATTGATACCCTCCCAATACATTACTTCCAAAAGCAATCATAAAGTAGTGAATGTAGGCAGGGTGTCTATCTCGTTGCAAGTGTACTCAATATAGTGGAAATCAAGAGTATATATCATAAAACAGGTCTACCCGCGTTAAACAAGCATCCTGGAAATCAACAGTATATATCATAGAACAGGGCTACCCGCGTTAAACAAGCCGCCATCTTTGAACAATAAAATCAGAACCAAAAGAGAAACAACAATGGGGCTCATATGTCAAAACATTACTATTTCTTCAAACAATGGTCTCCCTTTGAAATATGTTGGCAGATAAGGGGTCTCAGTGATCACCAGAAGGTTTTAAAGCAATACTGGACATATCTCCCATTCCTACATGTCATGTCTAGGAGCCACAGTAAGGTGGTAAAAAAGAATGTAGACAGATGTCTGTCTATCGACGTTAATCGTAATTATCTTACAAATCACAGAGTAGTATCCTGGGGGAGATCTAGAAGAGAATATGAGAACCCTAGGAGCAGCCCAAAGGTATCCAACCTAAAGTAAGAAACAACTACAAGGATCCTTATAGAGCATAGGCATATCTTTATACTTTATAATACGGCCCCAAAGTGATAATCCGAAGGGACACTATGAACATTATACAAAGTGTGCTAAATTGCATTTTCTCATGGTGTCCTATAATTCAGACCTTTTTCATGTTCGCACAAAGTAAAGATCCAATTTACTTCTCTTTTCTTTCGATACAGGATACTATCAACTCCATTCATGATTTTTATTTTCTCCAGTGTAACCCATTTTTAGCATAGCTATGTTCCATACAATATAGTAATATTGGAACTTGTATTTTCTTATTTTGGACTGCTGATTTGTGTTAGCTGAATCTAAAGCAAAATTCTCGACCTGTCAAACCTACAAATCCAAGGCCACAAAGACATATATTCAAATATATCATGTTTGCTGTTCTACAAGTCATGTGTTATAGTGTGATACCTGCATCCATGTGCTTCAAATCAGAAATAGTTATTGCACCATCACAAGCATGGCAATGTCCAAAACAATGGTTTCACGTCACCGGGGCATTCCCTGTGATGGATTTCTGTATAAAGATAGTCTCACCAGTGAACCTCAGTTTTACTAGTTTGCCTCTCACTTTATGGATTCTATGGAAGGCAAAAATGGGTCTCAAAAGTCTCAGTTCTTTGTCACTTGTTCTCAGTGTATGCAATCTTTGGCTGTCCAACCAAGAGATCATATGTCATGTGTCTTTAACAAAGTAAACACATGTGGTCACAAGATATTAAAAAAAATAATCCACATATTTAGATATTGTTTCTTTCACTGAGCCTATGGTGTATACAATAGGCCTAAAAAGGGGATCCAGCTAATCGTTATGAATTTTGGGTATCCAGCAAATTAATGGAGTCTTGGCATCAATGTTCATCAAAAATTAAAATACCTTACTACAGATGATTCCTCTTTCCATCGTTTGCATACTGATGTCCTTAACTTTATGCGGCCAAATCCTCTTTTGGGTAACTAGTCAAAATATCGAGTTTTTAATTTCTACTAGACATAATATTGAGTCAAAAATATAGAATAGACATAATATCGACTAGACATAATATAGACTACAAAAATATTGACTAGAAAAAATTAATACCGACTAGAATAGCAATAATATCGAATCCAAATATAGAATGGACATAATATCGACTAGACAGAATATAGACAACAAAAATATTGAATTTAAGGTAAGTTAATATTAATATTTAATTTTTGCGTAATATAATTCTGTAGCGGGTTGTGGTTTTATAGGGGAATAGGGTGGGAAATAATTTAATTATAATTAATTAAATATGTTATTTTATTTATTGGTATGTATTCACAATTAATTGTTAAATTATTATTAGTTGGTAATTAATTAAAATATAATTGGTAATTAATTTTAATGGATTAATTGATAAATATTTTATTTTTAGTAATTTATTTATTGTAGCGGGTGGTGGGTTTATCGAGGAATAGGGTGGGAAGTACTTTAATTATAATAAATTAAATATGTTATTTTATTTATTGGTATTTATTTACAATTAATTGTTAAATTATTATTAATTGGTAATTAATTAAAATATAATTGGTAATTAATTTTAATTGATTAATTGATAGATATTATATTTTTAGTAATTTATTTATTGTAGCGGATTGTTGGGTTTTATAGGGGAATAGGGTGGGAAGTAATTTAATTATAATAAATTAAATATGTTATTTTATTTATTGGTATTTATTTCGAATTATTTGTTAATTAATTAAAAATTGGCAATTAATTAAAATATATTTGGTAATTCTTTTTAATTGATTAATTGATAAATATGTTAATGGTATTAATATTTCTTCTGTAGCGGGTTGTGGGTTGATAAGGGAATAGGGTGGGAAGTAATTTTATTATAAATAATTAAATATGTAATTTAATTTGTGGGTATTTATTTAGACTTAATTGATAATTAATTGATTGGTAATTAATTAAAATATAATTGCTAATCCAATTTAATAAAATAATTGATGAATATGTTAATTTAGTAATTTATTTTCCGTAGCGGTTTGTGGGTTTATAGGGGAATAGGGTGGGAAGTAAAATCATTATAATTATTTAAATATGTTATTTTATTATTGGTATTTATTTAGAATTAATTATAAATTAATTATTAATTTGTAATTAATTAAAATATATTATGTCATTTATTGTAATTGATTAATTGATAATTATGTTACTTTTAATAAATTAATTTCTGTAGTGGGTTGTGTGTTTTTAGGGGAATAGCTTGTGAAGTAATTTCATTGTAAGTAATTACATTTTTGAATAAAAAAATTATTGAGTTAATTTTTTTAAATACTTTTAAATTCTTAATTATTTTATTAATAATAGGTAAATAATTAGTATTAGTAGGTAATTTTTATTATTAAATAATTTTTATTTGTATTTTAAACTGATTATTTAATATATTTAACACAATTGTAAAATATTTTAATTAATTTGTAATTGGTCTTACTATTTATATTATTTATATTTAAATAACAAGTATTTACTTGCCCTACTATTGCACTCACTGTAGTTGGAATAGTAATGTTACCCCTACGCTATCCAACGCTTTCCCTACTGTTGCACTCACTGGAGTTGGAATAGTAATTTTTACCCCGGCACTATCCAACGCTTTCCCTACTGTTGCACTCACTGGAGTGGGAATAGTAATTTTTACCCCTACGCTATCCAACGCTTTCCCTACTGTTCCACTTTCTGGAGTGGGAATAGTAATGTTTACCCCTACGCTAGCCAACCCTTACCCTACTGTTACACTCACTGGAGTTGGAATATTAATTTAAATCCCTACGCTATCCAACGCTTTCCCTACTGTTGCACTCACTGGAGTGGGAATAGTAATTGTTACCCCTACGCTATCCAACGCTTTCCCTACTGTTGCACTCTCTATAGTGGTAACAGTACTTTTTACCCCTACGCTATCCAATGCTTTCCCTACTGTTGCACTCTCTGGAGTTGGAATAGTAATTTTTATCCCTACGCTATCCAACGCTTACCCTACTGTTACACTCACTGGAGCGGGAATAGTCATTTTTACCCCTACGCTATCCAACGCTTTCCCTATTGTTGCACTCTCTGGAGTGGTAATAGTAATTTTTACCCCTACGCTATCCAATGTTTTCCCTACTGTTGCACTCTCTGGATTGGTAATAGTAATTTTTACCCCTACGCTATCCAATGTTTCCCTACTGTTGCACTCGCTGAAGTGGGAATAGTAATTTTTACCCCTACGCTATCCAACGCTTTCCTTACTTTTGCACTCTCTGGAGTGGAAATAGTAATTTTTACCTCTATGCTATCCAACGCTTTCCCTTCTGTTGCACTCTCTGGAGTCGGGACAGTAAATTTAACCTTTTCGCTATCCTACCGCAAAAATATTGTATGTGTTTTGTAAATAATATGTATATATATATATATATATATATATATATATATATATATATATATATATATATATATATATATATATATATATATATATATATATATATTTAAAATATATAACTTTTTTTAGTTGCATTAATTATTCTTAATTTTACGTTTATTTAAGTATTTTAAATATGTGTAAATTAATTTAATTTATTATTATATTACTTTTAATTTACTTTTAAGACATTTAAAAAAATCGATATTTTGACAGTCTATATTTTTTACACTCGATATTTTGGAGTCGATATTTTTGTACTTACCTGTTTGAAGATAGGAAGTCGATATTTTTGCAGTCGATATTTTTAGCTTGATATTTTGTCCTCTCGATATTTTGACTGTCTTTTTTAAATTGTTTTATTTGCATTTGAAATTTATAAACAACATTACCCCCCCATCCCCCACCCCCGCAGAACAGGTAGCAAAATCTTACATTTTATTGATTATAGAAGATATGAAGAAAAGTATATACATTTGTTCAGTGAGCATGAAGCTGAGCTAATAAAAGAAGAAAAGAAAAAAGAAAAAAAAAGGGAGAAGAGGGACAGTAAATATAAAACCTAAGTAATTCAATCATTTCATTCCTCTTGCATCCAGTCTAGCAGAGGTGCCCATATCATCATGCCCTTATTCCGCTTAGTCCTCCCTTTGCTTCTATAAATCGCCACTTCCAGGTTGCAGGTTGCAAACAGCCTGGTTCTCCATTCTACAAAAGAAGGTGCTAATGGATCTATCCAGGCTGACGCAATGCACAATCTTAGAACAGCCATAGCCACGAAGATAAGCCCATGCATAGAATGTGGTCGTGGTATGTTAGACGTACCTAATAAAATTTCTTCGGTTGATATATTAATGCGGCAATTTGCGAGGTTGGAAAGAAAGTCAGAGATTGTCGATATGATATTTCCTAATATAGGACATGTACCAAACATGTGGGTTAGATCTGCTGATGAAAGTGAACACCTAGGGCAGTGTGTTAAATTTCCGGTCCCCCATTTTGCCATTTTTTCTGGGGTGTAATAAAGTGAAAAAAATGTTTTATAAAATTGTACTTGGAGTTTCAAGGACATTAGGGTTGATATTGGCATCTCCAAGGCTTCCAAGGAGGTTTGTGGAGAGATGCCAAGTCTGCTTTGCCATGCCTCCGTATGTTTCTCCATGTCGTCTGGCAAAAGTATATTAAGTCCTTCATATTTCTCGCCAATTCTAGGGGTTCTTATAGATAATAATTTGTCCATCCTTTGCCACGATTGGAATTTGATGCGACCTCCCCCTTTCTTTAAAATAAAATCCCGCACTTGGAGGTATTTGAAGAAATCTCTATTAGATAATTTGAACTCGGTTTTTAGTTCTTCAAAAGACTTGATACCATTCTCAGAAAAAAAGCACCCTAGTTGTTTTATCCCTAATTCTGCCCATCTATTCGATATTGAATCTCGAAATATTTCCGGGAGATCCAAATTCTGTATTGTAGGTGTATAAAAGGAATATCGACATAGACCAACTCGTTTTTTAACATTCCGCCATACTTTAACAACGCTAGAGATAGTCTTGAATTTCACCTTTTTAAAATAGTCTTCGTTAGAGTGACGCCATAAACAACCTGCACAACCATCTCCCAAAATAAGTTATTGCGGAGTGGGAATATTATGGACATCGGTGTCTTCTTTCAAAAGGTATGCACTAAATCTCAACACTGTTGCCCAATAATACAGTTTAAAGTTTGGCAGTGCCCATCCCCCCCGATCTCTAGGTAAAGTGATCCACTTGAGTGCTCTTCGTGGCTTATGATATCCCCATGTAAAACGTGAAAACATATCGTCTATATTTTTTACAACTGTTTGGGAGAATTCTAGGTTTATTGTGCGAAAAAAATAGAGAAACTTCGGAAAAAATAACATTTTGATTACATTAACTCTCCCCCCAATAGTGAGTTGTAAATTGTGTAGGCGTAGTAGTTCCTTCTTAGTGCGACTAATGAGAGAGTTAAGATTATCGTCAACCATTTTTTCGATATTAGCGTTAATACTCACGCCTAAATAAATTGCTTTAATAATTATACGTGGATCTTGCATCGTAATGTTATTATTTATGATGATCTGAGTTTTACTACGATTTAATTTATACCCCGAGACTTTGCCGAAGGCGTGTTCTATCCACTTAATAGCGTTATTGGGGTCACCTGTGAAAATAGCTATATCGTCGGCATATGCCAGACATTTTGTTTCTACGTTGCGAGCTTGGATTGGGGGAATTAAATTAATATTTTCCAAGTTGTGTATAAATACATCAATATAGATAGCAAATAGGAGGGGCGAGCAGGGGCAGCCCTGTCTTGTACCCCGCGTGATGGCAAAGCTTTCTGATAGAGCCCCATTGATTAAAAAGTGGGCACTGGGGTTTACATAAAGTTGTTGGACTGCTGTTAAATAGTTTCCGCCTATCCCACAGTTTGATAGGGCCGCCCATAGGAATTTCCAGGAGACCCTATCAAACGCTTTCTCTGCGTCAAGCAATATGAGGGCCATCTTCTCCTGTCACCCCCGTATAATCAAAGAGGGAAATAACCCTTTGTATATGATCAATAGTAGACCTTCCAGGAACAAAACCATGTTGTCGTTCTGAGACAATATTATGAATTACGGGAGCCAATTGATCTGCAAGTATTTTTGAATATATTTTAGAATCCCCGTTAATCAGTGTGATCGGTCGATATGAGCCCAATTCTTTCTCGTCTTTGTTTTTTTGGGAAATACTATTATCTTGGCAATGGACCATGACCTAGGCGGGTTCCCTCCGGAGAAGATAGTTTGGAAAAGGAGGGTTATGATATTCTCGAGTTGAGGGGCGAATTTAAGGTAGAATTCAGTAGGAATACCGTCCATGCCCGCAGCCTATCCATTAGCCAGGCCCTTAATTTCTAGAAGTATTTCATCAAAGCTAATTGTACTATCTAATATCTCCTGATCAGCAATTTCCAAGTGTGATGGGGTAAATGATTCTAAATAAATATTGGGATCACCGCATTCGGTATTATCCTCGTGATAGAGGCTTTTATAAAATCTCTGAAAGGATGTTCTTATTTCAGATGGATCTGACCTTAGACCCAAATCCGGGTCCCTAATTTCTTCATTTAGAGCAGAAGATATCTCTTCGCGGGTTCTGACAGCTAATTGGTGGCCCATTTTTTCACCAAGCTCATATATTTTAGCTTTCTTGACATTAGCCTTACTAGCTGCTCCATCAGTTAATATTGCCAAGATGTTATTTTTTGCGATAGCCACTTTGTGCTCTGCATTAGCAATTGGGTTACCTTCCTGTATTGTTTTAATAAGTCCTTCTTCTGCTTTACGCAAATCTTCTTCCAGTGAAGCCATTTTTAGTTTTACTGTTTTGTTGTGGTGAAAGGAGAATTTCATCGTTTCGCCCCTAACCCCTGCTTTCAAAGTGTCCCAGACTATGTCGATGGAGGTAGACCCGATATTATCTGATAGAAAAGCTGGAATCCATGTTCTCATATGGGAATTATATGCGTTATTGTATAGCAAAGCTCTTTTGAATGTCCATATATTTATATTGGATTTTTCAGGACCCTTCATTAGATTAAACTTAAGCGGGTTGTGATCCGACAGAATGTTATGTTATGTTATGTTAAATTGCGTTTGTATAGCGCTCGGCTACTCTAAAAGAGTGTCCCGGCGCTTTCCACAGGCAGCTCAAGTGTAGAACAGCATAACAAGAAAAAGCAGACTCAAAAGAAAAAGAAACCCACCTAAGCAGAAAGATTAAAAAGCCAGGTCTTCAGATTTTTCCTGAATTGAAGCAGATTGGGGATACTGCGTAGTGCCAACGGGAGCGAATTCTAGGTAGTTTATTGATTTGACATGTAGAGCGTAAGCTATTCGAAAGAAGCATATAATCTAATCTTACATGTTTTGAATGTGGAAATGAATATTAAGTATAACCAGGGTCGCCCGGGTGACTCATGGCCCAGCCATCTAAAAGGCTGTGTTGAAAACATAAGTCTTTAAGAGCGACATAGATCTTCGGTTTCCTGCCCTGATAAATAAACCCAGGATCTGTGGACCAATTATAGGGTAAATGAATATTAAAATCTCCACAGAGAATCAGTGGGAGTGGCCAGTGAATTAACTCGTTAGACACCTTAATCAATACCTCCGGATCGTCAATAATATACCCATATATTGTACATAATGTGAATTTACCTTCACCATTGTTAGGATGGCATTCTGTAATTGCAAATCTACCTAAAGTATCCGCTTTGGACCGTGAAAATTGTAGCCCCCCACCCTTTGCTAAAATTGCGACCCCCCTAGTGCGTGTCCCCTGTGAGGTAGCTGCTATAAGTCGATATCCTAGGGATTTCAACAGATATTGCTGCGACCCTTCAATATGTGTCTCTTGGAGACACACGATATTCGGCCCAGATATTCTTAGACCCTCTGCGACTTTCTGTCTTTTCTTTATATCATTGAGGCCGCATATGTTCATTGACAATATGCTAATCTTAGCCATTGGAGTTTTTCTCATATACTCTGAAAAAAAAATCCTTTGCTTTTTTATTTCTTTCTATTTTGCTAAGGTTAGTATGATCTGTATCTCCAGTGTAAGTATTTTCTAGCCTGTTCTGCCCCCCCCTACCTAGCTGTCCCTGCTTGTATGACCCCCCCTTCCCACCCTAGGCTCCCCCCACCCCCGCCCCCGTTTCCATCCGTTGAGGCACCCCAGGTGCCATGGTACCTGGGTGTGGATGTCCATGTGATCCACCAGCGTTAGCACCCTCCCTATCCTAACCCTGTGTATCTAAAATGTGATAGTTAAACTTTAAGTGGTTATGTATTGAATAAATTCAACAATTCTTATATTTATCAGCCCCAGTGCACAAATTTCCCCTCAAAATATACTTTTGTTAAAGTCACCAGTTCACAATGCTAGTTGTGCATTATCAGTCTATATTTGTACTTTTGCTGATTTATCCAGACTTCCTAGCCCCAAGCTCTGTTATTTCTCTCAGGTAATCTTGGGCTCGAATCTCACTAGTGAAGCTTCTCGTTGTTCCTTTATATATGATTTTCAGTCTCGCGGGGTTCTGAAGATAGACAGTAGCTCCAAGTTTTTCGAAGGGCTTGAACAGTTGGCGCATTCTCCATCTTCTTTAAACAGTCTGATGTGCAAAATCTGGTCTAACAAAAAATGTAAACCCTTTGTATTCCCGCTGACTAGTTGGTCTTGCAAGATCATATATGGCTTCTCTCAGAAGATAGTTTCCAAAATTGATTAACATAGCTCTCGGATATTGCGGTGGCTTCTGAGAGTATTTGGGTAGCATCAAGGGAAATCGTTGTACCTCCTTGTCCATATCCCAAGCCTCAAGTTCTGGAAATGCAGTTTTTAGGAGGCCAATCATAGATCCTCTTGCATCATTTGCCTCAAAACCTTCCGGAATTCCGAGAAATCTCAGGTTATTCCTTCTGGACCTATTTTCCTGGTCCTCTACTTTTAGCAATATTTTGACTGTCGGTGTTGTGTCAGTGATCCCTCTTTTGACTAGGTCTCCTTTGATTTTTTTGATAATGTCCAGGGACAGCTAGCATAGTCCTCATCTTGGTTTTGTAGTCTTCTGTATTTAGAATCACAACCCACCCCCTCTTGTCACATGGTTTTATAGTGATATGTCTGTTTTCTTCCAAACTTTGAAGGGGACACATTTCTACTTACAGAGAGATATCCTTGCTGTTTGGGTGTGTATTGTATGACTCTCTGTGTTTAGTTCATGACTGTTCTTTCAAACATTTGCACTTCAGGTCCTAAGTTGTCTGCGCTTCGAAAAAAGTCAGATGGAGATTTTAGTCCAGTTCTATTGAAATCTGGCAGATGACTGGTAGCGCCATGAAACCTTGGTCGAAGTGCGCTTTACAAATAGGTTATAACATAACATAACATATAACATGACTTTTCCCCACAAATATTTTTTGAATCTCAACCAGACAAAATAATGCATGCAGATCTTTCATCAATTCAAATTTGTTGATATTCTGACTAGGGATAAAAGAAAGGTCTTCAGTCGATAAATTCCTAGCCCCAATGCCATTTATGATACCTGACCCTCGTCTGACCTCAGAAGTGGTCCCAATATTCTTCCAATCTGTTTTCTAAAAGAGACTTGTGAGGTGTCTGTACATGGCATCTTTCACTGTATAGGTCCAATTGATTTGAGGTCCGTTCCACGTCTGATTCTGAGGTATCGGAGATTGTGACTGCTTGTTTCTTACTCTAACCATAGTTTGCCAAATTTCCTATCACATCATTTGTGGTATAATAGTTCTCCGTCAGATATTGGTATACCTGTTCTTGAGAAAATAACTTGATGTCTTTTTTAATTTCTCAATTTTTTCCCCAGAAAGTAGTCATTAAAAAACTCTGCCTCCCCATTCACATCATCCAATTATTTTTGCCTCCTCCAGTACATTTGAACTCTTCAACATTTCCCCAAGTCCTCATCTTTCTTTAAGGATAATAACCACTTTGCTGGCAGTTTCTACAATCAGCATTATCAGGCCTGCAAACATACTTTTCACAATCAATGACCACCTTTTCAAGATCTTTCTGAAATCATCAAATATGACCAGAATATTTCTCACTCTTAAGGCAGGTGTCAGAACAGGGATTCCCTGGTTGGCTGAGGTAGGTACCTTAGGCCAAGTAAGGACCCTTGCTTCCACATCAGGAACGGAAGGACACCTGCTCAGATAACCCCTGCTCAACCCATCGGTAGCTTGGCGTGAGTAGCCAGGCTTATCTTCAAAGCAAATGTGTAAATTATTTGCAACCACACTCCCAGTGACCGAATGGTGATACCACAAAAAGCCTCCTCACGAGTTTTATATAAAAACAAGTATAAGTTCATATAAAATGATATCGATGAGACGACACGATAAAAAATCCAACATATGTGTATTTGTAAAATACCTCCTGTCCAGTTATTTGGTCAGCCAGTTCTTGTAAGTTCTGGCGGTATTAATGAGCAATTCTAGTTGATCATATGCAGTCTCCTATGCAGTTCATAATGTAAGAATCAAGCACTTTGCAATGTAAAAATAATGCAGTTTGGGATGCAAACGAATGCAATGTGTAATACAACCATCAGGCAGTTCGTTATGCAGAAATAATGCAATGCGTAATACAACAATCAGGTAGTTAGTTCTGCATACTCATGCAATGCGTAATAAAAATAAACACAAACACACCATGCAAAAACCACCTCCACAAAAAGATGTGTTACTGAATTGTGAGTTCAGGCATACTAAACTTCAACTCTCCATCTGAAGTCTTTGGGAAGATAGGCTGGAAACATATTACACAGCCTCCCCATTCTGTCCTATAAGCACGATTATCTTTCAACAGTGAAAAACGAAATGGGGATTATTTCACTGTCAGGACATGGTACACACCTCAGTACATGTCCTACCTTTCACATGCACTGCACGCTGTCCAGGTGGTAAGTTGGACCTACCATAGGGGTGCCTGATGTGCATAGAAAGGGAACGGTAAGGTTTGGCAAGTGGGTGCATTTGTCAGAACAACATGGCAGTTCAACAAACTGCGTGCAGGCACTGCAGTGGCAGGCCTGGGTTCTATTTTTAAGGCTTCTGGTGTGAGTGGCACAACTAGTGCTGCAGGCCCACTAGTAGCATTTGCATTACTAGCCCTGGCACACATAGTGCACTTTACTAAGGACTTTACTAGTAAGGCAACCATATCAATCATGGACAGCCAATTACCATTACACTTTACACAGGGAGCACTTGCACTTTGACACTGATCTGCTGTAACAAAGTGCCCAAAGCATCTAAGACAGTAAAACGAACTCCTTCACAGCATCAAAAATAGAGGCGGTAGAGGCAAAAAATCAGGGGTAATCACGCCAAGAAATGCCAGGTCTAAAAGCAGGTATGATTACTGCCTTCAAATATTCTAACATAAATTGGCATGTGACGCCATGCACTTGGCTTTTTCCTTCAGGTTAAGGAGTTTCAACCATAGGTTTATCACCCAGTACACTCTGGCCCAGATGTTTAGAGAATTCATCACAATGAAAGTTGAAGGTTTTGCGGCCTTCAATAATGCACACCGCCTCAGTACAAAATCACAAAACACAAAAAACATTAACCCAAAGTGAGGACACCAATAAAAGAAAACATGATAGAATGAAACTTCCCAAGCTCAACCTACTGGCATGTGAAGATATATACATGATACACAGTTGGTGAGGTAACCTGAATAGGCGACATCCGACAGGCTCAATTCCAGCCTTCTATGGATACCCACAACCAAATGGCTACAAAGCTCTTCACAAGTTACTTACGTGTAAATTTAGCAATAAAGTATATTGCAATGAGATGGATTCTGATGCATGCAGCACCTATGAAAGGATTTTCACTTTGTATACCTTCCTATGAAAGAATATGCAGGCTCTACCCATTGAATTCGGAAACCATTTTTGTTTCTAGAATTGAGTGACTGAAGACAGATTACTGGCAAAAGCCAATCCCAGATAGTTGTACTGTTTCATTAACTCCTGTGATGACCCATTGAGCCTCCACTTGTATTTGAGTGTCGCCTGTCTGCTTGAGAAGGCCATGATATTTTACTTTTAGTTATACTGATTTTTATTTGGTTCATATTAGCATAATTGCTTAGCTGATTGTGCTTCTGGTAAAGTTAAGGCTAAGATCAAAGAGGGTGTGATCCTTGCCACACATGAGGATCAGTGGATCACAACCTTCCAATTCTGGTGCCATTCCACCACTACAATAGGGAGGTATAATTTGTATAGATAAAACAGAAATAGGGGAAAGTGGGCAATCATGCTTAAGGCCATTCACCTCATCTATTGAAGTTAAATACTAATTTTGATAATCCACTTGTATTCAAACTCAGATTATTTATGTGGGTCCATTATCAACAATAACAGACCGAATCTGGCCAACTACAAAGAGGTCATGTCCTCTTGGATGAATGTACTAGAAAAATCTATAAATACCGCTAAAGTTGCTTCTTATTGTATATGAATATTAAGCATGGGTGAATTTTGCGAATTCGCGATCCGCAAATTTGCGGATTTGCAAATTCGCAATCCGCAAAATGTGCGAATTTGTGCGAATTTGCGCATTTGTATATTTTTGCGTGTTCGCGGGCGCTTTGCGTGTTCGCGGGTGTTCACGGGGCGCTTTGCGTGTTCGCGTTTTTTTTTTGCCTGGTTAATCACTGCCACCCTCTCGTTTTTTATGCCCTTCTGCCCTCTGTACCACTTGTTTCTGTGCCCTTCTGCCCTCTGCCCCACTCATTTTTGTCCCCTTCTGCCCTCTGTCCCACTTTTGTGCCCTTCTGCCCTCAGCGCCACTTAGAATGGCGCCGGCAAGCTGCCAGTGCCATTCTAAAATAGCTACAAAGAGCTTCAACAGGAAGCACTAATAGATAAAGTAAAGCAGGTGCTCGAGTTGAAGGTCAAATTAAGTTACACAATCATTAATCACCCCAGGTTTGGGGTGATTAATGATTGTGTAACTGAATTTGAGCTTCAACTCGAGCACCTGCTTTACTTTATCTATTAGAGCTTTCTGTTGAAGCTGACTTTGTAACTATTTTAGAATGGCTCTGGCAGCTTGCAGGCGCCATTCTAAAGGAGTTACAAAAGTCAGCTTGAACTTTCGACCCAATCCGTTCCGCTCGCGGATTTTGCGGGAAATTCGCGAATCTCGCGGATTGCGAATTTACCGAAAATCCGCGAGCGGAACGGATTTTCCGCCCATGCTTAATAAATATGGTCCTGATTCACAAATGAAACCTTTGGGTAAATTTACTATGTATTAGTTATTTATATAATCTGAGTCTAAATTTACTCCAAAAGTGTTACTTATCTATCTCCACCAATTTGAAGGGGTGGGGACTATTCACAAACTGCAGGGACTAATCACAAAAGTAACTCATGCTTTTGAGTGATTTACATATATCATTTACTCATACACTTTTAACTAACTTTGCTAATTTTGGCTATTCCAAAATCCAGGGGCAAATCTACTGCAAAACTAAAGCTTAAATCTGTACACTCAAATGAAGACTTTGGGGCTATACACCATCTACATGGGCTATTCACAAAGGTAACAACACTAAAGGCTAGATTCAGAATGGAAGCACTTGCATTAGAATTTAAAATACTCTTAATTGGTAAAGCTGGATTTTAGCTCTTATTATTGAAAATACCACTTTTAGAAAGTTAGTATTTTTCTGCCTCATGTCTCTTGAACCTTTCCTGGGTGTAGTCTTCCAGCCTAGCATGTTGATGACTGTCTCCATGGGTTGTGATTTGGAACCAGACAGTAGACAATAGGGTTTGGGTGTGCGGAGTGGTTTTTGCACAGATTCTGCTGGTAAAGCAGTACTATGTATCAGGATGACAGGACATCAGAGTGTAAGGACTGATGTCTCTCTATAATGTCAGGAACTGTCGGTCCAATCCTGCTTGGTTCACAGTGCTTCACTTGTACTCCTAATCTTCCCAGAGTAACGGATGATTTCAGTAACCAGGAAAAGGACCCTCTAGTTCTCAAGGGAATCGTGGAAACATATCGCACCCTTTCGTTCATCACTTACTCATGCATGCCTGTAGTAAACATAAGAGATACAAAAGGGGATGATGAACGGAGCGTTTGAACAAATCAAACACTCACCCCCAGTCAACTGATCTAGGTTTAATCCATCACCATTCTTTAGTTCACTCAGCCACCCCAGTTCACCCTGGATTCAAGCAAGCCGGGCTGAAGAAGGCTGGAATGCCAGAAACCGGTCCTCGGAAGCTTGTTTCCGGTCCAGGGAAGACATGGCTTGGCAGTTCGGGCTGCACTGTTCCCATGAGGCACAGGGTCAGACTGATTTGCATATAGCCATGTCTGAACTGGGGTGGCAGAGTGGGCTAAAGAACGGTGATGGATTAAACCCAGATCTCTTGACTGGGTGTGGGTGTCTGATTGATTCAGAAGCTCCGTCCATCACCAACCCTTTTTGTACCGCTTTTGGCCGCCATAAGTGTGGCAGGGTATACTCAGACGTGAGTCCCTTGCTCACTTTGCCACTGGATTCAAGCAAGCCGGGCTGAAGAAGCTTGGAATGCCAGAAACCGGTCCTCGGAAGCTTGTTTCCGGTCCAGGGAAGACATGGCTTGGCAGTTCGGCCTGCACTGTTCCCATGAGGCACAGGGTCAGACTGATTTGCATATAGCCATGTCTGAACTGGGGTGGCAGAGTGGGCTAAAGAACGGTGATGGATTAAACCCAGATCTCTTGACTGGGTGTGAGTGTCTAATTGATTCAGAAGCTCCGTCCATCACCAACCCTTTTTGTACCGCTGTGGGCCGCAAAAAGTGTGGCAGGGTATACTCAGACGTGAGTCCCTTGCTCACTTTGCCACTGGATTCAAGCAAGCCGGGCTGAAAAAGGCTGGAATGCAAGAAACCGGTCCTCGGAAGCTTGTTTCCGGTCCAGGGAAGACATGGCTTGGCAGTTCGGGCTGCACTGTTCCCATGAGGCACAGGGTCAGACTGATTTGCATATAGCCATGTCTGAACTGGGGTGGCAGAGTGGGCTAAAGAACGGTGATGGATTAAACCAAGATCTCTTGACTGGGTGTGAGTGTCTGATTGATTCAGAAGCTCCGTCCATCACCAACCCCTTTTGTACCGCTTTTGGCCGCCATAAGTGTGGCAGGGTATACTCAGACGTGAGTCCCTTGCTCACTTTGCCACTGGATTCAAGCAAGCCGGGCTGAAGAAGGCTGGAATGCCAGAAACCAGTCCTCGGAAGCTTGTTTCCGGTCCAGGGAAGACATGGCTTGGCAGTTCGGGCTGCACTGTTCCCATGAGGCACAGGGTCAGACTGATTTGCATATAGCCATGTCTTAACTGGGGTGGCAGAATGGGCTACAGAACGGTGATGGATTAAACCCAGATCTCTTGACTGGGTGTGAGTGTCTGATTGATTCAGAAGCTCCGTCCATCACCAACCTCTTTTGTACCGCTTTTGGCCGCCATAAGTGTAGCAGGGTATACTCAGACGTGAGTCCCTTGCTCACTTTGCCACTGGATTCAAGCAAGCCGGGCTGAAGAAGCTTGGAATGCCAGAAACCGGTCCTCGGAAGCTTGTTTCCGGTCCAGGGAAGACATGGCTTGGCAGTTCGGGCTGCACTGTTCCCATGAGGCACAGGGTCAGACTGATTTGCATATAGCCATGTCTGAACTGGGGTGGCAGAGTGGGCTAAAGAACGGTGATGGATTAAACCCAGATCTCTTGACTGGGTGTGAGTGTCTGATTGATTCAGAAGCTCCGTCCATCACCAACCCTTTTTGTACCGCTTTTGGCCGCCATGAGTGTGGCAGGGTATACTCAGACATGAGTCCCTTGCTCACTTTGCCACTGGATTCAAGCAAGCCGGGCTGAAGAAGGCTGGAATGCCAGAAAAAAGTCCCCGGAAGCTTGTTTCCGGTCCAGGTAAGACATGGCTTGGCAGTTCGGGCTGCACTGTTCCCATGAGGCACAGGGTCAGACTGATTTGCATATAGCCATGTCTGAACTGGGGTGGCAGAGTGGGCTAAAGAACGGTGATGGATTAAACCCAGATCTCTTGACTGGGTGTGAGTGTCTGATTGATTCATAAGCTCCGTCCATCACCAACCCCTTTTGTACCGCTTTTGGCCACCATAAGTGTGGCAGAGTATACTCAGACGTGAGTCCCTTGCTCACTTTGCCACTGGATTCAAGCAAGCCGGGCTGAAGAAGGCTGGAATGCCAGAAACCGGTCCTCGGAAGCTTGTTTCCGGTCCAGGGAAGACATGGCTTGGCAGTTCGGGCTGCACTGTTCCCATGAGGCACAGGGTCAGACTGATTTGCATATAGCCATGTCTGAACTGGGGTGGCAGAGTGGGCTAAAGAACGGTGATGGATTAAACCCAGATCTCTTGACTGGGTGTGAGTGTCTGATTGATTCAGAAGCTCCGTCCATCACTAACCCCTTTTGTACCGTAAACATAAGAGAGACATTAAGAAAGTTTGCAATACATGTATTGAAACTATCGTAATCTATAATGAAGCAAATGTGCTGTGATCATGAGGCAGATGCAACTAAACAAATTTATTAGCAATACTCACAGGGAGTATAGGTCAAACATTGCAGCCATGGCAAATTATATATCCGTCTATGTCTGCACTTACTATGTCAGCACAGGGATATATTTATGATCGCTGGGATTGGCCTAAGACCTCAAACCTGGTGTATGTAGTTAGGTGGTCCACATTATGAATGTAAACTTAGTTTACGCAGGGCTGCATGTCAGGCACTACTGTTGTACCAGAACAGTCCTCTCTGTCGGAGTTCTCCTTTCTGGTCCGCCACTTGAAGGAAGCAGTTTCTTTGATAAAACGTTTGTGCTGGATATGCAGCTGTGCGACCATGTTATGTCTAAAAAATTAGGAGCCATTGCTGAATGAGCAAAGAAAACTGTACCTTATGTTGGTATGTATTCCAAGCGACCTTGTACAAAATGTGTACACTAAATCTGAAGAGTCTCTGAATAACAAACCACATGTACAGCGTATTTCCAGAATGATATTGCAAAAGAAAATATATTATAAGTGGCTAAGCAGAATGAGCAGAGTCAGCCTAAAACATCTAAGACATAAACCTAAGGGAGAACCACAGGGACCAGACATCTTGGCATCTCTGAGGGAGGGGATAGAAACTGCTCCGGGCTGGGCTTGGTTTCAATACTATGCTACCCCACTCTAAAGGTTTGCCCATTTTTTTCAGGGACTGCCTCAGCCATTGTTGTAGTGGAAATCAGAATGCAAGGATGGGCAGCTTTTTGACTTGCTTCATGAGAGACTGGACCTGCTCACCATTTCAAGACTCCTGAGAGACTCCAAGAACCAGTTGACTGGTTCCCTGCTTGAGCTTTCAGGACTTAAACAAGTTCCAGAAGCCTCACTTTTTTTTCCCTGACCAGAACCTGGTCCTTGCTTGCTGCTTTTCTGCTACTGAAAGAGTGAGTCCTGACCCCTTTGCCTGTCCTATATGTTGAGTATCCTTGGATGGTGTCTGAGGGTGCTTCACCCCAAAAATCCTGCAATTTTCTGTTCACTAGCCCTGAGCAACGCCAAGCAGCACCAAGATCACTGACTCCGGATCCAAATTGGTTCCACTCGATGAATTGCAAAGGCCCTTATGCCCCGACTCCAACTGAATGCTACTAGAGGCTCTGAAATTCAGCTGCCCCCTGCCCGACTCCGACAACAGGAGCGACTATCACTGCTCCCCGACTCCAATTCAGAATCACCCTCCAATCCATGGCTCCAGCAGCTCCAATGCCCAACGGCTCCTGTCCGACACTGGCGACAGCGATCCTGATCTGATGCCTGCTTCAGCTCTCATGCCACGGCTGTGGCTTCTCTAGACTCTAATGACAAGCGGCTCCAATCTTCGATCACTGCGATACTGATGGCGAGTGGCCATTGCCTTACAATGCTCTCAATTACGTGAACACTTGCATTTTTGGCATACAGCCTGAAGGTAACTCTTTCACTGTAACTACCTTGGTTGTAAATGATGGAACAACTCCTGTGTTCCCGGCTTGAACTTACCTGCTCTGACCCGACTTGGAGTGATTCTACTCTTTCTGTTTCTATGCGCTATATTTTTTAATACCTATAAATTGCATATCTTAAGATCTACTGATTGGATTTTTGTCGTACCGCTGCCATTTTATTTATTAAAATATACTCTATTGTTCTAAATCTGTTTCAGAATGTCTTTGCGCTGTGTCATCACATTAGTACTGTTTGTTTGTTGTATTAATACTTTACACATTGCTTCTAAGTTTGTTGTAACGTATCTAGGGCTCTAGTGTAAATTTCCCGATTCATGCCCTTATATAGATATAACTTATCATATCCTTATACAGGCATACAAATCATAACCATATTTAGACACAGCCAATGCAGTCCAAATGCGGCATGGCTACTTCCACTAAGCTCCCAGAGTACAAAAAGTTCTTAAAGACAACCAGCCTTCAGCAGTACGGGAATTCCCCCTGCTTCAGTATTGATTTGTCCCAGAACTCCTGGAGTGTGTAAAGAACTTCGAGTTCTTAGTGACGTTATTATGTCCACCCTTACGTCAAACTCGGTACCTTCCAGGTATAAATATGCCCACATCTGCCCTAGCAAAACACAAGGTCTATTTGGAGCAGATCGACTAACTACTTGACCGACGCCCTGCTGTATGTGAGTGCCGAAGGAAGCTGACCCTCCCTGCTGACGCACTGAGAGAGACGCTGTCTTTTCTCCTGCCGAGAAATCCAGCTCCAGTGTTTCCCTGCTACCCTTGCGGATTACTGGGAGATCGAGTCCTGACAGAGAGATACAAGACCTCCTTCATTCTATAACCAAGCTACGGAGCTGATTAGACCCTTAGAGAGTTCTTGGATAGATTCTTGGCAGAAACTATTTAACTCAAGCTACACCTCACTTACTTCTTCCCTTGTACTAGGCTTAGGTTAGGTAGGCGTATTTTAGATGCACCAGTTGAGTACTTTTAGTCATTATTTATCATTGTATGTATTTTATCTATTTTATGTATCTTATGGCTTAGAAACCATATAAATGCTTTTACAGTATTATTTCTTAATACTCCTTTTACTGTATGCACTTTACTTCATAGCAAGTATTACGATTGTAGGAATTCACTTCTCTTGCATGAGAAAGAAGACTACTTAATAAATAACCTTTTTATTGAAAACGCCCGTCTCTCTACCAGACAATTCATATCGTCTAGTATTGGACTACATACACTTAAACTCTTAGACTCTTGTTGCAAAACATTTGCAGTACAAAATTCACACAGTGCAGCACTGATGAATAAGATTGTGCGCAAAAAATATAAAACGACTTTAGATATTTCAAATGGTTTCTTCTGTCAAAACATAGCACCAGAAAGAAGGTATTTGACCGCTTTCTCAAGAATGGGGGCCCAGAGGCAATTTTGTCGTCTCCTCCAGGGATTCAAGAATAGCCCAGGATTATTTTCAGCCAGAGTAACAGAGTAACTACAAATATATGATGATGAGGCATTATCTTATGTCGATGACATCTATCTAACAGACGATGATTTGGAAAGGCACTTGAAAAGAGTGAACACCATTATACTTGGGTTCGCATCTGAAGGGTACAAATTCAACTTTAAAAAATCACGGATTGCCCACCTCACTGTCCTATTTCTAGAATATGATTATGCCTGCCTTCTCAAATCATATTCCAATTCATAAAAAATACACATATGCAAGAAAATGGGCAGTGGCCCAAGCCCCTGCATTATATAAAAATCATGTAGGATGGGATGAGGAATTCCCTCACCATAAAATCCAGTTAAAAAATCAACCTACTGCACAAAGGCAGTATCCTGTTAAGCAAGAAGCTAAAAAACAAGTCAGGGAGATCTTAGATCAACTTGAGTACCAGGGGGTGATTGAAACATGCACCTCACAAATGAACAATCCTTTGTTTCCTCTCTCCAAACCAGACAATTCATATCGTCTAGTATTGGACTACAGACACTTAAACTCTTGTTGCAAAACATTTGCAGTACAAAATTCACACAGTGCAGCACAGATGAATAAGATCGTGCGCAAAAAATATAAAACAGCATTAGACATTTCAAATGGTTTCTTCTGGCAAAACATAGCACCAGAAAGAAGGTATTTAACCGCTTTCTCAAGTATGGGGGCCCAGAGGCAATTTTGCTGTCTCCCCCAGGGATTCAAGAATAGCCCAGGATTATTTTCAGCCAGAGTAACAGAGTAACTACAAATATATGATGATGAGGCATTATCTTATGTCGATGACATCTATCTAACAGTCGATGATTTGGACAGGCACTTGAAAAGAGTGAACACCATTATACTTGGGTTCGCATCTGAAGGGTACAAATTCAACTTTAAAAAATCACGGATTGCGCACCTCACTGTCCTATTTCTAGGATATGAGTTATCAAGTGAAGGGAAAAGCCTAGTAGCCAATTTCTTAGAGAAATATGCGCTGCTCCAAGCACCAAAAACGCTGAAAAACTTACAATCAATTCTAGGTTTCCTGAATTGTGGAAGAACTTACGTTCTGAATTACGCAAAGAGGGTTAAACCTCTCTACGAATTAATAAAACTTGATTTCAAACAAACTAATTGGACTCATAAACACACAGAAATTTGACGTTCAATACAAACAGACATGTTAGCTAAAACAAAGCTGCAAACACGCGTAAACGAACGCAACCTTGTAATCCGAGCCATCCCAGGAAGATGCGGATTCACCTACCTGACCTATAACGAAGGTGAAACGATACCAATAGCTTACAAATCACACTTGTACACACAAGCTAAAATAAAATTCACTTCAACTGAGAAAATTCTGACAGCGGTTCAAACTGCTATAGCAAAAGAAAGAGCCCTCGCACAGGGAAAACGCATATCAGTCATTACACCTGTACCTGCCTTAGAGGCAGTGACAAGAGCGAGCATTCCAAATGCTAAAGCTTTACATCCAAGATGGATACAATGGGTTAATTCTCTTGCTACAACAGACTTTGAATACGTTTTCGACCCTAGCTTGAAAACACAAGAATTTCTCCAATACGAGTACGAATGTCCTCTGCCGACCGAAATTCTGCCTCTTGAACATTACGGCTGTATAATATATACAGACGGATCAGCACAGCCTGCAATAGGGGGTAAACAAGCCTACAGTGCTGCGTGTGCGATTGTAAAAGGTCGCTGGCGCGAAGGTATATTCCGACCTATTTTCACAAAAACTCAATCACTCGGAGACTGTACAGCTCAGCGAGCTGAACTACAGACTTTCAAGATGGTGCTTGAGAATACCGATCGCGAATTCCCCACACTCATAGTGTGCGATTCGTATTACTGCGTCCAATCTTACAATGAATACTTGCAGAACTAGGTTCAAAACGGTTTCAAAGATGCAAAAGGTGGCACAATAAAGCATAAAATGCTTTGGGAACAAGTAGTTCTTTTACAGAAAGAACTACAAAAGACTCACGTGATCCATACACTGAGTCATCAACGTGATGGCGTTCACGTTGCAGGGAATTCATTGGCTGATGAAGCCGCAAAGGCAGCCATCCACAAGCTTCCGTAGCTGCAATCACTCGTTCAAAAACGAAAGTAGACAGCGACATAATGCAAGCTGTCACTGCTTCCGTAAAAAACAGTAATAAAACACTCCCGAAAGGCTTTCCAGTAAATTCCAAACATGGAACATAGGTTAGGACTAATTTTAGCAGCGCACGAAGGGCTCGCCACTGCACATGCAGGTGTTTTCGCCACAGTATCTGTATTGAAACAGAGATATTGGTGGCCACGCATGAGGAAACAGACTAGAAACTATGTTCAAGACTGTGAAATATGCCAAAAAATGAAAGTATCAACAGTGAAACGTCCTGCGCAGACGCCCCTTCTGATCTCAGATAAACCATTAGCGTGTGTTTACCTGGACCACTGTGGTCCCTTACAAATGGACGGTAACTATAAATATATCGTGGTCGCAGTGGATTCCTGCACAAGATTAATTTGGATGTGGCCTCAGCGCTAGGCTGATGCCAGAACTGTTATAAAAGATTTGCGAGTCTTTAATGACAAATACGCAATTGGCAATTGGCACTCTACATTCTGACCAGGGTCCTCGTTTAGCTCTCGAGCTTACAAGGAGGCCATGGCCAGCTTGGGCGTTGCATTGCGGTACTCTAGTCCCTTCCATCCAGAGGGTAATGCTGTAGTGGAAAGAAAAAACCGTGACATAAAGCAATCTATAACAGCGAGGGTATTAGGTTCGGGTGATGGGTGGGTCAAACATCTAATAAGTGTCCAACGTAGTCTTAATAATCTGCCAAGAAGTTCTCTGGGTGGAATCACTCTGTATGAACTTTTGTTTGGTACTAGAATGATAATCAAAGACCTCGATAGTCAAACTTCAGTGGTGGAACAAAAAACCTTTGATATCAAAGATCGTTTGGCTGTTTTACAGGACTTAAATGAAACAAGAAGAAGTCTGAGTAACACAAAGCTAAAGCCAATGACCACTGAAGAAAAACCACCTGTCCCAGCAACACCTGGCTGGATTCCAAAGATTGGGGATATGGACAGAGAAAAGATCGCGGTGAAGAAGGAATTTGGGCCTTCTTACAAAAACACAGAACCTGTCTTAGCAATCAACGGAACAAGATCAGTAGTACTACTATCGCCCCTTGCTGTTAAAAAGGAGAAAAGAGTTGTATTAATCGACCTGGTAAAACCACAACAATGTGGCCAATAATAAGTAGTAGGCCCAGTGGACTCCCAAGAGGTAGCAGAAGACCAAACCTTGCTACAATTCAAGAGGTTCAAACTGAGAGACTAATCACATTTGATAAATTTGCAGTGAATAAAGAAGGACTATGCAACAAAGCCATGGAACTTGTGCCTCTTGAAACCCAAATTGCAACAGTTCGTCAAGAAACACCTGTCTACAATGATGTAGCCTCTGACTATACTAATATGAAAAAGGAAGAAGCAACTAAAAAGATTAATAACAATCCTGATGCGATTCCAACAATTGACAGAACTGCCTCTGGCTACTTCATCAATTTCGATGACTTTTCTGAAGATCCTAGTGAACATGAAGAAAAGCCAGCTAACAAAACATTCAAAGAAAAAATAAAAGAACTCCTTCATCAGCTTGGAGAAATATATCTGATTTCACCATGGATTGAATTGTGGATTGTGTTAGGTGTACTTTTCTTCCGGCTATGGCGCATTTTGGTTTTAACCTTGGGAAGAATGATTGATGGAAAATACAGTACAATGGACACAGCACGTCAGAACATCAACTTGGTCCTAAAGCCACACAAGTCATCTCATGTTGAAAAAAGAGACCTGTCATCAGTAAACATCACAGACATTCCTATACCTTCGTGGTGTACGATGGGTTGCTACTGATTACGGCATCTATGGCCCGGTTGAACTCTTGAAGTATCCACATCAGTTCAAGGTTTCATTAAGTGACTATGTCTCACCGAGCAGTTTCTCTGATGATTGGGACTTTGAGTCTATTAAGAATATGATGTCTTATTTAGAAATGTCAGCAAAGTTTACAAATCATGATTATTTACAAGGTTCATCTGATTATGAAGAAATGTATTGCTTTAATCATTTTGGGCACCAGTATTTGCATAAATCTGCAAAACCTAGAAATGTTTTAACTTACAATCAATGGGAACATTGTCCAACACCGCCAAAAGGCAGCTCGAAAACATTTTATGAGAAATGTTCATACTTCTCAGGGTTTATTGTCACAGATCCAGAAACATTTTATTTTAAAAATGTGAATAAGACAGGAATGAAAAATATGTTAACCAATACAAAACTGATTTATTCTGCTAAATTTTATGAAAAATTGTCTACATTTGGTTTTGAATTCTGGAAAGACAACATTGCAACAAAAACAATCTGGGGTTCAAATGATTGGCAAGTACAAGGATTAGAATCAATGTTCACAGCCTGCATGATCCCAGAACAAATAATGTTCCTGAATGACATGCTCCGATATGGCAAGTCCAGTCACCAGCGATACCCAGGTTACCATGAAACAAGCGATCCAGGCACTGCGGTACCGAAATAGGATAACACAAGTTCTCGGCTTGGCTGGTCTAAGAGATTGCATCTTACCTGTTCTACGATGCCTGCTCTGCGGAGAAGAATGCGTGTTAGACATCTGTCTCTCACTTCCATCAGCAGTACCTATGGATATTGATACTTTGCTTGGTTCGGTAACGGCTCCTGCAATGTGTTGTCCCCAGTGGCTACCAATTCTGATGACGGCATTCGTTGAGACCTCACCATTATGACTAGGTGGCGGTGAGGTACAAGATGAAAGCGGCACACAGGTACAACTTTCTGTGAACATTGCTGATCCAGAAATGATGACGGTAATGCATCTCACATATGCACTATTTCTACTTTTTCGGAAATGGCCCAACTTTCACCTACTGTGGTAGACGAATTCTTAGCCAGCCTATCTGATTTAATGTTTTCTCCTAACAATGAGAATAACTCTTGAGAAAAGAGCACACAGCGTTCCCTGAACTTTGATTTTGGCCTTCAAAAAATTTTGAAACTATATTTTACTACAAAGAAATTCTTTTTTCTCATTACCAAAATATGTTCCCCTTTTTGGCAAAGAGTAATCTGCTTAATGTAGAACTATTCTATTTTTTGATACCTAGAGACAATATTTTGAAATTAGCCTCGAGCACATGTACAGTATTATTTAAATCTGTGATGAAATGGTCTCGACCTTCTCTTCTGTATTAAGAGCCATTTCATAAATGTAAATTTCGTGAATCATTCAACCAGCATTTCAAATTTAAAAACTATATGCATTATTTGAATGATACCACTGCTTATAAAACGTACAGTACAATACTCATTTTTCGTGTACAAACCATTTGCATTTTATGTATTTTTGGGGTGGGATTGTAAACACATGCTTAGAAATGTTATAACTGCTTAGCATTTAGTAAAGATGGACATTCTACGTGGAGTGGGTGTTGTAACGTATCTAGGGCTCTAGTGTAAATTTCCTGATTCATGCCCTTATATAGATATAACTTATCATATCCTTATATAGGCGTACGAATCATAAACATATTTAGATACAGCCAATTTGGTCCAAATACGGCATGGCTACTTCCACTAAGTACAACGAGTTCTTGACGACAACCTGCCTTCAGCAGTACGGGAATTCCCCCTGCTTCAGTATGGATTTGTCCCAGAACTCCTGGAGTGTGTAAAGAACTTCGAGTTCTTAGTGACGTTATTATATCCACCCTTACGTCAAACTCGGCACCTTCCAGGTATAAATATGCACACATCTGCCCTAGCAAAACACACTGTGGTTTTGGAGCAGATCGACTAACTACTTGCCTGATGCCCTGCTGTATGCGAGTGCTGAAGGAAGCCGACCCTCCCTGCTGACGCACTGAGAGAGACGCTGTCTTTTCTCCTGCCTAAAAATGCAGCTCCAGTGTTTCCCTGCTACCCTTGCGGGTTACTGGCAGATCGAGTCCTGAGAGAGAGATACAAGACCTCCTTCATTCTAAAACCAAGCTACGGAGCTGATTAGACCCTTAGAGAATTCTTGGATAGATTCTTGGCAGAAACTATTTAACTCAAGCTACACCTCACTTACTTCTTCCCTTGTACTAGGCTTAGGTTAGGTAAACCGGGGTAGGCATATTTTAGATGCACCAGTTGAGTACTTTTAGTCATGATTTATCATTGTATGTATTTTATCTATTTTATGCATCATATGGCTTAGAAACCATAAAAATGCTTTTAAAGTATTATTTCATAATACTCCTTTTACTGTACGCACTTTACTTCATAGCAAGTATTACGATTGTAGCAATTCACTTCTCTTGCATGAGAAAGAAGACTGCTCAATAAATAACCTTTTTATTGAAAACGCCTGTCTCTCTATTTCTCTGCACTTCTAGTGAAACGAAGCATGCATGCACGATTGACTGAGTGAAATAGCCATCTATTGTTTACGCAACTCTGGAGATATATTCCTTATTCTTGGGAAACAAAGTTGTCATGTTATATGGTTGTCAGAAACTAATCCCTTCTTGTGTATTCGAGAAAGTTTCTAGTGACTTCTGAGCTAGATGGCATTCACAATTAAGTCCAACATATTCAATAGAGACCTAGTCGACCTCAGTCCTACGTCTAAACTATCGTTTATGTTATTCCAATGCGCAGAGCCTATTGGGAATACAGGAACTACACTACAAGTTAAGCCTGACTGCTTGTGTTCTGTTTACCAGAGGATTAAGCACAAGGTTAGTTTACAACTGTGGTTCACCCTAACTAGGATGGTGGTGTTGATTGTAAAAGGTTCACACCACCTTCAACCAAAAACCCCTTTTCTAACACCTTCTTAAACAAAAAGCTAATGAATCAGCAACTAAATGTTGTCTTGTCAGTGGTGGAAGATCTGCAATCTAACAATAAGACTACTTCATCCACCTATCACCAACTCCTATAACAGCACAATGAGTCAATGTAATCATTCAAAAAGGCCATGGTCTTGATGAACAGCCAGCCCAAGAAATAACAGACCATGAAAAACATTGGAAACTAAATAGATGAAGGGCGTTGACCCATGTCTACTACTTCTTATTTTTTTATTATTAGCAAAATGAGGGCCTCAGACAGCTAATGTCGTCTGTAGCAAGACCTAAAAGGGAACTGGGGTATGTTATATGCAGTTTGTGATTGAAGGTGCAAGAGTAGTATACAGGTGTCATGCATGATGCGTGGTGTTTATCTATTGCATACTGCAAATGTGCCATTTGCAGTTTTCATTGGCGGCCCCTTTAAAAAAAATAGGTGTTACGTCTTCATTAAAACCATTAGGAACTTTGGACATTTACATCTCTTCACGGCTCAACTGACATTAGAACACTGGAAGGCTGTTTAAAGTTGAAGAGAAAGTATTGACTCAGGACTAACGATTGCTGGTCCTTCTCTTCAAATTGTCCAAGCCTTGTTTTTCTGCTGATCCCTTTTAATATTAAAGCATTGTACCCTTAATGGAAAGAATGCAATAATAGTATTACAGATCTTTTGTCTCAGATATGACATGTGGCTTGGGCTATGACATGTGGCAACAGGCTATTATGCTATAAAAAGTCACTAATTTCACAATGAGCTATCAACGCTGAATGTCCCACTGCAACGCTTTATTGAACTGACACCTTCATGTACGTTGGGTAAAGAATGATCTAGGTACCGTGAAATAATCTGTGCAGCAAGTCTGCTTTTTCATCTACATTGCTGAAAAATCTCAATAAAATATATATTAAGCGCTTACAATAAGCATGAACACAAAGATTAAATTACAACATCAAAAATGTCAGTTACATTTTTATCGATGAGTAAACCTGGTTCAATTGATGAATGCAGACTGGGTGTTGCAAAGTTTTTCAGAGCACTACTTTTGAACCAAACAATATAGTTTTCGTTCTAAGGGTTAATTTAATAAATGAGTGCGTTCTGGCATGGATTTGAAAGATTCAGCCATCCTTCTGTCTGTTTATTCACCCCATCATTTATGGGTTCAAGTTTTGTCTGTGACAGTATGTGTGGTTACTGGTACTATGATTAATATATTTAATATTACTTGGTCTAGCCCTGACTCCTTATATTTCATCTGTACATTTCACTCAGTTTCCAGTTGAAACCATTTGCCATGTACTGAATAGCTACGCACTTGGAAACTTAGCGCCATATTATCAAGAAAGGGCGATACATTATCGCCGCTTTTATCGTCAGGAAACTGCCGCTAAAGCGGCGATAATGGGCTTGGTAATAGGCCCTTGTGAATTCCCATAGAAGCCCAGGTTCTGGTGTTAATTTCATCTCCCTATTAGCAAGCTGTGGCTAACATCAGTTAGCGACAGCTTTTAGGTGATAGCGAGCGGTTTGGGACCCGCTTTGCATGTCAGCGATATTTATTGCTAATGACATGCAAAGTGGGCGTACCGAACCTGTTAGTGACTGAAAGCAGTCGCTAACATCGCTATCGCCTGCTCAAACCACTTCTTAACCTGTAGATCCAATGGGAGGTGGATATTCAGGTTAAGACCCTATTAGCGATAATGCCTGAATATCGCTGGATTTCCAGCGATATTAACGCATTTCGCCGCTATTGCCGGACATTTTATCGCATTTGAGATAAACGTTGCTAATAGCACGTTATCTCTGCGATAAAATACGGCAATGCACGGCGATAGAAAAAATTTCGGTAAGCTTATTCAGCAATAAATATCGCTAGTTGTTGATAATATGCCTCTACATCTTCTTGCTTCTAGGTAAGGGTGGTGATTTGAATTCCCATCTGACAATAAACATCGAACTAGCGGCATGCCCTCTACTAACAAAATTTGGCACTTTGTTGATCAGCCTTCAATTACAACATTGTTCTGTTATTTCATTTAAAAAATTGTCAATGACCGGATGAAAGATCATAAAAGAGAAATTCAGAATTTCCGTAAGGACATATAGAATGTTTGTTTTACTGAAAGGTGTACAATTTAAAACTGCTTCTAAGAACACATAGTAGCTGGCTGACAGCCAGACTTCATGCAGTGTAAACAGAGAGTAAGAATACACTGTCATCTGTCTCCTCTGGTGGCCAGTATTAATTATATCTTAAACGTGCAGTTTCTATGTTCAATGAAGCCAGTCCACTAAAGCCTGATTCTATAATCTGTTTCTAAATAATATGTTTTTCTAAAAGTAGCACACATTTAATCGCTGCGTTGATGTTTCTTCAAATAATGTTCACACATCGATCCATTCCAAAGCATCATTACACGATTGAGTGCTTGGTGGATAATGTCTATTTTGATTAAACAGAAAGCTCTCACGAAAACTACAGTATTGTTATGCTTTCTAAATCGTGCGAAATATATTATCAAAAGACACACTTTTAAAATGAGGCGGCATTATCACTAATGCATTTGTTTTTCATTTAGTAAATCCAGTGCATGTGAACACCATCAATGGGTGACCTGGGGTTCCACTTGGACAGCTGTGTGCCCCTGTCATCCCGGGGTCTCCAAACCGGTCCTGGAGGGCCGGATCCATGCCAGATTTTCAAAATTACTACATGTATCTCAATGGGGATACCCAAAAAATCTGGCATGGATCCGGCCCTCCAGGACCGGTTTGGAGACCCCTGCTCCACACCATCTACAACATATCTTGCACCTTCCTTCTGGATGAACCTGTTCAACATCCCAACAATATAGGACTTGGAAAAATTAACTTTGCTGAGCGTAAAAAAATTGAAAATTGGGAGAAAAATTGCAAACATATGCCCATGCTCCAGTATGTCATTTACTGTAGCTTATTGGACAATCATGAAGGGAGCATCAATTCTTTTTTTACTAATAACTGTATTTTTCTGAAATCGATATTTTATAACCTATTATTTCCTTACATACATTATTTTGCATTTCGTTTCGAGGTTCCTTTAATGTTTAAAATTACGTATTTGAACCATTAAGCCAAGTGGTTTGCAGATTTTCTACAAAATGACTATTTGCATACTTATCAGGTGTTCCAGATCGGTAACTGGACATAATATCGACTACATATTATCGAATGGACAAAATATCGACGGAAAAATATCGACATTAACTAAATATCGACTATAGGAATATCGTTGGACAAAATATCGACAGAAAAAATGACCCAAAAATATCGAATACAAATATATCGACTCAAAAATATCGACCAGACAAAATATCGAAATATAGTGAAAGTAAAAAATATCGAGAATATGTAGAAAAAAATAAAAAAAAAAAATATATATATAATATATAAATAAATAGTAGTTAATGTTTAGGAGCGGGTTGTGGGTTTATAGGGGAATAGGGTGGGAAGTAATTTAATAATAATTAATTAATCAATATATGTTTGATAATTGTTTTAATTAGATTTTAATTGGTAATTAATTAATATTAATTAGTTAATTGTTTAATTAAGTATTTAGCATATTATTTAATTGATTAATTGATTAATTAATTATTATTAATTATTGTTTTTTTATTGATTTGTATATTATTTTAATTGATAAATTGGTTATTAATTATTAGTAATTAGTGATTTATTTTATTATTATTTAGCATATTATTGAAATTTATAAATTGATAACAAATTAATTATAATTAGTTAATGATCTTATTAATATTTTGCATATTATTTAAAATAATTAATTGGTAATTAATTTATAATAATGACTTAATTACATTAATTGGATAAATTTAAATGTAATGTATAAATGTATGTTCATGTTAATTAATTAATTGGAATTAAACAATATTAATTAATCAAATTTATTATTATAGCTAATGTGATAATATATTTTCTTTTGGTTTTTGTTAAATATTATTTTTTTGTTAATTAAATATTAATGTTTTATGTTGTGTTCATTATTATTTATAGTGTTCAGGGTCAGTTTAATAATTTTTGGTATAGGGTAATTTTTTAGGGTTCAGGGTCATTTTTCTGTTCGTGAGTAAAGGTGTATTTAGTGGGATTTGGGACATTTTTAAGTTTGTGGGTAAAGGTGTTTTGAAAGGTTTAAGGGTCAGTTTTCAGTTTGTGGATTAAGGGGTGTTTTTTAATAATCAGTGTCAGTTTTAAGTTCAGGGGTAAAGGTGTATTTTTTGGGGTCAGGGTCAGTTTTTAGTTTGTGGGTAAAGGGGTATTTATAGTGTTTAGGGTCAGTTTTCAGTTTGTGGGTAAAGTGGTATTTATAGGGTTCAGGGTCAGTTTTCAGGTGTTGGGTAAAGGGTTTTTTTGGTTGAGGGTCAGTTTTCAGTTTGTGGGTAAAGGGGTATTTGTACGGTTCAGGGTCAGTTTTCAGTTTGTGGGTAAAGGAGTTTTTTTAAGGTTCAGGGTCAGTTTTCAGTTTTTGGGTAAAGGTGTATTTTTTGGGATCAGGGTCAGTTTTCAGTTTGTGGGTAAAGGGGTATTTCTGGGCTTCTGGGTCAGTTTTCAGTTCTTGGGTAAAGGGGTATTTTTAGGGTTGAGGGTCAGTTTTCAGTTTGTGGGTAAAGGGGTATTTGTAGGGTTCAGGGTCAGTTTTCAGTTTGTGGGTAAAGGAGTTTTTTAAGGTTCATGGTCAGTTTTCAGTTCTTGGGTAAAGGTGTATTTTTTGCAATCAGGGTCAGTTTTCAGTTTGTGGGTAAAGGGGTATTTTTGGGGTTCTGGGTCAGTTTTCAGTTCTTGGGTAAAGGGGTATTTTTTGGGTTGAGGTCCGTTTTTAGTTTGTGGGTAAAGGGGTATTTGTAGGGTTCAGGGTCAGTTTTCAGTTTGTGGGTAAAGGAGTTTTTTAAAGGGTCAGGGTCAGTTTTCAGTTCTTGGGTAAAGGTGTATTTTTTGGGATCAGGGTCAGTTTTCAGTTTGTGGGTAAAGGGGTATTTTTGGGGCTCTGGGTCAATTTTCTGTTCTTGGGTAAAGGGGTATTTTTGGGGTTGAGGGTCAGTTTTCAGTTTCTGAGTAAAGGGGTATTTGTAGGGTTCAGGGTCAGTTTTAAGTTTGTGGATAAAGGGGTATGTGTAGTGTTCTGGGTCAGTTTTGGGATTTGGGGTGAAGGGGTATTTTTAGTGTTTAGGGACAGTTTTGGGTATTTTAGAGTGCTGGTGTATAGTGTAACATAAAACACTTATACATTAAAGCTATTACAGGAAAATACAAAATAATATAACTTTACATTATTAAGTTTTACTTTGATCTAAAAAATATATGTATTAGCATGTTTCCAGACAGTAGCTAGAGTGGAGTTGGAATTCTAATTATTAATTGGTTAGTGTCCAGCACCATCACTGATATTACCTACACTGGAGTTGGATTAATAAATAAACATTGGTCAGTCTCCACCACATTTTATGATATTAGCTTGAGTGGATTAGGAATAGTAAATAATTTTTAGCTAGTGTCCTGCAGCTTCTATGATATTAGCTTGACTGGAGTAGCAATAGGACATATTAAATTGGTCAGTGTGCAGCACATTTGCATACATTTGTTCATTACTGTCTTTTAATATTAAAAAATAATGCAACATGGATGTTTTCAAAAAACTTTATTAAACAATTTTTTCAATTTTTATTGTGTACTACAATACAATCACAAACAAATATAACATAACATTTTTTTGACTTTTAGTATTCACAGAATAACATATTTACATTTATATACATGTTGTCAATAATAAAAATAAATTTGTTTACAACATTCTTTCAGTAAATTTTACATATTCCCATCTGTCACTTACAGTTTCAAGTATTTATATAGAAATACATAAAACAATGATTTGTTATACATTTCTTACATTAATATTTAATAATGTTAATATTAAATATTAATATTATTAAATATATATAAAACATTTTTTTATTTTAACAAGTAACATGACTATTATTACATTTGTTAGAAGAAATTCAAATACAAAATAAAATATTTCTTGGTGTATATTTCAGAAAATTTTGTTTTTACATTAAACATAGAAATCGATTCGGTTGTAAAGGTTATAATTGTATAGGGAAACAATATGTTTAATTATAATATCTGGTATTGCCAAAATATTAGTTAAGCTATTATATACTTTTGTTATAGTTAGAAATTATTAAAAAACACTTTGTAATAATTGATAAAAATAATAATTATTTTAATAATGATTATTATTATTAATTAATAAACATAAACATTCATTTATTATTTTCAAAAATATATACATTCACAGATAAAATAAATACTTTTTTCTGGCCATTGTTTATATAGTAAATTGTTCAAATTGTTATATTAATAACAATAAATAAGTTATATTATTTATCATTATTAATTATTACCATAAACATTTATAATGTTTACTTTAAAATAAACACAAACTTATTCATATAAATATACACAATAACCAAATATTTACATCTTTTATTCAAAGTCTTACATTTTTTTAATATTATTAATATATAATAATTATTATATATTAATTTATATGAAATATATTTATTTTTCTTAAATAAGGAAAATTTTAATGAGTATAGTGTATTAATTTGTTACATTATACATGTGTATGTATTATATTTTTTAAATATTACATTGTATTTTCTATTATCCTTTTACACAAATGGGTTAAGGGGACTACTTTTTTCCCGCGTAAGGTTATTGCGCTCCATTCTGGACTGGAGAAGCTCGCGGTTGGGAGTTGCTACGCGTGGAGAGAGGTAAGGTTATTTTTACCTACAAATTATAAGTAAGTGGTCATGTTTGAGGGTATAATCGAACTTTGTAGTGTTTTTTGGTGTATGTATTAATAGTTTAAGTAGCGTTTGGGTGAAAAGTCTCCGTTATAGATGTGTCGTGCTTTTTTTCCTTCAAGTCTTATTTTAAGTGTTCGGAAATGTCTTCTTACATGGTTAATGTTAATTGTTAGTATATTTACAAATGTGAAGGGGGTATTTGTGGGTGGGTTTCGTTATGTATGTTATTTTATAGGTTTCGGTTCCTCGCATGAAAACTACATGGAAGGAAGCGTGTTTTTTTACGGAGAAACAAATGTTTGAGTTATTATGCTTATATTTTGACATTTACCTCCTATTTTTCGTGTTTGCCAGGAGCGGTTTTAACACTTTTTCTACCTTTTTCGGGTTTTTTTGAGGGTTTCGATTCGGATTGATACATTGATATGCGTGACCGTTTTTTAAAAATTGTGTGTATATCACTTTAAATACTAAAGTGTCCACACTACTGTTTTCGGGATTTCCTGGAGCGTTTTTTTACGTTTTACACTTTATTTTCGGGTTTTTGAGGGTTTCCCATATTGGAATAGTAAGATATTGGATTGGATTGTATGGATTGCTTTTTCATTGATTTCGTCTCTCATCTCCAAAAATTGTAAGTATTTAATTTACAATTTTGATTGGGTGGGAAATGTCGATTTTTAATGTTATGTGTATGTGTGAATAAATTATAAACATTGCTTATTTGTTACGAACTTTTTTCATAATTTTAATAAGTTTGTCAAACAAATATGTATTATTTATAATTGATTATATATGTTTATGATATGTAAATTTTACTATTATTGTAAGAAGACATTCGTATATTTAGTTGACATTTTTATAGTAGACTTTTAGCTATTATTGCCAGGTATTCTAATCCTCTAGTTGTAGGGTATAGTGTGACTTGACTTTGAAGTAGTCGGAACATTTGTTTTGTTTGTTTAGTGAGTTTTGGACCTATTTGTGACACTGATTGTTCCATTCTTAGTTCCTGATAGCTTTGTTCTTTTTTCAAAGCTTCTAGAAGGTTATGGAATGTGGGTTTGCCTCTGTTTGTAGTTGCTTGGAAAGCATTATGCCACCCTTCTACACTGTTGTTTGTTTTAGCCTCTTGGTTTAAAGTACTTAGATAGACATTCCACCAAGGGATTTGGAATTTGGGCTGGCGTCGATGTCCAGATCTGTGCAACCTTCCCACCCAAGTGTCTTCAAAATAGTCCAGTAATGGGGTTAGTTTATCCTCATTCCTCTTGTAATATGCGCTGTCAATTAATAAATTGTAATGTTCAGCTACATCTGTAACAGGGACGTAGGCCAGGGCTATTAACTTTTTAACTTGATAGGCAAAGGTGCTATCTGTAGAGTATAGTATACTTAACGTAGATTTTTGGAGATGCCTCCATATACTCTGATTAAAATGATAATAGCAACCCTGGATTGCTGTGTGGGGAAATGTTCTCAAAATGCTATTAATCATAGCTAATTCGAAATCAATAATTATTTTTTCAGGAAAATAATTATTGATTTCCGTTTTGAGAACATTTAATATTTCGGTGTAAGTGGTTTGCTGTTTGTTGGGTAGCAAACAGTAAATGAAAGGTATGTTAGAATTATGGTATAAACCGTGGATGGAATACAGTTGATAAAAAGGTTTTGGGCAGGGTTTAAATGTTCCATCCATCATCCATTTGGGACACTGTTGGATTTTTCGTAAATTACTTGCAGTTGCAAACATAATTATTCTGTTTGTACTGCTTTCATTATCAAAAAGAATAAATTTATCTTTATTGTGTGTGATGGCCATTTCTGGTGAAATAATAATTTCCTCAAAAGTTGTTGGGTTGGGTTGGGTTGTGCTAGTGAGTCGTTTAGTGTGTGCAATTGTGCGTTTCAGGGAGTCAATAGAGGGTAGTTGACCTGAAGCATGGGCTGGGACTTTTACCAGTTCTTCTTTAAGGATTTGTGTTGTTGGTTTGTCACTTTGTGTGCTAGCACTTTTAATACTTTCTAAAGCATCTCTAATTTCTATTTCTGTGACATTTGGGGGATGATTGTGTTCCCTAGTAAATAGCACATTAGATTCCTCAGTAGTGGCCCTCCCATAACATTTGTTGGAGTAATATTTGGTACACTTCCAAAAAACTTTTCTACCACTTTGTCTTTCCTGATTATACACATAACCCATGTAGCATAATAGTAATTTATTTTTCTGAGACATGACAAATTCTGCACCTTCAGTCATTTTGATTTACTTGTTCTAGGAAAGAGTAGAAAGAAACAAAATCAGAACACATTTTTTTCCTTTTGTGGTGCTAACATCATTATTGATGCATTTATACTTACAGTTAATCAAAGTAGTAGTCACAGAAGCAGAAATGTCTTTTGAAGGATGTTCTTGTATGTATGTCTTTATTTGCTGTTGGTATGAAAATATAGAAAAGCAACGTTAATGTTTACACATAACAAACGTATTTCCTACTCAAATGCAGTTGTCTTTTTTGCTTACTTGTACATTTGATGTAAATATTACATATACTTACTTGTTTAAATAGTAGAGTAGTAGTAATTGCTGGAGTACATCAAGTTAGTACAGGTCTGATCTGTAGAGTAGATAGAAGAAATAAATGCAAAATATTATAATTTTTATATTGAACCATTTGGAAATGGAAAATATTTAAAAGTATACTAACTTCTAAATAAGTCGTTTTCTTTGTTGTAGGTAGAATAGCTGTATGATTTATTCAGAATATCTGTAGAGGAAATATAAAATAGATAACATGTTGTTAAGAACATAGTCTGTGTTATTTTCGGCAGTTTTTGAGAAATGACAAGTATACTTACATTTTTTACAAGGGTATTCTTGTATATTGGTATAGTTTGTGTTGGATGTTTTCATAGGATATGTAGAATAGATGTATGATGTTTTCAGAATATCTGTAGAGGCAATTCAAAATATATAACATGGTGTTAAGAATATAGTTAGCGTTTTTTGTGCCCACTTTTAGACAAATTACAATTATACTTACATTTTTCAGAAGGGTACTCTTGTGTTTTGATATAGTTGATGTTGGATCTTTCAAATGATCTATAGGGAAGATGTAAAAAGCAAGATATGTTGATTCGAAATGTGCAATAATGAAATTGGCTGTTTTATAACAAACACGTCTATACTTACATGTGTAATTAGTGTAGTTTTATCCTTTTTGGTGTAGAAATAGGACAATCTCAGTATATCTGTAAATATAATGTTTTTAAAAATTAAATACTCTTGTAAATTAGTGTTTAAAAACAGCAGTTGGTGTATAACAGAGCATTATTATATACTTACTATCTGATTTTGCACGTGAAGAAATATGACCATGTAATAGGAATTGTGTTGGAGTAGTTTCTATCAGAAATGTAGGAAGAGATGAAAATAAAATAAGTGTAAGACTTAGGAGATGTAAGGAAAATAGTGCACTTCTAATTTAGATTTCTACAAAAATGCTGTGTTACTTACTTGATTAATTAGCTAGTGAGCTGGATCTTTAAAGATGTTTATTCTGCAACAAAATCTTCAGAGTGTTGGCATCTACTTTCCAGAGAGGTAGCAGCAACAAATGGTAGAATGCATGTATCCCTTTTATAGTATATGTATTATGTGTGCTTTGATTTGATTAGTTGTGGGATGTAAGGAAGCATTGTATAGGCTAGTTTGAATTTTTTTTAGTTAATTGGAGTGTTTCTTGATGTGAGAATGGTGGTATGTGGTGATTCCCGCATTAAAGCAGGTTCGTTTTTAAATGAAATATATTTTTATGTGAAAATAAGTAATGAAAATGTTAGTTAAATGCAAAGAATATGTAGAAAATGATAAAATGCATGTAATAGAATGTATAGCAAATGTGGATTAACAGTAATTTTATGTAAGTAACAGGTATTATATGTGAAATGTATTTTGTATAGAGAAATGACTTTTATTGATGATAAAGATGGTATTTTAGAAATGAAAGTGTACAAACATGAACTCGATATTTTTTTTTTTACGATATTTTGGTAGTCTATATTTTTGTAGTCGATATTTTAGTAGTGTTAGGGCTAATTTTATGTCCAACGATATATTTGTAGTCGATATTTATTGAAGCGATATTTATGTATTCGATATAGTTAGTACTCGATATTTTTTACTCGATATTTTTGTAATTTGTGTAATAAGTATAGAAAGTCGATATTTTTGTCGTCGATAATTTGTCAACGATATTTTGGTAAGTCGATAATGTGACCGTCGATAATATTTCAGTGATCCTTCCAGATCATAATATGGAAAACAAAGAACTGCTGTCATGTAAAACCTTTAACTGATATTCCCCCCAAAAAAATCACTCGCTTGTTATTTGCAGGGCAAACTGTGTGGAAAGGGTTTGGTCTGCTATCATCAGAATGACCCATCCTTTGAGAAAGTCACTGCTGAAAGGGTTGTTACCTGAATGGAAGAGAAATTGGTACAGACGTTATATCTCTCAGATCAATACTTTGAAAGAATGAATGGGAATTGAAGTTGTAGTGCTAGAATGGTTCACCTCATCTCCCGGGTCCAGTTCAAGCAGTTAAAATAGTTAACTAGGGATAACTCAAGATTCCATTCTGTTTTCAATACTGTTTATTCTGTATTTGGAACCAGTTGCTATCATCCTTATAATCCCTGGGTTACATTTTACTAACTGCTGATGGCACCCATTTTTATAAGTATTTCATTTCCCAAAGATATTTCTTTACTCTCTAACATCCTGGAAAACATACACAGATTGAATTTAATCACTACTTAAAAATAAACCTTGAAAAATAGAATTTCTATAAATTTCTCCAATGAATTCCAACATTCCTGTACAATTGTGGATTGACTCTGTATGTTCCTTGATTGTAAACCAGCTATTGTGAATAACACCTCATCCAAGGGTATCATCCTCTCCAACAGATTTAACCTTAAAAGACTAGTTGCTACCTTGGCCAGCTTAGGTTACTTAGGGATGTCAGACATTTATTCCTGAACAGGAACTTAAGCTTTAGTTCATTTACTTATTCTTCCCAGATAGACCCTAGCTCTCTTTGGAGCAGTGCTACGTGTGGCTTCACGCTTTGTGTATATGTAAACCATACAAGGACAACCCTGTCTGCCCAAGAGAACAAGTGTAAACCTAAAATATTTTCACAACTTTCCTGTGGGACTCATTTGTAGCCACCCCTCATACTCTTTTAGGGGATTCATTCTTCTTAGCTGGATCTGCTCCTATGATCAGAAAGCTTAAATAGAGTTTTCAAAGTTGATAACATTTAAGAAAAAGAAGTAACTAGAAGCCAATTTGCTATACATGTTGGACATTGTTGACATGGGCAGTGAAAAACGTTTTTCCAAGATGTTAGTGAGGGGTCTTGACATCAATTATTGAAGGAAACGTGCCTTATTTATTATATAACCAACCTCCTATTACCTTATTATTTCTGAGAAATTATTGTCTAAAACATGTTATTCAAAATGAACCTTGTATATTTATTTTAAGTTTTTATCTTCTTTTTCAAACTAAGGATCGCATGGGTTACTATGTCACAGACGTGATGGATATCTTGTCTGCCTTACTATAAGTGCATTACATCCTATGGCCTTGCAGTTGGTGGACGGGATATTCATCAAGCTTGTTATGGAGTAACCCAACTGCCACATTGTAAATCAGGCCCTAAGTTTCAAATATGCATTTCATCAACATTTAAACAAGATGAAAAACTCTATTTAAATTCACAGTCTTTTCAAGCAATTTGGTTATATTAAACTGTAGCCACAATTCTTCACTGTATCTCATTTAATTGTTACTAAACAACTGCTCCATGCAATAAATACCTTGGTCTTTTAAGAAGTTCAGTTTAACACTCTTTCCTTAAACGTAAGCATCTTATTCAGATAAATAAACCATGCAAATTGTTAAACCATTCTGACCTAACACTCCAGGTTTTTAAACTGAAATATACATTTCAAAACTCTACTGTACCTGCACGATTTTAACATCTGTTACTCCATCTTACAACTAGGCAAGATCATCCTCAGAGATAATCAAGTTATACATTGGCCTACTGATTGCAATGATGTGTCTAAGTAATGAAACAAGATTCTGTTTGCCTAGATAATTTTGGGAAATTTCAGATGTGTTCTTTAAGAAACCTTTATCTTAATTACTTATTAGTGAAAGTCCTATGCAAGTTTTCTAAAGAGAACAGTAAATTTACAGGCACTAAGTCTCCAAGCACATAAATCATATCCATCTATTAAAGGAAGTACAGATCTTTGTGTTAAAGCTTGCTTTTGGTGCTATCCTCTCCCCTTCTACTTTTGGTAGGAGATTTTCCAGAAATGTTCCATGCTGTCTAATTTACGTGTCTGAGAGACCTTTCAGCTTTAGGGTGGTCTTCCTCACAACATTTTATCTGTTTCCTCTATTTTTTTGCTGAAATTAATTTTGGTTGACATTGGGACTTGGTGCACTTTACCACTACTGACCAATGCTAATGTGTTCGTGCTCACTCCCCTAAACATGGTATAATTGGTTTATACTTGATTGGTACATTTAATTTACTTATAAATCTCTTGTAGTATGGGATACCATATACTCAGTGCATGTAAAGTAAATGCTTGTAGTGAGCCTGCAAAAACAACAGGTGATGGACCGAATGAGGATCAATGTCACACATTCAACCCAGTCAAAAGATCTGGGTCCTAATCCATCGTTTTTTTGCACTCCACACCACCCTGGGTTAGACAATGGCGATATGCAAATCAGCTCTGACCCTGTGCCCCATGGGAACAGTCCAGTCCGAACTACAAAAGCCATGTCCTTCCCAGAACGGAATCAAGCATCCGAGGACCGGACCGGTTTCGAGGTAACACCTCTCATCAGCCCGGCTAGCTTGACTCCAGTGGTGTGGAGTGCCTGGGACCCACGTCTGGGCATCCCCAGTACACTTATAGCGGAATTGCAAAAACAACAGGTGATGGACCGAATGAGGATCAATGTCACACATTCAACCCAGTCAAAAGATCTGGGTCCTAATCCATCGTTTTTTTGCACTCCACACCACCCTGGGTTAGACAATGGCGATATGCAAATCAGCTCTGACCCTGTGCCCCATGGGAACAGTCCAGTCCGAACTACAAAAGCCATGTCCTTCCCAGAACGGAATCAAGCATCCGAGGACCGGACCGGTTTCGAGGTAACACCTCTCATCAGCCCGGCTAGCTTGACTCCAGTGGTGTGGAGTGCCTGGGACCCACGTCTGGGCATCCCCAGTACACTTATAGCGGAATTGCAAAAACAACAGGTGATGGACCGAATGAGGATCAATGTCACACATTCAACCCAGTCAAAAAATCTGGGTCCTAATCCATCGTTTTTTTGCACTCCACACCACCCTGGGTTAGACAATGGCGATATGCAAATCAGCTCTGACCCTGTGCCCCATGGGAACAGTCCAGTCCGAACTACAAAAGCCATGTCCTTCCCAGAACGGAATCAAGCATCCGAGGACCGGACCGGTTTCAAGGTAACACCTCTCATCAGCCCGGCTAGCTTGACTCCAGTGGTGTGGAGTGCCTGGGACCCACATCTGGGCATCCCCAGTACACTTATAGCGGAATTGCAAAAACAACAGGTGATGGACCGAATGAGGATCAATGTCACACATTCAACCCAGTCAAAAGATCTGGGTCCTAATCCATCGTTTTTTTGCACTCCACACCACCCTGGGTTAGACAATGGCGATATGCAAATCAGCTCTGACCCTGTGCCCCATGGGAACAGTCCAGTCCGAACTACAAAAGCCATGTCCTTCCCAGAACGGAATCAAGCATCCGAGGACCGGACCGGTTTCGAGGTAACACCTCTCCTCAGCCCGGCTAGCTTGACTCCAGTGGTGTGGAGTGCCTGGGACCCACGTCTGGGCATCCCCAGTACACTTATAGCGGAATTGCAAAAACAACAGGTGATGGACCGAATGAGGATCAATGTCACACATTCAACCCAGTCAAAAGATCTGGGTCCTAATCCATCGTTTTTTTGCACTCCACACCACCCTGGGTTAGACAATGGCAATATGCAAATCAGCTCTGACCCTGTGCCCCATGGGAACAGTCCAGTCCGAACTACAAAAGCCATGTCCTTCCCAGAACGGAATCAAGCATCCGAGGACCGGACCGGTTTTGAGGTAACACCTCTCATCAGCCCGGCTAGCTTGACTACAGTGGTGTGGAGTGCCTGGGACCCACGTCTGGGCATCCCCAGTACACTTATAGCGGAATTGCAAAAACAACAGGTGATGGACCGAATGAGGATCAATGTCACACATTCAACCCAGTCAAAAGATCTGGGTCCTAATCCATCGTTTTTTTGCACTCCACACCACCCTGGGTTAGACAATGGCGATATGCAAATCAGCTCTGACCCTGTGCCCCATGGGAACAGTCCAGTCCGAACTACAAAAGCCATGTCCTTCCCAGAACGGAATCAAGCATCCGAGGACCGGACCGGTTTCGAGGTAACACCTCTCATCAGCCCGGCTAGCTTGACTCCAGTGGTGTGGAGTGCCTGGGACCCACGTCTGGGCATCCCCAGTACACTTATAGCGGAATTGCAAAAACAACAGGTGATGGACCGAATGAGGATCAATGTCACACATTCAACCCAGTCAAAAGATCTGGGTCCTAATCCATCGTTTTTTTGCACTCCACACCACCCTGGGTTAGACAATGGCGATATGCAAATCAGCTCTGACCCTGTGCCCCATGGGAACAGTCCAGTCCGAACTACAAAAGCCATGTCCTTCCCAGAACGGAATCAAGCATCCGAGGACCGGACCGGTTTCGAGGTAACACCTCTCATCAGCCCGGCTAGCTTGACTCCAGTGGTGTGGAGTGCCTGGGACCCACGTCTGGGCATCCCCAGTACACTTATAGCGGAATTGCAAAAACAACAGGTGATGGACCGAATAAGGATCAATGTCACACATTCAACCCAGTCAAAAGATCTGGGTCCTAATCCATCATTTTTTTGCACTCCACACCACCCTGGGTTAGACAATGGCGATATGCAAATCAGCTCTGACCCTGTGCCCCATGGGAACAGTCCAGTCCGAACTACAAAAGCCATATCCTTCCCAGAACGGAATCAAGCATCCGAGGACCGGACCGGTTTCGAGGTAACACCTCTCATCAGCCCGGCTAGCTTGACTCCAGTGGTGTGGAGTGCCTGGGACCCACGTCTGGGCATCCCCAGTACACTTATAGCGGAATTGCAAAAACAACAGGTGATGGACCGAATGAGGATCAATGTCACACATTCAACCCAGTCAAAAGATCTGGGTCCTAATCCATCGTTTTTTTGCACTCCACACCACCCTGGGTTAGACAATGGCGATATGCAAATCAGCTCTGACCCTGTGCCCCATGGGAACAGTCCAGTCCGAACTACAAAAGCCATGTCCTTCCCAGAACGGAATCAAGCATCCGAGGACCGGACCGGTTTCGAGGTAACACCTCTCATCAGCCCGGCTAGCTTGACTCCAGTGGTATGGAGTGCCTGGGACCCACGTCTGGGCATCCCCAGTACACTTATAGCGGAATTGCAAAAACAACAGGTGATGGACCGAATGAGGATCAATGTCACACATTCAACCCAGTCAAAAGATCTGGGTCCTAATCCATCGTTTTTTTGCACTCCACACCACCCTGGGTTAGACAATGGCGATATGCAAATCAGCTCTGACTCTGTGCCCCATGGGAACAGTCCAGTCCGAACTACAAAAGCCATGTCCTTCCCAGAACGGAATCAAGCATCCGAGGACCGGACCGGTTTCAAGGTAACACCTCTCATCAGCCCGGCTAGCTTGACTCCAGTGGTGTGGAGTGCCTGGGACCCACGTCTGGGCATCCCCAGTACACTTATAGCGGAATTGCAAAAACAACAGGTGATGGACCGAATGAGGATCAATGTCACACATTCAACCCAGTCAAAAGATCTGGGTCCTAATCCATTGTTTTTTTGCACTCCACACCACCCTGGGTTAGACAATGGCGATATGCAAATCAGCTCTGACCCTGTGCCCCATGGGAACAGTCCAGTCCGAACTACAAAAGCCATGTCCTTCCCAGAACGGAATCAAGCATCCGAGGACCGGACCGGTTTCGAGGTAACACCTCTCATCAGCCCGGCTAGCTTGACTCCAGTGGTGTGGAGTGCCTGGGACCCACGTCTGGGCATCCCCAGTACACTTATAGCGGAATTGCAAAAACAACAGGTGATGGACCGAATGAGGATCAATGTCACACATTCAACCCAGTCAAAGTCCTCGGATGCTTGATTCCGTTCTGGGAAGGACATGGCTTTTGTAGTTCGGACTGGACTGTTCCCATGGGGCACAGGGTCAGAGCTGATTTGCATATCACCATTGTCTAACCCAGGGTGGTGTGGAGTGCAAAAAAACGATGGATTAGGACCCAGATCTTTTGACTGGGTTGAATGTGTGACATTGATGCTCATTCGGTCCATCACCTGTTGTTTTTGCAATTCCGCTATAAGTGTACTGGGGATGCCCAGACGTGGGTCCCAGGCACTCCACACCACTGGAGTCAAGCTAGCCGGGCTGATGAGAGGTGTTACCTCGAAACCGGTCCGGTCCTCGGATGCTTGATTCCGTTCTGGGAAGGACATGGCTTTTGTAGTTCGGACTGGCCTGTTCCCATGGGGCACAGGGTCAGAGCTGATTTGCATATCGCCATTGTCTAACCCAGGGTGGTGTGGAGTGCAAAAAAACGATGGATTAGGACCCAGATCTTTTGACTGGGTTGAATGTGTGACATTGATCCTCATTCGGTCCATCACCTGTTGTTTTTGTAGTGAGCCTGCAGCACCTACTGTGCCATCCACTTAAATAGCACCTCAAAGCATACACCAGGCCTTCTATTGAAGCCTGAATGCAGTTTTAAACTGCCAATTCGACTTGGCAACATAGCCCCCTTGCCAAACCTTAAACTCCTCTTTTATTGCATATAAGTCATCCCTTAGGTAGGCCTTTTATTGCCATAGGGAAAGGTGTATTGTAATTAAAAGTTTGGATGTGTACTTTTATATTTTACATGTCCTTGTAGTGAAAAACTCCTAAATTCATTTTTCGCAACTGTGAGGACTACCTGTCCCATAGGATAACACTGTGCTGCCTTATTATTTTTAATAAGTGCTACCTTTGATTTGGGACAGATGGGCATTTCATGTTTGGTATCTATGAAATTGCAATTAAAAATACTCTTTAATAGTAAATTCAGATTTTAAATTACAATTTTAAAAATGGAACTTTTAGATAGCCACCATCCACAAAGTCTTCATGACAATTTGCCTTATGGAAAATTTCTTCGAGTGAGGCACAATTGTTCAGAAAAAAGTTTAAAAAATGTCATGGCAAAGCTCTGATGGACAAACTAAAAAACAAGGATATCCTAAAAAAATGTTAAATAACTATGAAACGTGGTTGGTGGACCCGAGAGAGACTCTTTTGGAAAAGACGAAATATAAAGCCATGTCAGAACACATGTTTGCATATCTACATTTTGTCCTAAAACTAACCAATTCAAACAAATCATCAGACAGAATTGGCATTTGATGGAAAAATTAGATAAATCTCTTGTCAAAACACTTTTTGCACTAAAGAAAGAACAGACCATCGGGAGCCAATTGATTCGTGCCTACACACCACTACCATCTATAAAGGACAATCTTAGGCAACCCTGGAATCTCACACCTTTGGAGGAACATTTTTAGTGTGCCACATGATTTTGCTGTCACTAAACTATTGAAGGTTCAATTTTCCAGCATAACAGCAACAAATGGACACATACTATACTTTTTAGTAACAGAGCGCGCTACAAAAGCCTCTATAATAATAATAATAAAATATTGTACAACTGTAAAACCAAAGACGTTGTTTATGCAGTGAAATGCCATTGTGAACATCTGTACATTGTTTAAATCAACCAAGAAATCCTTCAAAGGATCATACACCATAAATCACGTTTTTTTATGAATTGAGAGCTTTGTTTGAAAGACTTGGGATTCAAAGGCCATGCAGAGATCATATATGAGAAAAAGATTTCAAGTTATCCTGTTGTGAGTATTGATTTGGAATTACTTTAAGGTTAATGCCTGGTGTATTAGCATCTTTAGATAAGTTGGCCCGTGTGTTTGTTTCAGGTAAAATCATGAGTAGAACAAAGATTTCATGCCTTTCAAGTTGCTAAATAAAAGTCAAGTATTATGAGGTAAATCCAGTGGCAGCTGTACAACTGTTGACAATAAAGTATAGCAGACCCACTTTACTAATTATAAAGTAGTGATTTATTTATTCTTAATTTCTATATTTATTTTAGAGTGGATAACAGTTATGAGTCCAGAGGAGAACCCAAAAACAAGTAACAAATTCGAAACGGGTTGATAGACATCTGTGCACCCAACGTGCAAAGTAGTGACACTGGCAATCAGGCCAGAAAGGAATGTACAGTGGGGTTATAACAATTCTGGTAATAGTAGCCTTGCCAAGGATGGGTTGCACTGCCCATTCATCAGGAGCAAACCAATTTATTGTAGTGTTATGTGAAAGTAGTTTTTTTGCTCGTGCTTGGGAAAGGTAAAATTCAGTACTGATTGAGTTTTGTACAGATTGTGTGTTTTTGTCTTTTTTTTAATGGTTGGAAAATGTTATTTTCTCAATTCTATTTGCATCCTCTGTCGTAGATATAATTGTATATCAGATGGGATAAGTTTGGCTGATGATGGCTAAAAACCCGAAACCGGTCCTAGGATGCTTGTTTCCAGTCCAGGACCTGGCTTGGCAGTTTGGGCTGGACTGTTCCCATGGGGCACAGGGTCAAGACTGATTTGCATATGGCTGAGTTCAAACTGGAATGACATGGTGAGCAAATAAACGATGCATTTAGGCCCAGATCTCTGTACTGGGGTGAATGTATGACATTATTCTACATTCTGTCCATCAACTGTTATTTTTGCATATGTGACCTATTCCCATCATCTATTTGTATTTATATGATTAAGATGTGGCATTGCTCATTATCTTGTAGCTTTCCCTACTATGCGATTCACCCACCTGAAGATATGCCATGTCCATGTGACAACAGGAGTAAGCAGAGTACAATGCATTTTTTGCTATTTTGTAATTTTTATAAAATGTTTAGATGTTTTTATCTGAAGCCTCTTTTTCTCACCCGTCATATCAGGTCACATAAAGAAGCATTGAAATTCTTGGTGACATTGGGTGATCTCTTGTCTTGTTAATGTGTTGCCCAGTTTATCCTGAAAGCTATTAAAATGAGAAAATCTATGAGTATCTAGCAGAAAGGAAATGACATGATTCATGGAATTTTAGAACATTAGTATTAGATTTTCTTATGTGTAATTTTTATGGCTTTATTTTTTGGTGATGTACTAATATGAACTTGGATGTATGGTTTCCACACAAGAATTGAAATTATTTTATTAATTTGATTGTACCTATTTACTAAACACGTTTTTTCTTTGTATGATGTACTTTTATGACTATCTTTTGATAGATAAATAAAGAACGAACGATTAATTACGAATGAATTGACATGATTTATGATTAAAAATAAGTGGTGTCTACTTTTATTAAGTATAGAGAGCATGAAGTAAATTAAGTGTGTGAAAAAGGTATGTCAGTGTTGATATTGTTTGGTTTTGAGACTTTTAGAAAGTTGGCATTTCCCTGTCCTCAGTCATTTGGTGCCTTCAACCTGTGCTAGGTCTCATGACTGGGTGTAGTTGGAAGTTAGAGTTTGTGCATTCCTCCTGGACTGTCACACAGTAGAGGGAATAGGTGTGCCTGAATGGGGCATCTGATGGCAGGATGGGGCGGAGCTGGGCACAGCTCCACTTACAACTGAATAGGTTGTGCTCTGCCTTCACTCAAAGGGCCTGTCACCAATGCATTGTTCCTGCAGCCTGCTTGGAGCCAGGGCTGGGGAATCTGGAAAATCCAGGCCCTTCAAAGAGAAATGTCTAGAAACTTCTACTTAAAAGAAGGCACTGGGTATAAAAATATGACCCTTAGACCCACTCTTCAGTTCACTTTCTGGCCCTTCAGAAAGACTCTCAGAGGACTGCCTACTGCTGTCGCCTGCTGTAAACTCCACAGGACTACTTTACTGCACCTAGAGGGTCTGCTTTTTTTCCTGGAGCCTGCCTTGAACCCAGAGACCTGCCCTGCTGCTTGAGCCCTGTTTCATTTCCTGAACCCAGGACTATCAGAGAGACTTTAAGGGCAAGTTTGCTTGTCTCCTGATTAGAGTCACAGGATATTACAGGATTCAACCATCTTCGACCTGCACCTGGACCTAGCCCTCAAAGTGGTGCCCCTTCAGTCCTGGGCCCTTGGTAATGGTGATAAATGTGCCCAGATAGTCAAAATCCAAAACATGGGACTTAGAAAATGTTTGGCTAAAACAGCTCTGAGAACTGAATAAAGACTGGGACCAGCCTGCTTGTCTATCCAACCACGGTGCATTGCTGGTCAGCCGAACTTTTCGGCAGCTACCTCTACATTCTTCTCTGCAGCAGCAAATCCTGTTCAGTTTTCCTTCTCCAAAGGGGGATCTGGCCTCTTGGAACTCTCTTCAGCTACAGACTCCTGGCTCGTCCAACTGGAGATTTTCAACTTCCAATAAAGTGACTAAGTCCGAACATAGACATCTTCACAGCAACTTCATTCAGCAGGTCCCCAACAACGATCTTGCCTCCTCGGACACCGCCTGCAGCTTTGCCCTGCTGAAATTTACCTTCGCAGAACTTTTTCTTTCAAATTTCACATCCCAGTCAAACAACAGCCCAATTTCTCAGAGTGTCTCTCTACCGGGTTTGTGATTATTTAAGTTGAACTTTTTGTTCATTCGTGCTAGTGGTGCTGGGATTGATGTTTTTACTACATCTGCACAAAGTCTTCTTTGATTACATTTAAATTTGATACATATAAGCACATCCTTCCTAGCTGGTTCCCTAGTTGAGCTAGACGTAGCAGCAAAGTACTGCCACTCCTGCCCATGTTCCACATTGTTCAGTCATTCATATGTTAGTACTACAACTTCAAAACATGGGACCATTCTTATTTCCCTCAAACTCCTATTAAGCCAGAGGCAAGAAAATCGGTTATCTTTACCTTGACTAATGCTATATCAATTCATAGCAAATGCCCCATTCCATTAAGAGTCACACAGACAGCAGTAACTTCCTTATTCTCTTTAGTTCTTTTGAAGGTATTTATATTCACTACACTATATGTGTGGTATTTGATGATATAGATACAACAAGCATTTACAATGCAACGGTCTCGCCTTTGCAAAAGTTAGAGCTGTTGGCATTGTAAATGGCAATTTTTTCTCTATGTGTTGTTTTTGAAAACAGATAAATAATTGGCATTGCCATTTACAATGACAATAGCTTAATCTCTCGCAAATGTTAATGTTAATGTTAATGTTAAAGGACATTTATTTAGCGCACTGTCACCATGAGTTTCCTGGCGCTGAGGGATACTAAGATGAGCAGTGAGAGTTTAGTGAGGGTGGGAGAAGAGCAACGTTTTTAAGGATTTCCTAAAAGAGAGAAGGGAAGAAGAAGTCTTGAGTGAAAGTGGGAGAGAGTTCCACAGCTTAGGGGCCAGGTGAGAGAAACTGCGACCACCGGATCTGGTGAGTTTGAAACGAGGGACGACTAGGAGCTGGAGGTGGGTGGACCTCAGGGTACGGGGGGGGCAATAGGGAGTGATCAAGGACTTCAGGAAAGCAGGGGAGGGACCGGTGAGAGCCTTGAAGACCAGGCAGTGGACCTTGAAAGCAATTCTTTCATTGACTGGTAGCCATGTGATGTAGTGAATAGTTGTAGTAGAGTTAGTAGTAGATAGAGCGAGTAGTATAGTGATTTGAGAGTAGAGAGTAGTAGAGAGTGAGTAGTATAGAATGAGTAGTAGAGAAGTAGAGAGTAGTGGTGAGTCGAGTAGTAGAGAGCAGTAGAGCGAGTAGTATAGAGTTAGTAGAGTTGTAGATAGTAGAGAGTGATTAGTAGAGTGTCAGTAGAGAGTAGTAGAGAGTGAATAGTAGAGTGAGTAATAGTATGTATGTATGTATGTATAGGCATTTATATAGCGCACTACTTACCCGGAGGGTCCCAAGGCGCTTCGACTGCTGTGAAACCCTTCCTGGCTTCCCTGAGAGATGGTCCCTTAATGGGTATCTCCAGGGTGAGACCAGGCATCCCCGGCGGTCTGGTGGGGCCGTTAGTGAAGATGAGGCAAGCTAATGCCCAGAGTTGCCGAGTGTGATCGCTGATCAGAGTGGGCACCGAGGCGAGAGAATTATCGAGTCCGCTGACCCTGGTCCAGAAACCTGCCGCGCCGGGAATCGAACCCTGGTCCCGGGCCGTCCTCTGCTCTCGGGTCTGCCGCCTCTAACCAGTGAGCCACACACACCTCATAGTGAGTAGTAGAGTGGAGGGTGGAGTTGGAGGGTGGAGTTGGAGGGTAGAGTTGGAGGGTAGAGTTGGAGGGTAGAGTTAGAGGTTGGAGTTTGAGGTTGGAGTTGGAGGGTGGAGTTGATGGGTGGAGTTGATGGATGGAGTTGATGGGTGGAGTTGATGGGTGGAGTTGATGGGTGGAGTTGAAGGGTGGAGTTGAAGGGTGGAGTTGGAGTTATAGGGTGGAGTTGTAGAGTGGAGTTGTAGAGTGGAGTTTGAGTTGGAGGGCGGAGTTGGAGGCAGTTTTTCCCTGTGGAAATCCCTCTGAGTTTTACCTGAATAAATGTTTCTGTGTTCTGTTGCCCACCACGTGTGATATCGATTCTGTTGCACGCACCAGTGTAAAGATGAGTCATTATTACCGGTAAAGAGGGGGAGGGGCGGAGCGGGAGGGCGAGAGGAGGTTTCCCAGGTATTTCAACAAACACGTGCATCAACGCCTCGTGACAAACAACTGGAGAGGAACCGGGTGCTATTAATTACCCCTCGGAGCTATTTTCAATCCCCACCACAATATGCCTCCTTACTGCTCTGATTAATAGGAGCTGACGGAAAGCCTAATGGGGCGATGGACAAGACAGCAAAGATGAAAAGAGGACAGGCCACGGACCAAAGAGGCTGGGGTGTGGCTAACAAAAGTACAGTTGGGCGCAGTAGCACCAGAGCATTTTCTTTTGTCTATTCCCTGCGTGTGCTTCACTTCAAAAACGTTAGCTCTTTTAATTGGATCCTGTACATAAAGTATGCAAAAAAACATTCAACGCCCATGAACAATGAATACATATAAAACCTGCTGATAACACAGATCCAAGCATCAAGGTTTGCGAAATAAACCTCTTTCAATAAAGCAACAATGAAAATAGTTCAGGTCTGCCAAAAGTATAACTCACACAAATCAAAAACCAACATGAACAGCTAGCTTCTTACAAATAAAACAAGACGGGCAGAGAAAGTGGAGACACAGAGTAGAGGCGCTGAGAGGGAGAGCTTTGCCGTGAAATGGATCCAAAAAAAAAAAAAGCTTGAGAGTGGTGCGCACGCGCGTCACTGCAAGCATATGTCTTCAATTATTGCGTCCGTCACGGCCATGATAATTGAAGACATATGGGTTTTGGTGCGCGTAACAGACACCAATAGGCCATAGGCGAAGCTATGCTACCGTCTATGGCCTATTGCGTGTTCTGTTAAAAAACAGCACGCACGAAAAGCCCAATCAAAATGGACCTTGGAAATAACACACACGAGCTGTGTGGAATTTTACGGGTCCATTTTTGAAACCCCATCAAAAGGGCTCGCTTTGCGTGCCCTAAAAATGCATACATGTTCAACAGTAAATACATCAGGAGTGATTGGGACACTCTGAAGACCGCTAACTCTTCCACAGGTCTCAGTAACGTTTAATTCACAGTCTCACTAACGCAGAATTGAAACATTTTCAATATTATTTACAACAAAGCCACTTGCTACTCATTTATCTTACACAGCTAACAGCCATTGACAAAGCCAATAGTCAGTTGCTGTGTTATATTTAATGCAATAACAATGCAATCAAAGAAAGCTCAGAGGAACCAAAATACTGATCTAGAGACACACTATAGGAATCACAGAATGTTTGTATAGTTGCGGAAGGCATGCCCTGATTACAACCCTCTCCCCTCACACAGGCATACTTTTTTATCCCGCTTAAAGCCCTGCATTAGTGGAATTTAAAACAAACATATATGTCCTGATGAGGAGGTGCTTTAACTTTGATTTGGAGCTAAAAACGCCCTTTGTCGATGTTGATTTGTAGACATTATTTCTATTGACTGGACTGGTGCCATAATCCTACTATTGGAATCAAATACTGCATAAGTGTAGTGACAGTTAGAAGTGGTGTAAAGGTGTTGTAAATGCATGTAAACAATAGTTGTAGAATAATACTAGAAGGATGCCTCCACCCATTAAGTCAATAGGTAGTTTTCATCAGCATTTCTCATTCACATATTTTTAATAGTAGGTGCTTGCTTCGAGAGAAAACAACTTTAGCTTAATCGCGGCCATCATTTAGAACATCTCAGTTAACTACACAACGTATAAAACGATTAACAATTTCCACAAGACCTACAGTTCCCCACCTCCAGGGGCCAAGATAAGTATCCAACTTTCCACGTACATACAGCATTAGCACGATGCGATATAGGACGCACACGCACGCGTAGCAAAATCCAGCCTCAATGTTCATGTTTCCATATTCTGACAGGAACACATAAAAAATCAACCCCCACCCACATGCAGCACGTGTACTGACTTGGATTTATACGGCCCCGCCAAGGATTGCTTTGAACCACAACTCCCCGCTTTCTCGCACCAGTTCTCCAGCATCTCCTTAATGGCGTTGGCTGGTCTCTGGATCACTTCTCCAACGGCGATGGGGTTCAAACTGTCTCATCCAGCCGTCGGATAACCCCAGCCATGGGTGCCATGGCCCCACAGAGCTAAACGAGGAGGTCTCGCCTGCTGACCACCTCACAGCAACAGCACAAGCCTTTCACCAGCGCTGGATGTTTACAGCGACCTCACTACCATCGGAACACCGCCATTGGATAGAAAGAAGAAACACAAACAAGCTGCGATGAGATGTGCCGGAAGTTCGAGAACGTCATGCCGTTGTGGGGCGGGACTTCCGTATTCTGAAGCCCGTGGCTCCAATGCCTGAGGGAGAGCCGCCGCAGAGCCTGCAGCAGTCCGGAGTGGTGCCAATGCGGTGAGTGGAGTGGGGGGGTCTCTGTATGTGTGTGTGTGCATGTGTGCGTGTGTGCGTGTGTGTGTGGGTGTGTGTGTATGTGTGTGTGTATGCGCATGTGTGTGCCTTCGGCCGGCCTAAGTACGCTGTGTGTGCGCGCGCCGTTTATAGCGTAAGCGCGTCCACAGACCCTGGTAGGCTCGTGCACCACTCTGTCTCCCTTGAGAGACAACTCAGCGACAATAGGTCTCGAGAGCGAGACCTAAAAAAGGACCGGTGCATTCGTAGGTGAGGGGGAATCCATTGTCCAATTCTATACCAGCTCCAGCTCACAGTAAATAATGCAAATGATGTATATCAGATTGTGACACTTTACCTTGGAGCAAGTATTTTTTTGATGGTCTCATGAGAACAGAATGCATTACGTATTATACGCTGGATCTAATGCTGGGCCTGGAGGGCAACTGCCTAACATATTTGCCATTCGTAACTAGTCAATAATGCATAAAGATGAATTCAGGCTTTGATCTTGAAAGAAATTACATAAAAAGAGAACTGGAGAAAACAAAGGCAAACGGTTCATTAAGTGAAACTATGGACCTCATTTACAAGCCGATTGCACAATCGGTCAAGCACTTTAGATGCACAGGCGGCGCAGTGTGCCTGCCTATATTTAGAAGGCCATGTAAAGTCACCATGCGTGACATTTCATGATCTTGTAAATATGGGCCCCTTTCACGCATTACTCTACTTGAAAGGGGTGTTCCATGGGTGTTGCTGTGGTTATTCCCATGCAACATCCATGGAACCTGACACATTTCCAGATTTACAATGTGTCGTAAACCTGGGAATGCGCCAGAATCCTATGCCTCCCCAAGGGAGGCATAGGAGTGGACCAACAAGGAGAAAACCTTTTATTTCTCCTCACTTTTATCAATTTCTATGTGTGCTGCACACATAGAAGGAACAAAATACCATTAATTTTTGTTTTTGTGCAGGAAGGTGTCCCTTCCTGTTACATAAAAAAATCATCTCTGCAGCGTAGGCAACCTTGCACCATGGTGCAAGGGTGTCTGGATTGGTGCACAGCTGCCGTTTGTGCACCGGCGCAGAGGAAGAGGACAGGAATGAGGCATATCTTGTAGATACTGCATATTCCTGCATTTCTATCTTGACGCAAGGCAGTGTGGCAGGAAGGCTTACTGCAAAGCCGTGCATCAAAATATATTAAATGAGGTCCTATGTGTCTGTTCATATCTTTATCTATATATACCACAGCTTACATATTTTGCATAGTGCAACTGTGTATCATATAGATGGTGCAATATGTGCTCTAGTATGTCTGTGTTAGTTTGCATTGGTGCCAGTGAAATGTATTGCTGATATTTGTTCTAATATACGGGCTGTGAAAAGTGTTATTTTGGCATCGGTCAGTCTAAATATCATTTTTCAACTTCTGGAAAAGTTGGTGCAAAATGTCGGAAACCCAGATACAATGCATGTATTGTGTCATATGCTGCACTGTTCTCAGTTACAAATTTGCACTTATGTCACCCCATGTATAACCGAAGTTTACTTAGCAGTATATCTATTAAACCTTTATTTGTAGCTAGTAATCCTTGCTTATGGTGTTCGCAATTGTAATAAGTATAATGTCTTGACATTTCCCACTCCTTATATACACTATTTTGCTGAAGCGGTGTATGAGATACAACCTCCATGGAAGTGAATGTTTACCTTAATATTACTTCTGACATGGATTGGTAGCTCTAAATGCACCGTATCCCAGTTCAAGGCATTGCCTTAAGTATTATCAGAACTGCTATTATTTACATGTTTTATTTACAAACCCATAAAACAAATATGTAGTCAGTACAATCACCATTAAAGGCAAATCATTTATTGACTTACCTATAACTTTGGCGTCGTTTGACCAATCTTCATGAAATTTTCCCCAAAAAAGTGTCCAAGTAGGTTTAGTTTGCCATGGAAAGTTTGGGGGTGATCCGTGCAGTGGGGCCCGAGAAATTGGGGCACAAAAAAGGGTGTATTTATAATGTTAATTCCCATACGAACTTGTTGTCGAACCTACAGCCTGAACCGCTGGACGGAATTACAACAAATTTGGCAGAAAGGTAGATGTTGCTAGTAGTTTATGAGGCATTTAGGCTGAAAATTATAGATATATCTCTGGCCACTGATATTTCTTGATTATTCGTGGATGCGTGTGTCATCAGGAATGCTGTGATTGGGCAAGACGCAACCAGAACAGAACATTGCGACCACCATTTTATCTTTCAGGAATGGTTCCTGTGCTGAAAATTTGTGTGAAAGCTAACATAAGGTGTCAGGGTAGAGAAACTCTGACCTCATGTTTGAGAAATGGGTGTGTTAGTGACACAAGTTATGTGTTCAAAATTGTTTTTTTAACTTGCAGGTGATATTTGCGATACTGTCACGATCTTCAGTGCAGCCCCCCATGTACCGTCGCAGGGACATTGCAAATATTGCAAAGTCATTGCAAACATTAGTGAAAATATCTTTAGAAAAACATATATATATATATATTTGTATACACTCGCCAGTCACTGTCACACACTCATGTATGCACTCACATACCCACTCAGATACTCATGCACTCACTCACATACACATGATATGATATGATTTGATAAAGAGATTTGTACAGCGCACGTTCACCAACGGCTTCCTGACGCTTTAGGACAGACCAGGGGCTAAGCTGCAAGGAGGGGACACTTAATCAAATGCCTGGGAAAACAGCCAAGTCTTTAAGACTCTCCTGAATAAATGGTAAGAAGGGATGAGATGAAGATCAGGATGGAAGGAGTTCCATAGATGAGGAGCTTGAAAGGCAAATCTTAGCCCCCCAAGCCTTTTCTGTTTGAAAGGGCAGGTGGATAACAGATTAGAGCCAGACGAGCGCAGGACTCGGGAAGGAGTATATCGGTGAAGACAAGAGGCAATGAAGGCTGGGCCTTGATGGATAAGGGCCTGGTAGGTCAGGCAGCCCACCTTGAAGAGGCTGCGCTGGACTACAGGGAGCCAGTGCAGGCTCCTCAGGAGAGGTTTAACAGAACTGGTCCTTGGCTGCCGAAAGACCAGTCTGGCTGCTTGATTTTGGATAAGTTGGAGTTGATGAGACTGATAGAGGGGGATGCCAATATACAATGAGTTCACGTAGTCGATACGGGACATCACTAGACCCAGCGTGGCTTGAACTAAGGCATCATGAGTAAGGAATCAGCTGATCTTTCTGATGCGGCGAAGATGAAAAAAACAGGCCGACATCACAGATTTAATTCGAAGTTTCATGGACAGATCCTTACTAATGGTAACTCCAAGGCTCTTGACCGAGGTCACCGGACAGGGAGCACTGCCCAGCGCGCGGCCAGAAATTAGAGTTCCAAGGGTTGCCCGGGGGTCCAGTGAGCACCAGCTCAGTCTTATCTGGATTTAGTTTGAGCTGATTCGCATTCATCCAACTACTGATGTACGTCATAGTCGACTGAAAGTTCTCAATGGATGCGGGAGAGGAATCAATATTAAAGATAAGCTGGAGGTCATTCGCATAATTGAAGATGACCACTGGTTTCTCCTACAGCTTGGAAATGAGGGGAAGAATGTAAAGGTTGAATAATAACTGAGAGAGGGAAGAATCCTGAGGGACACCACAGGTAAGGCCTTTGACTTCAGACATGAAGGGGCCAAGACAAACCGGTTGCTTATGATCTTGTAGGAATGAGGCAAGCCACCTAAGCGGAGTGCCCCTGATGCCGGCGTTCTCGACCCGCTGAAGGAGGATTCAGGTACTTATGCACCCACTTACAGACTTACTCAGAGAGCGATTCACCCATGCAGATATCCACTCAGAGACTTGTGCACCTACTTAGAGACTCAGTCGTAGACTCATGTGTACAGTCTCATACCTACTTAGAAACTCTTACACCTACTCACTGACCCACCTGGGCACTCATGCACCCACTCACAGACCCACTCATATACTCATGCACCCACTTGCAGACTCACTCAGAGAGTCTTGCACCCATGTACAGCCCCACTCATATACTCATGCACCTACTTAGGGACCCACTAATAGATTCATGCGTACAGTCTCATACCAACTTAGAGACTCTTACACCTACTCACAGACCCACCTGGGAACTCATGCACCCACTCACGGATACACTCAGATAGGTACTCAGGCTCCCACTCATAGACTCAGTCAGAGAGTCAAGCACCCATGTACAGACCCACTCAGAGACTCACACACCCACTCACAAACCCATATAGTCAATCCCACACTCATTCACAGACCCTCTACGAAACGTATGGACTAATCAGTCACTCATACATTCAGAAATGCACACACCCACTCACAAACTCAATCAGATATGTATGCACCCACTCACTCACCTAGTCAAGGATAATGCATCCACTCACAGACCCACTCAGAGACCTGCCTTCCCAGTCTCAGACCCACTCAGACACTCATGCATGCACCATATTTACTCACCACCTCAGAGACTTATGCTCTCATTTGAAGACCCATTAAGACACTTGTACACCCTTTCACTCATCCATTATTTTTTTACATCCACTCACAGACCCACTAAGATACTCACACACCCATATAGTCACATATACAGCCACTCATGATTCCACTCAGACACTTATGCACCCATTTAGTTATACACTCGGAGATTCATGTACCCACCACAGTCACACTCAGAGACCCAGGCACCTACTGAAAGAACCACTCAGACAGTCGCGCTGACAGTCATAGACCCACTGAGAGACTAATGCACTCACTCACAGATTTACTCACTTATACACCCACTAACTCAACCACTCAGACTCCTACTTAGACACTCATGTATCCACTCACAGATCAGTCAGACAGTCATATACTTACTTACAAATGGACAAAAGGCACACATGCACCTACTCACAGATTGAGTAAGAGACTTCTGCAACCAATCACATACCCATTGTGACGTTGATGCACCCACTCACAGATGTGCTGAGGCAGACATGCAGTTCATTACAGAAGTTTTGATAGACTGATGCATTGTCTCACAGATCTTCTCAAATACTTATACATGTCCTCCTGGTAAGTGTCCCCACTGACCGGGCCTAACCCTTCCCTTTCTGTTCACATTGGTCACCACTATGGAAGGCCCAAGGTACCCCTTGGGCAGGGTGCAGTGTATGTGAAAGGTAGAGCATGTACTAGTGCAGGTGACATGCTCTGGTAGTGAATAACATCCATTTTCGTTTTTCACTATTGTAAGGCTACCTTACCCATAGGCTATTATGGGGAATGCTGGCTACAGTGGCTACCAGCATATCTTCCTATAGGAGCAAGGTAGGACATAAAAGTCTGGTATCCCTGAACTCAGAATTTAATAAGACATATTTTAGGAAAGGTGGTTTTTGAAATCCTGTGTTTGAGAACAGCACTTTTAGAAAGCTGCTGTTCTCTTGTCTGACCTTTCTGTGTGCCTTGGCCTGTTTGTGAATTGACTGTCTGGTTTGAGAGTGACAGGGGCTGGGGAGCCCCCAGGAGCTTGGCTGAGTCAGCCCAAGGCTGAATGACTGCATCTGCATCTTGAGTGGTGGGAGGGGATAGCACCTGGGCCTGAATAGGGCTGTGCCTGCCTGCTCAAGGAACACCCAGAACTGGTTCAGACCGGGCTCAGAGCCCCCCTGCACAAAGGGATCAAAGACTTTTAGGGGTATAAGTACAGGACCCCTGACTTCAGAAAATTAGATCATCCTGGAATCAAGAAGGAACCCTTGCCGAAGAGAAAGCTGAAACTGAAGAAGGAAGACTGTCCTGCTGTTGCTCTACTGGACTGACCTGCTGTTACTTTGCTGCCAAGGAGAGGGGAAGGACTTTGCTTTGTGCTGTGTCCCCTTGCTTGAAGAAATCTCCAAGGGCCTGAGGAAGAGCTGGCTCCCTGTTAAAAAGTCCCAGGAACAAAAGGGCTTCACCCCCAGCTTCCCTGAGCTCTGCTGAGAGAGTTCTGTCCTTCCTGGAGTGCTTGGCCCATCTGTGGTGCCTCTGGAAGTTGTACCCGTGTTGGGAAGTTGGAAACCAAGATTTAAAGAACTTTCTGCAAAGTTTATCGCATCACTCGCTTGCGGAGCGCATCCCCGTCAGTGCGAGGAAATTCCTGCAGCTACGAAGGCCGAGATCATCGCAGCGCCTGTTGCCGCTGCCAGAGCCATTGGATCCTTCACTTGCGGGACGCACAAATCCGGTGCAGGAGGATTACCATTGCTGCGAGTATCGTCGCAGAACCTGCCGTCACTGGGTGAGATCTTTGCACCGATTGCTTGCCGACCGCATCACGCCACTGCGAGAGTCGTCGCAGGGCCATCGCATCGAGGGGCCGCGAGAGTAGAAGATCGACGCTGAGCCGCACATCGTCGCCGCACCCGAGATCATCGCCGCCCGAAGATCGTCGTTTGTCCCTTTTACGAGACGCTTCTACCGAAACCTGTGCACCGGAATCCACGCAAGGTATCGCAACCCTCCCCATACAGACCAGAGTCACCGCAACACGCCCGCTACATCGAGCAGGGTTGTCGCATCGCCTCCCCAGGGTCTCAGGAGAGACGCATCGCTAGCTTTTCACCGCTACAACTTTTCACTTGGAACTTTGTCGCATTTAAAGGTACTGTTGGCTAAAATGTGACGCAACTGTGAACAATTCAAACGCAACCTTAAGAACTCTTTTGAAACCATATTCTTGAACTGTGTATGTTGGATTTTTGTCATTTTGGTCTTGTATAGTTTAGATTAAATACCTTTATTTTTCTAAACTGTTGTGGAGTCAGTTTGTGGTAATTTCACTGTGTTACTGTGAGTGTTGGTACAAATACTTTGCACATTGCCTTTGATAAGCCTGACTGCTCGTGCCAAGCTACCAAGGGGGTGAGGAGGGATTATCTAAAGAGTGTATCCTCCTTACCCTGACTAGAAACAAGGGGCCCTATTTGGACAGTGGTACCTACCTCTGCCAACTAGAGACCCCCAGTTCTAACACTATGAAACACATACCAAAGCAAAAAATGAGTGGTATATAATATAAATATAATATCCAATATCCAATTATAGAAAGAAAATACAAAAATCTTAGAGGCTCACTTGACATTTCACTAATACAAAACCAGAGGAATTAAGCAATTGTAGTTAGCTGAGTTAACTATAACTCATGCCCCTGCAATGCACTGCTTATGACCTCATATATTACATCACTCAAGACATGGTCAATGACATAACTTGTGACATCTCAAATGACATCATCCACAGACTCACTGATGCACCCACTCACACCGCAATATAACCTTTCATACACCCACTCCAACATTCACACTACGATTCTCAAAAGCATTGATACACTCATAACAGAACTTACACACCCACTCACTGATTCAGAAGTCTACACACACATCCAATCAGTCACCCATACAACCACTCATATACCAACTCATTTACTGATATATCTACTCATACACCCATACAGACACTCACACACAGACAGTCACCTATAGAGCTACTCAGATACCTACTCACTGCCCCATGGAGTCAATCACACAACCACATACTCAGCTATACAGGTATACACACACTCACCCACTTATTCATACAGATGCTAACTGTACACATACTTACTCGCCTACACATTCACTGACACAAGCACACACTCACCCATACAACCACTCTCACAATCACTCACTCACAAATACAGTCATTCATATACTCCATCACTCACCTATACTGCCTTTCACATATGCATTTACTCACCCATTTCTTTATTTATTTATGCAATTTGTTAAGCGCGCAAATGCCCTTTGGTGTCTCGGAGATGTGTAGAGCTGAGATGGGAAAGACTTGGGGAGGGGAGGTTTATTGGTTGAATAGTCAGGTTTTTATTTGTCTACGGAAGGATAACAGAGGAGGGATGATTTTGATATGAAGGGGCAGTGTGTTCCAAAGTTAGGCGGTGGCGACAGTGAATCTTCTGTCGCCCCAAGAGGCCTTTTTTGTTCTGGGGACAGTCAGCAAATGAACTGCGGAGGAGCGTAAGGATCTTGTCGGCCTGTAGGAACATAGATTTATTTTGAGGAATTCAGGTCCTGTGTTGTGGATTGCCTTGTAGGCAATGCAGAGGGCCTTCAACTTTATTCTGCTCCTAATAGGCAGTCAGTGAAGTTGTCAGAGTACCTTGGAAATAGGTTTGAACTTGGGGGTGCCTCAGAGAATTCTTTCTGTTGCATTTTGCACCATCTACCGTCTATGTAGGACTCTTTCCTGCGTGTTTATAAGTAGACCAGTACAGTTGTCTAGCTTGGACATAACGAGTGTGCTAATAAGAGCCCTGCCTGCATTGGGAGGAAGGTAAGGAAGGTTTTTCTTTATCATCCTGATGGTAAAAACGGATGAAGAGACGAAGGAGTAGACATGGTGAATAAAAGATAGTTTGTCGTCAAACATGACTCCTAAGTTTCTAACTTTAGTTACAGGGGACGGAGGTGGGCCTAATTCTACTGGCCACCAGGAAGGAGACCAGATAGGAGAGAGGTTACCAAAGATCATCACCTTCATCTTCTTGGAGCTTAGTTTGAGAGAATTGTTTGCCATACAGGTGCTGATCGCAAGCATTCCCTCTTGAAAGTTAGCCGAGACTGTCCCGCCACTGTTGTGGATCTTTAGAACAATCTACGTATCATCGGCATAAGAAGTTAGTTGTAGGTTGTGGGACTTATTGTTCCTGGTCAGGTCCGACACATATATATTGAACAGGGTCGGACTTAGTGAGGATCCCTGAGGGACCCCGTATGGCAGTGAAAACTGAGGGGAGTTGAAGTTGACAAGCTTTACAAGTTGGGTGCGGTTGGACAGGAAGGATGTTTGGAGGGCCTTGGTTTTGTCTTTGATACCTATGGCGGAGACACCGTTGATTAAGGTTGAGTGATCGACCGTGTCAAATGCTGCTGAAAGATCCAGCAGCATCAGGATCGCAGCACCTCCCTTATCAAGAGTCATCCTGATTTCGTCGGATGTCTTTATGAGGGCAGTTTCAGTGCCATGGCCTTTCCTAAAGCCAAATTGGGTGTCATCTAAGAAGTTGTTGTTGTCAATGTAGAGGGCTAGCTGAGTATTCATCACTTTCTCAAAGATCTTTGCAGGGAAAGGGAGGCACGCAATAGGTCTGTAGTTCTTGGTCTCAGTAGGGTTAAGGTTGTGTTTCTTAAGAAATGGTTTGATAATGGTTTCTTTTCAGATGGAAGGGTATGTTCCTGTCCTGAACATTGAGTTGCAAATATTGGCCAGTTCGGGACCTATGATTTCCGGTATAAGTTTTATTGTAGAAGGGGGGCATGGGTCGTTGGGGGAGCCAGACTTAGTGGTGGATATGAGGTCGATAATGTACTCTGTGGTGACATGACTAAATTCAGAGAATGTAGGGGGGATATTGTTGGATGAATGTAAAGCTGGGGAGTTGGTGGAGTGTGATTCTACGTTGGATGTAATAAATTTAATTGTTATTTAAGGAGTGGGTTGAGAGATTGGAGTAGATGTGGGTGACTCTTTCCTGTAAGAAAGTGGCAAGAGAATTGCAGAACATTTGCGTGGGAGTTATAGGCGGATTGCTCTCTTGTTCTGAGAGCTCAGTAACGACCTTGAACAGCTGTTTCACAGAGGCATGTGCTGTTTCAATTTGATTAAGGTAATGTTTACTTTTTTCTGTGATTAGAAGATTTATTTTATTTTTATTTATTTATTTTAAGAGTTTTATATAGCGCTGGCTAGACCCAGAGTTATCTGAGCGCTGTATATGAGGTTTCACAAAATTACAAGATTACATCAGTTCCAATTTACATCAGTTGCTAGACAAACAATTACAAGAGCATAGACAACGAGATAAGTGAAGTGTAGAGGGGAAGGGGGTAAGGGCAAAGGGGTGGGAGGAGATACGGCAGAAAGACGAAGGAAAGTCTGCCCAAAGTCCGGCTGGGTAGGTGACGGTCGAGGGGGAAGTCCCAAAACCCATCTCCTCTATAGCTATCAGGTAGCTCCACCGGGCTTTGGCCAAATAGCTAGGTCTCAATGGGAAACATTTAAGGAACATGGAGGGCAAAATAAATGGAACGTAGAGGGGAGGGGACAGGGAAGGTGAGAAAGGGACGATAGGGGAAGAGACAACAAGGAGTGATGAAATGAAATCTGTCTAAAGGCCGACTGGGTAGGTGACGACCAAGGAGGGAGTCCACGGCCCATCTCCCCTATAGCTAAACCAGGTAGCTCCATCGGGCATCAGACAAAATAGTTTAATCTCAATACATTGAGAGAGGTGAGAAGGAGAGACATAAATAGAGGGAGGATGCGGGAAGAGACGACAGGAGAGATGAAAGGAAGTCTGGCTAAAGACTGACTGGGTAAGTGACGTCCAAGGAGGGAATCCCAGACCTGTCTCCTCTATAGCTAAACCAGGAAGCTCCATCGGGCATCAGACAAAATAGCTAGATCTCAAATGACGAGGGAAAATTCACAGGTAAACAGGGAGGGGCCTAGGGCCAGGACAAGTGAGGGCAGAGGTCAGTAGCTGGAAAGTGGAGAGGAGTAGAGCGGGGATGGGTAGGGGGTAGGTAGTTTGGTAAATGTTTGCATGGATCTGCTTCGAGTCATTCAAATAGCAGGTCTGTTCCTTCTCAGGCGCCATGTTGAGGTTAAAACGCTGGGTGAGATTTTCGCCAGAAACCTTGTGTTGCTACGACCAGTTGGAATGGCGGCCACAGTGTCAAACGCTCCCGACCATCCGATGTCCGGAGATGGTTGAAATTGTTGTTTAAGGGGCAATTAAGCAGCTCACTTAGTTGATGAAAGCGGGGCTTCAGCGGAACAGAGGCTCTGAGCAGCCAAGTTGGATCCTGGCTTCTCCTCCTTTCCCATGAGGGTGCCGATGAGAGGTTAGATGAGTTTAGATGACAAGTCGAGCAAAATAAGAGCAGCAGACACCCTGTCACAGATTGTCCTCCATTCATCAGCAGCTAGGACCAGTGTGGTTAGAGGGCAGCGACCGGCTTAAAAATGTCCGCCTGCTCCGCATTTGGTAATTGCTTCCTTCTACAGTGTTTTCGTAGTGAGGTTGTAGTCTCGGCACCAATGCCGTTCTAAGTTTCTACATTATTGCTTTTCTAGTCTTAGTGCCTCCGAGAACCTGGGGGCGGATGGAATCTTTCTGTTTTTTTATGTATTTTTTAGTGGAACCAAGGTGTCGAAGGCGGAGTGGAGTCATTGTAAGTGATGCATGGCTGCCAGTTCAGGGTGACCGGTAGAATTAGATGGGTGGACAGCACGTGCAATTTTAGGACTTCGGGGGAGATGCTGCGCCAGGCTTTGAACTGATTGGGGAGAAGGGGACTGACGTAGTTGGGGGTGCTAATTTCGGTGTCAATGTTAAAGAGGACCACGGAGGGGCCGGTCCAGGCTAAGAGGAGGATGTTCTTTAGAGAGATTAGTCTGTTATTTGTGAACAATCCATCGAGTGTGTGTCCGGTGGAGTGAGTGGGCATAGTTACTAGTTGGGAGAGTCCTATTGGTTTCAATAGTAAGGCTGAAGTTTCATGCTCTTTGTGGGCTTTAAGGTGGAAATTGAAGTTATCTAAGATGGTAAAGTTAGCTTTTCCTGCTGATGGTTCTGCCAGGAGGTCTAATGATGAAAGGAATTCAGCTTGTGGTCCAGGAGGATGGTACAGTAGGATGCCTTTAAAGGAGTGAGATTTAGAAAGTGAGATTGAAAAAGTAAAGGCTTTGCAGCTCTTAGTGGAGATTATTTCTGTTCTAACTGTGAATTTGTTGCTGTGAATAAGTGCTATTCCACCACCTTTTTTGTTGGTTCTGTCTAATCTCCTGACGCAGAAATCGTCAGGGGTTACGTGGTGAAGTCAGGTCTGGAGGAAGGGTCGGATCAGGTCTCTGTTATAAATAGGAGGTCAAGTTTATTGTTTTCTAAGAAGGTGAGAATTTCATACTTATGTTTGGGGAGGGAGCACGCATTAATAAGGGCAGCATGGATTGTTCTGTGTTTGGTGGATGGAAGATGGACGTTGGTGGAGAACTGATTTTTACTGGGAGTGGATGTGGCACGTCATTTCGGACATTGGGTGGGTGAGGTAACTGCTGTGAAGCGGGGCAGATTAGTGAGTCCTTGAATGTGCTTGCTATCTTTTAAGTTGGTTACTGGTATAGATTCGTGTTTTGGGTTGCAGGGTTGGAAAAAACGCGCTAGGGGGTGGGACCCTGGGCCTGGTCCTGGCAGGGACGGGTGCAGACGGGCTTGCCTTTGGCATGCCGGCGGCGCGCCCGCTGCGCGCGTCCACTGCGCGCATCCGCTGTGCGAAGCGAATGGCATCTGTTTTTAAGGAGGGGGAAGATCAGCTGCTGGTCAGCTGACTTGGTGGGTCTAGCCGGAAGTGATTAGTCTCTTCCTGTAGCACGTATGTTCCCTCCACTCAAGCGAAGAATCGGCGGTGGAACAGGGAAACTGCAGATTATAGTCAGTGAGTGCTGTCTGTAGAGCATGCAGTTTAAAACAACAACAGTATTAAAGTGATAGTGGTTTTTAAAAAACGGGCAATTTTAAAATAAGTAGCGTGGTAGTAGCCCTTTATAAGGCGCTCCTAATTAGGCAGTTCAGAGGTCTGTCACATATACCACTGACACATCCATTCACTCACTGACACAGCCATACATACACTCGGTCACCTATACAGCCCCTCACATATGCACTCACTAACCTATAAAGCCACTGACTCACCCACATACTCATCCACGCAGGTAGTCACATACACCCTCACCCACCCACACAGACACTCAGACACCCATACAGGTTCTGTTATAATTGATACCAGTACCTTAATATAGGTCCAGGGAACATTGTTCACTTTCCCTACATCAGCTCCCGTCATTTCATATAAACGAGGCTTATAAGGACATAACTCCAAATAAGGAAAGACTGCCTTGTATGGACATAACGCCTTATAAGGTCTGCAGCCTTTTGCGGACTTAACCTTTCACCTAGTTCATGACGAGGGTGGGTTTTGCCCGATCAATACGGCTAAGACGTCATCATTAGCACATATGAATAATTAATGAGTACATTCTCCAGGAGGTACACTTCACCTCTCCCATCGATGCACAAGGTTTAATCCCCAAACGTCATCCTCATACTGAACAATGGGTAACACAGGGACATAGACTGTATAAATACAGCACCTCTTGCTATCAGTAAGCAGGAGGGAATCGAGTCTTCAAGGCAGACACACTGACCAGAGAGGCTGCGGCTCTGGCATGACATCGCTCCAGCTGACAGTGGTCTAACCATCCCTTGCAGGGTGTCCAATTCGAGACTAGGCCTGGGCGGTAAATTGCGTTCTGCTCGTGGAATTTGCGGAATTTGGGTAATTTCGCGTTTTGCTGAGAACGCAAAATTGGCCAAAATTCTGCATTCTGCGACTTCGCGAAATTGTTTGCTTCTTCGCATTCTCAAGATGCGTGTTCGCGAGATATTTCTCCCCGAGCACGCAAACAGTGATTGCGAACAGTAAAAAAGCATTGCAAACAAGTAATTCTGCGTGTTCACAGAATTTCTGCGTGTTCGCATAGATTTTTTACCATTTCGCGGAGATTTGCGTAACGCAATTACACGAATTCCGCCCACCCCTATTCGAGACCAGGACAAAGTCCCAAACTCTCACTATTCAGTTATGGGGGTTGCACTAAATCCTAGAGGGATTCTTGGCTCTTAGATTCTAGGCTATTAGGCTATTAGGCTCTTAGGCTCATTAGCTCTTTCGTACCCACTCACATGCTAGGTATACTTAGGTACATCTAGTCAGGCATCTTAGGAGTACGCACTTTATTTCATAAATGCATTCTATATTCATGTGTAGGTTCATGACCGTTACAAAATGGTAGGCTATTAGGCTCATTAGCTCTTTCACACCTACTCACATGCTAGGTACACTTAGGTACATGTAGTCAGGCATCTTAGGAGTACGTATTTTATTTTATAAATGCGTTCTATATTCATGTTTAGGTTCATGACCATTGCAAAATGGTAGGCTATTAGGCTCATTAGCTCTTTCACACCTACTCACATGCTAGGTGCACTTAGGTACATCTAGTCAGGCATCTTAGGAGTACGCATTTTATTTTATAAATGCATTCTATATTCATGTATAGGTTCATGACCATTGCAAAATGGTAGAACAATACTATTTCTTCTTATTCACTGTACTGTTGGTTCTATATCTCTGTTACTGTGTTACAGTCGTAACAGAACACTAATTCTACATGAGAAGAACTACTGTACAATAAATTCTTATTGTAAACACGTTCAACTTTTTCTTTTCTGTATCTGTCTGAGAGCAAAAACAAGCAAGCACTATTGACTGGGTGTAAAGTAATATATTGTTTCCACGAGTCTGAGGTTATTGTGTTCCAAAGTTGCACAAACTAATCTCTCTGATAACAGGAGATTCTAGTGGCACTGCGAGATAGCTAATGCAAACCATAGGCTAATATATGCGGCGGGGTGTACACAGAGTCAGTCTGCCACCAGACCCACAGTATATGTTATCTGTAATCGTCTTAGGTCCTGCATGACAGGGTACTTTTTGGGACTACACAACAGTGCTCATATGACCAATCTACCACCTATAGAGCCACTCACATACCCACTCACCAATCCAAATAGCCCATTAGACACCAACTGACTGGTAAGACAGTCACAGATATTCACACAACCTAGTCAAACACCCTACATTCACTTTGATATTTAATAACTCATTTATACAGTCAGTTACACATTCACTGAATCATCCATACAGGCACTCATTTTATCATCAGTGATGTCATTTGAGATGTCATCAATGATGCCATCAGTGATGTCATCAATAATGTCTCTGACGATGTCATTAGTGATGTAATATGTGAGAACATAATCAGTGCATAGCCTGGGCGTCAGTTATAGTTATCTCAGCTAACTATAACTGCTGAATTTCTCGGGATATGTATGAGTGAAATGACAGCTTAACTATAACGTCCTTGAGACTTTGTTTTTCAGTGAATATATATATACACACGCACACATATATATAACATATATATATAATATATATATATATATATACAGAACTCATATCATACTATATAATGTGGCTGTAGATATACAGCAAACTTAAATGAAACAAAAGAGACAGTCTAACTCTGATGTCCACAGACACAACACTTACACATACCTTTAGGCAGCCTCAACATTTCCAAGGAAAAATGTTGACCCAATAGGAAAAAAAATGTAGATACACTACCCATCATTCATAATAGGTTCATGAAGATATTTTGGTTAAGACCCAGAAATAGGTATAGTATGGGGCTATTCGAAAAGGTAAATTTACACATGAGTAAATATAAATGTGTAAATGTACTCTTATACTTTGTAGTAAATGTACTACAAAGTGTGGGCTGACATAATCACACCCCTCGAAATCAGGGGGCACAGCCAAATTTGCAATTTTAAAGTTACTACAAATAACGTTTTCACATGTAGGAAATCTCCACCTCTGGGTCGGATATCTCCCTATGGTAAAGTACAAGGGAAAAGTTAAAGTTTATGAAACTTTAAAAAGCAAAATAGCAAAAATAGGTTTATGTTAAGGATTAATATAAATGAAATTATATATTTTATATTTATTTTTAATGTAGAACAAAATTAAATATTCTGCAGCCATATTAATTTTAATTTTAAATAGAATTTTAATTCATTCATACACAATGAAATAAATACATATTTTAAAATATTTATTCAAATACAAATCCAACTGGAAGTAAAATGTTTATATTTTTTATGTATTACAAATTACTAAATGATAAGTGTATAATTATTTTACATTATTTGAATTCTTGCAAAAGTAGTTACATTTATTTCTAAATTAAATAAAAATTATTAAAATATTCAAAGTAAACTAGGATTTGTTTACTATTTTTGTGTACAATTTGTGACCATTAAATTAAATGTATATATACTTTTAAAAAGAAGAAATACATTAATTTATATAGGTCACTATTTCAAGTCCCTACCAATATTATTTTTATGGAGGGTGTTGAAGTACCAGGGCTGGCTTTGTGTGTTGCTAAACTTACTCTATGTGTGACACGAAGTACATTTAAAACAGTTTTGGGTCCTTTTTGGCAATAGTAACTATCGAAGTGCATTTTGTGAATAGAAATAAGCATACTCTTTTGTGGTTTTGTGCATGTCTCTCTCTAGAGCCCTCCCTATCCCACTCTTAGCCCTTCCTTAATCCTCTCTAAGCCGCTCATATAGTCATAAATATTCCCCACTAACCAGCCACGCCCCATGTCCCTCTCACATTCAATACAAAAAAGTATACCTATGTGTGCAGAGATTTTCACAGTCAGAGCTGATATCTCCATGCACAAAAGATAGGTGTGGCTGAGATCTTGGCATGTAGGTTTGTGGACAGTGCATGAGTAATAGTACTGTAGCACTACTACTACTAAATGTGCTATAAAATGCAGTTTGTGAATTAAAATGATGTCCTTTGTGTGAGACACTGCCTCCGATTCTTAAAGATTTATAAATGAGTAAATGTCACTGACTGTTTTAGTACTCCAGGCTTTTTGAAGTAAGCCAGGCGTACTCCTGTTTAACTCCTCGCTTAATCCTGGAATTTAGGAGTACTACATTAGTAAGTCACAGTAACACTTTTGTGAGTAAGGCTCATTGTGTTATAAGAGATACAATATATGATCACCTACTCAAAATCATATCATCAAATGTGGCTAAACGTGCATGGCATAATTGATAGTGTGGTCTTAGCTCTCATTGGGTGTATAAATATTGAAACAGTGTTGCCTGATTTGAAAAACATACCAAACATGGCAATGATGGCTGAGGTGTGGATGATGGGCCATCTTCCCTTACAAATAATGTAATACCGGGTATCTATCTATAACCCATTTTGGGTGGTGAACATAAATGTTATCCCAGTTGCCTATTTTATATTGATCACTTACCAAGATCTAGTTAGTATTCATATACCTACCTTTGCCTGGAATTATTTTCATTCTCTTAGCTGTAATAGATTGGTATTTTCATAGTGACTTTTCTCATTTGCTGTTCCATGCCTATTGCAGCACATTTGTAGGTGTAAACATGGATCTTGGCAAAAATATATTATTTTTTTAATATCCAACTTATGGTGCTATTTGATTACTCTTCCATTCCTATCCAGTTTCTGTGTTCCATGCTTCACCCTCTGAGCTGGTAGAAACAGGTTAGAGAATAGGGTTGTTTCTCCAGCCTCTTTCTGCAAGTCTAAATTGACTTCTTTCTGTGTTGATGCCTTTGCTGAACCGGGAGCTCCAGGGGGTGTCTCTGACCCTTTTTTGTTTCAAGGGGGCTACTTGATCTAGGACTGCTTTTATCATCGAATTGTAGTGGTTATTAAGCGTGTCTGTTGTAAGGTTGTCTGTGGGGGTGGGGGGTGAAGACATCATTCTTTCTTGATGTTTCTCGACCATTGAGAGTTTCCCGAGATCAGTCAGGGGCACTTCTGATTGGTTTGGTTGGAACAGGATGATGTGGTGATCGGACCCATCGAATGGAAGGATGTTATTTATGTTAGCCACTTTGTTCTAGGCTATAATGGCATCTAAGGTTGCAACTCTGTTGTGAATTTGCCCTTGAAGAGTTGGATGAGATCTTTGCTGAGTAATAGTAAGTTTAGAGACTGGATTAGTGTATTCTTTTTGTCATTCCAATGGAGGTTGAATTCAACTAGGATTATGTTGTTGGCATTAGACAGAGGGCACTGCATTATCACATCCAACAGGTGTTCACCCAACAAGCGCATATTGCCTGGTGGGTAGTAGAGGAGGTGACATTTCGTCATTTTATTGCCTTTTAGCATTATGGTAGTGCTGAGATATTCAAATGCGGGGTAGGAGACTTTGTCTGTTTCTGCCAAACTGATGCTTGCTATCCTTCTGGCTGATGGCAATGCCACCTCCTTGGCGAGCCTCCCTGTCCTTCTTAATGATGGAGAATTATGGAGGGACTAGAAGGTTAAGGATTGAACAAGAAGATTAATTTAGCCAATTTCTATGATGAACACAATGTTAATGTCATGGTTCAGGATAGGTTCAGCTAGTTCTGCTGCATGCATGGTTGCTGACCTACAATTTATGAGGATGCTGTTCATACTGCTGCTGTTAATGGGCTTCTGGGAGGGAGGTGCCATAGGTATTTCTGTGCATTGAGCTGGTGGCCTGGCAGTCTGAGGAGGGTTTTGATCTCTACCAATTCCAGTGGTCACCTGAATCTTGGAGGTGGGGGTTGCCAGGGATGTTGTACACTCATATGTGTTAGCTAGATCCATCACCTGACTTAGGGACATCAGGGAGCTCATTCTCTTTGGCCTATGAGATCAGTTATTCAGTGGAGTTGTATGCCAACTATTTTTTTTTCTGGTTCCGAGACAAATGTAGAGGTTGATTAGTGATGTTAGAGGAGGCGTGGTGTGAGTGTTATTTGAATGTAGGGTATATTATTAGGTTCATAAGGATGTTGTTGATACCCTGCGTTACCTTAATAAGCTATTTTTCCATGCAAGTTAGATGATCAGTTACATCAGCTGTGGTTATAAGATTTAGTGGTGTTGAGGTGTCTTTCTCTGTGAGTTGGGCACTCTGTTGAGTCAAACGAGGTGTAAGGTTTAATGGCAAGAGTGTAAAGGAGTTTGTGAGCAGGTCGTATTGTGTGGTATTCATGGCTCGGGTGGTGAGTTTAGTGGTCACATGCTTCTGACTTGGTAGGCATAGGTATTGCGTATGAGTACTGGGTGCATCTTTGTGTTTTCTCACTCATTGTGAGGGTAAGGGATGACAGCAGGTTGGGGTTTCCATGGACAGGTGCCTCTTGGTCCTTATCCTGCATGGTATGGGAGAGAGTGGGTGGGGATTTTGGGAGGGGGTAGTAGGAGGGAGGGTTGCTGGGAGGGTTGTTGGATTGGGGTCTGGGACTAGCATTTGTGATAGGTTTAGCTGCTGAGTTTGGGTTAGCTGGGCATTCCATGACTAATGAGCATGGGATCAGTATTGAGTTCTGACAGAAAGTGGTAGCAGGAAAAGGGGCAGAAGCTTAGGTTGCGGGGGCAGAGTGAATGCTGGAAGTAGATACGGAGAAAGGGTTTCTGATGTATCTTGTGTGCGTTCCTCCCTGCTTTGGAATCTGAGGACAGGGTTTTGTCAAGGAGGGATTGTTTTGAGAATAGGATTTTAGGATTGTGTGATACACAGACAATATGGTGGTATACAGTATTTAGGCCAATTGATGTATGCGCCTTCACTGATCTTCAATCTAAGTTTAATTTGCTTCAGAACACTTCTCTTTAAATATTTGTAGATACAGGACTATGTGTCCCAAAATGTACCAACAACTCAATGCTTTGTTGATTGTGATATACTGACAACAATATATTCTTCTAAACAGAAGTTATCAATTGGCGAATTTTACAAGGTACTATGTGCATATATGGAGGATGATATTCAAGGGTCAGCTCGAAAATTAAGTATGAGAATTGGCCAGGAAATTTTATCAAAAGACATAGAACAAGTGCTTCAACTATCTAACACCCTCGTAGCATCTGTTAGTCTTAAGCTCCAACAGAATAAAATTATTTGCATGTTATACTATACGCTGGAAAGAATCGCAAGGTGAGGTGCAAGCACCATCAATAATATATATAAAAGGTGCCCGAGAAGCGGACAGTTGAACTTGACATTGCTCATCTTTGAAAATTGCCCAAAGTTGGTCACATTCTGATCTGATATTACTTGATCTCTCTCTTTACATTTACATCAGGACATTGAGCTAACCACAGTTCAAATTATGCTTGGGATAAAACTTGAGACCAGTAGTTATTTGTCTGCGATAATATCAGTTAAAATAGTTGTTGCACGGCTATATATTGCACATGATTAGATCAATACGAAACCCCAACTTTAAATTAATTGTGGACACTTATTTTTTAAACAAATTTTTATTAATTTTTCATAACTTTCCAGGTACATTTAATGTTACAGAATTTCCATTTCATAGGAATTTCAATTGACAAATTTGCTTTTAGATGTAATACAAATAAAATGGCTTTGCTACGGATAAAATCTCCCCCCTCCCTTGCAATTCAAAAGCAATGTACAAGTCAATAATCATTTAGTGTACATCGTATTAGTACCTTTTTGCCTTAAATCAATTATGAATTATGGTCACTTATCTACCCGATGTTTCGGAAAGAGTCTGTATTTTAAAATCAAAGGGGACAAAGGGGCTGATCAGACTAGGTTGGACTTCTGAAGTAACCGGAGACTAAATTCAAACGTACTACTTTAGGTATTCACCAAAGGCTTTTAGTAGTAGTAAAGTTAGGACTCCTAACTTAACTACTACTAAACTGAGACAAGATCCTAACTTTATGACTTTCAGTATTTACAAAAGGCATTTAGGAGTAGTAAAGTTAGGATTTTGTCTTAAGTTTGTCTTACGTTTTGGTCTTAAGACAAAATCCTAACGTAAGTTAAACTTAAGTTAAACTTAAGCTAGGATTTTGTCTTAAGTTTTGGTCTTAAGACAAAATCCTAACTCAAGTTTAGCTTAAGTTAGGATTTTGTCTTAAGACCAAACCTTAAGACAAACTTAAGACAAAATCCTAACTATACTACACCTAAATGCCTTTTGTGAATCCTGAAAGTCGTAAAGTAGGGATTTTGTCACAGATTACTGTCGTGAATCGGGCAGAAATGTGTTTAACTCCTCACTTACACACATGTAGTGTGTTCTCAAGGGCACCATTTAGGCTTGGGAAGGAAGCATCCCAAGCACCTCCAGGATCTCACCTAAAGAGAGTGTAGTGACTCTCAAGTCAAGTCAAGTCAAGTCAATAAGTCTTTATTTCGACACAAGTCATAAAAGACAACACAGTAAAACAATAAAAAACCAACATTTCATACGTGTTACATCCTAATATTCATAATGGCAAAGGAAAGTTCATTAATTAATCTATCCAATTAATGCTTTATACAGGGTGTTCCAAACACAACCATTAAAAAAATAAATATATTGTGATCTTAAAATTTTATAAACCATTTTAAAATTTGTTACATAATTAGCAGCTCATACTTTCTACTATAAGGGCCTGGTTAAAACAATGCAGTCTACATTAGTTTCAGTTTATCTCTGTGCATTGTCCACATCCATTTTAGAAACTTTGCAAGTGCAATTACCAAGTCAAGTCAAGTCAAGTCAGGATTTATATAGCGCGCTACATACCCAGAGGGTCTTAAGGCGCTTGAGGAGGGGGGGAAGTTACTTGTTGAATATCCAAGTTTTAAGTTGTTTTCTGAATGCTAGGTGGTTCTGAGTAAGACGTAGGTGAGTGGGAAGAGAGTTCCAGGTTTTAGCTGCCAGGTAGGAGAAGGATCTACCTCCCATGGTGGCTTTGTTGATGCGAGGTACAGTGGCAAGGGCTTGGTTGGAGGATCGTAGCTGACGGGAGGGGGTGTAGAAGGACAGTCGTGTGTTGAGGCATTCGGGTCCAAGTTCGTAAAGTGCTTTGTGTGCGTGGGTTAAGAGGCGGAAAGTAATCCTCTTATTTACGGGGAGCCAGTGGAGGTTTTTCAGGTGACCAGAGATGTGTTCTTTACGCGGGATGTCTAGAATGAGCCTGGCTGAAGCGTTCTGGATGCGTTGGAGTTTTTTCTGGAGTTTTGCGGAGGTGCCGGCGTATAAGGTGTTTCCATAGTCCAGGCGGCTCGTGACCAGTGGAGAGTGACCGTTTTTCTAGTTTCGGTGGGGATCCAGCGAAATGTCTTTTTGAGCATGCGAAGAATGTTGAAGCAAGATGATGAGACGGCGTTGACTTGTCTGGTCATCGAGAGTGAGGAGTCCAGGATGACGCCCAAGTTCCGTGCGTGGTCCGTCGGGATGGGTGCTTTTCCAAGGGCCTCTGGCCACCAAGAGTCATCCCAGGCGGAGGGGGAGGTGCCTAAGATGAGGACTTCTGTTTTGTCTGAGTTAAGTTTCAGACGGCTGTGCTTCATCCACTCGGCTACTTCTTTCATTCCTTCGTGTAAGTTGTTTTTGGCGGTGTTAGGGTCTTTGGTGAGTGAGAGGATCAGTTGAGTGTCGTCAGCGTAGGAGATTATGTTGAGGTTGTGTTGGCGTGAGATGGCTGCGAGGGGGCTCATGTATACGTTGAAGAGGGTGGGGCTGAGTGAGGATCCTTGTGGCACGCCGCAGATGACTTCAGAGGCCTCTGACTTGAATGGAGGGAGCGGGACTCTCTGAGTTCTTCCGGTAAGGAACGAGGTGATCCATTCCAGTGCTTTTCCTTGGATTCCGATGTTTCTGAGGCGCTGTAATAGGGTGCTATGACAGACTGTGTCGAAGGCTGCGGAGAGGTCGAGGAGGATGAGAGCGACTGTGTCTCCATTGTCCAATAGAGTTCGGATGTCGTCTGTTGCTGCGATGAGTGCGGTCTCAGTGCTGTGTTTGGCTCGGAATCCGGACTGTGAGGGGTCGAGGGATTTGTTGCTTTCGAGGAAGGTGGCGAGCTGGTTGTTGACAGCTTTCTCGATGACTTTGGCCGGGAAAGGAAGAAGTGAGATGGGGCGGTAGTTTTTGAGTTCGGTGGGGTCAGCTGTGGGTTTTTTCAGAAGGGCGCTGAGTTCTGTGTGTTTCCAGCTTTCCGGGAAGGTGGCGGAGTTGAGGGAGCAGTTGATGATGTCTCGGAGGTGTGGAGCTATGATGGAGTCTGCTTTGTTGAAGATGTGGTGAGGGCATGGGTCAGTTGGGGATCCTGAGTGGATGGAGTTCATCAGGCGGATGGTGTCCTCAGTTGAGATTGGGGTCCATTCGTTAAGGATGTTCAAGGGGGGTGAAGGTCCTGCAGTAGGTTGAGTGGGTTGGTCTCCGGGTCGGTTGTCGAAGATGTTGTGAATGTCTGCGATTTTGTTGTAGAAGAAGGAAGCTAGTGAGTCGCATAAGGCTTGGGAGGGGGTGATGTCGTTGGAGTTGCTATCAGTACAATCTGTTTTTAAAATCCTAAGTGCCACGGTGCCACTATGGATGCCTTTCTGTATACAAATTGGTCTTAACCATTTGTGGCGCGGGGCTTTATATGCTGGGCATATAAACAAAACATGAGCTAGAGTTTCGGATTGGGCTACACAGAAAGGACACAGATGGTGATCTTTATTAGTTGACCACTTGCTTGTGAATGTTTTGATAGGAAGGGTTCCTACCCTGTATTGATGGAAAAGTTTCCTATCATTGGGGGTGGTGTAGTGACTCTCTTTAGACCCTAATTGGGGGATGGCTCCCTTCTACAGACAAGCACAACAAAGTATGGGGCTACCCTGTGTTCCTCAGAACCTGGGTTAAGTACACTATCACTGTAATGGTTTTGTCGGATTTAGTTTATGCACATCATATTCATTCAGGGAGTCATATCGCGTAGATCCTTCCTCTGAGGCAAAATATTCCACTGTCAATCACATAAATACAAAGGCCATAAATTGAGTAAATAGATGTATATATGTTGGGCGAAACCATGCATCATAAGAAACTATATTAATCATTTAAAAAGGAACAGACTGTGCTCAATGATAGGTGAATCTAAAGTGCTTGTGCGAAGAAAGATGCTTGCTCTTTTGCATTCAGAGATGTGGAATTGGTTTGAACACTTTATAATAAACTGTCCATTGTACAATTTTCGAAAATGATACAGCTGTGTGTGTGTTCACAAATATACTCCTCCACTATCAGTCAATTTTACTGGCACAAAGAGAATATAATCATCAGCGTTTGGACCCCAAGACCCCAATGTGTATCTGAAAACATCAACGGGGGTCTTCATCAGGAAAAGAAGAGAAGCATACCATTAGGAGACAGCCTAGAGGATTAAAACGATCCTACTACTCCTATGTGGAATGGAAAACAAACCAAATAGTTCACAATGTTTACATGAGACACTCACCTCTGCATGAGAGTGAGAGTGTTCAAAAGTACCAAAAGGTCAACTTAATTTTCGCTCAAAAGCAATTGTATAATTTTTCACATCAAAATTGCAAGACGAAACAGTACAAGATTGTAACTATGCTATTACCAAATCTATTGTGGTTCATGTTTTAGTAAGAGTTATAAATGACTGACTTCTTTCCCCCCTAAGTAGTGCACGCCGCATCCACCCAGGGGGTGGCTTTAATTCAGAAGGATACATTCTGAAAGATATTAAAATTAAAAAACAATTTCAATAAATTGGTGCCAGATCTATATTCAAATGCACTGACTTCAAAGGATAAAAAAATACAAAAAAGCATCACTGACCTGATGCCTGTAAAGATCAGGGGAGTATCTAAAATTAAATTATTATTGTTTGTATACACCCAGATAGTCACTAGATTGCCTATATATTAAATAAAAGTCAAATAATGTGTTCAAGAATGGTCAAAGAACAGCACATAAGGTAACCACCCAAGTCAGGACAAAGCAATTTCCAAAAGAACCGGAGGAAGTGAGCCAATAGACATAGGGCCTTATTACGACTACACCCACCCACTGGACAATGGTAGTCATGGCGGCAGTCTGACCACCACCACACTGGGGACTGCCAGCAGTATTATAAGTGTGACTGCCACTGAACCGCTGCTAAACCGCCAATCAAGGATCCTGCGGCAGTCTGGCAGCAGTTTGAGACCAAAATATACTGGCAGTGCTGCAGCTGCACTGCTGAGCATATTTTGAGTTGCCTCACCACCACGCTCTTCGTGGGGGTGGCGCAGCCATGTAAAGGTAGCGGGTGAGGCAACAAAGGGGGCCTTACATTTTTTTTAAACAAATGTTATTAAGTTTTCAATGTAGTCTAGAACAATACTTCATCACATTTAGCTGCACTAGTCAGAAAAACATACTGATACATGTTTCCCAGATTGGGGCAGATTTACATTGAATAACTTTACATGTTTGCCTTGTCTCCTCGCCAGCCGAGCAAATGAACCCACCCCTTCTGAAACGTTCCGTTCTCTATTCGGATCTGTAAAACAGTATCTAGAACTATTGCCCTGCAGTCTGTTAACAGAACAACATCTCTCTCGCCTCCCTCCCCCTCCCCCTAGTCCTATAATAATACATACTTAAAGCATCGTATTCACAGTTCAAATCAACGCCACAGTACATTATAACAGCGGCTAAGGACTACATCTTTACATGTGCAATCCGCCTCTCTAAATGTGTACAGTTCGTTCGGGGTAATATTAGACCTTATTGCGACTGTGGGATAACTGGGTTATCATTAGAATCCACATCAAGATTTCTAAGGGCTTCCAACATCATGTCCCATTCCTTAGCGATGGGGATTTTACGCATTCCTTTTGCTTCCTCTCTGCGTATTGCAGTGCTTTCAGCGCTGCCCCATCGGATCACCTCACCATGCCAAGTATATGTCGTTGGGGGTTTCTTTGATTTCCAATGCCTAGTGATGGCTCTCTTTGCTAAGATGAGGGCCAGACACGTGAATCTGTATTGCACTTTGTATTTAGACGATTGTTTGTATAATCCCAGAATTCATTCTTCAACATTATTTCCTATCTCCCTCTGTGTAATAGCCTGTATATGCCATATGATGAAATCCCAGAACCCTCGTTATTGGGGGCATGTCCATATCATGTGTAGTAAGCAGCTCCCTCCAATTGACATCTGGGGCAATGATGGTGTGTCAGTGGAAACATGCGGTCTAGTCGTTAGGGGGTGAGATAGGCTCTGTGGAGCCATATGGTCTGTATAAATGTAAATTTCACATTTCTGGATTTTTTCTTAGGGTGTTCCACAACTTTCTCCTATTCGTTCTCCTCCAGACCCCGCCACATATCCTCCACCCAAGTATTATGCAGCGTAGTAAGTTCAATCGCTTAAAGAGCCCGTATTCCAACATACAGCCATTTGATAAGGTTGCTGCCTCTGCCCATATAGTACAAGGTTTTAACTAATTCATGTGTGGGGGTTTTGTCATTGTGGGGCCCACTTTTTCTTGACATATTGCAGCAATGCAGCGTCTAGTAAGTATAAGTGATTCGGCGCCCCTGTTTCCCTCATGAAATTGTTGTGATCCATGAGCATTTCATTGTTCAATAAGGCAGACATTGTGCTAATCCCCACTCCGAGCCACGGTGCGATACTGCGCTTTGTGATGATTCCACTTGTCAGTGGTATCCCCTATAATGAAATGTTCCCGGCATATCGAGGATGTCTGGCTGTGTAGTGCAATGTCGCTTTCCAACACTGCAGTGCCGTGCGCAATAAGGGTGGTGGTCTTTGAGGGATTTGGCAACTCTGAAGTAGTAGAGTGTGCAGTGCACCCCTATCTATGTCCTGCAGGGGATATCCTATTTCATGCAAGTTACGTCCAGCAGTCCAATACGAAAGTCATTGTAGTTGGCATGAATAATAATATGCTTTAAGGTCAGGGCCTCCCAGGCGTCCCCTGTCTGCTCTGAGTTGTAACTTTTTAAGGCTTATCTGTGTCTGCTAGACCCCCATATAAGATATATAAGCCTGGGACTCAACAATTTGAATGTGTTGTGTGGTATTAGAATTGGTAAATTGGTGAAGTAGTACATCAGTCTGGGAAGGATCACCATTTTGGATGTGGCTGCCCTGCCAGTAACCGAAAGTGGTAACGTAGTACAGAAGGCAATGCTCGAGCGAATAGATCTGATAGCTCTATTGAGATTGACCTCTAGCATGTTTGTGTACATCCGATATACGTGTATCCCCAAGTACTTGAATGTGTGATGTGCTACAGGGAGCGCTTATTCCCCAAAAGTAACGGCTACAGGGTGTACAGTCTCACGAAAGAAAAAGGCATGTGACTTCATTGCATTAATAGCGAGTCCCGAGATATTTTTCAAAAGTCCGAAACATATCAGGGATAGGGTCCAGGGTGGCCCGAAGGTCCGTATGTAAAGAATAAAATCATCTGCGTACCAATTGTTATGCCCAAATGATGTGCTTCAGTACGTAGCTTAAGTGCTAAGGGCTCTAACGCTAATATGAATAACAGTGGTGACAGCGGTGTATCAAGCAGTCAGCCGAGATGTGTCCTCTGGTCCGGCACGGGCGGCAGGGGCGTTATAGAGCAAGCGAGCCATTTTAGATAATCTGCAGGTAAACCAAACTTCCCCAGTGCTTCTAATATGTAGTCCCAATGGATCGTATCAAACGCTTGTCTCAAGTCTAAAGACAGACAGCCTGCATGTTCGTCGCGTTCAGGGGCAAGCAACATGATATGGTGCAACCGTCTAGTGTTCAGTGAAGTGCTACAGGCTGGAAGAAACCCATTTTGGTCAGTGTGTATGAGTTTATTTAAAGTCGGTAGGAGTCTTTTTCTAATACCTTAATAAGTATTTTATATTCCGTCACCAGCAAAGACAATGGGCGGTAGCTTGCCATGTCTGTGGAGTCCCTACCAGGTTTTGCGAGTGATACCACCTGGGCCTGGGCTGTAATAAGTGGTAGGATGCCCAATTCCAGTGCTTTATTATATAATGCTTCCAGTTGGGGGACTAGGGAGTCCGTGTATACGTTGTGAAAGTTTGCCGGGAGACCATCGAGCCCAGGGATTTTATTACGCAGGAGTCCTTTTATTGCAATTTTAATTTCGGTCTTGTTGATGGGGCCTATTAAGTCTTTTTGGGCTGCCGCTGTTAGTCGGGGGTATGGAAGGTCAGCTAAGAATTCTTCAGTTTGAGTGTTTACTATGCTAGCCGGATCACTATATAATGAGCCGTAATATTGTCTGAAAGTCACATTAATATCATGTTGAGTGTGGGCCGTTACCCCCGTGGGGTTAGTGACTTCGTTACAGATAATAGCGGGTGGGTCTTCCCGCAACAGTTTGGCCAATAGTGCCCCAGATTTTTCCGTTTCAGCATGACATATCTGCGTGTATCTTTGATAGTCTATAACCCAAAGGGTCTCTAGAAGCTCTGCATGCTGGATTCGCGAATTCTTGTAGTGGGGCTTGTTTGCTGATGTAATGCGTGGCCTCCTGTTCCAGTTTGTTCATTTTATTTTCTGTGTCTATATGGTTCCTATTTATCGCCTGCCTAGCACCAACTATCGCACTGATTGCCTTGTCCCGTAGCACTGCCTTAAAGGCATCACATTCAATCAAGATGTCAGTGGCCCTGTCAGCGGTCACAGTGAAGTACTGGGTAATTGTGTCTGCGATCGATGTGTGAAACACTGTGTCTTCCAGTGTCTGCGACCACATCTTACAGGTGGGTACAGGAGTGGGGACTCTACCCCAGATAATTACTATTTCCAGTGGATTGTAGTCTGAAAAGGTCGTAGCCAGGTATGTTGCATGTGTCAGCTGCATTGCTAAGGTTTTTGAACAATAGATTCTATCTAATCCTGTGCGCAACAAATGGACCGGGGAATAGAAGGAGCATTCTCTATGCGTTGGGTGGCGCATTCTATATATATCACACAGGGCCCATCCATCCGTCCATCCACACAGTGTCTTCATCTGCTTAATCACTCCTGTGCCGGGGAGGGGGGATGGGAGCGATCCAGCGCAACATCCATTACTGCGTTATGCGCGGCCGAACGGGGCTCGGGGCCACAGACCTTGGTTCATCTACACCAACCACTATAAGGTATGGCAGACATGCTTTGCTCGATCTCCAACCTGACATGCCTGCAGCTTGTAAGCACGCCATGACCGCCCATTCGCTAAGTAAATGTACAGGTTGTAGCTTTGAACCCATGATTCACAGTCCAACAACAAGCACGGGTCATTCCGTGAAAGCAGCTCTACTTAATTGTAGATCTCTCCGCAAGCACGCCCTCGAAATATTTCATCTACTCGAGGATCAAAATCTTAACATTCTATTCTTGACGGAGACCTGGTTAGATGAGTACTCAGACCCTGACATTATCCAGGCCATGCCCCACGGCTACTCCCTCTCTAGATTAGATAGAAAAGACGGAAGGGGGGGAGGTATTGCCATAGCCACGAAAGCCCCTCTAGTCTGCTCCTTAGCTCCTATACAGATCGATCACAGTGAAGCTGGATCCTTCACAATTAATATCGGCCCCAACCACTCCGTATCGGGAATCCTGATTTATCGCCCACCTGGCAGAATGTATGATTTTACTTCTACTTTAATGGAAGCCATCACCCACTTAGCACTTAGAAAATCTAGACTTCTAGTGCTAGGTGATCTCAATGCTCATTTTGAAGATCCACTAGATAATGATGCCTCTGAGATTCAAACGGAGCTTCTTTCGGTTCAACTTGAAATGAAGAACAAGGAACCGTCTCATCAATTAGGTCACCTACTGGATCCTATCTTTAGTAACTGGCAGGGAGTTAATACCCTAGAGCCTATACCCATACCTTGGTCGGATCACTACATTATCCCGATCACGATTCAATTGGACAGAATAGAGCATTTCCAACATCAATCTCTGCGGTATAAACGTAGAAAATGGAAGAGCTTTTCTATAGAATCTTTTATTAAAATTACCCAGGAGGAGGGCCCTCTTAAAGGGGAAGACTGTGAAGCAGCTAGCAACAACCTAAACAATATCGTAATCAAGGCCCTCGATATTACTGCCCCCAGTCGTATCATGACCAAGGCCAGGAGACTAAAAAAAGCTGCTCCCTGGTTCAGCCAAGAACTGCAGACCATGAAAACAACCTGCAAAAATCTTGAGAGAGCCTGGCGCCAGAATTTCTGTGCAGAAACTAAAATGAAGTATAAAAACTCTCAAAGAGTGTATTACAAATCTGTACGTTTGGCTAAGGCAGAGCACTATCATTCCCGTATCATGGAAGCAGGCAATTCCTCGAAGGAATTATTCCAGATTTATAAAGAAATATCAGTAGTGGATACTAACTCCTCCACTCAAAATGATTCTGTGGAATCATGTAATGAAGTTGCACAGTACTTCTCAGGTAAAATCAACAAAATATATAAAAGCTTCGCCAATCATGTAGAGTCGGCTTCTGACTTCATAGAAAATGACAGTCTTATTAAGACTCTAAAGTGCCTCAAATCTTTTGAAGTTCCCTCGTACGAAGTCCTGTCTAAATTGTGTAATAAAATCAAATCGGGCTCTCCCCGAGACCCGGCGCCTCCAAAAATCTTAGCTGAAGCCTTCCCTGCTCTAGAACCTCATTATAGACATCTACTTCAGATCTCATTCTCCACAGCCTGCCTGCCGGCAGACTGGAAACAGGCAGTTGTACTACCGATCAAGAAAAAGCCGAATGTCAGCCAAGACATTATGGACAACCTCCGGCCAATCTCCCTGCTACCATACTTAGCTAAGCTAGCCGAGAAAATTGCCAACATCCAACTCATGGAACATCTAGAAGAACACGATGTTTTCCATAAATCCCAATCGGGCTTCAGATCCAACTTCTCAACGGAAACGGCTCTCCTCAGGGCCACTGAAACCCTACTAGAGGGAGCAGACAAGGGCAAGATCATGGCCCTCATCATGCTCGACCTCAGTGCCGCGTTTGACACTGTAGCACACTCCATCTTGCTACAGTGTCTAAACAAAGCCGGAGTAACCAACAGGGCACTGGGATGGCTGAAAGCCTTTCTGATCGATAGGAGCTTCCAAGTCCAAAGAGGGACTTCCCTCTCAGACAGTGTACGGCTTGAACAGGGGGTGCCTCAGGGCTCGGCCCTGAGTCCCACCCTGTTTAATCTATACATGGCCCCCCTGGCTGAGGTGGTGCAATCGTTCGGCGTGGAGCTTGTCTCTTACGCCGACGATACGCAACTCTTAATATCTTTGACGCAAGCCCCATCCACGGAAGCCGCGAACTTCAACAACTGTATGAGCAAGCTGGCCTCTTGGATGACAGAGCACTGTTTAAAACTGAACGGAACCAAAACAGAGGTCATCATCATTGGAGGTAATGAGACCAACTGGACTAAAGAATGGTGGCCCACCTGTTTGGGTCCTTTGCCCCCTCCCAGTCAGGAGGCGAAGAACTTAGGAGTCTGGGTCGATAATAAGCTATCTTTTGATAGCCATATAAAGAGAACTGTAGGCAAGTGCTTCGGAGTGATGAAGACTCTCAACCGTACCCTTGACTTGTTGCCTCTCAACTCCAGACGGACTATGACGCAGGCACTAATAACTTCCCGGATTGATTACGGGAATGTTTTACTCTTAGGCACTTCAGAGAAAAATATAAAGAAATTACAGGTCCTACAAAATTCGGCAGCACGCCTAGTATTAAGACTGCCCCGCAGAGCCCCTTCACGACCCTCTCTGGCAACTCTCCATTGGTTGCCTATCAAGAAGAGGATCATTTTCAAAGCTCTGCTATGGTGTCACAAGATCCTCCATAACAAGGCACCTGCCTATATGTCAGATCTGGCTTCGCCATATGAACCCAACAGAACCCTTAGATCCAAAGGTACAGGTCTGCTCAGAACTGCCCGTCCTAAAAAGGCCCGAATGGGAGGCAGATCCTTCCGCACAATGGCAGCGAAGCACTGGAACCTCCTGCCCGTGGACATCCGAGTAGAGGTGAATGAGACCTCCTTTAGGAAGAAATTGAAAACTTGCCTCTTCAATCCGTGATAGTTTCTCCTTCTCCTCAAAACTCACTCTCTCCACAGCGCGGGGACACGCCGGGAGGCGTCACCAGGCGCTCTACAAGCTCCTTTAAACTAAACTAAACTAAACAGTCGCCACCTATAATCCTGGGGTGCATTTCCCACCCACCAATGCCAAATTAAGGTTAGATAGATATTTTTCCTGGTTAAAATTAGGGGCATAGACATTGCCGAGGACCACCAGCTGACCATCCAACACTCCCCGTATAAGGATATAGCAACCCTGCTTATTCCAATGATGTGAAGGGTACCCCGTGTCTGATCCACACTGTTACTCCCCCTGCGAAGCCTGAGTAATTGGTGGAGAAGATCTGTCCTATCCATTTCACCGCTTCCTGTTCTACAATGTGAGATTCTTGCAAATATACTATTTGCGCTTCACGTCGTAAGAACTGCTCATGTACCCTGTGCCTTTTATGAAAGGATCCCAAACCCCAAACATTCCATGTTAGTATATTTTATGTATTTGGTGTATGCATTACAGTGTAAAATAGGCGCCTGCTCTGTCTGTAGGGAATAGGAACCACTGCTTCTTACTAATTTAACAAATTTGTCAGAAGTCACTTCCACCCTGTAACTCGTAATACTAGGCCCAAGTAGGGAACTGCTCCGGACCATACAACTAAACACAACAACAAAAACTATGTTATGTACAACAAGTGTGTTCGCAATTAGGGGGTCAGCGGCAACGCCGTTCATTTCAGCACCACTGCATGCATTTGAGCACTAACGGAACCCGGGACTTAGTGAAAACAAAACAGAGGTATGCCGTGTATAATCAAAAAACAAAAAGGATATGCTGTCTACTTGGATTGCATGCATTGGAGCCACCAGCAGTCTTTGTTTCTCAGCCGAACAAACCATCCGCCGTCTGCGGTATCACAGTGGGAAAGAGCGTCATGCTGCCCTCAGAGTACGATTTGTTCGCGTTGTCGTCGTATGAGGCTGTGTCATCAGCAGTTGTAGCGTCTCTAAGGGTGGAAGCCAGCACGGATGCTTGCTTTCTGTCCTGTTGCATCTATTGTTGCGTCGGGTTAGTTCTGGCTGTCCGTGTGCTGCGCCTGTAGCCAACGTCTCTCTCTCTCACCTGGAATTATGGGATGGGCTCTGTGAGCGAGCTCCCGTCAATGCTGCTGGTTCTATCACCTCCAACCATTCCTCCACACCTTCCGGGCTCTCAAAGAAATGCGTCTTCTGTTTATATATAATTTTCAATTGTGCCGGGAACAGGAGTGTGTACATCAGTTTCAGACCTTGTAATTTCTTTTTGACTGTTATGAAAGAAGATCGTTGTCCTTGCACCAGGAGTGTATAGTCTGGTAACAATGAGATTTGGCTGTTCTCGAATCAAATCTGAGAAAGTTCTCTGGCCCTCTGAAGTAACAGGTCCTGGTCTCTGTAATTCAGCAACCTGACTATAAGAGGCCGAGGAAGGGCGCCTGGTTTCGGCCGACCGGTAGGTATCCTGTGCACTATTTCCACAGAGAACTAATTAGTCCCTCGGATGTGGCATTGTCTTTAAACCATTGTTCATATATCAGGTTGCGTTGGATCCCTCACTTCTTTCTGGCAGACAATAACGCAAATAATATTGTGCCTCGCCCTCCCTTCTGCGTCCTCAACTCGGTCTATAAGGCTGTTGACTTATTTCTGTAAGTCTTGGATCTAAGCTGAGAGTTCCTTACGCTGTGGGGACATCTCCTCTAGTGCAAGAGAATTAGTTCTTACCTTGTCTGCCAGTTGGCATGCTCTGCCTTCAACAATGAGAGTTCGATTGTGAGTGTGCCAATTTGCTGTTCGATTACTTTCCTGGATTACCGTACTTCCTGCAAAATTAAGTCCAGCTTATCCACTGGGCTTTCCTCGTTGGTAGGCGGTATGCAATTGGGTGTTAGTGCGGTCGTAGTGTGCTCTGCATCGTCCAGGGTTGGATCAGCAGTGTAGGCTGTTTCCTGCTGCTTCCCCTTCGTGCGTCCAATGGCTGTGCTTGACGGGGAATGCATGGGTCGTAATTTTGCACTGTGAGTCGCAGACTGGGCTCGCTTGCTGAGATCACCATGCCTCTGGCGGACCCGATCTGTACTGTATACCTTATGATGCCTGGTTAATAGTGAGTACAGTAGTGTCCTCGCCTACTTTCACTAGGCTTGAAAACGTACAAAAACCCAGAAGAATGGATCCACAAATGGGCACTGTACAGTAACTATACCCCCTTTTGCCTCATTCAGTCACTCAGGTGATATTTGTTTAATCTCTGTGGCGTGCTCAGGTCAAGTTTCCCTGCAACAAGTATACCAGTAGGGTTGGGTTTTCAGGACCCCGCAGGACTCACTGTAAATGTAAATGTAAATGCATTGCGATTTATATAGCGCACGTATCACCCGAAGGCATCATGGCGCTTGCCTTGGGAACCCGTCCTGGTATTCCCCTGTGAGATAACCCCAGCACAAGGTGAAAGCCAGGCATCCCACTGCGAGGGGCCGTAGTGGAGATTAAGCAAGCTATTGCCCAGAGTCGCAGAGTGTGAACCCATGAGTCGAGTAGGCACAGGAACGAGAATTATCGAGTCTGTGGAATTTTTGAGCCCAAGACCCGCCGAGGCGGGGAATTGAACCCAGGTCCAGGACCGATCTCAGCTACTGGGTCTGCCGCCTCTAACCCCTGAGCCACACTTCTCCACAGTGGCAGGCTGTTAGTTCTCCAGGGCTATGAGCTACCATAAACTGGAGGTGCTATTGATGATTATCTGGCAGGTCCTTTGTCTTCCAGAAGGCTGCAATAGTTGTTCTCGCTGCCCCAATACAGTTCCCAGTGTTTGGTATGTCCTCCGTGATTAATGCAGAGAGTGCGCACCATGCCCCCAAAGAAACTGGAAAGGGTCGTCTATGGGACAGACTATCCCCACCTGGAATGCAGGACTAACAGCACTGTTGTGGTGTGTCTTCGTGGCACTCCTGCTCACTTTATATGTCAGCCACTTGCCCCATATATTAGGCTCACCTCCGTCTCAATTCTGATCTTCATGGCCTCTGCTACCCCCAGTCAGCAGCACCGCCACTGTTGGAGGCCCCTCTGCGCAGAAAAGTGCACACCGCAGGCCATGGGGCACCCGATTGCATGTATGAGAGACGTGCAGGGTCTTGCGGCAGGCAGACGGTGACACCCACCATCTCGCCCCAGGTCCGATCCATGTGCGGCACCACCATTGCTGTGTTGGGTCCCAGTGCAGAGGTCCTGTTCCGGAAGCGCCCTTGCTCGGATCCACCAGCAGGGCTCACGTAGTGCAGGACTTCGGGGCTCATGAACTCACTTGTGGTTTTGTTTTCTTCATCTCTGCAGGGCCATTCTACATGCAGCACCGTTCCGCTCGATCATGGAGCGGTCGAGGACAGCTCCTCAGATGGACTCCTCTGTGTAGTGTTGGTATGGCTCACTTTGATTCCAGGTGTTGCGCATACACGTGTTATTTAAGCAGGATTATGGAGCCCGAGTCCGGAGCTCTGCTAGTAGACGACCGCCATATTTGGCGGCTGGACACGCCCCCCAAGGGGGCCCTACATGACCCCCTTGTGCTTCTGTGCCTAGGGGTGTATGCACGCTCTCCTGTAAATATGTATCTCCAGTTCCTGCACACTGTTGCATCTATATTACACCATGCAGGAAGGAGCAGGCAATGCTCTGAGAGTGGTGGTCTGCCTTTTAGGCTCTTTATTGGGACTGACAAACCGCCACCTTTAGACCGTCGCTGGACCGCACTCCAGACCAGGAGAAAACTCGTGCAACCATGGGTTTAGCGGTCCCACTGCGTATTGGTGCGTTGCGTCGTTTGCTGTGGGACAGCCAAACTCAGAATAAGGCCCAAAACAGCATGCATCCAGAAGGCAGGCCACTTTTACCCTGTTCTATATGGCCACAGCTGCTGGCGTGTCAGTTGTTTGTCACATTAAGGAGCGGAAAATACACTGTCTCAAGGAAACATCTCTTGTTGTTACTGATATGATAAACCAACGAATATATGAGGTATTGGATACCCAGGGCGTATTTCAATGCATAAGACCATTAGTTCCTCAAAGGTGCATATTTCATTGACATTCATAATGTTTGTCTCATAATGTTTGTCTCAAAATACTCATGAATGAACATAGATGCACATCTTCAAATGTAAAGCTGCCCGTGCCTAACTTGGCAAAATGTATGGCACTCTAGAAACATGATATATATAAAAATGCATATATGGATGCGCATATATGGAAGCTATCCCGGCCAATATCCATAATTTGGATTGCATGGCAAAAAGAAATGTATGTTTTGAAACACTTGAATTAGAGTATTAGGTAATGAACATAAAATGAAGTTGTTACATTGCTATTAGCCACTGGATAACTGATATAATATTGACCCAACAAATGTCAAAATACACAAATATTGGTAATTAAATATATAGAGAAAAAAAATATTGACTTAGCATGCCTAACTAAAAATCACAAATATCAAGCACACAAATATCCTTGTCAAATTAATGATATATACAAAAATCTATAACAAAAATATCGGAAACACAAATATTTTCACTTATAAATAGACATAAACATGTCAAAAATATTGATTCCCACACTATCAACTACAATTTTATCACCAACATAACTAATAAATCCTTAAAAAGTACACCTAAAAAACAACTTTAACATAAAACAATTAATTAAAATAAACAAAGACCTTGTAATAAAAATCTGCAAACAAACAAAAACATAATACGTCACCCAAACATTAAACATTCACCCCAAAAACATTGTACAACTAAAATACATACAATAAAAACACCAGAGGCATTAATAATAATTATAAATATTTACACACAAATATACATATATATATATATATATATATAAATAAAATAAATATATATAAATAAAATAAACTATATATTAAACGACAAAAGTAAAACATAAGTTAGTATTTATGGAACAAGAACAAAACTGTTCAAATTCAAACTATACTAAAACAAACAATAAATTAACACTATAAACAACTTTAACCAATAAAATCAAACAAACAGTTAAACCAACAATATAAAGGGCAGACTAATTAAAACAACTAAATTCTCCAAAAACGGCAAACACTGCAACAGAGGGAATCTCTGCTGAATTCTCACATCAAATGAGCAAAAAATAAATAATACATCTCAAGAAATATATAATCAAGTAATTAACACTTATATTTAAGCTAGAATTGACCAGTTATTAAACTTAAAAATATACATTTTACAAATAAATAGTAATACACTGTAACTTTTATCTTTTTACATAGACTACCTAAATAAAAAAATACAACTTCCAAGCCAACAAACTGCCTTAAAATATAAACTATAACAAAGCACCAAGAACATATAATAAAGTAAGTACCCACAAATCATAAATTATAAGCTCATCTAAACCCGACCAATAATAAACCTATCTCCCTAAACCTTGACAAGATAGCAACAAAATACTATTTTTGATTAATATCACATTTTTCTCTTTCAACAGAAAAATAAGCACATGCTCCACGTTAGAATGAGCTCAAAAGAAAAGCTGCAAGACTGCGCAAAACAGCTCACAAAATATACAAGTGAACAAATTATAAGTAACTGTAATTTTTAGCATGTTAATAATAAACATTCAAAAGTTAAATTATAAGATATATTTACGCTAATAAGCAACTTACGTATATAATTACAGAAGCTGCCAAATGTATCACTTCACAGGAAACAAGTATTAAATCACATGGGCTACACCTACAGCCTTTCAAAGTGCATCAACAGAAATTATAAACTAAAAATGTATGAAATATTACTTTAAATGCATGTTACGGGAGGGCAACTACACTGGATAATGTTGTAATTAATGTTAGATAGCACAACCACCCATCAAAAATGACAGAATTAGAAGTTTGAGAAATATTGGAAGATCTAAGAGAGGCAAGCACTAGCTCCCAGGAACCCACAAGCAAAATCCCTAAACACAAAGTACCCAAAGTAGCTGATCACATTGTTGGCCAACTACCACCTATCCCCACTTTAAGACGTTTAATAGCACGCACTAAAAAAAACACCAGCAATACCCAATCTGAACACTAGATGATACCAAGACACATGGCCATTTATAAACAATGCATAATGTGGAACCCTTCCTTTTACAGGACAATCAAAATAAAGAAAAATGAATCCTAATCTTCTCTACAGCAAATAACTTAATGAAACTTACCCAATGTCAAACCTGGATGATGGATAAGACAATCAAAATGTAAATGTAAATGTAAAGTATTTGTAGAGCGCACTGCTACCAAGCGGTTTCGTGGCGCTATTACTCATACCGCTGTGGAACCCTTCCTGGCTTTCCAGGAAGAAAATGTGTCCCAAACTATTCAATCAGGTATACACCATACATGGTGAATATCAACACACCAATATCCCTTTCATATATGCTTTACTGCCAAATAAATCATAAAGAACAATTGATGGACAGAATGCTGAACAATGTCATTCATTCACCCCAGTACAGTAATCTGGGCCATTCCAGTTTAGGCCCAGCCATATACAAATCAGTCTTGACCCTGTTACCCATGAACAGTCTAGCCTGTATGGCCAGGCCAGGTCCTCCCTGGGCTGGAAGGAAGCATCCTAGGACTGGTTTCGGGATATCACCCCTCATCAGACAGGCTAGCTTGACTCTAGTAGCATGGAGATCATGAGACCAATGTTTGGGCATACCCGTCCCCCTTGAGTGACAAATGCAAAAAATCGATGGACAGAATGCTGAACAATGTCATACATTAAGTCCAGTACAGATATGTGTGCCTAAATCCATCGTTTTTTTGCTCCCTATGCCATTCCAGTTTAGACCCTGCCATATGCAAATCAGTCTTGACCCTGTCTCCCTTGGGAACAGTCCAGCCGAACTACCAGGCCAGGTACTCCCTGGATTGGAAACAAGCATCCTAGGACCGGTTTCAGGATATCACCTCTCATCAGCCAGGCTCATCATTTTCTGTTTGACTTTTTTTGAGGACCAATCATCTTATGTCATTAGCCTAATGATTTGCATTCCTGAAATGTTCCAATAATTAAGTTCCTTGAGTCAAGTTGGTCTGGGGATGGTGGTAGTGTCCTAATGACCTGGTTTTAATATTTTCTCCCACCCTCTTTTAGGAATATAATGGCCTGTCAGGTGTTCCAAGCTTGTCCTGAACAAGGTTATAATGCTGATTAATCACTTTCTTAATCATATTACATTGTAGGTTGAATAGGCTGACACATACTAATCTGTTAGTAATACTGATCATTTCCTTGGGTTCCAGGAGTAACTCTCTAGAATACTATCATACTCTTTTTCTGGCTCTATTTAACATGCCTTTAGGATAGCCGATTTCTCAAGGGTTGTCACTGAAATAGTCAGTCCAAAGAGCACAATTCCTGCCAATAAGAAGTGTTCAAATGGCATATTGTCTTTCAGAATTCTAGGATGGTGGCTACAGTATCATTGAAGTGTGATAATTTCAGTCAGTTTGTGATACATGATTGTATACAATTAATTCCATTTACCTTGATAGTGACATCTAAAAAGTTGATCTAATTCCTGTAATGTGTCATGTTAAACTGGATGTCACTCCATCTATTATTTAGCCAGTTCAAACAATTCTCAAGCATGTGTTCATCGCCAGACCATATCATTTTCACATTGTCTATGCACCTCCTCCATTGAATAATGCTCCTCAAATGGGGGTTAGACTTCAGGTATATGTGTGTTTTTTCAAAATCGTCTATAAACAGATTTGCTACGTTGGGAGTAAACCAGGCTCCCATCACTACACCTTTGCACTAATAGCAAAGCACATTTTGGAAAATTTCAAGTAGAGCTAAAATGAAATCTATAGCTACTGGAAAACTGACCTCATCATCTTAAGTGCTTTTTTATGAGGGATATTGGTGTATAAAGATATGACATTCATTGTCACTAATATGTGACTCTGTGGCTCATATCGATGCACATCTATCAGTGTGGTGATAGCCATAGTGCATCTGATGTAGGTCCTGGTCTCTTCGACAAAGGTTTTGATAAATAAATCAATGTATTTGCAAATAGGTTCCAAACAGGAACCAGATTCAGACACACTGGGAGGTCCAGGAGGGTTCTGTAGCCATTTGTGTATTTTAAGAAATGTGTATATTGTGGGTGTGAGTGGGAACTTCTTGTTCAGGAAAGAATATTCATCCTTCAGACAAACCAGTGTCAGTTAAAGATTTAATGAGACTACTAGACTTATGGATAGGGTTGCTTGCAAGTCTGGTGTATTGTTCTTGTACACCCTATTGGAACAGAATCTCTTGTCTATAATCCTCAGCATCCTGAATGACAATGTCCCTACCATAATCAGCTACCTTGACAACTATGGCCTTGTTGTTTTAAAATGGAATCTAATGCCAGCGTCTCTTCCCTTGTGATATTATATTTCCCATACCGTGTTTGCTGAGTAATTCAGTGACATCTCTCAAGACAACCTGCTCAAAGGCTAGGACCTTGTGAGGCATCGTGAAGGCAGAGTAAATGAAGAAGGAGGCCTAAGGCTAGTGGCATCCCATCTTGCCTCTAAAGTTAGCTTGTTAAAACGATGCCTCAATCTAATCTTCCTAAAAATTACATTTATTAGACAGAGGTCTGGGGACAAAAGAAATCCTTTGATATGTACATCATGTTTAGAAGAGTGTAAGTTATATTTGTATAGATTATTGATAGGATTGTCCATTCTCCTAGCAATGCTTAGTGTTACCAGCAGTAGTATTGAAGTCTCGTCTGTCTCTATCTATGATTGTACTGCAGAGTCCCTGCCTCTGCCTCTCCCTCCTTCCTTCTCCAGGTCTCTGCCACTGCTCTTCCTCCATGCACGAGTACCTAAAAAGTCTTACCTTGATTAGAATGAGTGCATTGTTGGGCTGATGGGTAGGAGAATGTACTGGTACCAGTTTGCTCATCACCGGTATCTGAACCACTTGAAATGGAGGACTCAGAGGAAGTATGGTACCTTTTGGGGGATTGCTTTCCTTTGTAGGTATGATGCCGCGGAGGTCCTGTTGGTAGTAATCCCATGGAGGTAAGGATAGGTATTATATTTGCCATTACATCTAATGGCATTGTCTAATTTATAGAACGTTCTGGTCTGAGGGATTTGCCCAAAGTCCTGAGCTGTCTTTTCCAGTTTTCAAGAGTCTCCTTAACATAGGTTAATGTTTCATTAAGACATTGGATAGTGTTGGGGGTGGACATCGCACTGAATATGTACAAAAAAATCACCAAAGAAATTGCTGATCTAAAGAAATAAATACTGGCTGTTGACACATCAATGCCTATCCTTACCTCCGTGACTAGTCCTCCACTTCTGGCCTCTGTTTGGTGCGCTGGGCACAGCCACACAAGGTGTTCCGGTTGGTAAACAGTGTGACCGATTTTAATTCGGCCCCTGAATCCCACAGAGCCATTATGCTATTTCGACAATGACGGTCCGTATATCACTATTCGGGGTAGCCCTCCCTGCAGATGGAGGTGGAGTTACAATCCAGTCTTTGATGCTAGTGCTGGGAATGTTTACTTTCTGGGAGGGGTGTCTATACTCCGAATGTATTCGTTCAGACACCGAGGCGTGCATTACATCTCCCGAGGTAACAATGGTGCAGTAACTACAAAACCAGTAGTATCAATATCATGGGTATCAGCAATTGCAAGATGTAGTATTTCTAGGGAGGATAAGTGTTTCCCTCGAAGTTTTCAGAAATGCCACTTTTAGTATGCCTGCCCGTTGGACCCATAATATTGATTAGAGAGGAAAATTCCTGTGACCCAGAGCCTCTCAAATGCATGCTTAACATCCCTGACTGTTGTATTAGTACCAAACTCCCGCATGCCAAAAACCAACTAACAGTGTGAAAGCTTACATTTTTTATTATCAAAAGAATTTTCCAAAAGAGTAACTCAAGAATTTGGAGATGTCATAACACTAATGTGGTAGTACTATATTTCGTTTCTACCAATCTGTGTCAGCTTCAGTTTTCAAGAACGGGCTATCTCGCTCTCTCTCTTCCCGCACACACAACTTTCTTCAGTTCTTTCTTCATCTTCTCTCCCTCACCCTCTCTTTCCTTATACCCCATCTTACCTCTATATTGCACTTTATTTCTCTCTCGCCCTGTTTATCTATATCTCTTTCTGTCTTTCATTCTCCTTCTTTCTTTCTTTCTTTCTTTCTTTCTTTCTTTCTTTCTTTCTTTCTTTCTTTCTTTCTTTCTTTCTTTCTTTCTTTCTTTCTTTCTTCTCTTTCTTTCTTTCTTTCTTTCTTTCTTTCTTTCTTTCTTTCTTTCTTTCTTTCTTTCTTTCTTTCTTTCTTTCTCTCTTTCTTTCTTTCTTTCTTTCTCTCTTTCTTTCTTGTATTTGTATGTAGGAGTCAATCAGAGTAGGGCTGGATCTCGGTCACCCGCCTCCGCAACCTTTCATAATTCCTCTTCCAAACCTAAGTGAAGCATTCGTTTTCTACCTGGACTGCTCCACTTTGGGCCCTGCGTGGGTGCACGTGGAAGATGTTATTGTCCAAGTTTCGGTGGTAAAAAAAAGACATTCAGCTGACAATAAATTTCGAAATATATTTCAAAACACAGAGAGATGCCTTGCAATGAACACATAACTCGGGGAAGAAAGGCAGTGATAGAAAAGGATTTATCCTGCACCCTGAGCTGCGGTTTTCATTTGTTGCGTTCATAGCTTAACGAGGTTAGAAAGGTCCGCCATGACGCGCCATAACAAGATTATGTGTGTAAATAAGGGAAGATGTTGAGTGTGAGGCATAAATACTGATGACACCAGAAGACATAATAGTGTTTAATAACACTTACTTCGTTTGGTAAAAAGTAATTACAAATAAATCACTATTCTGACATAAACGTGAATGGATGTAATAATAAATTCCCTTATATTCGTTTTTTGTGCACTTTACGAGCCTGTGTGCTCACTATATCTGTCCAATGTTTACATATTAGCCTATTTGGTATCGCAGAAGGATGACAATATGAAGAGCTGGAGTAAACAAGCATTGGAAAAGGCAATCGGGCTAATTTTAATGTTCTAAATTATGCAAACAGTGTTTATGTTTCTCCATGTTTGCATGTCTTAGCGCAGTAAAGACACACCTATTGGCTTTACCAATGATACTTTGAAAAAGTAAGTTAAGCGAGAGGGGTGGGAGCCTCCATAATATTACAGTCACATGGAGACAAACCTCGTTTGTTTTTCAATAGAATCAAGAAAAGCTTGCAGTACTTGGTATGTAAGATCTCTATTTATCCATCCTGGCACCTTCTTCTTTCAGTTCCAGATCTTTTCTAGCTTGTGCCTCTACAACTATTTTGATTTTTGCTTCCCACTTGGCATGCCCCGCAGCTCTTTCCATAATATTGTGCTTGGTGTTGTGGTAGGGCCTTAGGCCCACATGGTGGGGTAAAGGACTGACGCAGACACCAGTTAGATAGTATAACTATGGCCCCGAGCACGTGCGCTCGGCCCCTTTTATTGGCAGCGTCACCTGACCCAGTGACGTCTGTGGTGGGTGGGTGATCAGTGTAGTACAGGGCTAGAACAACTAGACTGTGTCCTTTGCAGAACACTACATCCCTCCCAAAGTTCAGGGAAAAGAAAACAAAATGTCCAACCTGCAAGAAAATAGAATAATACCAAATTACATCCCCAACAGGTTTTCTTCAGACTATCGGCTGGGAGAATGTTGAAGACAGTTCCTGGATTACAAAGTCCGTCAGATGAGCTTCACCTCAGCGGTGTACTTCAGATCATCCTTGTCTTGCTGCGCTTATGTACATTGTTCAACACTTGGGGTTGTCTGGAGCAGAATAGGATTTGACCCTTGAGGGGTCTCGCAGGTGTTCCTAGTCCAGTGGATGACAACGCTTGTTGGTTGATGGAGATGACTGCGGCACGAGAGGTCTTTCTTTGGATTTGCTGATCTTGATGCTTTCACACCTCCTGCCGGCCAAGTAACTTCCAACTTGCCTGTCTAGCCGGACTCCTCTCTCACTGGGGCCTTGAAGATTGGCCTCTCCTGCTTGGACTCTTCTCTCACTAGAGACGCTGGGAGGACCCTCTTGCCGGACACGATGGGACCGGGTGGACCGTGCGGGGCTTCGCATGAGCCGCGCAAAGGCGTCGCTGAGGAACTGCCAACGGACTCACCGCCAAGTCTTTCATGATGTCCTCGGGGGTGTTGATGTCATCCGCCAGGATGTTCTTGCCGTTGGGACATGGATTCAGTGTCTTCGCCAGACCGTTTCTCCTTGCCAGGTATTTACCTGGGGCCTTCATGCTTCCTGTTGCCTGTTGTGGAGCTGCCGCTGCTGCACCTCTCCCATCCGGATTCCTCTCTCACAGGACATGCGGCCGAGGCCCTTGTCCCCTGGACTGCCACTAGATCGCGTGGGCTGTGCGGGTCGCTGCGGAACTTCGGACATGGCCACAGTCGAGTCTTGTGTAGTCCACAAGGGTTGATTGTCTAGTGCTCGGGTATGCTCTGCTTCGGCAAGCTTCAGGTTCACGGGGCACCCATGCGGTTCTTCGATGGTTGGTCTCCTCAGGTGCGAGTTGTCGGGATTACTGGGATCCACACGGATGTTGCAGTGTTCTTCGGACAGCATTGATGTTCGTGTGTGCTGACTGTTGCAATGCTCCTTGGACAGTACCGATGTTCCTGTGTGCTGACTGTTGTTCTCTCTCTTCTTCTGTGGAGTGATGTTGTGTTACTCCATTCTTCCTCTTCATTCTCTTCCTCGACGCGGTCAAGTCTTCTTTCTTGCTTGTGCTAACCAGGCTTCTCCATGTAGCGGGCCCTCTACATGTCGTCCCCTTGGTCTTGTCCATGTGGTAGGACACTGTCTTCCCTTTACTCGGTGACTAGACCTGTCGTCGTATCTTCCTGGTACTTGATCACTTCTTGTTGTCTTCAATCAGGATACCCTTCTTTGGTCAATTCCATCATGACCCTCCTGTCTCGTCGGGTTCCTTTGGCTCTACTGTTCCTCCTTCCTTTTCTTTCTGGCGTCGCGCCCTTCCTTTCCATGTTCCTTCTTGCGACGTGGTCTGGTCCTCTTGCTGTCGTTGGCCTTCCCGACCAGTCTTCCCCAGGCGGCGTGCACTCCACCTGTTTCTTTCTGGTCTGGGCATAGCTCTGCGGCATGGTGTTCTTCTCTTCTCTGACTGGACCGTTTGTCGCGATCTTCTCTGTTGTTTCTTTTCTTTCCTTGGCGACCAGACTGGGTGGTCGGCTTTCAGCTTGGGCATGAGTTGTCATGCTGTGCTATTTGCTTGGTGGTCGCTGTTCACCGTCACGGTGATTTGGCGTTGGCGCGCTTTGTCTGCGCGGAGGAGGGTTGCGTCACCGCTCCTGGTGCATCTCTGGTGCATGCCGCCATATGTGCTGACGATGGCGTCCTGGTTGCTGCGAGATGTCGCTGGCTTTCTTGGGGACCTTTGTGCGCTGTCCCGTGGCGTTGGCGTGTCGCTGTGCAGCGTCACTCTGGCGCTCCTGATTCCTGGCGCTCCTGGCACGTTCTGGCGCAATGCTGCGCGGTCCTGTCATGCGGGTGTGGAGTTCTTGCGCCATGTGGCGCGTTATGCGCGCTTACTGTTCAGGGTTCTTGGACGCATGTTGCGAGTCGTTGGGTACTTGCTGCTTTGGCTGTCGTCAGGCACTTGCTGCTTTGGCTGTCGTCAGGCACTTGCTGCTTTGACTGTCGTCAGGCACTTGCTGCTTTGACTGTCGTCAGGCACTTGCTGCTTTGACTGTCGTCAGGCACTTGCTGCTTTGGACCGTTGGCGGGAGTAATTGATGCTGCGGTGAACACCCGTGGCCACAAGGCGTCGCTGCTCTCTCCGTCGTCTGATCTTGGCAGTCGTTACCCTGGACGTTCTTCCAGTGCTTGGATGCTTAGTGATGCGTTCGTGCCTCTTCCCACGTCGCGCTGGACGTGGCAGCCGCTGACTCCTTGCTGGTGTGTGGTTACTTTGTGCGTCTGTTTTCTGGGTGCACTACTGTGCATCAGTGGAGGTGCCCTGATTCTCTTGCTGTGGGTCGCCGCAGCCTGAGATTGCTTCTGTGGCAGAATGCTGGTGGCTCTTGGCACTGTGTAGCTACAGTCCTGTGGTAACTGCTGGTAATCAGGCTTGGTTAAGGTGCTTCCCTTGGTGATCAGTGTCCTTCCGTTACAGGCTGTACAGAGTCCGTCTTGTGCTCCAGTGTTCCGTCTCTACCTGAAGGTCACACCAGCTTTCTTTTGTACAGGATTGGGTAGGCTGCAGCAATCCCGTTTTCCTGTGTTAGGCGTGTGCTGAGCCTAAAATACTGTTTCTCCCCGCAGTAGCGCAAAACGGCCACCAGATGGCGTTTCTGCTCCTTCCGATTCCCGGCAGAGCTCAGATCGGCCCCAGGAGCTTCACTCTTGCTACGGGCTTCGTTCCTGGACCCTGGTAAGCGTTTCTGTTGTCTTTTACTTGGGGCTGCACTAAACTGGATGTAGTCTCTTTTCTAGGCAGTGTGTGTGAGTGGAGTTCGCGTTGACGCTGCTATGCTAGGGCTCCGCTTTGAATATTTATGCCCGGCAGCTCACCACATGTTGCTGACCTCTCCGTGTTTTCCCTCCTGGCCGCATACAGTCCGTAGGGGAGGGGGTACACTCGCTGGTAATCTTTGCCGCTTTTACGGGCATACATACACTTATGGGCCCTGGTGGTTGACCGCGGGTGGGCTCCGCTGAGGATTTGGTGTATCGCGGGTGGCTCCGCTTTGTTTGCTTAGCGCCCGTTAGCTCTCTGCACGCTGCGGGCGCTTCCTTTGAACATTCAGGGCAGGGGACACCTCAGGCAGGCCGCGGGTGGGCTCCGCCGGTACTGCTCTATTCAAAGTTCATTGTCGGGCACCATGGCCAAGCGGGTAGGCGCCTCGCAGCACTCCACACGTTGCAGGCGTTTTCCTTCACCCCGCCGCCGCACTTATCACACGCTGCGCGGCGGGGACACTGCAGGCAGGCCGCGGGTGGGCTCCGCGAGTCGTGCTTCATTTGAAGTTCATTGGGGGCACACTCACGCCCGGCGAGGCGCGCTGGACATGCGGGTGGGCTCCGCTTCAGTTGTTAACCGCTTGGCAGCTCCCCTCACGCTGCGGGCGCATTCCGGCACAGTCTTTCACCCCTCCGCCGCACTCCACACACGCGGCGGGGGAAGGGGCGCTGCAGGCAGGCCGCGGGTGGGCTCCGCTGGCCTTGCTTATTTGCACAGTTTATTGTCGGCGCTCGGCAGGGCGCCACGGCCATGCGGGTGGGCACCGCTTATGATGATGGTCACACGGGGGGCGCTCCTTGCATGCGCGGCCCCCCAGGCTCGCCTCCGGGCCTTCTTCGCTACGCGGTTTGGCTCCGCTTGCAGCGACAGTGCCTGGCAGCTCTTCTCACGCTGCGGGCACATCGCCTTTCGCTGCGGGCTCACCTCCTTCGCTGGACCCGCAACGGGTCGGCTCCCTAGCTGCAGGGTCGAGGTGGGCACTCGGCTTCGTTGTCCTTCTTCGCCCCAGGCAGGGGCTCAGTTGCGGCCGGCACAGGTGGGCTCTGGTCGGTCCGCTGCACTCTCTCCTCACGCCGGGGGACTCACGCTGGGCTTGGAGGTGCGGGGTGAGCTCCCGGTCACCTCGTCCTGGACATCTAGGCCCCGGGGCACGGCACACGCCCCTCGAGCCTCTCGGCGGCCGGCGCCGCTTCCCCAGAGGGGTGCCCTGCACATGGGCACTTCCCTTCTTTTTCCGGGGAGTGTTCAGCTTGTCACGGCACGCGTGGCATTGCGTTACCGCCTCGTCGCCAATGTTGTGGTAGGGCCTTAGGCCCACATGGTGGGGTAAAGGACTGACGCAGACACCAGTTAGATAGTATAACTATGGCCCCGAGCACGTGCGCTCGGCCCCTTTTATTGGCAGCGTCACCTGACCCAGTGACGTCTGTGGTGGGTGGGTGATCAGTGTAGTACAGGGCTAGAACAACTAGACTGTGTCCTTTGCAGAACACTACACTTGGCTTTGTTTTTGCCTTTATCTGAATAGTAACTGCTCTGTGCTCGCCTACCTAATATATTTGATTGGAGCCGAATATTCACCTATTTAAGTGTTGAACAGATTGTCATTCATGAATAGCCCTATCTAGCTTCTCTGGGTTTGAAATGTCTCCTTCCTCTCAAGTTTTAAATTCAGAGCCCTAGCCTCCGTACTGACGGTTTTTGTTCTATTGATATATGTATGAGTTCTACCCTATTTTCAGTTTTTTTGTGTTTTGCAATAACTTCTATTGGCTCTCGAGGTTCTGATCCCTTGGGCTCTTGGAATGCTTCCTTTGGCAGGACTGAGGGGCATATTATCAAGGGATTTATCTCTGCTTTTTTGGCTTTAAAAGCCAAGAAAGCAGAGATAAAATTATCTCCCTATCAGCAACAGGGTGCTAACATGCAAATTTGCATGTTAGCATCCTTTTTCACTAAGCTTCCCTTTGCATCTCTAATGAGATGCAAAGTGGGCGTTCCAGAGCTAAATATTAGGAGAAATGTCTCCTATTATCAAGCTTCACGCTAACCCTGTTAGAGACAAAAAATGCAGCACTAACCACGGTTAGCGCTGCTTTTTTGCACCTGGTATTTTCCTGACTTAGCCATGATATCCTATGGAAGGTGGATATCATGGCTAAGTTTGTGAGCCCCTATCATCAAGCGAACGCCAAACTTCGAGAGATTATCGTTGGTTTTCCAGCGATAATCTCTCATTTGGCAGTTAGCGTGAGGATTTTTATCACTTCTGAGATAAACGTTGCTAATACCAATTATCTCAGCGATAATTTCCGGCGATGCTTAGCAATAAAAAAATCCTTGCAAAGCCTAGTTAGCGATAAATATCGCTACTCGTTGGTAATATGCCCCTGAGATTTGCAGATCTAGCCAACATGTTTTGGCTTGATTGCGCTAAAACAGAAGTTGTTTATTTACTTTTTTTACAAGTCGTAGGCATAAAATGGCTGACCAGGAATACTTTTTGAAGTATTCTCTCATCAGATCCTTACGCTGAGTTGTGCGCATCAAGCCACACAGGGACAGTTGTTCATCAGATTATGGAAAAAAGGCCCTCTCCTAATTTGAGAAGAACTCGTTATTGAAATATGGAGTGGAGGTTTCAAGCTGCAGCTCCATCTTTCACTGCCAGTGGACCCAGTCTGGTCCACTGGATCCAATGTGGAGCAGGGATCTATCTACAGACAGGTGCATGTAGGACAGCATCCACCTGTAGAAGGATGGCTATGGATTACTGGAATCCCCATTTCACTCCTCCCAATAGGTGAGCTAAGGAAGTGCACTGAGCGTGCAACAATTTTTATATGGTACACAACTAGTACACCTCCAGCCACCTGCTTTATCCTTAACCTCGAATCTGTAATATAGAGGGGGGTCAAGAGCGCAGGACTTGTCTCAGTTGAACATGCTTCCACCCCCATGAAACTGAAAGAAACCATTCTTTGGATCAGTCTGGAAGATATTTTGCACTGTCTCAGTCCATATCACAGAAGGGGGACCACATGCAAGCAAACCTTTCTATAATACCAAAGTGCACTCTCACACAAACACTGTCCTATGGCACTATGTGTAAGAAGGCCCAAGGAAGGACTCTGCAGGAAGTTCCTTGGGCATGTATTGTAGGCCAATAATTCATCTTCTTCTTCCTTTCTCCCATGTATGTTTAGCCCCATGATCAATTAAGGCTTCACCATCAAGCTCTCTCCTCAACACGTTTCGAGGCTGTGGTGACTTCGTAGCTTTTTGCCCCATTATGAGGGCACTGAGATTGAAGCCTTACCTTTGCCGTCTCACCTTTCTGGGTTTTATGATTAAAGTTTCAAGGAAATTCTTCTAACATTCTGCGTTATATTTACATTGTCAATACTCCATATGAACCTCTATCTTATTTATTTCTATAAGCATCTAGATGTATCTAGTGGGGATCATACATGCCACAACGACAACATTTAGATATGATCCCATCTACTTCTACTCCAGCCCAAGCAAAAACATTTATCCTACTACTCACTGACTGTTTTTTGGTCACTTCCCACAGGAACAGGGACCTCTTGCCGTGATGAATTACAATATATCTGACCTGGGGTGGAAACGCACAGTGTAGACTCTGGAGAAAGACCATCATATGCTCCATTAATTAAAATCAGAGCGAAATAACAAACTTATTTCACTGATTCCCAAGGCCTTTTACTCTTACCTAAGTATTCGCCCCATAGATGGCCCAAAATTCCTTTTTGTAATAGAAACCCCTATGAAAGTTGCTGCCAACCAGCTAGCAAGTGTTTTTTTCTGTTAATGAATCCATAACTACAGCTCTGTGCACGGGAGACTCCTGTGGTATGCAGCCTGGTAACTGTACAGAGGTAGCCTGGCAAAGAGGGGACTCTGCAGGATTTGGTATTGACCTGGGGTAGGCCTCATAATGTTAGTGTACCCTCACAAAGAAAGTCAGTGTCACTTACTGTCTTGTCTGCAGTGACACTCAATTGTACACCTATGGTGAGGGCTGACTTAAAGTGCAGTTTCACTCCCCTTGGCCTGCAGACACTAGAGTCATACAGATTATAGCATAACCTGTATTAGAAAATCAATTCTGCAAACCCCACAAACATATCTGTACAGCTGCAATACGGAAGTGTGGTGGTAGTGTTTCTCTAGCAGAGAAAAAATCCGCACATACAAGTAATACAGTTCTCTAAGCACGTATACGTGTAAAATAAATTATATACCGTATTTTCCGGCGTATAAGACGACTTTTTAACCCCTTAAAATTTTCTGGAAAGTCGGGGGTCGTCTTATACGCCGGGTACAAAATGTTATGGTATGTTTTCATGCGCTTTTTCATAGCGAGGACTTCACTCGAAGGTGTCAGACCGCTTCACAATAGGAAATAACAAGAAACAACACACCTTATGTTAAACAATACAGCCACCGGCACTGGCAACGTCCACACCCAGCCCCCGCACCATGGATTGTGCAAGTATCGAAAGCGAGCGTTTTTTTTTTCATAGCGAGGACTTCACTCGAAGGTGTCAGACCGCTTCACAATAGGAAATACCGTATGTAACAAGAAACAACACACCTTATGTTAAAAAATACAGCCACCGGCCCTGGCAACGTCCACACCCAGGCCCCGCGCCATGAAGTATCGAAAGCGAGCGTTTTTTTCATAGCAAGGACTTCACTCGAAGGTGTCAAACCGCTTCACAAGCAAGCAAATGGCGCCATGAGTCTTACCTCGACTGCCGCTGCCGCTGTACACGCGCCTCCAACCGCTTGCACATCCCCAGGCAGACGAGGCAGCAGGACGAGGCAGCAGGACGTCCGAAATACGGTATATGGTAACGGGCAGCCAGCGCCGAAGATGGCAGCGCCCGGTGTGTTGACACGTTTGGCACGTTTTGGCACGCGCCCCTCTCTCCTTGACATGGGCGTGGGCATAGAAAGGGGACTGTAGAATGTTCCCGAATGTTACCGAAGGCAGTAGAGCACTTGCCGTGATTGGCTGGTTGTTGCGAAGAGGAAAGGCAGTCTGGTGAGCAGATGCCGTATTTGCCGTACCGTACGTGTGGTGTTGAAGACAGTCTCTGCACCTGTTCATACTGTACAGCACCAGTACATCCAGTGCAAATGGCAGACAGTGAAGAACCCGGCAAGGCTCCAGCAGCGCATCCAGTGCAAATGGCTGGCAGTCAAGAACCCAGCAAGGCTCCAGGAGTGGCAAGAAGAAGGAAATATGAAGCCAGTTACAAACTTAAAGTTGTGGATTTTGCCACGGAACATAATAACTGTGCTGCTGCAAGACAATATGGAGTGACAGAAAAGATGGTTCGGGCCTGGAGAGCAAATGAGAAAGCATTACGGAGCATGCCAAGGGGCAAGTGTGCATTAAGAAGAGGCACCCCACATTGGCCAGAACTCGAAAAGCATGTAGCAGACATGGTGGCCGAGCATCGGCAAAGCGGTTATGTCGTGACCCGAAATAAAATCCGATTGGTTGCACTTCAGTGGGCCAAATCTAATCCAGATCTCAGCCACAGATTTAAGGCCACTGTATCCTGGTGTACCAGATTCATGGGAAGGCATAATCTGGTATTGCGGCAAAAGACAAAAATTGCCCAGAAATTACCTGCGATCTTGATGCCAAAATGCATAGCTTCCATCGCTACGTTATTAGGCTGCGCAATAAACATGGCTATGCGCTAAGTAGCATCGGAAATATGGATGAAACTCCAATGAATTTCGATATGATTGCCAACAAAACTGTCCATCAAAAAGGCGAAAAGACAATTTTAATAAAAACAACAGGACATGAGAAGTCCAGTTTCACAGTGGTACTAGCATGCACAGCTGATGGCGCAAAGCTGAGACCAATGGTTATTTTCAAAAGAAAAACAATGCCGAAACTCAAGTTCCCTGTTGGTTGTTTTGTGCATGTGAATGAGAAAGGATGGATGGATGAAGAAGGGGTAAAGCTATGGCTTGATAATGTATGGAGCAGGCGACCAGGTGGACTTCTACAAAGACATAGTCTACTGGTGTGGGATATGTTCAGGACTCATTTAACTCCAAGCACCAAGCAAAGGCTGGCAAGAATGAAAACAGATGCTGCAGTTATACCTGGAGGATTGACATCGTTGGTGCAGCCACTGGATGTGTGCCTAAACAAGCCATTTAAAGATCGCAACCGAGAACAGTGGAATGAGTGGATGGTTAGCGGTGAAAAAACATTCACAAAAGGAGGAAACATGCGTGCTCCACAGTTGGATGTTTTGTGCACCTTTGTTATAAAGGCCTGGAACGACATTGATGCAGAAACTGTAATAAAGTCTTTCAAGAAGTGTGGCATATCAAATTCATTAGATGGTATGGAGGACGACTATTTGTGGGAAGGTGAAGAGGATGCCGAAGAAAAGACCACATCATCTGATACGGAATTGGTACCAGATCCATACGATGACTGCCTTACAGATGTACCACAAGATCTCATTGACTTACTTATGAGATCAGATGACGAAGAGGAGGATTTTGAAGGCTTTTAAAGGGAACGTTGTCAATCCTGTAGAAATCCCTTGGATTTATGGAAAGTTATGGGAAGTTTAATCCACTTGCACTGTTTCATGCACTAATTTATGTTTACCGTACCGTACCGGTATATTCAGAAGTGACAGTTTTTCATATGGTTCTAAATAAAAATATTGCGAGTAAAGCAAGATTGTTTACACAACCAATTTGTTTGAGTTCAGTCTTTGAGTTTGTAAAATAAACGCTTAGGTAACACTGTCCACTGATAAAGCCTTACTGCTCACCCACAGGGAGGAGGACTAGACTAATACGGTAAGTTCAAAATACCGGTACATTCTCGGAATGGCTATGCAGGACTGCGTTGGACTGCGCTGGAAGTGGGGGTCGTCTTATACGGCGAGTATAGCACAAAACTTAAAATTTTTCAGGCAAAGTAGGGGGTCGTCTTATACGCCGGGTTGTCTTATACGCCGGAAAATACGGTACAATTCTTTGTATGAGGTGCACTATTGTCCTGTTATACACCCACCACCAGGGGTGTTGAACTAGCAAAAATTGCTAATATTAAGAACCAAAGAGAAAAACAGGTCTATCAACCACTCTCACAATTATGTAGTATTAAAATGATTATTATTGTCATTCACAAGTTGTAGGATTAGAGTTTATTGACAGGAAATGGACTTCCAAAATACGGATCCAGACCAGATGTTAGACTTCAAATCTTTATTTCATATACATTAAAGGTATTTCCAGCTTGTCCTGCCGACACGTGTTTCGTCTCATGGAGACTTTTTCAAGCCAAAAAGGAAATTGTGCACTGATGTTGAAAAACACGAATCTTGTTTCCCAATGTAGATGAAAACGAGTTCTAAAGTCACACAGGCAATATGAATCCAAAAAAAGCTTTTCAAAGGGACGCGATCCTTATAATCTTGGTCACTTGATCCTATTGGTGTAGGGCATGAAACGATATCCAAAGTAATCGTTCAATGTTTAAGATAGTAGACTTAATTAATTCAAAGGTCTTGCTGCATGGAGGTGGATTTGTTATTCTTAAATTCGTGGGAGGACCATGATAAGTCACTCGTTTAGCGCATCGTAACATGAACACCTCCACTGCTGTCAGGCAATTTCCTTTTTGCCTTGAAAAAGTCTCCATGAGACGAAACACGTGTCGGCAGGACAAGCTGGAAATACCTTTAATGTATATGAAATAAAGATTTGAAGTCTAACATCTGGTCTGGATCCGCATTTTGGAAGTCCATTTCCTGTCAATGAACTCTAATCCTAAAACTTGTGAATGACAATAATAATCATTTGGAATACTACATAATTGTGAGAGTGCTTGATAGACCTGTTGTTCTATTTTGTTCTTAATATCTGTACAGCTTATTGGTCATCTAGGAATGTCATATTTTTCTAGTTCAGCTCAGGATCAGAGCCCAGGCCTTTTGTCGCCCTGCTGTGCTAAGTTAAGTACATTTCTCTCAAGCCGCAGCAACAAAGGTCTCCCAACACAAAGGGAGAAATCAACAGTGTTTCTCTCAGCCCCTGAGGAGGAAAGGGGTGGGGAAAAATACTTTGCATCAATCAACCAGCTGTCACAAAGTGCCTGGGATGGTCCTGCCCAAGACCAGTAAGCAAAGACCGGACCTCTGGATCCAACTCAGGAGGAGGCTTCCTTTGAAGATTTACTGGTAAAGGTTCTGGCAGTTATGTCAGCAAGGGGTGTAGTTGACTCCCCCAGAGCAGATGTGTCAAGTGACTCCTGGGTGACACCATTTTTAAATGTCCTTACGTCTGCTCAGAAAGGTGGGGCTAGGGCAGAGAGGTGATGTGAAACGCTAGGATAGGTCAGAGGTGCATCCCTGCTGAAACCTTCCACCTCCACTAAAAAGATCTTGTGCAGGAGGGAGAGTCTTCTTGCCTGGTGATTTTTCTATGCTTCAGTGCTGGATCCTGGGACCACTATGGAGAACTGGAAGGAGGAACCCCCTGATACCCAGCTTCTGCCCAGTTGACCCTAGGACAAGTGGGTCTCCGCAAAGGCCAGTGAGGCTGGCCCCCTTACACTTTCTGAGGACCAGTTGGGGGAAAGCTCTGGACTTTTGAGTGCAGAAACCAAGATCAGGAGGAAGCCAGGAGAACCCTCTCCTTGAAGACTGCACTGCTTTGGAGGTGAGGAGGGTTGCTGCAACTGCCCCTAGTGGCTTAAGTCACCGCCAGGAGTAAATTGAGCCCAAGACCATCATAATCAGCTTAGCGAGCCCGAGATATAGCATTCTCAAGTTTGAAAACCTTTGGCCTTTCCTCTCACGGAGCATGATGAGCTCTGCTGCCACATCTGGTAAAAACCCCAGAGTGAATCACCGCCTGGGACTGGGGGTCGATGTGAGGAATACTGGGCATTCATACCCAGAAAGGGGGCCGTCACTCATTTTCACTCAGGTATCCCAACCCCTGGGCGTGTCCCTGTTTCAGGGGCCAGGTCCCTATCCCTGCTCCTCATATTCCAGCAGTAATGGGGGAGCACTGCTGTGCTCCACCAGCTGTGGTCAGCCACCCTGCTACTAAGCATGGGCGAATTTTGCGAATTCGCGTTCCGCGAATTTGCGGATTTGCGAATTCGCGATCCGCAAAATTCGCGAATTTGCGGATTTTTGTTTTTTGCGTGTTCGCTGGGTTTTTGCGTGTTCGCTGGGTTTTTTGCGTGTTCGCGGGGATTTTTGCATCTTCGCAAGCCGCTTGCATAGCGAAGTTACCCATGCAGTCGTTTATGGGAGAGGGAGAGAGAGATAGATAGATAGATAGATAGATAGATAGATAGATAGATAGATAGATAGATAGAGAGAGAAAGAGAGGGAAAGAGAGAGGGAGAGAGAGAAAGAAAGAGAGGCCGGATCTCTGAAGGGCCAGATTCCTGAGTTGCCCCTACAGAACATACAGCTTTTTATTTTTAGCAAAATGCATATGAAAATTGTGCTGTAAAGGTCTCTTTTAGTTTAACCCCTCCTGACAACTCAAAATGGGTGTATTTGCCATCCTCTCCCTTCTTCCTGTTTTTTATATCTGTAAGTGCTTCCTGAGGAGGTTTAATTCCTTGGACAGGTGCCTCGTTGCCTACTTGTAACTATTCTCTGACCCTGCTTCAAGGGTCAGAGCAGGGTCAGAGAATAGTTGCAAGTAGGCAACGAGGCGCCAGGAAGCAATTAGCAGCAGGTGTCCAAGTTGAAGTTAATTTGTTTGTAACCCTTTTGTAAAAGGTTACAAAGAAATTAGGTTCAACTTTTGCACATGCTGCTGTAACCCTTGCTTGGCTGAAAATTCGTCCACGCTGATTCGCGGATTTTACCGCAATTTCCCGAGATTCGCGGATCGCGAAATCGTGGAAAATCCGCAAATTCACCCGCGAAACGGATTTTACGCCCACCCTTACCTGCTATCCGTTGCCTTGTCTGATGGGGAGCATGAACCTGCCACTGTCACCTGTGTTTCCCCATAGGAACGGGTAGGCAGAGAAACGTCGCCAGCACCCACAGTAGCACAGAGGAGTGCTGCCCAGGCAGGGAGCCGGCAGGGGCAGCCTGGGGTGGGCTTCCTAGGCTGACTCCCGATGTAAGCCAGGTGTGGGGTACCGAGGGGGTAACAGACACCCCAACAAAGGAGAAGGGCCGCACAGCGAGATGCTGCATGGCAGAGTGCCCAAAGCAAAACAAAAGTCCAGACCTCTCCCAGGCTCAGTAGGAGAGTCGCTAATCAAATATGCACATGCTTACAAGGAGCGCCCTAAAATGCCCTCTGGGGCTTGCCCATTCTGGGCGGTTTTGGCCTTGTTTCTTCCTTTGTGGTGGCCCCAGGATGACGGGGTCACCACCAACAAGTTTAAAAAGCGTGGCTGGAGCTGCAGGAGCAGCGCAGCATCCACCCAAAAAGAAAAAGAGTTTGAGGACTCCGCATTCTAAGTTGGGTGGGACTCCCAAAGACTAACCTCCCCATGATTTCCTCATGGCTTTTAAGCACACCCAAGGTTGGAGCTTTTGTTCTACAGTTGGGAGTGCTGCACCTTCTGATAGTTAAGTTTATGGCTGCAGCTATTGTGGCCTGAAGGTGGTAAAAAGCAATATAAAATTGTGCAACACTATCTTGGGGTGAAACGTATGCGAACATGTGTTTGTGATCACAAGGTGATGTTCTTTAGTGGCCAATTTTACCATTGTGCTTTCAGTTTTGCAAGTATTGAAAAGTAAACCATTTACACACATATATTTCATTATGGTGAACTACTTTGTTGAAATAATGATTCCTAATCAAAATACATATGCTTTATTGCCAGTATTAAGTGTCTTCATTCGTGGTTGTTTTTGATTATTGAATTTACTTCTACAATGGTTATTTTCTTTTACTTTTGTTTTGGTGAACATGACCACTGTAGGCGGTCAGAGGTGATTACACAATGTCTTCAAAAGGTATTTCCATCAGCCTTAAGTATATTTGTAAAGTACTGCGTAGTATTGAGAAGTGTGAGTGTAATGAATGCACTTTTTCTTTTTTTCAAAAGAAAACCAGAAAGGACAATCAATTATTGAATATTATTGCTTGCCAGCAAAGATGATAACCAGCCCACATAATCTTCCTTGCATAGGCCTTGGACTGCTTTGCTTCACTACCCTGAGAGAGTCAAGTGCTACATTCAGGTGTTTGGATCCCAGTGGAGGACAAATGTGGACAAATAACCTGTGCAGGAAACACAACTAATGGCCCGTTTTCTTTCAGAAACACCTTGTGTTTGTGTAAAAGGTTTTTTAAATGTAATAAAAATCACAGTGGTATATTCTCAAGAACGTGTGATAACCATTGCAAAATTAACTTAATGCAACTTTCAACATCGCAGTCTATTGCGGGAAAATAGCGATGTGTTAACTAAATATTCACAACACGGAGGCACAATGTGATAGGTCCCCGACAACGCGTCAAATGTCCGCGATACGGTCAACATGAAGCCTCAAAAATGCGAGACACAAATGCAAGAAAACTTGGGATGAGGCCAATTGCGATACAAAAAGCACCGAAAACGAGCATCAGGCCTCCAAATCCCATGTGTCTTGCTTGAAAACACACTATAAAAGCAACCAAAAAACACACCAAAAACAATTTAAAGTACGTAGCAACATGGAGGCACCTGGACCGAGTGCAGAGGTGAACGCGAAACCCACAAGCCCCATAGACCACCAGCCAGGAGCAAGGGGGTTGGGGAAGGCCAAGGAGAAGAGGGAGAGGAAGACGGGGTGCAGTCCACAGGAAAACTCGATCAGTGTCACGGAGGTGACAGAACACTACCATCAACTGACCCACAATTAGACTACTGTGAATGCTGTCATAGGTGGCGCTGGCATGATGTGAAAACCAAACAAAGGACAAATCCGCTGCCAACAGGAAGTCAGCGACAGCGACAGGAGGTGGGAGTCCTGCACCACAGGAGGAGCTGGAGGAAACCGAGGCCACAGTTATCACTGTGGAGATGGTGCAAGGAGGTGGGAGTCCGGACACAGCTCGAGAGGACCTGACACAACATCAACAGGGCGAGTAACGACCAGGGACAGGGGTGTCGGGGGGAGATGGGCACAATGGCACACATGCACAATGATGTATAGCACACTGCACACCCACAATGAGCCTGGATCATGTCCCTGATCCCCGTGGCACACTGCAGCATACACACATAGCCTGATTAGCACATCCACATTGACGACAATGTGGTACAATGTGCAACCCCGACACTGCAGAACAGAGGACACAACTGGTTCCATACATGCGCAGATACAGGCCAACTACATTAACCAAGCAGGAAACTGTGCGATGGGAATGTACCCGTACAACCTCACATCCATCATGTAGTTCAAATGTCCACTGCCCTGCATCAAAATCCAGCACCTCCCAAACAGTCACAATGTACATTGCCAAATAGTCTGCATGTAAACAAGATCAATGCACCAACATACATGCCAACACAATATCAACATGCCTCTCCCCTTCACAGTGCAGAGGGACACACAACACCTCCAGCAGAGCAGTCAAGACAACTCATCAGTGATGTTGGAGTGGACCTCCACACCTCTGACACCGACACCCTACAACAGCTCATGGACATCTTAGGCAACCCACCTCCAGGAGCAGGGCAGCCCAGCTACATAGAGAAGATGTCAGACCCTGCACAGACCACACAGCAGGAAGCACCTGTCACAAAAGCTGGCTCCTAACACTTCACCGAGGCACACATCGCATACCACTGCCAAGTGGCAGAATGCCAAAAGGAGGTGGCCGAACAGGTGCATGTGGGGTTCGAACCCATGAAAGACGAACAAGATCACATACGAGGGTGTCTAATACCCTTCAGGGACCACCTACACCCACAAAGAAGGTCCACACTGCTACAGAGACACATGCTTATGGACATTTCCAGTATAGAAACATGCCCAGAGGCACACAATTATCATTCACACACCCAGGTTGGCTCTGCGTATGATGGACCAGTCCACTCCTCTTACATTTTGAGTGGTTGACGACAAAGCTACATGTCCAAGCTTTAACCTGCTGCCTGTGGTGACAATGCCTGCATCCGCTGTTCACACACAATGTAATGTCGTAGGGCCCTCATGCATACATGATCACAGGGACACATGTAGATACTATGTGGAACTGGCAACGGGCATATGCGCCCGCACCCTTTATTGGCAGGGCCACATGTACAGTGACGCCTGTGCTGGATGTGTGTGGAGTGAGTGTAAGCCAGCCAGCACGAAGGGGTTGGTGCTGGCAACAACTTGAACAGTGAACACCATTAATATGGAGACTGAAAACACCAGCATAACAGACACAACTGCTGAGCAACATGGAGGTACCCGGAGCAAGAACAGAGGTCACCCAATATGTAAACAAAAGTGTCCATGAGTTGCAGTGCACTGAGGTTGGGGCACTAGAGCTGAGAGGGCTCATGTGTACAAATTGTCTAGGATTGTGTCCCTTCGGGATATACCTGATGCAGCTGCAGTGGAGTGTAATACACCGGCATCATCTTCCTCATCATCGACCCAGGCCTCCCAAACTGTCTGAGGTGACGTTGCTGCGCAACCTCTCCACAGCACAAAACTCAATCAGTAATGGTCAATGGGTTGCGGTGCACTGAGTCAGTGGCACCTGGAGTGTTGAGCAGGTTATCAGGCAGATGATGGCATCCACGACAGGTGTAAGCAACTCTGTTAGTCTGCCAGTACGACTGTTTCGACTCTGGGAGATGGCAGTTGGAGGTGGTCCTGGCGATGGTGGCCTGTGCCTCCTGCGGTGATGCGACGTCCGCAGTTGAGGCCAGAGGCAGCGGACAGCGCAAGGCCACAGACACATGGCGTTGACGATCCAAAGGGCATCGTCTCAGAGGCCATCCAATATTCGATCAGACAGGGTCCCTGACTTGAGCTGCACAGAGTTATTGGCCCCGGATGCACAGCAGCCGGCACAGGTACATCGCCAAGGGCCGGTGACTTGCGGTCCACTGAAGTAGGGCCAGGCGGACTGAGAATGTGGCAGAAGGTTGCGAGGGACAGTAGAAGGTGTCCTCCAGGACATGATGCAGAGGGCAGTAGCATGTCCGGAAGCAGTAAATGGAGGAGTGGAATTCTACAGCCTTGTTTCCACCACCAATTCGGTATCAGCTACCCCCTAGTTCATAGACTCAGACGCCTCCAAAGTTCAACCAGTGAGTGTCCATGAATGCCGGGGAACAGACTTAGTGGCACCGGGACTGAGCGGGGATGCAGTCTGCGATGATGCCGGTACAATGATATGGACTCGGTAATTGCTAAATCAAGCCTCAGTCCCAGATGTGTGACTTACTCAACCGCAGTGTAGGCCGGAGGCAGCGGTTCGCAGTGGCCCACAGCCACGTGCCATTGGCTCGTGATACACAGAGTTAGCGACACCAGGCAGTTGTCGGTAGTGTTCGATCACCTAGGTAACGATGATAGTTATTTGTCCTTCTGACTGCAATGCGTCATCCTCTTACACCTCTCCTTGCGTGCAATGATATATTACTTGCCATTGAAAAACCAATGCACAGTTCCAATTGTGTAACCAACTCGACCGCAGTGTAGACGGTAGGCGTTTCCAGCAAGGGGGCCACACAAATGTGTGGTTGTGATGCTATACAAGGTCTTGGTGGCACCACATCGAAGGGAGTATAGTGATTTAAAGTCTGCATTTCCATGTGTACTCGGCCATTGCATAATCAAAACTCAGTTCCAAATGTGTGACCTACTAGTCCGCTGTGTATGCCAGTAGAGTACGTAAATGAGAAAGGATTACTGCGGGCCTTGCTCACGGAGGATGTGATGGTCATAGCAGGTTGCCAGGGTCGCGGGCCTCAGACTTGGAGCTTGCACCGGCAAGTGGTGGACCCTCTTCGACACACACCTGTATCGGCAGGTGAGTTTTAATGCCTTGGTGCGCAGGGGTGGGCAAGATGGGTTCGGGGACCAGCGGCCTGGGTAGCAGGCGCACAGGAATGCAGGCAACACAGCTCATGGCGACGGTGTCGGCCTTATGGTGGGGTGAGAGGCGGCGCCCTGGTGGAGACGTTGGGAATTCCGGTAGAGAACCACGCCCAGAGCTATGGGCTTTTTATTCATACCCTTACGCTGGCCTGGCGTACTTCGGGCTAGCCCACTCCACTCATGCTTACAGGGGGGACGTAACAAGCTACATTTCTGCAATCTTCCCCATTGGCTGGGGTGACATTTTTGCACCCACTGCCCACTACACTCCATACACCAGTGGTGTATGTTGACATGGATATGTGTGTGGTCTGCATACTGAAGTCTGGCCATCACATCCACGCCACACTTAGCATTGTGTAAATTCTCATTCATGGGTCACTTGCCTCCTTAGCACATGCCTGGTTCCCACCTCTCCCCACAATCTGCTATTGTGTGGCTGAGGTGCTATGCTGTTGATGGCTTATGTGCATGGCTTACCCTGGTTCCCACAGTAAGTTGTGCTGTCATGTCTGGTGGGTGGGCATGTTGTTTGGCATGTTGTATGTGAGTTTGTAACGTGCATTCCCAGTGTTATGAGTTGCATGATTGTGGGGTTGAGGTGTGTGGTGTGTTCATTTGGTACTTGCCAACGAGCAGGGCATTTCCTTAGGTGTCATCCTGGAAGCGCTGGTTGATGATGGACTGTTGGTAGATGTAGGAATCATGCACTCTGCCTGGGTAGTTGGCGTCGATGTTGGTGGAGATTCCTGGTTGGTCCACTATTGCCTGCACATTGATGGAATGCGTGTGCTTTCTGTTCTGGTTATTGTGTGCGGTGGTGGTCTGGGGAGGTAGGGTGTGGTCCTGAGGGTGGTGGCGGTGGGTGTTGTGGCCATCTTGGGTGTCCGGGCAGCATGCTCAGTGCTCCAAGGCATCTGTTGCCCTTCAGGTGTGGCTGTGGGCTGGGCTCCCATTTCTGGTGCAGGCTGTCGTCCGACTTTACACCAGGTCAGAGCAGGTGTTAATTTCATGCAGCTAACGCACATTATTGCAGGTTTTGTAATCTTATTGCCGATCTGGCTGGTCGTTCAGAATGTTGCGGATTGGTGTTGTCACTGCTTTTTGCACAGGAATGCCTACTCTGCATCTCATTAGCGATAGTTCCCGGGGTCAAATGTGGCAATGTTTTTTGTGGCTGCTATCGCGGTTAAACTGGTGATATGGGCTGTTATCACCTGCTTGTTAATGGGGTATTCGTTTTATCGCAACTTTGGCTGCAATAAAGTGCAGTTTACGCTGTGATAGTTCCTTGAGAATATGCCTCCAAGAGTTTTATTTAAAAGGCCACTCAACTACGTCCCCTGTTCAAAATTGTTGCATTCCTTCATTTCTACTCTTTGATGTTTGAGGCAGAAGAAAATACCTCAAGCTATTAACAGAGCTACACACATGTAAGCTTACATCTAATTCTTTTGTTCAGCTGAATACAACTGTTTTATAGTACTTGTAATCTCAATATTGAGAAGCAGAGAAGTGCAGGCTAATCTGTATGGCTGGCATATGACACACTATTTGTGTTTATTCTAACATTTAAAGACCTCGCCTGTGAAGTTTCTCTTTCGAACTGTCTGACGTCATGAAGCTGGACCTCTGATGTTGTAGTTGTGTGGTCCACCTATGTCCCTCTTGCCATAGAGAATCTCCTGTTTAGTCACAGCTAGACACCCTAAACCTAGGCTGGAATGTCTGCGAGGGCCAGCCAGGGCCTTTTTAGGGGTCTGTGGTCTGAAACCATTTTCCTTGGAATCGGCCTGACAGGGAAGTCAGGGTTCGAATATCACATACACCTCGCAATCGACCAAAGCATGAAGTGGTTTCACCACTTGGGAGGCTGCACACTAATGTTCTCAAAGGGGGCGAGCAAAAATATTTAGGGTGTGACTCAAAAAGAGAAATGAGGGCTTTTGAGAGTGAAATATGATAAATGTGATGACCAGCAACCCTATTGTGGAAAAACGTTTGTTGATTACTGACATAATTAGAAGTTCAAACCAAGGAACTTGCCAGTCCCCATAAAGTGCCATCTGAAAAGAGTTAGAAAGACCTCTCGACAAACAAAAGTGCACAACAACAGTTGAAGAAGTGGTACTGTGGCAAGAGATAATGGGAAAAGATAGTTTAGTTTACTACAATTCAGTTGCTGACTTAATCCGAGTTTGACAGGCATCAGGCTCATCTTCCCCTTCTAGTGATGATTCCATTTTTTGCACAAGTAACTTGTGCTTTTTTATACTTACAACAAAATGTTTTGTGAATAGACCTGAGCTTTGAAAATGGTCTGAGTGCTCCCTTTCTCCACCATGTAAGAGCTCCCACAGACCGAGTCCTGCTTTTCTCTTCCCTGTAAGAGCTCCCACAGACCGAGTGCTGCCTTGCTCCTTCATGCAAGAGGTCCCACAGATGGAGTGCTCCCACAGCAGTGGAGGCCCATGCAGGTAAGAGTAATGGCGCTGGGTGGGGGGAGATTTCAACAGATGACGATGAGGGAAAATTAAATATTCATTTAATTTTCCAGATGGTCGTTTTCCGGATCCCTTACCAACATGGCCCCACTGTTGCACCGCTCTTACCTGCACGGGCCGGTGCTATCCCACAGACTGAGTGCTCCCTTTATCCTCTATATAAGCGCTCCCACAGACCAAGTGTTCCCTTACTCCTCCCTGTAAGAGATTCCACACACTGAGTGCTGCATTTCTCCTCCCTGCATGAGCTGCCACAGACCGAGTGCTCCCTTTCTCCTTCATGCAAGAGCTCCCACAGACTAAGTGCTTCCTTTATTCTTTTTAGGAAGAAAGGCCCCCCTATAGAAACAGCTAGCTATAACATAGAGAAATAGACTAATATGAAAAAGATGTAGCTAGGAGAAGACCTATTAATAAGAATACCTCTCTACATGTATAATATATAAACAATCTGTTCAAAAGGCACCCTGTATGAACAATATATACACATGAAGAAAAATAGTGTCATGATACATTTAATTATTTTTTTTTTGTAAAAAGTTCATGTTTCCTTTTTTATTTCAACAATTGAGGATGCATTGTTCGAATTGATCATTTAGGACAATTAATTTCAACAATCAGCGTAAATATATACAAATCCACATGATAGACAGAGCGTTGATTCAGGCAGTGCGGCAGATGTCTACAACGCGCGTTTCGGCATACATGCCTTCTTCAGGTAGACGCCTATTGCACTAAAAAATATATAATATCTAATTTATTATTGTAGTAAGGGTGTAGAGAACAATGTTAAATGTATCTATTTTTTCACTAGAAATGCCTAGAAGATTTAAGGAGTCGTCAAATCATGTACCCTTATATATACATTGGTAGATGTCCTCACACAGTAATACACAAACATGAAAATTACATAAATATACATATGAATAGAAAAATACATTCTTATATACAGTTATTTACACAAATATATACAATGTCCTATTTGTAATCCAAAGTACACTATATACATATCTATGTATATAATGTGATCTAAACTGGCAAGGAAGCATATTAAATATTATGAAACCTATAGGTAGATAAAATCCTCTATTAGACTCATGTGCAAGTATTCCTATTTGTTAGATAAATGGCTAACATTAATAGATGATTCAACCTCTATGACATGAACCGAGTCATCATTGAATGTTTAAAAATTATACTGGAAGAAAACATATTTGAATTTCGTGGTGACCTGTTCAAACAAGCCATGTGATGAACTCATGAAGTGTGTCCTCATTATCATCCCAAATAAAGACAATGTCGTCAATATACCTTGACCAACACAACACAGATTCATAAAAGGGGGCCACCTCATTGAAAATGTATTGTTGTTCGAAGAAAGCGACGTAGATGTTTGCTATGGTTGGCGCACAAGAGGTGCCCATACTAACGCCTTTATTTTGTTTGAACAGGTCACCAATGTTAGCCATTTATCTAACAAATAGGAATACTTGCACATGAGTCTATTAGAGGATTTTATCTACCTAAAGGTTTCATAATATTTAATATGCTTCCTTGCCAGTTTAGATCACATTATATACATAAATATGTATATAGTGAACTTTGGATTACAAATAGGACATTGTATATATTTGTGTAAATATCTGTATATAAGAATGTATTTTTCTATTCATATGTATATTTATGTAATTTTCATGTTTGTGTATTACTGTGTGAAGACATCTACCAATGTATATGTAAGGGTACATGATTTGATGACTCCTTAAATCTTCTAGGCATTTCTAGTGAAAAAATAGATACATTTAACATTGTTCTCTACTTGAATACCTCCAGCTGTAATTTTTGTCATGTAATGTGTAGACACCCTTACTACAATAATAAATTAGATGTTATATATTTTTTAGTGCAATAGACGGCTACCTGAAGAAGGCGTGTATGCCGAAACGCATGTCGTAGACATCTGCCGCACTGCCTGAATCAACACTCTGTCTATTATGTGGATTTGTATATATTTACGCTGATTGTTGAAATTAATTGTCTGAAATGATCAATTCGAACAATGCATCCTCAATTGTTGAAATGAAAAAGGAAACATGAACTTTATACAAAAAATAAATAATTAAATGTATCATGACACTATTTTTTCTTCATGTGTATATATTGTTGATATAGGGTGCCTTTTGAACAGATTGTTTATATATTATACATGTACAGAGGTATTCTTATTATTAGGTCTTCTCCTAGCTATATCTTTTTCATATTAGTGCTTCCTTTATTCTTCCTGTAAGAGCCATTACAGATGTAGTGCTTCCTTTCTCCTCCATGTAAAAGCTCTTACAGACCAAGTGTTCCCTTTCTCCTCCCTGTAAGACCTCCAACAGACCAAGTGCTCCCTTAGTTCTCCATTCAAGAGCTGCTACAAACTGATTGTCCCCTTACTCCTCCATGTAAAAGCTCCTACAGCCTGAGTGCTCCATTTTTCATCCCTTTAGGAGGTCCTACAGCTCTAGTGCTTCATTAATCCAGTGCTTCCTTAGCCCTCCATGTTAGAGCTCCTACAGACCAAATGCTCCCTTACTCCACCATGTAAGAGCTCCCACAGACTGAGACCTCCTTTTCTCTTCCCTGTAGGAGCTCCCACAGAATGAGTGTTCCCTTGCTCCTCCCTGTAAGAGCTCCTACAGACTGAGGGCTCCCTTTCTCCTCCCCTTAAAACCTCCTACAGACCGAGTGCTCCCTTAATTCTCCCTGTAAGATCTCCCACAGACCTAGTGCTCCCTTTCTTCTCCATTTAAGAGCTACCACAGACTGAGTGTATCCTTTCTCCTCCCTACAAGACCTCCCACAGACCAAGTGCTCCCTTTCTACTCCCTGCAACAGCTCCCACAGACCGAGTGTTCCCTTTCTCCTTCATGCAGGAGCTCCTACGGATAGAATGACCTCTATCTCCTCCATGTAAATGCTCCTACTGACCAAGTGTTCCCATCCTCCTCCCTGTAAGAGCTCCTATAGACTGAGTGCTCCCTTACTCCTCAATGTAAAGTTCCTACAGACTGAGTGCTCCATTTTTCCTCCCTTTATGAGCTCATACAGATGAGTGCTTCATTACTCCAGTGCTCCCTTAGTCCTCCATGTAAGAGTTCCTATAGACAGAATGATCTCTTGCTCCTCCCTGTAAGAGCTCCTACAGACCGAGTGCTTCCGTGCTCCTCCCTGTAAGAGCTCCTACAGACCGAGTGCTCCCTTTATCCTCCCTGTAAAAGCTCCAACAGACCGAGTGCTCCCTTACTCCGCCCTGTAAGAGCTCCCACAGACCAAGTGCTCCCTTGCCCCACCCTGTTAGAGCTTCCACAGATGGAGTGCATCCTGTCTCCTCCGCTGAAGGGTTCCCACAGACTGAGTGCTTCCTTTCTCCTCCATGTAAAAGTTCCTACAGACCGAGTGCTCCCTTTCTACTCCCTGCAACATTTCACACAGACTGAGTGTTCCCTTTCTCCTTCATGCAAGAGCTCCTGCAGATATAGTGACCTTTTTCTCCTCCATGTAAAAGCTTCTACAGACCAAGTGTTCTCATCATCCTCCCTGTAAGAGCTCCTATAGACTGAGTGCTCCCTTACTCCTCCATGACGTTCTTACAGACAGAATGCTCCCTTGCTCCTCCCTGTAAGAGCTCCTACATACCGAGTGCTCCCTTTATCCTCCCTGTAAGAGCTCCAACTGACTGAGTGCTCCCTTGCCCCTCCCGTAAGAGCTGCCACAGACCAAGTGCTCCCTTGCCCCTCCCTGTAAGAGCTTCCACAGATGGAGTGCTTCCTGTCTCCTCCGCTGAAGGGTTCCCACAGACTGAGTGCTTCCTTTCTCCTCCATGTAAAAGTTCCTACAGACCGATTGCTCCCTTTCTACTCCCTATAACAGCTCCCACAGACAGAGTTCTCCCTTTCTCCTCTCTGGAAGAGCTCCACTGACCGAGCACTCTGTTACTCCTCCCTGGTAGAGCTCTCACAGCCCAAGTGTTCCCTTACCCCTCCCTGTAAGAGCTCCAACAGACCAAGTGCTTCCTTACTCTTCCCTCGAAGAGCTCCCACAGACCAAGTGCTCCCTTGCCCCTGCCTGTAAGAGCTTCCACAGATGAAGTGCTTCCTTTCTTCTCCATGTAAAAGTTCCTACAGACCGATTGCTCCCTTTCTACTCCCTATAACAGCTCCCACAGACAGAGTTCTCCCTTTCTCCTCTCTGGAAGAGCTCCACAGACAGAGCACTCTCTTACTCCTCCCTGGTAGAGCACCCACAGACCAAGTGCTCCCTTACTCCTCCCTGTAAGAGCTCCAACAGACCAAGTGCTCCCTTACTCCTCCCTGTAAGAGCTCCCACAGACAGAGTTCTCCCTTTCTCCTCTCTGGAAGAGCTCCACAGACAGAGCACTCTCTTACTCCTCCCTGGTAGAACGCCCACAGACCAAGTGCTCCCTTACCCCTCCCTGTAGGAGCTCCAACAGACCGAATGCTCCCTTACTCCTCCCTGTAGGAGCTCCCACAGACAAAGTGCTCCCTTGCCCCTCCATGTAAGAGCTTCCACAGCTGGATTGTTTCCTTTCTCCTCCATGTAAAAGCTCCTACAGACCGAGTGCTCCCTTTCTACTCCCTATAACAGCTCTCACAGACCGAGTTCTCCCTTTCTCCTCCCTGGAAGAGCTCCACAGACCGAGCACTCTCTTACTCCTCCCTGGTAGAGCTCTCACAGACCAAGTGCTCTCTTACTCCTCCCTGTAGGACCTCCTACAGACTGAGTGCTTCTTTTCTTCTTCCTGTACTAGTTCCTATAGACTGTGTGCTCCCTTACTCTAGTGCTTCCTCACTTCTCCATGTTAGACCTCCTACAGATGGAGCGCTCCCTTTCTCCCCTGGAAGAGCTCTTTCAGACTGAGTGCTTCCTTACACCTCTATGTAACAGTTCCTACAGATCGAGTGCTCCCTTACTCCTCCATGTTAGAGCTCCTACAGACGAGGCACCCCATTTCTCCTCCTGTAAAGGGTCCTGCAGTCTAAGGGGCAGATTTACAAGAAAGTGACGCATCTGTAGAGTTGCGTCACTTTCCCTGAGAAACACTTGCGCCACCATGGATGCGCCATATTTACAATACGACGCACCATGGGGCAAGGATTGACAGATGCGTCTGAAATTCTGACGCATCTGTTGACGCAAAGGTCTTGCATTGCTGGAGTTGTGTCGCAAGCACGATGCAACTCCAGCAATGCTTAGGAAGGCCTATACCTATTGCACTGCGTCACTCCTAATGCCTGCTTCAAGCAGGCATACGGTTTTGACGCAGTGGCGTCCTAGAAGTGGCGCAGTGAAATCTTGTACATTTCACTGCATCACTTTTACGAGGCTTTCCAGCAGAGGAACGCCCACCCTGCCTACATTATACTTGATGCAGGTACAATGTGACACAGGGCTTTACAACGTGACGCATCTCCCTAGATGAGTCACGTTATAAATGGGCCACATTTTTACACTGCTGCTGTGTCACAAAAAGTGACGCAAGGGCGGTGCAAAAATGACGCAAGGGGCTTGTAAATATGCTCCCTAAGTGCTTACTTTCTCCTCCCTGTACTAGTTTCTGCAGACCGTGTGCTCCCTTACTCTAGTTCTCCCTCACTCCTCCATGTTGGAGCTGCTACAGACCGAGTGCTTGTTTTCCCCTCCCTGCAAAGGATCCTACAGGAACCATATATGACAGGACGGTTATTGGTCCACTTTATAGTCTCTCCATGGTCCGGTCCATACTCAGTTTCTTTGTTTATTGACTGAAAAACATAAGTATATTAACTCTGTCAAAGATCCCCTGCTGCGTCAGTGTTGCATAACCTTGAACTATGAGGATTTTAGTATTGAATACATCTATTATTGAAAAAAACGAAATGTTCCTCTATCCCAGCCCCTCAATCCGATATATATATGTACAGGCCCTACTTTGGAACAGAAGTGCTATTAATTATATAATTACTATAATGTGCAGCTACATAATATCGTATTGCACTATTGTCAATAAAGGAAATAGCACTTTATGCTTTTTTTAAGCCTTATATTTAGGGTTAGCACAGGTCCTTTTTTCAAACTTCATTCTTATCATCAGCATAGTTCATCTTAAACGCCTAACTTAAGATCTGTTGAGCAACTTTTACAAACTACTCGCTTCGGAAGAGCACACGGATCACTTCTGACTGTTTATGGTTAGTGAGTTGCAAACCATCTGCCTCCGACTGGAATCGTTCATCTTTCAAACTCCGGTTTAAACCCCGCATACCACTTCTTACAAAGGCTTTATTTAGGAACAACACACTTTCTCATACAAGCCCCAGGTTTAGGGGCATATTTCCTCGTCCAGACTGACAATTTATGGACAGACGAGTTCAACCTCTGTTGTCTAGTATTAGTAAAGTTTATCTTTCAAACTCCAGTTTACAAACAGCATAGTTCCTATTTCTAACTCTTTGTAGGGAACAGCAGAGCTCTTCCTACGAAGCAAACTCATCTTTAGAAAGAGCAGATGTCCTGGTCCAGACTCCTTGGGCAGGGTCAGCGAATCTTAAACTCGTGTCTCCCTCTCGAGCTCTGCTAAAGATCAGCAGGGTTATGAGTCCCTATCTCCTCTTACAAAGTCTGTACCTGGGACACCTTCGTGGAAGTCAATCAAACATCACTTGCCTCACAAAAAGTACTAATTTGATACCGAAATAAAAGCACAAAGATTTGTTTACACAAAAAGCAATTTTAGGAAATCGTCCTTCCACGTGTCAGACAAGCGCCAGCAGTGATAACTGAAGCTTACAACGCTCCTGGCTGGGGTAACTTACGACAAACCCAGCCGGCGCGAGGGCTGCTGTGCGTACTGTGCGCGCGCCAGACGGCGCCCAGGAGTGGGAGCATGCCGATAATAAACTACTGCTCAGATTTAGAGAGTGGGTTGCCTGCACAAGTCATGAGAACTGTGTTTTACTCAAAGTGGTAACTTTAAGAATACTTCCTTCCCCTCATTAATGACAGCTACAGTTACGTGCCATTTGGCAACGCTATACGTTTTCTTTAAGGATGGGAATATATGCCCAGTTTGACAAACCCTGCCCAGCACGCATCTCAAGGAGTGATGGAGGCACTGACACGTTTAAGTGAGCACCGCTAAAGTTCAGTAGTCAGTAGCCAGTGACCCACGTCCCTCGCAAATTGCGTAAACCTATCACACCGCCTCATCTACATCTAAGCCGGGTTTGTAATCAGCGCCTAGGAATAGACACAAGGAAATGGACCTGGTGGAAAGCGCAATAGCGCACACACACAACGACACTCCTGGAGACCTCTCCACAGGCAGGGGCGCCCCCGGGCCGCAGCGCGTGGGCCCCCCTGGAGACGCTGGCACCGCGGACAGCTCCTTCCTTACCCTCCTCATTCTCGTCAAACACCGGCGTCTTGTGGGAGTGGTGGGCGCCCATGTTACGCTCCAGTGTCTTGCACATCCCTAGACAAAAGGTGAGCAGGAACCTCCAGCAGCGGCATCTCCCGGGGTCAATCCAAGGAAGAGGGGCGGCATGAAAGGTATCCACAGACGCGGAGGGAGACCCGGGCTGCCCTGGGCCAGCTGAGCGCACCTCGGAGCGGGAAGCGGTCCTCTGCTGCGTCCCGCCGCTCCGCCCTTCCGCTAGGTGAGGAAGGGGATGCGGGCATCGCCGGCCCCGCCGCCCTCTGCTCCTGCACGTCCAGGCTGCAGGGGAGCGCTCGGATCAGCACATACACTGCCCCCTGCGCTGGAAATCACCCCGCGCAACGAGAGCCATCCGTCTCCCTCTGACAGGAAGCGCTCTTCACTTCCTAAACTTGATGCATATTTTATCGGCGACAGTCAGATGTTTATTTGGGGGGGCGGGGGGTGGCAGTTTCGGAGCTCGTGGAGTGCGAGAGGGGTATGATGTTAGGAGCTGGCGGAGAGGGAGGGGCTTGTACCAAAGGAGTCTCTGAGGGGGTGTCGTATCAGTAACTTTTCGCGAGGGAGAGGGGATCTGATGTGGACAGGTTGGCAAGAGGGAGGGGTGTGTGGAAAAGGAGCGATGAGAGAAGAAAGGCTGCGAGGAGTGAGGGATTCTGGAAAAGGATCGTGGAAACAGGAGGGGAGTGCGAGATGACATTACAACTTGGGAAGCAGGAAGTGGCTGTAAAATAGGCACTACTAAAGAGGGGGGGGGGGTTTGTGGGGTCGATAACGTCTGAAAGGGGGGTCCCGACGCTTTCCTTAATTTTAAAGACATGTCCCTGTTTTTGGGACAAAGGTCAAGTCACCCTGTAGAGGAGGATTAAAGGTATGCTTTCGTTATATAATGTTTTTTCAAAGCACAGGGATTGATTCAGTTAGGGAACCTAGGGCCATATTATTAAGAAAGGGCGATACATTATCTCCGCTTTTATCGGCAGGAAACTACTGCTAAACCGGCGATAATGGGCTTGATACTATGCCCTTGTGAATTCCCATAGAAGCCCAGGTAAACACAGAACCTGGGCTTCGATTGGAATTCACAAGAGCATATTATCAAGCCCATTATCGCCGCTTTAGCGGCAGTTTCCTGCAGATAAAAGCGGCGATAATGTATCGCCCTCTCTTGATAATATGGCCCCTATAGGCTAGAATCTTATAAACATCGGGTTTGAAAAATGCCTCTATGACCATAAATTCAAAACATATTATTCCAAAAGTAGGAAGAGTCTCTTGCCTACTTTGCTGTTCAATTTAAAGAATAGTCAATATTCAAATTAAGCATTTAATTGGTAAAGTTTTACTTCATAATTATTTCTTTATTTTTGGTTTTTTTTGTATTGGGAACTGAGTTAATTGGAAAAGAGATTTTGAACTCTCCAGTTTAGCCAAGCTGTGGTGTAAACTAAGACAAAATATAAAAAGGCGTTCTCTGACCTTTAACCCCTTTAACCCCTTCCGTGCTCCCGTCGGCCAAAGGCCGACAGGAGCACTCACTCCCTGATGCTGCGAATGGCCAACGGCTGTCGCAGCCCCGCCCACCTTTTAGAACTCCCGCACAGCGGCGGAATTCCCGCCGCGGTTAAGGCGTTAACCCTTTTTTTGGACCACATGTTGATTTAGTAACAAGGATATTTAGTCAATATCCTGATAGACGAGTACAATGTAGTAGGACTCGTTGGTTTCAATACACTGTTCAAGAATAAGTGGTAGGATTTATATAATTTGAATTATGCACTGTTTAAAAGTATTTATTGAACTAAAGTCATATGTAAAGTATTGTTAGAAGAGAAACTGTATGTATTTCAACACAGATACCAATACAAAAAACTAAGAAAAATGAAATAATTATGAAGTAAAACTTTACCAATGAAATGCATACATTGAATATTGACTATTCTTTAAATTGATTATGTTTTGATTTGCTTGTTGGCCCATAAAAAAAGTGGTTACGAGAAATCCAGTTCATTATTTGAACAGCAAAGTAGGTAAGAGACTCTTTCCATTTATGGAATAATATGTTTTGAATTTATGGTCATAGAGGCATTTTTCAAACACAATTTGTTATATAATGTGTCTGTTCCAGGCAGCACAGGTCGAAGTCGGCTGTATGCATGCTGCTGCAAAGGGGAGAAAGAGAGGAGAGGCGGGCAGGCGTACCGAGGCTAGACACATGCCATGTGAATGTACCATGTAAGTGTGTGTGTGCATGTGTGTGTCTGTATGTATATATAGTGCTTTAAATGGGCCAGTACTGAGTGCCAGCACTTTTTTTATTTTGAGAAGGAGAGTACCAGCACTTCTCAAGAGAAATTTCATACTTTTAATTGGAGAGTCCCGGCCCTTCTCATAAACAAGCAGGTAATCTGGCACAGAGTACCTGCACTTCCATTTTTCCATTTCAAGCAGCGTATGTGTGTGTGTACACACACACCCACACACACGCACACACACACACTGCTGGAAATGGAGAAATCGAAAAAAAGTTTAAGATCTTCTGATAAGGAACATTTTGTGAAAAGGCAGTTTGTGAAGGGACACCATATATGTCATTCTCACAAAGTAACTTGTGAAGAGGGAGGTATTGTGAGGTTGATAACTTTTCAAAGAGAAGCTGTGGGATTGCCGGCCGCCGAAAAAAGGTGAATTTGTGAAAAGAAAAATTGTTAGGAGAGGAGTTGTGAAAAGTGAGGTTGTGAAAAGTGAGTTTGTGAAAAGAGAACCTGTGAACAATGAGTGGTTTGTGATACTGAAGTTTGTGAATATGGAGAGAGAGTTGGTGACAAGAGAGCTTTTGAAGTGGGCGGTGGGTGGTTGTGTAAAGGGGGCTTGGAAGAGAGAAGGATCATGCGTATGAAAATGCAGGGGATAGTGAGATGAGATCTTCTCAGGACACGGGTCAAGGGTACACAAGGGTAGACTCGTGTACCCACTCTTTTCACACGGTGGATGCCGTCTACCCTGCCAAGAGGTTGGGCCCCACAGAACTATGCTAAACTTGTCCAAGTATAATTTCCAGACACCAGGAAATATTTAGCAGCATCTACAGGTTGCAAGGTGCAGGAGGGGAAGGGTCTTATCAGATCCCAGCTTCACCCATAACAAAGGCTGAAGTTGAGGGGCCAGCAGGCCTAATTTTTTTGGGAGTATTCAGGCTGGGAGCTATTTCATGTCTCATGTCTAAAGGTAATGGAGCGGAAACAAAGGCACACAGCTTATCACTTCACAGGTACTTAAGATATGCATGCACTGTAAGAATAACAAGTTAAATACCACTAACTACATTCCAATACAGGCTGTCCAAACTCTTTACATCACATATACATGTTATACATTGACTATAAATAATACGTGTGTAAATCAGTGCACAGGATGGGTTACATAAGATAGTGAGTGTTATAAGGTGTAGGAGCCACATGTACTTCATAGATCACTATGCTATATTATAAAAAATACAATTTATGAATTGCAAGTAACGAAAGGGTCTCTGTATTAAAAGCAGTCACCCACTTACCCATCTACACGAAATAAAAATCTATCGGCTGTGTGTTACATAATGTGCTTCTCAGGAGACACATTAACCCTCTATGCTACTTTGATTCAAAACTGGGACTAGAGAAAACACAGACCTCTCCAGCAAATAGTTATGTTACCAATATTATCACTCCCTGGGATTTACTGGGAACACGAAGATCTCTGCAGCAAGTGCCTTCACTTCATGGGATATTTTTAAATGCAGACTTTGCACCCAATTAAGCAGAACAGATTTGCTGCCACATTTCTCCTTGTTGCCTATTTCTTTGTAACAGGATAAAAAAAAGTAAATGCATAGGTTGAGACCCATATTTTCCATTAGAGTTTAATCACTTTTTTGGCACAACCCAGGTGCAAAATCTCACTTGTTAAATATTGTAATGCGCTCAAATATACTCATGATAGACCTGCTAAACATATGCGTGGGGTCTTAAAATCTGATGTCACTTCCTGTGATTTGACGCACCCTGATGTCATGCACATTGATGTCATGCGCCATGGTGTCACTTTCATACTGCCCATCTTGGTTAGTATCCCTACTTCTTTCTTTAGGATTTGTTCCCTGGATCTTATGAAGCTGTAGATAATTGTAAAATGGGAAATTGTGTAAAGGGGTGTGGCTGGGAGCTCAAGAAGACATGAGTGTGGAAAGGGAGCTTGTGAAAAGCCGGGGGTTGTGAGAAGGGGGGCAGGCAAGCTGTGACTTCCGCGAGATGTACTAGCCTAAAACAATTCCATCTACGTCACCACCCCGATTTCCAAGCGAATCAGACGATTTTAACAATATCGCGTTAACACCAAACATAACTTGTCGATTGCAGCCTCTTGTTAGAAACAACTATTGACATTATACTGCCATACAAGTTCATTGTGTGACACAAGAAACGAGTTCAAGAGCAAGTGTACGTCAGAGCCTGGACTGCAACGTATGCATTTTCAATTTACCAACATATAGGTGTATATATTATGTACTTCAGAGCAGTAAGAGAACGACCCCGTTCTGTTTATGGCGAACAGCAGTGTTTATCGGAATGTTAAATATTTTAGACATAACAATGCAAAATTGCCAGTATATAATGAAAGTAAACGGACAAAACCAATGTCCAATCTATCTCCACACCGTCCGCTCCGCTTTAGGATTTCAAGACGTTGCTGCGTCTGACTGATACGATTTTGTTCAAACCGTTTTTTTGTAGCTCAATATTACAGAGCTTGAGAACGAAGAAGAGAACGGCAGGAGCAGTTTCCTGGCGACCCGATAGGTACGATGCCCTACGGATTGTTTTGCTGTTGATTTTAAAAACTGGTCTCGTAGTGTAACCACTTCCTCCAGTCTCTGCTTCATGGATGTAGTTAGGGATCGTTACGTTGTCCCACAGCGCCCTCGAGTGGTTACAGGAATTTTTTAAAATCGACTGGTCTATGAAAAGTGTCAATTTTGCTATCTTTTAAGGTATGGGCTCACATCGATCCATCGAACTTCTCCCAAGAGAGATGAGAGATCGCTTTGCTTAGTAAAGAGCATTTTAACATGTACTGAAATAGCTGCTCCAAATGATTCACCTCTCTCCAGTGATTCTGAGGGTTATTGTAATTCCGAGAGCAGTTTGTTGTGTCCTGCAGGACAAGTTCTAGTGTCCAAGCATGGACTAGTTTACCATCAACTCCTCTGAGGGCTGACCTTCATATACACCCCACGCCCATCCAACACAGGCGTCAGGGGTGATGTAGGCCAGTTCTAGATACAGGAAGCATATGCCTGTCTCATTCTTTCTCAAGTATGTGGGCCTAGAGCCAACAAATATACATTGGCGAAGCAGTGGTGTAACGAAACTTGAGGGGGCCCCCCTGCAGGGTACGTGGAGGGGCCCCCTCCATAATTATTCTGTGCCTCTCCAGCCAAAGTGTGGTGCTAAGGGGGCCTATGGAGGTGTCGGTGGTCTCTGGCGGAGAACCGCCTCCTCATAAACCTGCTGGGAGCTGTGGACTGTCCATCTAGCTTTAAAAGCCTTCCTACCATCCATCATTCGGATGCTGGTTCAGGTGTTCACGATCAACAACACCAGCATGAGAGTTTAGAAGTATAATGTTTATCTCCACTACTAAAAAGTACTTGAAAATATGGAAAAATACAAAGATGTCAAAAAATGTTAAATAACGAGATTAAAACTTTAATGAAGACGAAGAAAAAAAGTATATAGGTTTAGTTTTCAAGTATTGGGAAGTGGTGATCCATCTTCCCAATATATAATATATTTATATATGCATATATTTAAGGAGAACTATGGTGCAATGGGAATTAGTAAATATGATAAATAATAACATTTTTAAAAAATAAGGTAAAATGCTGCATAGAATTCATAAGCCAAATAGAGAAGAAACACAGGACAAGAAAACAAGCAGAACAACAAACAAGTTACTTACCTTTGCTAACGCCTGTTCTGGTAGAGACTCAAACGAACTGCAGATTTCTTACCTTAGACTATTCCACAGGCGTCAGACGGAATCCAGAAAGACCTGATGACACATTTGTGCCTGGAGGTGACGGAAACGTCTCCTCGTCTGCGCCGGATGTGAGGTCACACAGATGGAACATAGCCTCCGAGTCCAAGGGTTTGGGATAGGTTAGAGGCATTTACAGCATCCAGTAAATTCTGACAACATGCTAGGAGGTATTTATTGGGTACTTAAATGTCTAATATTCTGAAATTAATCTTTGACCACAGGGGATTAATTACAAAGGTCAATTATGCAAGCATGAGTATTTACTGCACGTTTTCACCAGGTTTTAGCTGCGGAAATAAACCAGCGGAGAATTACAGGAGGTGCAGTAATTACTGATTCACTTGAAATTTCGATATAGAAAGTACATCAAAGTTCAACACCAAATTTGAAATTTTGGCTTTAGCTTGTAATGGTCCTACATACTGGATAAGCAAGACACTGCCATGTTTATCTTTCCTCAATTGGTGTACCCTGGAAGTTGCTAAATAAGGGCATATTGAGGATACCACAATATGATGGGAAGAAATGCTTGAAATAAATGTTTTTGATGATTTAATATAAGGCGAATAGTTGGTGTTCTTTTATAACAAGACGCTCACACACAGGATCTCTGAAATATGCATCAGAAACTGGCTTCTGGTCTGTATTTCATTCCTATTTCCACATTTTGATTTTGCTACTTAACCAAAATTAGAAGCAAAACATACATCTTTTTAATTTTTTTTAAAAAGGAGCATGCAAATTCGACTTATGTAAAGTGCATCAAAATTGCCATTTGTTTGAAGTTTTCTTGGAAATAACATAGGTTTTGTATTCCAGCTTATGTGGAAACCCTGCTAACGAGGCTTGCATACCTCGAAGCATCACCCTCTACGTATGTGATACATTTCAACAATAAAGTGTTTTAGTTATTTATTGATTACATTTCTTTTCTGAATATGCAGTTTGCTCATTCCAAAGCATGTCTTTTGCCTGTAACTCTCTGGTCGTACCACTCCCTGCTCGTCCCTTGCTTATATGTCGTCTCCCTGCCCACATCTCTTTCAGCCAGCTGCCGTCCTACACAGTCCGTCTGTCCCTGTCACCAGTTCTTCTCAGTCTGCACCCATCAGCAGCTGTCCCTGTCCACACCTCTGCTACCGCTGTCTGCTGCACTTCGCCCTGGCCGTTCCATTCTTAGTCTGCACTCTGTCAGCCCATTCCCTTCACAGCCTGCACGACTCCTTCGCCATACCTTTCTCAGGCTGCACCTCTCTGACCTTTACTATCTCCCTGCCCGCGCCTCTACATGCCCACTCTCCCAACCTGGAGCCCTTCCTGACCCTCGCTATCCTGCACCTTTCCCTGCACGGACTTCATGGTCACAGGTCACACGTCTCAAAGCGTTCACAAATCTCACACATATCTCTACACCCCGTACCTCTCATCCTAGCAGGGGCGGCTAGGCCGGTCGCCGACATCCTGGAGAAGCATCCTAGGCAGCTGCCTAGTCCCTGTGGGAACTACAGTAAGGTGGACAAAGATTGTCCCTTGTGACGTGGGATATATCCTGATTGCAGGAAAGGCAAGTGTTATTTCGATTTAGGCGCTGGTAACGCTTGCCTTATCTGATTGCCCTTTTCATCATGTTTTATCCTCCTTCCTACTTCTGCCTCTTAGTGAAGAGCACTGACAAAGCCAATAGGACTGATGCAACAAGAACGTATGCTTGCATTCATGCAAGACTGCTGTGTAAGGTAATTCGTAGCTAAGGCCAGTTTCCCCGGATTCACAGCCCGCATTTGTCTTGGAAAGACTAATAATACATTATCTACGCCACCAACTAAGATGCTACTATCGAGAGGGCTTTAAATTGCTCATAGAAACATTTAATCTGGTCGCCTTAGCAGTTTAGAGGGGTAGCAACTTTCGGCAAATCATCACTTCACCTAGGAACCCAAGTCTTTGCACCAAACCTCGGACATTCCTGCTACTAGGCTCGGACTCTCTCTGACTCACCTGACCTGAGGGCTGGGGGCTCAGGCTGGGCTGGGCTTACTTCAGTTATGCGGGAGGCGAGCAGGACGGCCAAGCGGCAGGCAGAGGCAGGGCAAGGTTAGCCAGGCAGGGGCGGGGGGCTAATACATTAATTTAAATTATGGCCGTCGGGGACGGAATTCGACAGTCCGGTGTAGGAGCGGCTCGCTGCGTGGCTGGGTGGGTCTTCTTCTTGGGATGCCTCACGCGCACTTTAATAACGTGCGCACAATACGCATGTCTAGAGTAAGACACATTCAAATCACGGCATTGGTCAACAGCTCTGCCCCCACCCGGAAGAGCGCACACACGCATCCGGGAAGCAACTGCGCGCCGCCCGCTTGCATATTTGTTATAAAGAGCCTCAGAGGCCTCGGCTAAGGGCGCACACCATTTCTCAAAAGCCTCAGGGGCCCCGGCTTTGGCCCTCAGCGCGCGTGTGTGTACTGTGCAGCAGTTGTTGCGCAAATTGTTCACCATTTATTCGTTATGACCTTCTGAGGCCCGGCGGGGGCCCAGGCAGGCATGCATGCCTCGCGCACGATTTAATTTATTAAAGCTGCTGTGAGCATGCGCAACGCGCACCATATCTATTCAATTGCAGATGAAGTAAGTTAAGGGGCCCCGTGGGGCCCCTGGAGCGCGGGGGGCCCCCCCGCAAGGCAGGGTCTGCGGGGGTCTGTGTTACGCCCCTGTGGCGAAGAGCTGTCTCACCGCGCTTCGAAATTCCTTGGGGGAGGGGGGGGGGGTGGGGGGAGTGGTAGCCTATGTCTAAGGCATCACCGTGCCAACTGCCAGCGCGACAGCAACTGAAGCAGAAAGCGGTGCCACTGTCAAGACGCAGAGGAACGATGCAGAGGTGGAAAGCCTAAATAAACAAGCATTTGCAATGCAATAGGTCTCGCATTTTCAAGAGTTAGAGCTATTGGCGCTGTAAATGACAGGAATTGTGTGAGGTGGAACTGGGTGGTGTCTAGTGTATTTGTGAAGTGGAAATATGTGACACAGTGAACAAGTGAGGTGAGAGCTACATAGAATAGATAGAAAGGAAAATAGAGAGGGGGTAGTTTGTGCGTGAAGTGGTGAAAGAGAAAGAGAGAGAGAAGGGGAGAGCAGGCCACAGACACATAAAGAGGGAGCAACAAGTTGCACGGAGTGTTATAAACTTTTAAACTATATTCCACTTCAACTATATCACTTATACAAACCCTAAAACTTCGCGCTACTTTTGCAAATCAATCCCTCTCCTTACACAAGCCCCAGATGCATTTTATCGAATTTCTCTGTTTTGAGCAGCACCAAAAGGCTTCAAATAGCCCACTGCACCGCTAGATCAATTCAAAGAAAGTTCCTGTAGCATTGCAGCACAAAGAAAGTGCAAGGAAACCGCTGAAAAGACCTCACTCCTAGCCCGCCTCCTAAGTGCACTCCCACTATGTAATTCTGACGTCTGACTTCTAACCAATAATATGCATACCTTGTTCATTCACTATATGGCTGCTTTTAGTGCCTGCATCAAACACTTAATTTGAAAATATGCGTCTATATTTTTTATAACTATTTACTCAAATTCTTTTTTCTGGTTTAGTGACAAGTATGTTGTATGCGAAAAAAGGTACACAGTCAAAATATCGAGTATTAAATATCGACCTACCAAAATATCGTGTATGAAATTTCGAAGGTGCAGAATATCGATGTCAAGAATATCGTTGGACAGAATATCGACCCTAAGGTAAGTAATATCGAAATTCTTTATATCGATGTAAGTAATATCGAAGTTAGTAATATCGATAGCATATATATCGATGTTACTAATTTCGATGACACTAATATCGATATTTGTATAATTTTTTTTGTTTTTTATTAAGTATGTGTTATATGTTTTACTTAAGTATTTAAAATAATTAATATTATATGTGTATTAATTATATATATATTAATACATTTATTTATAAGCACATTATATGTTTTAGTACCGGAGCGGGTTGTGGGTTTATAGGGGAATAGGGTGGGAAGTAATTTAATTATGTTAAATTGATTAATAAATAGTAGGATTTATCACTAAATTGTCATTAATTGGTAATTAATTTTAATTAATTGGAAATTATGTTTAATTAATTGATTAAATGATAAATATGTTCTGTAGCGGGTTATGGGTTTATAGGGAAATAGGGTGGGAAGTAATATAATTAGGTTAAATTAATTAATAATTAGTAGTTAATATCAATTAATTTTAAATAATTGGTAATTACATTTAATTAATTGGTAAATCATTTTAATTAATTGATTAATTGATAAATATGTTCTATAGCGGGTAGTGGGTTTATAGGGGAATAGGGTGGGAAATAATTTAAATATGGTAAAATAAAAATTAATTAGTAGTTATTATTAAATAATTTTAAATAATTGGTAAATAAATTTGATTAATTGGTATTTCATTTGAATTAATTGATTAATTGATATATATGTTCTGTAGCGGGTTGTGGGTTTATAGAGGAATAGGGTGGGAAGTTAATTAATTATGTTTAATTAATTATTAATTAGTAGGAATTATAATAACATTTTAATAATTGGTAAATAATTTTAATTAATTGGTAATTATTTTTAATTGATTGGTAAATAATTTTATTAATTCATAAATAGATAAATGTGTTCTGTTGCGGGTAGTGGGTTTATAGGGGAATATGGTTGGAAGTAATTTAAATGTAATTAAGTAATAATGTATTGAAAATAATTGTTTTGTTAATAATATAATCGTTTTTTTTTTTTTTTTTTTTATTTGGCAAATTCAGACAAAATACAAATTCCCGGAAAGAAAAAAAGAAAAATACAAAATATATAATTTCATATCATAACCTGAGTAACAGGAATAGTACAAAAACATATAACATAACAATGGCATAATAGCAATAGACAAAGAGAAGAATATGAGAAAAAGAAAAAAAACGCAAGCAGGTATATTTAAAAAAAAAAAAAGGAAAAAAGAATGCAATCTAATAAGATAGAAAGGAAGAAGCCAGGTTAGCAGAAAAAATATCAAATTATTTAGTTAATGACAATCTAAATGTCCCCTCTCATTAGTATACCACCTAGAGATAGGATCCCAAATCTGTGCTGCAACTGCTCTTGCTTTTCTGCCTCTAGTAGCATATATTGCAATTTCTTGTTTATAGATTGCGAGGAATCGACATAGCCAAATCCGAAAAGTAGGGGGTTCCGGATCTTTCCATCGAGCAGCCAGAATGATACGAAAAACGGCATACCCCAGAAAAACAACCGCTTGTTCCTCACTATTATGACCCAAAGAGTCATTGCGGCCTAATATATACAGAGTTAATGAGTCTCTTATCTGATGTCCAAAGACCTGGGCCCAAAACTCCAGTATCATGGCCTTTTACATTGCCAGTTCCGAGCATTCAGAAAACATATGTAATAAATTGGCCAATGGTTGTTTGCATCTTGGGCAGTTATCGTCGGCCCGGAGACCCCAAGCAAATAATTTTGCCGGTGTGTACTATAAGTTGTATATGACTCTGTAGTATTGTGCTTTTAAGTTGGAGGCTATAAAGTATTTTGCCGAAAGAGCAATTGAAAGATCAATATCAACATTGGAGTTTGCTAGTTTTACGGCCCAAGATTGTTCGGTTCGCTCAAGATCGTCAGGGGTTTTTACCATCAACATCTGATACAGAGCCCCTATTCTTGTAGATTTTTTACCTATAACCTCAAAAAGCAGCAAATTATCCAATAAAGTTGTTGGTATAACGTTACGGATACTCGACAATATTTGATAATATTTGAGAAAGTCACAGGTGGGAATAGAATACTTTTCTTGGAAAGATTCAAAAGAGGTGGGGATACTATGTCCTAAAAAGTCACCGATTGTGTTGATACCTGGACGCTCCCACCTTTGCGAGGTAGTATCATTAAGAGAGGGGGAGATAATCTTGCTGTGCCACAAAGGGGTATATTTTGTAAAAGTGGGAATAGATAGATATTTAGAAATGGCTTTCCACACAGCCCATGCATCTAGAACTGTCTTCAGTTTAATTTTTTTTATAATACGAGGACTCTACTTGCTTTAAAAATAGCCCTTTACACTTATCACCAAGGCTGAGTTCGTAAATCGAAGGAATGTATGGATCTGGGGGTAATGAGGTAATTTTTTTACCAGTCAGTAGGGGATCCATAGATTGAATTAATGTTGCCCATAGATATAGTTTTAGGTTAGGAATAGCTAGTCCTCCTCTGTCTTGAGGTAACAACATCAGAGGGAGGGCTCTTCTTATCTTACCATAGCTCCACATAAATTTAGAGATGGTAGAATCGATGGTCTTAATGAAGTTTGCTCCAGCCAGCAACGGAATTGCTCTAAAAAGGTAGAGAAGCCGTGGAAAAATATTCATTTTTATGTAGTTTGCCCTTCCGACTGTAGATAGGTGTAGGTTATCTATTCTTTTAAGGTCATTTTTAATTTTATCAATAAGGGGGGTGTAATTCAGATGACTAATTTTATCCACCTCAACAGAGAGGCATACACCTAAATATGTAGCCTCTTTAGCCTTAAGAGGACTTTCATATTGAATATTTTTAGTAGCAAGTACCATAGTTTTATCCCTATTTAGGGAATATTCTGAGTAAGTGCCAAAGGCCTGGGTAACTATTTCGATTTCCAGAATTGCATCGGTAGGATTGGTGGTTAGGATGGCAACATCATCGGCGTATGCCATGACTTTGGTGGAATATGAGCCTACATTAACTGGTTGAATTGAGGGTGTCAAAAGAAGCTTCTGAATAAGGGGGTCTATGTACAAGGCAAATAATATCGGGGAGCAGGGACACCCCTGTCTTGTGCCTCTTTGTACCTCAATAAACTTTGACTCAGCACTGCATATAGAGATTTTTGCCCTGGAGTTGGTATATATGGCTTTAATGGCTTTGATAAAGTTGTTTCCAAAATTCTTACGTTCCAAGATGTTCCAAAGAAACTGCCATGATACACGATCAAAAGCCTTTTCGGCATCGAGGAGGATTATCGACATCTCGCCCCCCGTGGCGCCCATGATATCAAAAAGTGTAATGGCTCTCCGGGTATGATCTGTAGTGCCCTTCCCGGGAATAAAAACGTGTTGCCAAGGGGATACGAGTTGTTCGATGACCCCGCTCAGCCGATTAGCTAGTATTTTGGTGTAAAGCTTTGAGTCAGAGTTTATCAAGGATATCGGCCTATATGATGAGGGGAGATGAGATGGTTTTCCCTTTTTGTGGAAAATTACTATGTTCGTTTGTTTCCAGGAATCCGGTGGAGTTGAGTGGTACTGTACTCCGAGAAACAAATCCAGTAGAAAGGGTATTATTTGATTACCTAGGATTTTATATAAATCCAGAGGAATTTTGTCTGGGCCCGCCGCTTTACCATTGGCGAGTTCGGATAAGGCAATCTCTACCTCCGTGACCGTGATTTCTCTGTCCAGATTTGCTTTGACCCTATCATCAATCATAGTGTTTGTGTCTTGGTCTGGGAGCCAGCTGTTCAAGAATGTTGTAATATCAGCATCAGAGTATGAAACATCACTGTGATAAAGTTTCTGATAGTATTTTTGGAATACATTTACAATATCCTGCGTGGATGAGTATTCCTTACCCCCAAATTCAATCATCTTTATGTTACTGTATGATTGTTTTTGGCGTGTTCGTAGTGCTAGCTGCCTACCAACATTTTCCCCTGATTCGTATAGCTTGGCTTTATTTGCCTGATAGGTTTCGGTGGCTTTCTGGATAAAAGAATTATTAATTTCATTCTTTAGAATCAGTATTTTTTTGAGGGTTTCTGAGGTTGAGTCACCCTGACCTATCTGAGTGGCATGATGGGTCTCAAGATCGGAGAGTTCTTGCATGAGCTGTACATTGATATTATCCTCCTTCTTCCTTTTATTAGCTACAAATGAGATAGTTTCTCCCCTTAATGCCGCTTTAAAACAGTCCCAGAGAGTTGTTCTTGAAGCACTAAACCGATTGCAATCAAAAAAACCCTGAGCCCATAATTTATTGTGTGTTATGTATTCCTGATTGACCAAAAGTCTTCTATTAAAGGTCCATTGGGTCTTTGGTTTTACCATTTTAGCAGTGTCAAAAATGAAGGTAAGTGCATTATGGTCCGAGATTGTTTTGGGGGATTTAATTATATCAATGATAGCCAAACCCTCTAAAGATGATATGACGTAGTCAATTCGGACATATTTGTTGTGGGGATGAGAAAAATACGTGTAACCATCAGCATTTTTTCCGGACAGATCCCACACATCCAGTAAGTTATGACTTTCCATCAGCTGCCTTAGTGCATTAAATACCTTTGGTTTGCGCCCTTTATAGCTTAAAGACAATCGGTTATCGACGAGCAATCCTACGTCAATATTAAAATCCCCACAAAAAATAAGAGGGCCTGTCCAGGAGGTCAATTCAATTTCTAGCTCCTGAAAAATAGTAGGATCATCGAGGTTTGAGCCATATATTGCACATATTGTGAGGCCGAGTTTTAACTGAACTATGGCCCATCTACCATATTTATCAGCCAATCTACGAGTCGGGTGACCCATTATGGGTTTAGCTAAAATAGCTACTCCTCTAGTTTTAGATGATTGGGATGTGGTTACCATAAGGTTATACCCAGGTAATGTAAGTAATTCTCTGTCAGCATCTGCGATGTGTGTTTCTTGCAGGCACAGTATATCTACTGGGTTCTGACGTGTTAGTTGAAATAACTAGGCCCTTTTGCTTCTATCATTGAGGCCTGCCACATTACACGTACAAAGGCTCACTCTCCCCATTTGACATGATGAAAGCCTATCCCGGTTTTAATACCCTGATCACATAAGCAACAGCTAGCCTTGTATTTTATACTGGTTCTTTGCTTTCTGCCACACTGGCACCAATCAAAGTAGAATCTTTGCACATATTTTAACTTTCGAATGAATTTGCTCGAGGCAAGATGGCGGTGGCTCTCTAGACCGCTGTGAGACGCCCTATGACCAGTGCCTCATTCTATGGGCTAGGAGGTGTTCAGCAGAAATGGGACCGGCATAGCGAAAAGAGACGCTATACAGAGCAAGTTTGAAAATCGCGTGGTGAATACTAAAGAAACACGAAGATATCATTACATGTGGGGCAGTTGAAACAAATAATGCATGGAACCTACCTGGCAGGAATAGCTGATCCATCATCTTTAACAGGGTGGTCCCGCTCACATCTGCATCTGGTGGCCTCGGTTCTCGGCTTTGCGGTGCTGAGACTCTTTTTGCAGCTCTAAACATGCAAAGAACTTGCCAGTGACCAGGACGAAGGCAGTAAAATACAGAAGCAATCTACCATCGCTTCAGGGACGGACTCTGTTGGCCTCACTGAACAGATGGCCCCGAAAAATGCAGCGGCGGTCGCAGCCGCTTCCAAAACTCGAGCGGCTAAACAAGCTCTCCGTGACCTCAAGCTGGCAGCAAGACGCGCTGGTGGCTCTTTGACAGATGAAGCTATCGGCCCCGATGGTGCACAATTGCAGACACACCAGAAACATTCTAAGGCGGCAAAAACACCTACCACACCGGGCCCGGGCCCCTTGGTGGTAGATCTACTCCGAAAAACGCCTGCCGGTCCCGCTCCTGCAGTGGCTGCTCCCTCCCCCTTCGCTCACCACGCAACAAGCGGGACGCTGATTGCAGCGGCTCCCGCGGCTCCCGCAGCTCTCACCAGTGTGGATTCGCCGTCTGTTCCTCCTGCAGCCTCGGCCTCTGGAGCGAGTGCCTCAACAGAAGCTGACCCAGCCGCGCTGACACAGGGGACTGCAAACATCTGGAAGGATGGGGCGCCAAAGGACATACCAGGAGTGCTTGGTACAGTAACATTTCCAGCAAAGCCAATAACGCAAGCAATGCCAGCAGATGGGCATGGGCCAGCTCAGGGAGATCAGGAACCGATCCAGAAGGAAGGTAGGCCTGCAGCTGAATCGCACCAAACACAGGCTACTGCTACACCCACCCTCCCTAATATCATATCTTCTTTGAGCCTCAATACCACAGCACTAAGTCCAATGCAGCCCCAGACTAGTATTTCGCCTCTTGAAGAAACTTTCTCTCCTAGCCTGATTAATGAGGATGCCAACTCTCTGCAGCATCTAGACAACGAGCAGGTTTTAGCGGCCCCTCCGTTCGATCTTAAGGGGGGGACGGGCATAGCTTCGGATACAGACAAGGAACCGTCTGAGTTTTTTACCATCTCTAAGGGGCTTGAGGATCCCAGATGGTCTCATGACCTGGATACAGACTCAGACTCTTACTCCTACTCTGACCTTCATACTGGCTCTAACATTAGCTCACAGGACAGCGACACTGACACTGCCTTAGGCGAATCCAGAGATGGGAGGCATACAGTGTTAAGAAAGAAAAGGAGCCATCATGGCGCCGCTGGATTACTTTGGGACTACTCTCCAGCAATAGCTTCTAGCTCGCAGGATCCCCCCCCTAGAGTCCATATCGAGGGTACTCCCTCTCTTGAGCAGCAAAATGCCACTCTAACATCTGTTATGGACACGGTGCTTCAAGCAATAGCTTCCCATAGAGAACAGACCTCAAAGGATGGGCGTAGGGCTCAACAAGCACTACACAAGGTTCAAGACGTAGTGCGTAAACTCACCAAGTCAGTTGCAGCCTCTAACACAAGATTGATCGATATGGAGGATCGCATAGTAATTAATGAAGCCGAAGCCACTGTTGTTAAGGAGCAAGTAGATGCTCATGATGCAGAACTTAAGGACGTTAGATGGAAACTGCAGGAAATGGAAAATTGTATGTGACACAATAACCTCCGAATACTGGGTATTCCAGAAAAAATTGAGGGTGAGAATATACGCGTATTTGTGATCCAGCTATTCAAGGATACATTTCCCGAGTTGGCCACATGGAACTGGGAGCTAGAAGTCCAACGTGTCCACAGAACACCGTTTACACTAAGGGCTTCAATCTCGCAGGGCAAATATCCTAGGGCGATCTTAGTATATTTTGGAAATTTCCTTCTCCGCCAAGCTATCGCGGAGAAAGCAAGACCAGATGCCCATCGGACTAGAGGTGATATTTCATACTTTGTTAGGCCTGATTTCTGCCACACTACAGTGGAGCGGAGGTGGCGGCTCCGTCAACTGATCAAGCCCTTTCTGGAGAAAAAGACTCAGGTTTATCTGAATAATCCAGCGACGCTAAAAGTTATCTATAAGGGCCAAGCCAAGTTCTTCACCTCGGAAATTAAAGCAAAGGAGTTCCTAGACAGTTTGACCTAAAGCCGAATCTAATCATCTCTCTATGACACTGGGTCTTACTGTGCAAAACTTGGTGGAAATTAACCCAATCGACTTATATACAAGTCTAGGATCTAGAAATCCATTTGACTCCAGGAATAGCTGCAAAAGTATCTATAGTGGTAGTACATATATTATATTTCCTAACTGGTTTGGGGACTATTTTGTCTCTTAGATTCAGAGGTAGATGACGCCTCATCTGTACTGATTGTCTCTGGTAGGGTCTTTAATGCTCTCTATAAGGTCCTACGTAAGGTTCCATTTTCTTTTTCTTTTTTATATTTGTTTTAATTTGTTTTGCACCTCTTTCTTAGCCCAGCTGAGGGTTGTTAAAAGATATAAGATTTATATGTGTGGCACTGGGTAGGGGTGTCTCTCCATCACAACAGACTCTAGTTAGAGTCTAAATGCCTCATTGGGTGGCATGTGGGGGGAGGGGAAGGGGAGGGGGGCGGTGGGAAAGGGGGTGAAGGGGGGGGAAATGTATAAAAATGAGTTAATAATATAATTGTTAATTAATTAATATTTGGTAATTAAATATTATAAAATGGTATTTTTTAATATTTATTTTAGGTTAAATATATTTAGTTAATCATGTTTTTTATTATTATGTATAGGTATTGTATATGGTTTATATTTATTTAATAGTTTATATTATTTTTATTAAAAAAAGCTTTTATTTATAAGTATGTTATTTTAACCTCTAAGCTATCCAACACTTTCCCTACTGTTACACTCTCTGGAGTTGGAATAGTAATTGTTACTCCTACGCTATCCAAAGCTTTCCCTACTGTTGCACTCTCTGGAGTGGGAATAGTAATTTTTACTCCTACGCTATCCAACGCTTTCCCTACTGTTGCACTCTCTGGAGTGGGAATAGTAATTTGTATCCCTACGCTATCCAATGCTTTCCCTACTGTTGCACTCTCTGGAGTTGGAATAGTAATTGTTACTCCTACGCTATCCAAAGCTTTCCCTACTGTTGCACTCTCTGGAGTGGGAATAGTAATTTTTACCCCTACGCTATCCAACGCTTTCCCTACTGTTGCACTCTCTGGAGTGGGAATAGTAATTTGTATCCATACGCTATCCAACGCTTTCCCTACTGTTGCACTCTCTGGAGTGGGAATAGTAATTTTTACTCCTACGCTATCCAACGTTTTCTCTACTGTTGCACTCTGTGGAGTGGGAATAGTAATTTATACTCCTACGCTATCCAACGCTTTCCCTACTGTTGCACTCTCTGGAGTGGGAACAGTAATTTTTACCCCTACGCTATCCAAAGCTTTCCTTACTATTGCACTCTCTCGAGTGGGAATAGTCATTTTTACCCCTATGCTATCCAACACTTTCCCTACTGTTGCACTCTCTGGAGTGGGAATAGTCATTTTTACTCATACGCTATCCAAGGCTTTCCCTACTGTTGCACTCTCTGGAGTGGGAATAGTAATTTTTACTCCTACGCTATCCAACACTTTCCCTACTGTTGCACTCTCTGGAGTGGGAATAGTAATTTTTACCCCTACGCTATCCAAAGCTTTCCATACTGTTGCACTCTCTGGAGTGGGAATAGTAATTTTTAACCCTACACTATCCAATGCTTTCCCTACTGTTGCACTCTCTGGAGTGGGAATAGTCATTTTTACCCATACGCTATCCAACGCTTTCCCTACTGTTGCACTCTCTGGAGTGGGAATAGTCATTTTTAGTTATCAAAAAGGGGGAGAGAATGATCAATTGATCCAAAGGGCACTCATTACCACTCAAGGAAGTGGAAGGTCCAGTTTCAGCCTGTGCCCCCACCAAGTCAATGTTAACCAAAAAGGGTAGCTGAACTGTTCCTGATAGAGAAGAGACTGTGTGTTAGGCGTGACCATGGGTGTAGATATGACACCCTTGGGCATCCATTTTGTTGGAAATATTTGCCTCACACACCAGAATGGGTGTCATGCTTCATCATCGGCGTTGCTCCTCGTCGGGGAGGCGGTGCAATCCCCGACGGGCACACCTCAAAGAGGGGCTCTTTGACGGAGATCTTTTCTTCCAACAGCCTTATGGTGAAGTGTGGGTGTGTGGGCAATGGAGTAAGGGAAAGGTGATTTAAAATGTAGTAGGAGTACCACAAAGTACTACTTTATTCTGGGGGTCTCCCTCTACGGTTAAAAACGTGAAACCAACTTCCTAAGTACCACTGAGTTAAGTGTGGTGGGACTCGGTGAAATTGGATATTAACATGGTCAACATGTTTCTCGCACAAGGAATTTTCCGCGATTCTTCAGGACCTAGAGTGTGTACTATGCAGTCATACAACAGCATGCAAGTGTCATGTGTGTAAATGCAAGCACTATCGGATTATTTTACCTCTGTCAGCATATCCTCTGCCTGGATTGGAGAATAAAATCACGTAAACAAGGTTAATTTACATTTGGACAAAGTAAAGAACTCCTACGCTATCCAACGCTTTCCCTACTGTTGCACTCTCTGGAGTGGGAATAGTAATTTTTACCCCTATGCTATCCAAAGCTTTCCCTACTGTTGCACTCTCTGGAGTGGGAATAGTAATTTGTATCCCTACGCTATCCAACCCTTTCCCTACTGTTGCACTCTCTGGAGTGGGAATAGTAATTTTTACTCCTACGCTATCCAACGCTTTCCCTACTGTTGCACTCTGTGGAGTGGGAATAGTAATTTATACTCCTACGCTATCCAACGCTTTCCCTACTGTTGCACTCTCTGGAGTGGGAATAGTAATTTGTATCCATATGCTATCCAACGCTTTCCCTACTGTTGCACTCTCTGGAGTGGGAATAGTAACTTTTACTCCTACGCTGTCCAACGTTTTCCCTACTGTTGCACTCTGTGGAGTGGGAATAGTAATTTATACTCCTACGCTATCTAACGCTTTCCCTACTGTTGCAATCTCTGGAGTGGGAATAGTAATTTTTACTCCTACGCTATCCAATGCTTTCCCTACTGATGCACTCTCTGGAGTGGGAATAGTAATTTTTACCCCTACGCTATCCAAAGCTTTCCCTACTATTGCACTGGAGTGGGAATAGTCATTTTTACCCCTACGCTATCCAACGCTTTCCCTACTGTTGCACTCTCTGGAGTGGGAATAGTCGTTTTTACTCATACGCTATCCAACGCTTTCCCTACTGTTGCACTCTCTGGAGTGGGAATAGTAATTTTTACTCCTACGCTATCCAACACTTTCCCTACTGTTGCACTCTCTGGAGTGGGAATAGTAATTTTTACCCCTACGCTATCCAAAGCTTTCCCTACTGTTGCACTCTCTGGAGTGGGAATAGTAATTTTTACCCCTACACTATCCAATGCTTTCCCTACTGTTGCACTCTCTGGAGTGGGAATAGTCATTTTTACCCATACGCTATCCAACGCTTTCCCTACTGTTGCACTCTCTGGCGTGGGAATAGTCATTTTTACTCATACGCTATCCAACGCTTTCCCTACTGTTGCACTCTCTGTAGTGGGAATAGTAATTTTTACTCCTACGCTATCCAACGCTTTCCCTACTGTTGCACTCTCTGGAGTGGGAATAGTAATTTTTACCCCTACGCTATCCAAAGCTTTCCCTACTGTTGCACTCTCTGGAGTGGGAATAGTAATTTTTACCCCTACACTATCCAATGCTTTCCCTACTGTTGCACTCTCTGGAGTGGGAATAGTAATTTTTACCCTTATGCTATCCAACGTTTTATATAATTAATTGTAAAAATATTAAAAGTATATTTATTTTTTTATATTTTTTACATTTTATTTATGTTATTGTTTTATGTTTGTAAATGTATTTGTAATTTAGAATATATTTTATTAATTTATAAATTAGTAAAATAATTATTACAACTTATTGTTCAGTACATATATATTATATATTTACTGTATATATTTAATTAATGTATTATAATTATATATGTATTATTTATTAATTTTAAACATTATTAGATACTTTTAACTATGTAGATGTTATTTATTAGTGTTATTTACTTTATTTGATATTTAAATATTTAAAAAAACGATATTTTTAACATCGATATTTTTAACATCTATATTATTTTTTCGATATTTTTGTACTTACCATGTAGATAGGATGTCGATATTCTTGCCCTCGATATTTTAGACTCGATATTCCTGTAGGTCGATATTTTGGAGGTCGAAATTTTGTCAGTGATCCATTCTGGTTGGCATACAGCAGTTACAAGACAATGTTTTGCAGATGGAGGATTATAATAAGGCAGAGTTGGAGGGAGATAAGAAAAGCATTCAGGGAAGAAGAAGGGAGAGCAGAGCAGATGTTGTTTGCCACAAACAGAACATGAAGAGAGTCCCAAGGATTCTCCTTTCTTAAAATAAGCGCAAAGTAAGAAATGTCAAAAAGTGTAATAAATCCCAAAACGATGATTAATAAATATAAGACATTTTTACAATGATTGTCTAAATCTATTTGAAATTATTTAAATGTGTTCACTTTTCCCAGGTAATGTTTTTCGGAAGTGAGAATATGGGCAGTTTCAAGATATTGGTTTTATTAGCGAACCTTTGGACCTAATCCGGGCGGAAGGATGTGGTGGGGGAGGCAAGCACGGGGGAGATTAAGTGAACTGCAACACGCACAAAAGCTTAACATGCACCCAAAAAATCAAAGCACAGTGGATGTGAAGAGTGTGCCATGCTGGGCATGAGGAACACAAAATGAAAAGAAAGCACTGCAGACGTGAAGTGGGCGCCACGATCAGCCAGCCAAACAAAAAAACAAAACAGAATACTTATAAGAAGTGCTGCTTTTAGTCAGAGGAGAGTACACCCCCCCACAGTGAAACATGAGTAGGCATGAAATAAAAAAGGAGTCCCCAAGGAACACCAACACCTAAAGCATTAGGATAAAGGTACTTGGCTGGTGCTCCATGGTAGGAAACCAAAAAAAATAGGATACAAAGGATGCTATTTTATAAGATTGCTTTGTGGACAAAAACAGATAATGTCTCCAGATGATCACTGAAATGATCTCTTTAATGGCAAACCTCGATCGAACTCATCCAAAATCCAAGTAAGTGTGGCACCTGGTGGACTGGGTCCAGTCTAAAGGATCATAAACACAGAATGTAATCGTGAAACATTCATTTTAGTTTAACATTTCCAGTAGTCGCTATGCGTTGATTTGGATGCATTTCTATAAAAATTAGCCCAATGATGCAAGTCATCAAACGGGGTCAGGCGAAAGCCAGTCTTTCCTCACAGGCAAATGCTATGTAGTAAACTTCAAAACAACTAGCTCTACAAGAGTGACACCTAAAAGCAATACAACGGCTTATTGACCATCATTTAGTTAGGAAAGTTGTAAAAAGAAGCTGTACCGATACAGCTGGGAACTCAGAGACATGGCAGTCTCATGGAGAAGCAATAAAGATCTGGTTATGGCTGTCCTTTTTCTCAGTCCTGGTCGGTCTCACACTCCAAACATGGCCCAATACCATGCCACTAGTTGAAGTTTTAATTAATTTTTGTTATCTCAGTCAGTCAGTCAAAAATCTTTATTTCGGCCACTAGGACCATAAAAGCACATGAAAATAATAATACATTATATACAATTTCTGTCAACATGCTTTAAATTATCTAAAAGATAAATAACACAGTTTGATTTGCTGATCAAGCAAGAAATCACTAAGTACAAAAATACATGTCTTCAAGAAGTCCCTGGACATAGTCCTAGTTTGTATGTGTGTTCCAGAGACTGCCACTTCTCTTCTTTCGTTTATGTCCAGATAAAGTGCAGTGTTGGATCAAAATAGCAGTATTAGCCATGATAGTGGTTTGATTACAATAAAGGAGATATCTTACATTATCTTAAGGGAAAGGGCACCTACATAATACACATGATTAGAAAAGAAGGGTTTGTCGGGACAATATAGTTTTCCCAATCTTTCTCAATTTTGTAGTTAGCAGAAAAAGTAGCCAAATGCAGTCTTATGTGGACAATCGCATGTTGCACTGATTAAAAAGCAAAAGACCAGATACAGAAAGTTAGCAGCAGTGTCACATAAAACGTGGGGTTGGTATTAGATTGTCCTTTAAACCTGTGTTATATACAGAATAAAAAAGACGAGAAAAGGGAATCCAGGCAACATTAATAGGGAAACGCGCCTGTCCTCTAAGTTAAATCATTAATGACTGATAATGGACATCATATCATTGTAGCTCATGGGAAAGTTGGCTGCATGTGATGGGGTTAATAAAATATTCTTTTAATACTTCATATTTCACATTATGCCTGAGCCTAGATCTCCACTGATTGCCTGGGAGATGGACTAGATGAAGCTTTTTAGCCGGTCCTGTTATCTGTGGAGCACATTGAGAAGTATCAGAAGTGAAAATGCCTACTCTCCTAAATGGACCAAGCGACAGGATTTTAGAAATACAGGGGGCATATTATCAACAAATAGCGATATTTATCGCTAAGTATGGTTAGCAGCAATTTTTTTATCGCCACGCATCACGGGATTTTATCGCTGAGATAACGTGCTATTAGCAACTTTTATCTCAAAAGCGATACATTTCCCGGCAATAGCGGCAAAATCCGTGAATATCGCTGAGAATACAGCGATATTCACGCATTATCGCTAATAGGGTCTTAGCCATTACATCCACCTCCCATTGTATATAATGGCTAAGAACTGGTCTGAGCAGGTGTTAGTTTTTGGAGATATTCGTGCTTAGCGTGAATATTTCCATCGCTACGCCTGTGTTGCTAATAGGCGATAGCGATGTTAGCGACTGCTTTCAGTCGCTAACAGGTTGGGTACGCCCACTTTGCATGTCATTAGCAATAAATATCGCTGACATGCAAAGCGGGCCCCAAACCACTTGCTAATAGGGCGATAGTATTATCGCCGCTTAGCGGCCAAAAATGGCAGCTAAAGTGGCAAAAATTGCCTATCGCCCCCCTTGATAATATGCTCCACAGTGCTTAGCACAGACCCAACTAGTCTGCTCGAAATGTCCAGTGCTAGCTGTAGGCAAGCAGACCTTATTGCAGAAGTTAGCAGGAAAGTTGCAATTAAATACAGTGTGTACAGTTTATCAGAAGCAAAATTGGCAATGTCGACTACGCCAATAATATGTATTTCATTTATGGTTGAAGCGACAGAGTACATAAAGTGCTGATTAAATGTAAACAATTATTAATTTTGACCCCCAATCAGATTTAGGAAAGTACAAGACGGAAAAAGAACTTATTAATGCATGCAACTGTACTGAAGTAAAGGTCTGGCTTCAAGAACCTCAGGGGTCACGCAGATGCAAATGTTTGTCGGCAAAGCACTTTGATCTTGGGTCTTCAGTGCCATCACTGCAACTGTTTACCACACGGTGTATAGTCAATGGGACAAGACTACTACAGAAGAAACAAAATAGTACCTGGGATAGACTGTCTAGAACACCGAATGGACTTGTCCACATGGAAGTCGATGGCTATTTTAAGGCAGCAGTGAAAATCCTGCTACAGTTGATGCGATAGGCGTAAAAATAAAAATTCGATATCTTACATAAAATGGTAATGGTAAGAAAAATACAGTGGTTGCCCTGTCCATTTACTGGTGCAAGCCAATGACTGTCAAGGGAGTCGCTATGCTGGTCCATGCCACACTTATCCTTACTGCGGCTATGGCGCTTTCGTTTGCGGCTCCTAGAGTGACTGTGACAGTGTGACTTTGTTTCCTGCGACAGCTCTCCTTGTCACTTCTATGGAGTAAATTAAGGGATTTAGCTTCAAGCAAAAATGCCACCAAATAACAATGAGGAATATAACGTAGCTTAGATAAACATAAAAGTTATATTAAACATGTCATTGCCTATCCATGGGACCGTTGAGGAAATTAAAAGCTTTAGTACAATTGCCTAAAAACGCCAGAGAAATGGTAAGAGTGCAATCGTATTGCTTTGCTAGACTTGACTAATAATAGTCGTGTGTGCCTTCTTCTGGTTTCCACGGTCAACCCTGGTGCCTGAAGAGTAAACCTGGCACCCATTTTCAAAATGCATTTAATGCAATTTGCCTCAAAGACGTTAAATACACAGGGGCTCATTTATGAGCCCTTGAGTCACTTTTGCGCCGCCGGTGCATCACTTTTTGTGACACACCTGCGGCGTAAAAAATGAGCCTTGTTGCACCATATTTACAAAGTGACGCATCTAGGTAGATGTGTCACTTTGTAAACCCCTGGCCACATTATACCTGTGCCAGGTATAATGTATGCAGGGGGCGTTCCAATGCAAGAAAGGGTCTTAGAAGTGAAGCAGTGAAATCTATAAGATTTCACTGCGCCACTTCTAGGACATAAATGCGTCAATATCATACGCCTGCCTCATGGCAGGCGTAAGACTGACACAGGCACATTTTACATGGAACTTGTCCATGAGAAATGACCCATTGCTGAAGTTGCATCACTTTAGTGACACACTCCAGCAATGCGTCATTTTTGCGCCTAATGATACGTCAGAAATTCTAACGTATCTATAACTCCTTGCGACATGATGCGTCATACTGTAAATATGACGCATCATTGGTGTTGCAAGGAGGGCACAATGAAAAGCGACGCATCGCTGTTTTCTCGCAACAATGCGTCACTTTTCATAAATGAGGCCCACAATGTTTTCAGGCAACATCATTTCATGTATTAAGCACTATCCACTCCATACAACACACATTATGGTATCTACAAATGCCACTTAACGAGTGTGTTAAGATTTTTTTTTTAAATTGCCATGAAAATAACTAATAAAAATAAGTATTACAAAAGTAAGTGGCTTTAACATCTCAAAGCTTGTTGCACTCAGAACCCATTGTACATAGGAAGGGCAAAATACTGTGCTTGTGCTCGCTTGCCTAGAGCAACAGTTGTGTGCAATGACCCGCCAGGAGAAGACTCTTGCATCAGCACTTGCCCTTGCCACTAAAAGCAGCTTGGTTAATTATGGGGGGTGGGGTTACTTTGCGTGGCTGGCTACAAGGAGTGGGACAAACATTGAAACAACCAGCTGGTAAACGTATGTGTGCTTTACCAAGGGGCACTGTTGAATAGAATGTAAGAAAGACACAACTCCTGCCAGCCTTCATTCAGGGATGACCTGTTACTCTTTCCATCTGCGTATTAAGACTAGAAGTACTTTGCAAGAAGCCTCCAACCTACTTGAGTGCCGCCATTTTCCCATCTTAGGCAGCTACGTGACTGGATTGTTAGGACCGCTTAAGCCCTCTGCTCTGAGTGCCTCACCTTGCTTGTTTTCATTCAGGTTTCACTCAAACACATCGCTATTGGCTCAGCGACTGTGACGGAAATCACATAATCAATAGGACCAAAGACACAAAAAGAGGTGGCAAGTCAGTCATTGAATAAGGACAGTAGTAGAAACTACATTCAGTAACCAGGAACTTCATGTCCCGACAGGCAGTGTGCACGCACGTAACAAGGTGGCAGGGGCAGCTCTGGTGCCGCAAGACAGGGAGGAGGGTGCAAAGCGAAACAAGCACACTGGAAAACAGCCTTTAACATTTGACCTCGGTCTTTGAATGCACAGAAAATATAACCAGATAAGAACATGATTTCCAGCCCAGTTTGCAGAAACAGTCCTAGGAGGACTGAAAACTTCCAGCACTCTGATAAAATGCTCTTAGAGAATTGGAAAAGTAGTCCTTAAACACATGCTACAATGGGACAAGTGGAAGTGTACAAGTACTGAGGCACTGCTCCCTGGGAGTGAACAACTGAGGAAAAGGAGGGACAAATAGCAAACATTGAGCATTAGCAAGCAAGGATTTTAAAGGACACTGAAATAAACCAATAAAAAGCTGTAAGCCCACATTATATAAGAATATACTAAAACATAAATACAAAAGTATATACAAGACGTCTCGAAAACTCGACCTAAAAATGGTGGGGTGCGAATGCGCACAACTCACCATAAATTCAGGAGCTGGAATAAGCCCGGAGCGGCACTTCTCTTTACTGTCCATGAGCTCAAAAAGGAAGGACTTCCTTCCTGCTTGTGGAAGACAACTCCAACCAATTCTGGAGCTGCTCTCATGCTGTGAAAGGAACTGCAGGATTTGTGGGAGCAGGCTCTCCCAGCACTCATTATAAAGCTGAGGGTCTATGCCAGCAATCCCCACACTATTTCACAGCCTTTGAATTGTTGGGTCTACAGTGTCCATGTCGGGCTGGCCATTGCATGACAGTCGGCCAATCCGACATGTGCACTGTAGACCATTGCAGTCATTCTGCATTTGAAGAATTCAGTCCCACCCACACTATTGTGCTGTACACAGCGTGCGACGGTGTGGTGGCAAATACATAAAATGGAATTTACATGACATTTTATTTATTTGTGGAGTGCAGCAGGAGGCAGGGTGACGCTCCTCCACTCCTGAAGTGGAGCCGCCTTCGAAAAATGTGCACAGCAAGGTCTGCCAGGGCCCTGGCATGACAAACCCCATACCGAATGAAACACCTGTCTGGCCTGTCACTGTCTATCCTGGCATGAGGGGAGAAGAAGCATTTGATTGCAGATTGGGTGGGCTCCTCCAATGGAAGACAGCACCACTTGAGGTCTAGTCTTTGCTGCCCTTCATACCAGAACTCATGGTCCCCCTTCTCAGGCTGTTTTACTGGATGTATTGAAGCAGCTAAAGAAGAGTACGGGACAACACTTGTCCAAGACTTAGGGATGAGACTGATGGGCAATTTCTTTTCAGTATCCACCATAATGTTAAATAACATAAAAGGGTAGGCAGCTGCATTGGCCTTACATCAAAGCCTGATGGATCTCACTCCTGTACAGCAGGAGTAGGAATTACCTAAGATTATTGAAGAAACATATGCAAACTTAGGTAGAGATACTTTGGGACCCAGAAGTAGGAAACCACAATTTAAGAGTAATTCTGAGAAGTATATCTCTAAGAAAGCACCCAACTTTTCGAGAAAGAAGAAGTGGGATAATAAAAAAATAATAAAGACAAGCCTTACAGTCCATTTTGGGATTTTAAAATGTTGGCAGAACATACATTTAGAATCACACAGAACGTATAAAACTGTTCTACGATCTATAAGACCAGATTTTTCAAGCACACATAGGACACAGGAACACAAAAACATTTTGTGTTCCGTACAAGCTGACATGATAGCTTCTAAATATTTAGACACACGTGTAAACACCACAAATCTGGCAATTCATGTAGTCACTGGATCAACCGGATACATATATCACATTCAACAAAGGTGATGCAGTACCTATTGCATATAAACCACATTTGTAAATAAGCGCTGAAATGTATTTTTCACCAACTGAGAAGATTCTCACAGCAGTACAGACTGCTGTAGTGAGAGCAAGCGCACTAGCCCAGGGTAAATGCATAATTGTTGTAACCCTTGTATCGACCTAAGAGGCCATCACCAAAACAAACGATGAATGCAATGGGCTAACTATTTCACCACAACAGATGTAGACAACAGATTGGGTTCTACATATCAAATACAGGCTTGTTTGAAGTATAAACAAGAATATTCTCTGTCAAATGAAATAATGCCTCAATATGATTATATCATCTATACTGATCGATTTGCCCACCCTGCTGTAGGAACAATACACCAATATTTTGCTGCATGCGTAATAGTAAAACGGCCCATGCATAATGGAGAATTCTATCCTGAAAAAACACGCATGCAGTCACTAGATGATTGCACAGTGCAGCTGGCAGAGCTCAAGGCCCTGCTACTGGCACTGGAAAACATGGATCAAGGATTTCCCACACTCATAGTGTGTGGTTCATATTACTGAGTCTAGCCATACAATGAATACCTACATTACCTGAAGATTGGGCATCCCGTAAAACCCGCAGACATGCCAAAAATAGACCGAATGGCATCTGGCTACTTCATAGACTACGACAACTTCTCATCGAATTCAACTGAACCTGAGACCCACGGCCACAGCCTCTTCCTTTCAAGGTACACGTGGGTGCTCTCTATCTTTGGCTGAAAAATACATACTTTATTGCTCCTTGGTTGCACCTTCGGATTATAACTGGATTACTATTTCTGGTCCTCTATATTGGTTTGGTAACTATCTTTTTCCTGCTCCTGAATAAATATTATATCCCAGAACGTGCTGCAGTCCAACTTGTGAACTTGGTGTTATAACCACATGCATCATCAAACCACGAACAAAGAGATCTGCCCCTTGTTAACATTTCAGCAGTTCAAGTTCTCAAAGGAACAGTGTGGGTTAAGGCATCGTATGATGTATACGGCCCTACAGAAGTTTTCACAAATTCCATATTTGTTTAAAATTTCTTTCAATGATATAATCACCTCTAGTACTATTTCTGACGATTGGGACACTGATACAGTTCATACTTGGCTAGAAGACCTAGAACAACCTGCTGCATTTTCTTCTGATGAATTGTGTAATGGTACATCTAATCACAGGGATATGTTCTGTTATCAATATTATGGTCACCATTTTCTGTACAAAGCAAGTATCCCACGTGCCATGTATAATTACACCCAATGGAAACACTGCCCAACTCCAAGTTCAGTTACTTTGGACACATCAGACCCATCTCATACTTCTACAGGCATGCACCTACACCTGCAAAGAAAACTCTGCTCATAAACATTAAGTTGATATACTCTGCATATTTTTCCCCAGCTGTTTGTACGGGTTTTTAACTTTTGGAAATACACAATAGATACAAAGTCTGTTTGGGAAACAAACAATTGGCAGGTTCAGGGCCTTGTTGAGGGTATACTTAATATCACAGCAAATGATTTCCCTGAACAAAACCGTGCAACTTATATCATGGCTTCGAATAGCCAAGATAAAGGTTTTGTATACACCTTGAATTCCCACATTTGTACCGCTTGACAACTGGCAGCACTACACACATTACAGTGAGGATACTCTAGATGCCATGCTACGCAATGGCTCTTACACATCATCAGACTCCAATTGGAATGGATGGTTGGTTAGGCCTATAGACACTGACGGGTGTCTGTCCAGATTCCTGGGTAATGCCATGGGGTTTAAGATCAATAGACCTGTCCAACAGTATGGACAATCTGAACACTTTGAAGAGTTTATATTATACAGTGTTGGGAAGGGAAGTTATGCCTTGAGTGGCAAAAGACCTTGACACTGTCTCAGGTGAAACAACACTTATACTATCTGTCTCATGACCTGGATCGTAGGGATTTCTTGTTAGGTCCCAGGAACCTACGTTAAAAGCGATTCTTGTATGCAATATACAATAGACTGTGGGAAGTCTCGCAACAGCAAGCTGCTGAAAGGCTGCGTGAGATTAATAGAGTTAATCTAGAATAGGCTTTGGCAGTGGTTGACAATGGCATAGCTACGTTACCATTTAGGATATATCATTTGTGCAACATAGTATCATCTGCAATCGAAAAAAATGCAGTAGGACATGTCTTTTGTATAGCACGGACAGTCACAACTTTGGTTCATTGTGTCATTAAGCTAGACATTACAAACCTTATGTTCTGGCCATGCGACGTGGTGTTATATTAACACCACTGATCTGTTTTCTTCATATGATCTAACTGAATGACAGATATTAATGGCACAGAGAGATGCAAAGTATACCATGTTGCACATTGAAAAATTATTCAGAAAAGGGGGTGGTGATGGATAAAGTCTCTGAATTAAGCAGAACACTCCTACCCGGTCAACAGATCAGGGCTTGATCCATCACCGTTTTTTAGCTCACTGCACCATCCCAGCTCAGAACCTGGCTACATGCAAATTAGTCTGTCCCTGGCCCAGTGCATCATGGGAACAGGGCAGACCAAACTACCAAGCCAATTCTTTTACTGGAAAGGAAACAAGCTTCTGGGGACCGGTTTCTGGCATTACAGCCGTCTTCGGCCCGGCTTGCTTGAATCCTGATGGGGCAGTGAGCAAGGGACTCACATCTGAGCATACCCTTCCACGCTTATGGTGGACAAAACGATTCAGAAAAGGGGGTGGTGATGGACAGAGTCTCTGAATTAAGCAGAACACTCCTACCCGGTCAACAGATCAGGGCTTGATCCATCACCGTTTTTTAGCTCACTGCACCATCCCAGCTCAGAACCTGGCTAATTAGACCACTTTCCTTTATTCATTGCCCAAACACCTTCCAGGGATTGGATAATCCATGGATATATTACCTTACCAGTCCCAACCTTCCAATTCCATATTGTCTACAACATCACCAGGTATAAAGGTATGAAGCATTAGGGGAAGGATTTGTGCATGAATACTGTGAATTACCTTTCAAGCTGAGAATGCTTTAAGCGGAACCTCAGTAAGCAAGGACATTTCACATCACAGGGCTTGTAATGTGTTGGTCGCAAATTAGTCCTACTATCTGAAGGGTTCTCCGGCTGCAGTGATTCGTCCGCTTTTCAAGCTGCTTCCTAATGGGAGTTATATGGTGCTGAACGATCAAGGCTCTTGTGGAATGGAACCAGGCATCGCTTATCTTGTGACGGTTAATTCCATAGTCACTTGTTGCACACAAGCATTGTTTTCACCTGCCCGCAAGGTTCGGGTTGCAACGCTATGGCCTTTGATAAATGTTTCCAACATATTTGATTCTCTGAGCAAACTGAAAGCTATGCTTTTTCAAAAGGATGTTGCCTTAGTATCTGCCAAAAACACGTTTGATCTCCAGGTTGCGAGGTCTTCGTCCAAAATACAGATGCTTCTTCATACTAACTTACCACTACATTTTGGGGAGCTGGTCCACCGTATCTTTACCATATCTGACACAAAGAGAGTAGCACACTTTTTAAAATGTATCTGCTATGGATTGGTTAGCACCTATTCGACAGTTTTTGGAGTAATCCCATCATTCATACACTCCATACTAGGAAGCGTTTTTGGAGGTCTTCTGCTCCTCCTACTACTTTTAGCAGGGATTCTTATTTTAATTTTCCTGCTCTGTAACGGGTGTCCCAGTTCAAACTGGAATAGAGACAGCACTGCCTGTGCAACGATGCATTGAGTGCATGATACACTGCTTAGTTACACCTCGGCTTTGAGAACTGAATATACATTGGTTCTTATCGTTCAAATGTATCAGACGGGTGTGCAGTTCCTGACAGGATGTGAGGGGAAAGAAAGGTCTTTCTTCGTGATGTCCTCACAAACCCCAGAGGGTGTCATGCTTCATCATTGGGTGTTGCTCCTCGTCGGGCTGGCGCTGCAATGCCCGACAGGCTCCCGTAAATGGGGCTTTTTGTGAGAGATCTTTTTGAAGAAGCCGTTGGGCGCATGCAGGTGTGAGGGCAGGGTAGTGCACGGTTTGGTGAGATAAACTAGGCCAAGATCAATCCTACTCTGGTATTACTTTAATGTTGAGGTAGTTCAAGCCTTATTAAAAGGTGTGGGTGCCCTATACAGGTGTAATATTCCTTAAGGGCTCCCAAAGTGAAGTAGGTCAACATGTTTCATGCCCCATTAGCCACTAACGACACAAGTGGCACTTCATCAGGACCTTAGACTAAAGTGTAAATTGTGCACTACCGTCTGGTACTACAATGTGTTTTTGACTAGTTGCCAGACACAATAGGGAGTACCCTGGTAGGCTTGTACTGCTGTATTGTAGACCTGGTGAAAAGGGGGAGAAAAAGGAGAAGGGAGACAAATGGGACAACCAAGTAGTATTAAAAACAAGAACATGTGGCATAGAGCTCAGTCGACAAGGATAACAACTGGTTTGGTTAACCTATGATGGTACGTTTATTTACTTGTTATCTTAGGTGGGTTGATTAAAGTTGTAGACTATCAAACGTGACCAGGTAGTTGACTGACTGTGAATATTAGTAATGCTCTCCTGTGGTCATTTGTAGCAGTGAGAAGAGCATGCTCTAAATGCAATGGACTTGTGACAGTGTCGGTCCGTGAATTATTACAAACACGGTAGAAACATTCACGTCTGGCCCCGTGCAGGAAACCGGTGTAAGATGATGCGTACAGGTAATTGCGCCTGTGTTTCACGGTTCATGCATAGCAAACACTGAAAAATGTGCCTGTGCTAGTACAGTTTCATGGATTACTCCTGTATAGCAGGTTATTTGCGGTAGTGACTTTATGGAACACCACATGGCAATTGGAGGACATGTGTGAATAAAACAAGCAAGTGTTAGATAAGCGAAAAGCGCAAGTTGGTATGCAAGGCTTGCCAGAGTGCCGGGAACATCATGACTGATTGCCAGTCTCAATGCGGGCTACATCCAAAAATATCATGTAACTAGTCAAAAACACATTGTAGTACCAGACGGTGGTGCACCATTTACACTTTTGTTTTCGGTCCTGATGAAGTGCCACTTGACCCGTTAGGGGCAAATGGGGCACAAAACATGTTGACCTACTGCACTTTGGTAGCCCTTTAGGAACATTACATCTGCATAGGGCCCCCACACCTTTTAATAAGGCTTGAGCTACCTCAACATTAAAGTCATACCAGAGTAGGATTGCTCTTGACCTGTTTTATCCCATCAGTCCGTGCACTACCCCACCCTCACACCCGCACGCACCCAATGGCTTCTTCAAAAAGATCTCCGACAAGAGACCCGTTACAGGAGCCCGTCGGTCTTTGCCGCACCGGCCCCATGAGGAACAAGGCCCTATGATTAAGCATGACATCCTCTGGGGTATGTGACGGCATCATAAATAAAGACCTTTCTTTTCCCTCACGTCTTGTCAGGAACTGCACACCCCTCTGATATACAGTCCCGTTCGGGACCTACTATGCAGGACCTCTTTAAATATAGCTCCCAGTCTCCCCTTCTTTGAATTCTTATCATTCGAACCTGTAAGACCTCACTACATACAACTTGTATTCCTTTGCCTGCTTTGTAGCCATGAATGTGTACTGGATTTCTGCCTTGGATCATAATTGGCTGCACCATTGGACATGGAGGTACTGATGGACCCTTGAAAGACCCATGGGTACAGTTGTCCCCAGCATATTCCTTTTCTGCTGAACGCATTCTTTGAGCCAACCTGGGATGCTTTGGCCCCTAGTGAACTGCATACCGGCTCTGCAGTACACTTACAGTATGCAGTCCCTCAGTTGGTGCTGTGGGAGCTGTATGGAACCACCTTTGCTCTATAAACCTTCTTTGAGGTGCACCACTGGGAACATTGTCTGCAGTTGCTGGCAACAGTGATATTGCAACTACTACTCAGAACACATAAATATTTAGCTATTCTATTGCATGGGAACAATTTGGCCTCTTTTTTAACAAAATAAAACAAAATGATGATTATTTTTCTCATCTATCTATCACTTTACTTCCAGGCAACTTGGCTTTCTGAATGCTTGCCATTTCAAACTGTGGGCTCCATTATGATGTCGGGCGGATCGCCACCGCCATGTTGGCAGTGGCGATCCGCCCGACAGAAATGCCCGCCCGCCACCCATTTCCCCCCGCCACATTACAATGGCGGGGGGGACCGCAGCGGGGTGAAACACCGCCCGCCACTTTTCCGCCCCGGTCGCCTTGCGGCCGGGGCGGAAAATGAGTAACATGCAGGCGGTGTCTGTCAGACACCGCCCGCAATATTACTATGGGCATAATTCAATGCCTTTCCGTGGCGGCAATGCCGCCACGGAAAGGCATGCGGTGTTCACTCTGGGGGACCCATGTGGGCCCCCAGAGTGATGGCCATAGGGGGGTGGCACACGGGGGGTACCTGTGGTACCACCCTTCATTTGCATATACTAAAATGCATTTTAAGCATTGTGGCGGGCGGTGCAGAGTGCACCGCCCGCCACAATGCTAAAAATGAAGGATGTGCCCGCCACTGTGGCCGGCGCATCCTAATGCCAATATCGGGACCCCCGCCCTTTAGGCGGGCGGTCCCGATCTCCGTTAGGGTGGCGGGCAGACTTATTCCGCCCGCCATCCTAATGGACCCCTGTGTGTTTTCAAGAAGTTTATTTAAAGATTGCTTGTTGGCTATTTTCAGAGTGGTTTTAGATTTTATAATTCTTATAATTTTATATGGCCTGCTTTTTTTAGAAAGCTTTTAGGTTGACCCTTACTATGAAGAGTGCCCCCTTTGAATGACAAAGTTCCAGCTTCCGAGGTGCCCCACGGCTCGGCTGGAACTGTGGGATGCATGGTGTGGGATGTGCTGCGAAAGAGAGCCCGGATAGATGTCTTCTTTTGCTCTTCCATTCCCCTGATAGGCCACCCTGCACTACCCATCATGCATGGTGCTGGCATAGGCACGAGATTGCGCAAACTACACCTCACAGAGGTTTCCTCCATTACCCCTCAGCAGGTCCTACAGGGACACACTGCTTCTATGTTGGACACGTTCCCATACTTTCAGCAGAAAGCAGAAATTCTTGAGCTGCGTGTCTTATTTCCTGTGGCGCCCCTCAGTTTTCAAGCCCTTGAGTCTTTCCTCGTGAATCTGTCTCAGTGCAGGCTCATCACTAAAAGAGGTGCGGATATGCAAGCAACAGCCCCAGTGTGTATACCATGCGCTTGATAGGTGTGGTCTGACACCCTTGACATTGCCATCTCAGAGGAGCAGTGGTGCTTCTTCTGCACCCAAGCACAAGCGCTATTGCCCAGCTAGTGGCGGGGCTAAGTCCACTTTCAATATTTACTTATATTATACCACACCCACAACGCAAACACAAGATGTGTCTCCTAGACGATACGCACTGCATTCGATGCTCAGCACAATTTTCTATACTGGAACTGCATGGGAGTGGGGAGGTTTTAGCAAGCAGTCCATGATACCATTGATGATTTTATTTACCAGCAACTAGAATGGACGTCCCGAGTTGCCCTACAGGGATATGTTAAAGAGATTCTCTTGGAGCAGCGGAAGCTGACTGCGCTCCTGCTATTGTTAGGTAAGAGGCGAGTAGCGATGCATTGTGGCTGTTGCCCAGATCAATACATGGCTTAAAGATGCAGAGCACTGTCAAGACAATCTCACTGCTAACTGGGAGCTGATGCTGATGCTGGTGAGATCATGTCCTAAGGCTATTTGGTCCCTCTGGAGACATACTTGGATGTGCTGACTGGGAAGGAAGGAGAAGGTGCTTCCCCTGCTGCTCCGACAACAGATCAAGAACACCTATGTCCAATGTCTTGCGCCCTTGGGAGGTTGCTCAGAGGAAAGTGCCCCTTTTTGCATGGTTACCCCCACTTTTTGCTTGATATCTGATGCAACCTGACTTGATGTGCACTGGGTCCCTGACAATCAGTATCCCAGGGCCTGTATTCTGTCACAAACCTGTACCTTTGTATCTACCATTGGTAAATCCCTGGCCACAGCTAAGCCCCTTATAAAAGGTACCATAGGTACCAAGGGCACTGTGACCAGGGAAGTCCTCCGAGGGATGCAGCACCAATTGTGCTACCCTTAGAGGCCCTAAATTTTAACACACACACACACTGCCACTACAGGCTGCGGGTTTTGGTGCAGAGAAAAGTAAAGAGTTGACATGGCACCCAGACCTGCGTGACCTAAGTGACAGTGATTCTAGTTGAGCTTTGAAAGTTTTATGGCGATCCATGAACTGGGGGTTGAGAAAAGGGGGAAGGGGTCTAAAAAGTGAGTTTTCTAAGTAAATTTCCAACAGGATTTTGAACATGACTACAGTCAGAATTACTAGATATAATTACACCAAATTTGGGAGACAGGTAGCTTTTGGTCCAGAAAGAGCGTCTTTTGTTATTAGGTGTAAATCTGTTCTGTAGTTTTAGAGTTATTAACAGAAAGCCACATTTGGATATCTAGAGGTACCGATCCTTCGCTAAAAATGACGAGTTTGTCCAGAGATCTGCTAAGCTCTGATTAGCTGCCAACGCTTCAATTAGGAAGTGTTGGCAGCCATGTTAGGACTCCCTTCAGCTCAGCCCTAAAGAAAAAAATGCAAAACAAAACAAAAATTGGGGCAGGGTACGAATACCCTAGCCTCTTAGCATTGGTCCTGGTGTCCCACAGGGATTCCATCAGGGCAAAAAAGCATGTTTTTGTTTTTGAATTAATTCACTGCTAAAATCACAAATATTTGTGAATATCGCAGTGAATTAAAAAATAAAATAAGTGCCCTCTCCAATGCTTGTTTTTAATGTAGCACCTGGTTGGGCCAGGACTTGGTGGCATGCAGAGTTTTTTTTTTTTAAATGGAGGCGGTGCATGGGGCACACCTCCAATTAAAGAGGAGGTCAGTGCAGACCCACAGGGACTACCACCTCTCCTTTAAAAAGAGGAAGAGAGCTGCATGGCCCACGTCCCGGGTCACATACGACCTCGGGGACTACCATCTCCCTGGGGCCAGACTGTGAAGAACAAAGGAGGGGGCCTTGTGGCCCCCCGCCTGGAGCCATATATGGCCCTAGGGACCCCCACCCGCCTAAGGCTGGCTCCTGCTATCTCCAAAGGTGCCCACCCTCGGGAGATAGCAGTTTGCTTTCGCTTTGTGGGAGCTGTGAGAGCTTCAGCCAAGCAAAAGCAAGCACTCTACTTCGAACAAGCGGGAGCAATCAAACTGCTCCCGCTTTCTGGAAGTGGAGTTTTCATCTCTTTCCCTGCCTTCAGACATGCAGGCATGGAAAGAGATTTAAGTATTGCTCTTACACACAGGGAGCTGCAATTCCCGAAGCTCCCTGTGTGTGAGAGCAATCCTGGCTCCCGCCAGAGGCAGAGAGCCGGCTGGGACTGTGGGGGACTTGAAGTGCCCCCCACGGTCCTCAACACGCACACTGGGTACTCTGGGTGGGACAAGGGCACCCTTAGAGAAGTGGCTCGGCCCCAGTGGATGTGGTGTCCGGGGCCCAAAACAGCCCGGGACAGGGTATTCCCCTCCCTGTTTTCTTTAGTAGTATGTAAAGGTCTCCCACCTTTTTCCACATTTATTGACAGCTTAACAATAGACCCCTGAGCACGTTTTCAGATGATTTTGGTGACGCTTTATTGATGCAGAGGAATACGAGGACATATCCACCAAAGAAGCACTTACTTCATTTAGTCAAGTGGAAGTACCCTATGTAGTGGAGAATCACCGCTTTGTCGTCTTGTCGTCTTCTCTTGACAAGGATTCATGTTATCACAAATTTATGGATGAAAACACTTGAGGAACAAGCACATTATCAAAATTAAATGCACACAAGTTCATTGGAGACATTACCCCATGGTCCTTTACACAGCTCTAGTGCGGAAAATGGATGAGACATTTACCTAACGAGGTAGCACATACTAATTATCCAGATGAAAGTACTCTAGTTGGGTAGACCTTTTTGTCAAAAACTTGTGACTCTTCTGGGAAAAAATTAGGTTCCAGTCTGGTCCTGGTGGGCATTTCACAGAAATCAAACCTCAACCGGGAGCACTTACAAATATAAACATAGCAGGTACCCCAGTTGAAGCTATTTGATGATTCAACCTTGTTATACACATGTTTCTATTGATTTTTAGCTCTGCCTTTAGACAACTATTGTAAGGTACACCAATGTTGGGCACTTAGTGTTTGTATTACCATACATTTAACCCTAGGTTCCTAATGCTGTGTAGATTAGATTCCACCAGTCCTGATGAATTGCTCCTTTGATCATTATTAACTCTGAGACGGCTAGAAACACTTTGACATTTTAACCCTTTTTTGGACTCCAGATATCTGTGTTTTTCCTGGGCACAACCACCTTATAAACTTCTTTTCAGAGATGTGCTTAGTCTATTTTAAATCACTCCTTTTATATACTGACATCTATTTTCCCCATTCTACACCTTGGGCCCTATACTTGCACCTCACATACTGCATTGAGAAAATGGTCTGTGATAAAGAGCTCCCTTGATGGTGCCCCTAGGGTATTGCAGCACCACCCTGATGCGGAGCAAGCCCTCTGAAGCATGACACCCAAATTGGTGTGTGAGGGCCCTAGTTCCAAAAGGAACCGCCCTCCACTTCTGGTTCCTGTGTGACCTGACACCCTCCTTCCCAGGAACTGCTTACTCTTAGTTGATAAAGTTCTAGGCAGTCCCCACCACTTAAAGTTCTATAAAAGTTCTCTCAATCAATGAGTCAATAAAGTGGTGCTTGTAAAGCGCAGCTTATAACGTCAGAGGGTATCCATGTGCTGATGTTCTGATGCCTTAGTCAAAGAGCGAGGTCTTGAGTTCACTTCTGAAGTTGGCAAGAGAGGGGGAGGTTCGCAGATGGAGGGGAAGGCCGTTTCAGGTCTTGGAGGTGAACTACATCCACTGCAGCTCCGACGGTTGCGTGATGTGTGCCATTTGGAGTGAGATGGAGCAAAGCTCCCTGGTTGGTCAGTGGAATGTCAGTCAGTGATTTATGTAGGTGGGTCCGATGTTGTGGAGGGCTTTGTAGGCGTGAGTCAGCAGCTTGAAGTGGCTTCTCATGTGGACAGGATAGCAGTGGAGGATTCTGAGGGGAGGTGTGGTGCTGCATCACTTGGGGAAGTTAAGAATGAATCTGGCTCGGGTGTTCTGAATGGTCTGAAGGTTTTGAGGAGCTGGTTGGTATTTTTGGCATAGAGTGTGTTGTTGTAGTCAATCCGACTGAAGACAAGGGCGTGGGGGCCATTTTTCTGGTGAGGATGGGGACAATCTTGCGGAACATGCAGAGGTGTAGAAGCAGGAAGAGGATATGGCATTCACCTGTTGCTTCATGGTGGGTTAGCTGTCCAGGATGATGCCAAGGTTGCATGCGTGGTGTGAAGGGGTCTGCTTTGGGACAAGCACCATGGGCCACCAGGTGTCATCCCATGGTGAGGAGTTGTTTCAGAAGATGAGCACCTCCATTTTGTCTGTGTTCAGCTTCAGGCAGTTGGACCTCATCCAGTTGGCAATGTTGGACTTGGTGTTCCTGAAGCTGGATCTGATGGTGGCTGTGTCTTCCATGATGGAGAGGATGAGGTGAGTGTTGCCAGTGTGTTGCATGATGTTGAGTCTGTGGGTACAGACGATGTCAGCTAGCTGCGTCATGTTGGTGTTAAAAAGAGTGGGGCTGAAGGAGGAGCCCTGGGGGACTCTGCAGAAGAAGCTTTTGGATTTGGAGGTGAAGGGAGGCAGGCTTTTCCTTTGTGTTCCTCCAGTGAGGAATGAGGAGATCCACTTGAGGGCATTATTCCTGATGCGATATGGTGGAGTCTGGTGAGGAGAGTGCAGTGGAATGGTGTCAAAAAGTGCTGAGAGATCGAAAACGCGAAGGCTGCCATGTTCTTTTGATTGAGGAGGCATCTGATGTTGTCCTTTGCTGTCTCAATGCTATGATTGGATCATAAGTTGGATTAGGAGGCGTCAAGCAGGTTGTTATCTCCCAGGTACTCTTTGAGCTGGTGGTTGATGGCTTTCTCCAGGACCTTGGCGGGGAAGGGGAGTAGAGAAATGTGGTGGTAGTTTTTGAGTTTTCTGGGGTCAGCGGATGGTTTCTTCAGGATCAGTTTCACCTTGGCGTGCTTCCATGCGTCGGTGATGGTGGCAGTAGTGATGAAAAAGTTGAGGATGTCTTTGAGGGTGCTTATGATTTCTTTTCTTCCGAGGTTGCAGATGCAATGAGCATAGCGGTCCGTTGGTGATCCAGAGTGGATCGAATTCATGATGATGGTGATGTCCTGGGACATGAGTGGTTTCCAATCGGTGAGCTGGTGGCTGTCGGCTGTGTTGGTGGCTTTTAGGAGGTGGTCGACGTTGGAGGGTTGAGGGTCAAAATTGCTGTAAATATCTGATATCTTGTGGAAGTGGTCTGCCAGAGTGTCACAGCTGGCCTGGGACTAGTGGATTGGGTTTTCAGTGACATCTGGGCAGGAGAACTCTCTGACAATGTCAGCAAGGTGGGCTGGGGATATGGGGGTTCAGGTGAGCCTGTCAAGTTGAAGTGGATGATGCTGTGGTGTCCAGGTAAGCTCGGTTACATGAGTGAACTTGATTTTGTCAGTGGCTGAGAAAATGGGGTCCAGTGTTTGTCCTGCATAGTAGGTGGGGCTGGTGACCTGCTGCAAGAAGCCTAAGGTGCTCATGCTCTCCAGGCAGTTGGCAGAGTTAGTGTTGTTAGGGTTCTCGAGTTGGAAGTTCAGGTCTCCCTGGAAGAAGTAGTGGTTGAAGTCAATAACTAGGTGAGAGATGAATTTGGCGATGGTGTTGCAGAAGCTGGCGCAGAGGTCCTGGGGTTTCTAAACAAGGGTTCCTCTCATGGTTGTTTCCGTGTCCATTATGATCTGGAAGTTGAGGTGTTCCACGATCTGTGCAATTTCTTATTCAGAGGTTATGCATTGGAGGGTGTCCTTGGGGATGATGGCAATGTCTCCACCGTGTTTGCCGGGGCGGTCGTGTTGTTGTATCTTGTAGTCAAGGAGCATAGCAGTGGACATCCATAAGGGGGTGATCCAGGGCTCTGTGATGAACATAATGTCAGGGGTGAGGGTGACTATGGTGTCCCAGATTTCGGCAGCGCCCAGTTCTCAGTGGTGAATAGCTTTGAACACTGGTGATAATCCTGAGCGAGTAGGCTTCCTGCAAGAATAAAGGGATATGCTCTACAAGGCTGTCTGCTCTCTGTGCTGAATGCCCCAACCTGCTCCGGCCACTAATCCAACTTGGTTTCCCACTTGAGGAGTTCAGGGACACGCCTGACCTTAAATACCATTTTCAAGAACTGCGGTTTGCCAGCGTGCTGCCAGATCGATGTTGGTGCTATGAATTGCACTATCTCTTAGACATGACAAACTATTCTTTGAAGGGTATGGCAATGCGGGTGTCATTATACATGTGTTCTTGTACATCGAATTAATCACCCTGTTATAAGCAGAAACAGTATCATAAAGGGAGCCAAGAAAACATATATTGTTATACTTAGCCACAAGATTCTATGTCAGGACCGGAGGCTTCGGATTATGCTTTTCTTCCTTCGCTCTATTACATATATAAAAAACACAGCAGCCTTAGAAAAGCTCCAATCCATTTTCAAACTGCGGAAAAAACTTAGAAACAAACGACTTTTTCAAAGCTTCAGTCCTGGACGAACTACAGCTCACATGAGCCTTCAAACATTAGTCCTTCTACTCTACCCACTCCAGGTATGATAGCCAGTCCTTCCTCAACCTTCCTCCTCTTTCTTCGCTGCTCACGCAGTAGTCAGTTAAGTGAATTTTTCTCTTAATTGTGTTTATGGGCTGTGACGATGTATTTTCCCGTCTGAGGTCTGACGGGGGTGTTTTGGGCTCTGATGCTGTTTATGTAACACATTTTTCCCTACAGAGCCCCAGTCGTGGGAGCGTCCTCGCTCCTTTTGCGGCGTTCGTCCCGGCGGCGGTGCGGTGACAGAAGCGCCCGCCAGAGGGCGCTCGTACGTCTCGCCTGCTCCTCGGCTCGCTTCCCTTCACTCTGAGTAGCCGCGCTGAGGAGTCGGTCTGCACGGAGCTTTGCCCTCTCCACCCCCTTTTAGGCCCGGTGCTCCGGGTCTGTATCTGGCCCTAATTTACAACTTTGACGCCCTGCGGGGTCTGTACTTGGCGGCAGAGACGGCGGTGAACGCCGATCGGCGAGTGCACGATTGTGATACATGGTTTTGTGTGGTTGAACGCGCATTGGGGGTGGTCAGACCCGGTCCCTGTGTGGAGGGTCAGCGCGTTTGGGGGTTTTGACGTGCAGCCCTACCTCGCCAGTTTTAGCTGGCCCAAAAAGTGATTGCAGTCCAAGTTGTCTGCCCATATCTTGTTCCCTGACTCCCTCTGTGATGAGGGTACGGCTCATAACGCAATTTTGCGACAGTTGCTCATTGTTTAGCGTGACAGCCTTGGAGCAGGGGTATTATTTTGAGGTGGAACCCCACTCCTACTTACAGGATGAGGAGTTTTATCAGGCAGTCGACAGCTCTATCTATCGCTGTGTGACTGAGGTGGTGTGTCCCATGGAGGACCGTTTGTCTGCGCGCATTGTCGAGGAATGCGCCAAACTGGAGCAGGCCCATTTGGGAGCTCCTACTGGTCTTCCGGGCCCTCAAGTGAGGGCCCTCCTGCACCAAAGAAACCCTGCAGGGAAGGAGCTCCGTAAGGGGGCAAGGGGTGAACAGAGGCGCCTTTGAGCGTCTCAGAGACACTTTTTTGGCCAAGGCGACTGCTGTTCCCCCTGCGCCACTTTCGGGCCCTGAACCTTCTGTGGTTTCGGAGACCGCACCTCCGTCTCCGGGACTGGATTCCCCTGATACTGATGATGACTGGGAGTCGGTCCGCTCTTGGCGCCCCTCGGGCTCGGCCGCTGAGTTACCCCAGGACAGTTCCGGCATGTTGGACCCGGATGAGATTATGCATTCGCGGTCCGCTGCCTGGACACCGGGGGACACGGTGGCAAAGTTCGTGGCAGGTCGCCTGCGTAAGCCTTTAGAAAAAGAAGCCAGGGGTTGGCTACGAGGGGAGTGTCCGAGGCCCACTTTGGAGGGTAGGTGGCCCTAACGCCCGAGTTAGACGTAAAAATGGCCACCTTTCTCGCAAGATTTATGGAGGACCCGCGTCAGGGCATCGACCGTTCCTGGCGGTCGTGCCAGGATAAATTGTTAGACGCGGTGGGGCCCGCCACGAAGATCCTCGACATGGCGGAGGAGGCGAAAGCCAATGGCACGTTTATTTCCCCTGAGGTCTTGTCCAATAGGGCTCAGAGAGTAATCATCTTTTTGGGAAACCCCAACTGCGCCCCGTCCACCGAACGACGGAGATCCCTGCTTATCAAGCTGGACCCGAAGTTAGGTGATTTGGTTTCTTCGGAAGCGGGGGCGGTCGCCCAGGGTGGCCTCTTTGGAGAGCCTTTCATTAAAGAGCTCGGCAAATTTGTGTCCACGTTCACTTCGCTGGATAAGGCGCAGTCCAGCATTAAGTGAGTGTTCCAGCAGCGTTTTTCCCTGGGTTTCATCATCAACAAATCCAAGTCGATTCTGGTTCCGTGTCAGAAAATTACGTTTCTAGGTTTTGTCATAGACTCCGTCGGAGCCTCCCTCAGTCTTCCCTCGAGGAAGATAGCCAAGATCAGGCGTACATTGCGACAGACGATTTCCAAAGACCAGACTTCTCTGCAACAGGTGGCCAGAGTGGTAGGACTTCTGTCGTCCTCCATTCAGGCAATTTTCCTAGATCTGTTGCACTACAAAGCGCTCCAGCGCCTCAAGGCCCAACACCCCCGAAGGGGCATGTTCTACGACCAGATGGTACCCCTCTCGGAGGACGTGAAGGAAGAGCTGTCCTGGTGGCTCTCACACATGGAGGCCTGGAATGGTCGGCGATCTACGGGTCGGTTCCGGATCTTGTGATAGAGTCCGATGCCAGCAGGTCGGGCTGGGGTGCCCGTTGCGGGGAGTACTCCACCGGCGGTGCTTGGTCATCCGACTAACAACAGTTGCATATAAACTGTTTGGAGCTTCTAGCAGGGTCCTTCACAGTCCATTGTTGGACCAAGGATTCCGTGAAGTCCTGCGTTCTTTTAAAGATGGACAATGTCTCGGCGGTTCGATACGTCAACCACCAAGGAGGCCCTCGCTCCCGAGCTCTGGCACATTTGGCGAAGGAGTTCTGGGACTATTGCCGTTCGCATCACATATCGGTGACGGCGGAATACCTACTGGGTCAGGCCAATCAGGTGGCGGACTGGCACTCCAGGCACCTGAGGGATGCCAGTCAGTGGATGTTAGACACCCCGGTCTTCCAGTGGTTGAACGCCCGCTGGGGTCCGTTTTCGGTGGATCTGTTTGCGTCCTGACTGGACCACCAACTCTCAAGATTTTTCAGTTGGAGGCCGGACCCGCTCGCGGAGGCCACGGACGCTTTCCTCCAGGATTGGATCCAGGAGAAGCCTTATGCATTTCCTCCGTTCTGGATGATAGTACGGACGGCAGCCCAGGTGCGCCGTCAGGAGTTGGAGATGGTGTTGGTTACGCCGCTCTGGAGGTCTCAAGTCTGGTTTCCAGTTCTTCTGGAATGTTCTTGGGATTTTCCAATCCTACTCCCCCAGTTTCCTCATCTCTTGCTCAATCCGGATCAGGAGCCTCATCCTCTCATCATGCAGGGCTCTCTCCACCTGATGGCATGGAGGCTTTCCGGAGACGTTGGTCACTCCCGGGCCTTTTGGGATCGGCTGAGGGCCTGCTTTCCAAAGCCTGGGCTGATAGCACGGCGAAGCGCTACAAATCCGCTTGGCTTAAATGGATGCGTTGGTGTCTTTAAAGGGACCTTGGATTCCGTGGTCGCAGGACTCGTTCCGATCTTAAATTTTTTAGCCGAGTTGGCAACTAAGGGCCTAGCCTATAGAACAATTAACGCTATGCGTTCCGCAATCTCAGCGGGTCATCAACCTGTGGAGGGTTCCCCAGTGGGAGAACATCCCTTTGTTTGCAGGCTCTTGCGAGGTGTTCATCCCTCCTTACCTCCGGAGCCCCGTTATTCGGTCCTTTGGGACGTAAATGTGGTCCTGAACCTGTTCCTGTCCTGGCAAGCTAACGCGTATTTGTCCTTGAAGGAGCTTTCAGCTAAATTAGCTATGCTTCTGTGTTTGGTTTCTTTCCAACGTGTGTTGGATGTACGCGCCTTAGACGTGTCGGCGCAAGTTTTTTCCCCGGACGGGGTTACTTTTACAGTGGGGCGTCGCACAAAGTCTGCGTCACGCACTATCTCGTACCCAGCCTTTGTGGACACTCCCAAGTTGTGCGTCGTGCAATGTTTGAAGGCTTATGAGGACATGACGTTGGATATCCGCCCTCCGGGCGAACAACAATTGCTAATTGCCCTGCGAAAACCACACAGAGCAGTCTCTTCCCCCACCATTGCAAGGTGGGTGCGTTGGGTCATGCAGGAAGCAGGCATTGATACTAAACATTTTGGAGCTGACTCTGCCAGGGGAGCCATGGCTTCTAAGGCGTTTTACAAGTTATTTTGAAACTACATGGGAACCAGTGCCACCACTCCAGTGTGTTCCTTTGGTGCCGCTGAGAACTTGTCAATCCTTATAGACCTTTAGAAAAGGTTAACTGGTTTCTGTGATTATATTATTCCACATTTATGTAATTTTTGTCCTTTTTGCTCATACCTTGCTGTAGGAGAGATTTACAGGAAAGGGATGTCTGCCTTTTGCAGTGCTTTCCTTTTTTGGGGGATAGAAAACTTGTTCATCTTCAGCAATGGCTTCTGGACATGATCAGAAGCACAGGACAAGTACAGATGGAGCTGTTCAGGAGAGCACTGAAAATCAGGGGGATCTTCAAGCCAAAGATTCCAGGTTTTCACCCAAGACCTTCATGTGGAAGTTCTTCACGGTGCCCACATGAGAAATGAAGCTGTCCTTAAAATATGTCATGCACACATTATGGGACAAAGAACTTGATGCAGTGGAGCCATGGTAGATATTCTTTTGGAACATCTTCGAAAACAAGCATCTTAATGCTGGCATAAATAAACTTTTAGTGGAACCATAATTAGGATGGACTCCAAAGAGGGGATGTCTACATCCGCTGCCTCATTACAGCATGCCATCACTACTGGTGAGAGATTGCCACAGTATGTTCTTCTATAAAAACTAACGGGGCAACCCAAGATAAACCACAGGACCTGGGTATAGCTTGTTACAGTTTGGCCCTACTGGCAAAACGTTAAGGGAAAATATACAATATTATTTCACATATTATGATCAAAAAAATTGATTCTGGTGAGAGAGAGAGAGAAAGAAACCACACATAGGATTTTCAAAATAAATACTATTTATATTTTAAGAAATTGGTAATGCATACATGTTTTGAAAAATATCACAGTTGCTCCATAGAGTGCATAGGAAAGTGCTCATAGAAGTGCTCAAAAAGAAATGAGTAATGAATCTCAAAAACTACAATAGAACAGTGGCTAAAGCAGCTCTAATTGGCCAATGTGATATGCCCGTTTGAAAACATCTTCCTTTATTCAAAATAAGTCCATAACTAAAGGTAGGTGGCCGATAAATCCAAACACACCATCCATAAGGATCTGAACATTCAATCCAGGCTTGGAAATAAATGTCAACATTTCAACCTGACTGCTCTGTGAGGTAAATTTAACCTTGAATGCAGGTCTTCATCAGGACACAAGAAAAGAAAAGTGGGTAACCTATGGCGGTACATTTACAAGCCTGGATACAGAATCTACACTTGATTCACCCATATTAGGTCCCAAGGCTCCTAGTCCAAAACCTCAATATGAACAAAGGATCAACACTTTGGTGAAACATTTGACTCAATCAAACAAGAAGGAGCGAAACATATGCAAGGATGGTCATGCTGGTCTAAATTTGGTCTTGTACTGACCAAGTGAACTATGAGGCAAATAATGCGATCCCAGAAACAAATGAATCGCAGAGGGTCTCTCAGAGGTTTACAAACCTGTATCTCTAATACAACATTCACAAACACTAACACAGCCCTCCCCTGAGGTTGGGGTTCTAGTGTTTCTTTGGCAGTTCCTAGTCACCTCATTCCTCGCATTAGCATTTTTTGTTATTCCCCATTCATTATTAGTATGCCCCTCTAGTAGTCCAATCTTCAAGAGTCCACTAAAACTCTAACTTTGATTCAATAGTGTTCAAGGACTATCACGCTAAAGTAGCAGCTAGATCCCCCTGGGCTGACATGTCCTTCACCAATCTTACCTACACCGGGAAGTGTAAAGAGTTTGGAGCCCCATAATATGCCCTATCTGAGGGCGCTTAAAGCTGCTGCAGCCTAGCCCAGGTAAGCCGGCTGCCTGCAGCCCTGGCAGCTGCACTCTGCAGGTACAGAATCTCTCACTCAGAGTCACACTCCTGGAACAACAGGAGGCTTTCTGCAGCTCCTTCTGTGGGGTAAGTGTTCATTCTGCTCCCGATGGAGCTTGGCTACGACGATCCTGCTTTGGGACACTCGCCTGGGTGAAGGTGCTCAGGTGCTTCCACGCTGTCCCCACTTCTCTGGGGTTGGGGGAAGACAAGTTGCAGTCCTTGGTGCTCCCTGGAACCCTCTCTGACAAATGGGGTCACCGTAAGCCACTGTCCATGGCCTCCAGTCTAACCAGCATGGTGAAGTTCTTCATGGCGACCCCAGCTGACATATGTGGCCACCACCAAAAATACTAAATAAAATTTTAGGAAAACAAAAAAGGGTTCTTTTTAAAACCAACTCTCACAGTTTAAAGAAAGATTAACAAATTATTTTGTTTCTTTTGAGTGTCAGTGAATTTGTATGGGGTATGTGCAAGTAATGTACACGAGAGAGACATATGTGACTGAGACTGTGTCAGAGAGTCAGTGACTGATTGTTTGAATCTAAGCAAGCGAGTTGGAGTGTTAGAACTGCGAGTATATTCCTCAAGTCGAGGTCTCTCTGCACCCAAGTCACCATAGGTTGACAATCGCCGATGCACATAGCCTAGGGCAATAAATAAATGTGCAGGGGCAGAATAACAAACCCCTTGCGCCACTTTTGTGTCACTTTTCCCATGTTAAAAGTGACGCAAAAGTGGCGCAAGGGGCTTGTAAATCTGCCCGGCAATACTTACGGTTTTCAGATAGGGTCAAGTATTGCCACTAATGGGATCTATCGTACAATGGGTCAGATGGTTACCTGAGCAAAACCAAACGAATATCAAGAAGTAATCATTAATAAAATGTCACCTTTAATCAGAAGAGAAAGTACACTACCGCCCCAAATAACATGTCTTTTCAACAACTAGATTTCAGAAATTGTTTCACTTAGAAAAAATGGAGGAATACTTCCAAAACCTACACACATTGGTCATGTAACCTGCATTTTAGATGCAGGAATTTGTTTTTTTTTATCAGTATCAGTATGCAGCAAGCACATACAAATCCCCAAAGAATGTGTTTGTGTTATTATTACAGAAAGTGGATGCTTTCAAGAGGAAAAGCAATCTCCGGCACAAGGGCTCAGTGAGGTCAAGACTCGCTGCTTTAACATGCGGACTGCTGGCACGGCCAGCTCAGCCCTGCTCCCTCCCCAAGTCATGAAATAGAGCAGCATCTGCAAAAGGGTAAGAACCGGCATTTACAGCACATAGAAGCGACAAAACTGCAGTTTGAGGAGCCATGTGAAGAGCACGGTATTGTTACAAACTGCAGCTAAGATGCTTTTTTACTAATGTATCTATAACATATGCATTAGAAATGACTCCTAATCACTTCGGTGGAGGTGGATAGCTAAACGCCTGATTACCAAAACAGATGTAACAACAGTGGGCCCGATTCACAGAATGAACTTACTACTTTTGGCATTCACAGAATGCACTTACTACTTTTGGTATTCACAGAATGAACCTACTCATTTCGGTATTCACAGAAGTTAGGACTACTAACTTTAGGACTCCTAAATGCCTTCTGTGAATACCGAAAGTCCTAAAATTAGGATTTTTCTCAATTTAGTAGTAGTAAAGTTAGGACTGCTAACTTTAGGACGCCTAAATGCCTTCTGTGAATACCGAAAGTCTTAAAATTAGGATTTTTCTCGATTTAGTAGTAGTAAAGTTAGGACTCCTAACTTTACTACTACTAAATTGAGAAAAATCGTAATTTTAAGATTTTCGGTATTCACAGAAGGCATTTATGCGTCCTAAAGTTAGTAGTCCTAACTTTACTACTACTAAATTGAGAAAAATCCTAATTTTAAGACTTTCGGTATTCACAGAAGGCATTTAGGCATCCTAAAGTTAGCAGTCCTAACTTTACTACTACTAAATTGAGAAAATTCCTAATTTTAAGACTTTCGGTATTCACAGAAGGCATTTAGGAGTCCTAAAGTTAGTAGTCCTAACTTCTGTGAATACCGAAATGAGTAAGTTCATTCTGTGAATACCAAAGTAGTAAGTGCATTCTGTGAATGCCAAAAGTAGTAAGTTCATTCTGTGAATCGGGCCCAGTATGTCTGTTATGCACGTTCATGGCGACCATTTTTACCTAATGGCTGATTAACATAACTGTGCTAACGCTACGGTGAGTACTCCTTGCATTGTGTAAAACATGAATGAATACAGGTATGACAGGCACTTCAAGTGTTCCTCTGTAATCTTTTGATTGACTTTTTCCTTTTTTCAAACGACACCTTGTGATTATGTTTGCCTGACTGGACAGCTGCTGTTTCCAGACACTTGGGTGACCATCACCAAAGAAGGGCTTTGGCTCCGCCCACATGTTGGGAGCCTGGAGTACAGTTTTGATTGGGCAGGAGACTGGAGTACATGTTTTGATTGGGCAGAAATTGTGTGATTCCACAGGTAAAAGTGCTTGCTCTCCACCAGCTGTGATCATTTTGTTTATTTATCAAGCTGGCTTAGATTGAATTTTCAGGGGCAGACAGGACATTTCAATGATAATAAAGTGTCTTAGATAATTACATGAGTTGTGTCTGGCTGCAGTACAGATGGGAAGAGGGGAGTCATTAACCTACATGGATTTTTAGGTTTGGTGTGACAGTGGAACAGTCACCTGACCTTTTAAGCAATACCAACATTATTCTGCAGTTCTTTGCTTCCATACAAATACATATGTATTCCTATACTATTTAGTTGCAATTCTTCAAAATATCATATAACAGTCCTTTAACGCCAGGTCTCTTGGCATTCCTTATGCTTGTTTGTGATAATTTGGAGCAGTTTCCCACATTTACTGCAGGTCTATAAACTGCTGAAAGAATTGGAAATATTTTGACAAATGTTCAGGAATCATCACTAAACTCAGACGCAGTTGATGTTCTTCACCTGTTTAGGATTTCCTTGACTTCTCATCTCGCTGGTAACTGGTAACACCAACTGATGAAAGTCGGATGGAACCCTGGCACTTCCCACAAACCTAAATAGAGCAGGGGATTCTGAAGATTGACTGACGGGACAAGCGCTCCGAATGAACTCCTAAATCTGAATAATCTATGCATGTGTGAATGATCTAGACAGACATTTTTGCTTCATTTGCATATAGATTATGTTTTGTAAATCAGGAAAATATATGAATATGTAACATGCAACATTTTCTAACCCTAAATCTGATGTACATCTGAAATAATAATGTGGAATACAAGGGAAAAAACGATGTGGATTTCATTTGATCTATTTGATAGCTAATATTTTGTTTTTTGTTTGTGTTGTAATTTAACCACTGCAAATGCTGAGACAGAAAATATCCTCCAACTGGCGGTCTCTTATTCTTGATATGATGCTCATCAGAGCAGAGATAATTCTGGCACACTGAGAATATGCGATGATGAAAATGAATTCGATGAACCGCTTTCATCATGTTGTCTTCTCTCCTGCTCTTTTTGTGGCAGCTCTTAAATCATGAAGGTGAGCATATGTTTAGAAGGCCATGCTTAGAGACCAATACACTTGTAGAGACAGATTTGGAGTTTGGTAGGTGGAATTACGTTTACACTGTCGTCATATTTTGCATTTCCGCAATGTCAGGTGAATAAATACGACCAAATGTATACATGCACACTAGAGCTGCAGAGAATCCAGTCACAATGTCCAAAGTCACCAGAAGATTTACTGCCGATAGACAAGTCCGTCAGAGGAATTTACAGCGATGACCGCTGTGAATTTTGTGTTACAAATTGCGGGAGCTTCCGATGCAATAATATCAATACACTCATTGCACATTATAGTATGGTTCTGTAAGTATTGTATTGTTTGTTTTACAATGTTAGACCTGAGACCTTAGTGTAATCTTCCCCAAACTTTGTCTGCCTCCCTCCATTTTTCTATACTTGTTTTTGCTGGGTTTAGGACTTTGCACATTTTACCATTTCTAACAGAGCAAAAGTGCACGTGCTCGCTCCCTAAAATGTGGTAACACTGGCTCATATCCAATGGCATTTTTAATTTAACTGTAAGTCCTTAGTAAAGTGCAATACATTTGCCAAGGGCAGTGGCGTAGCAAGAGGGGGGATACGGGGGTTGTTCTGCCCCAGGTGGCACAGGTTTTGGCGGCGGCAGCCTCCCCTCTGCTCTTACCAGTTCCCATCACGTGGGATCGCCATCACACCCCCGCTCTTACCTGCAGCCATCGATCTAGCCACGTTGCTGGCCCAGGGCCTGTAAAGTAATTACGACTTGTGGGCCTGCAGCACTGCTTGTGACACTTACTTAAGTAGCCCTCTCAGGCCTGCCACGGAAGGCCATCTGTGTTCCGTTGACTGCCACTTTGACTTGGAATTTAAAACCCTTGGGGAAACCTTAAACTCCCTTTTTGCCACACATAGGTCAACCCTAAGGTAAGCCCTAGGTAGCTCCTAGGGTAGGGTGCTGTGTAAGTAAAAGGTAGGACATGTACTTTTAAGTTTTACATGACGTGGTAGGAGTGATGGCTGGACACATTTTAATGTGGTGAGGATAAAAGTTAGAGATGAGTGTTACATCACAAGCGGGCGAGCTCAATTGACATAAGGATTGTCAACATGTATCTTGAAATTAAAAAAAAATGAAAAATGTGAGCCTGTCATAAAATGTAAGGTGTTTGAACATTCCTAGATCCTTGGAAATGTGTGGCTGCTGAGGGAGTCACAATTTTTTTTTAAAAGTGGAACTACCAGTCTCAGGCAAGGAATGCCTCAGCTCCAAGCCCCCGTGCTCCGAACTAGAGGTGGGTGTCAAATTCAGTTCCGCTCGCGAAACTTGTGAAATTCCAGCATTTTCGCAGAACGCGAAAATGCCGATACATCTGTGATCCGCGGCGGTACGGACTTCGGGGGGCATGACATGGGCTGTTCCTCATCATAAAACTGTAGTGGGTCCTCGTCGCTCTTTCTTGCCGTCCGTGTCTACCTCAATCTCGATCCTACTGACTTGCTGGCAAACTTCCTCCATTTGTTCCCCAGTGAAATGGATCAAAAATCGAATGAAACTGTTGTTGGAAAAGCAGTCTGTTTCTTTAATTTTTGTCTTTTAAAGTGCAGCGACTGGATGGAGAAACTTGCAGGAGCCCGAGTGTCCACTTCTCTGACTCCCTCCCTCCCTCCCTCCCTCATTCCTCCCTCCGTCGCTCTTGTGCCATGTGCAGCAAGCTACTGGGCGACAGCCAGGGCAAGTGCTCAGCTCACTGTGCAATACTTTCTTTTCAGTACAGAGGAGGCAGTGTAGCCCCACACCCTGCTCTTTGAGGCTTGCCTTTCACAAAGATTTCAATTTCGGTGCTCTGAATGGATTTTCTTTTTCATTTTTTAGGGAGGAAGGAGCGGCGTTAGGAAGTGGGAGGTAAGTTTACAGCAAAATGCACACTCTTACCCTTCGGGATTAACTTTATTGCAACCTGCCTATTTTGAATGGAAAGTAAGTTGCTGTAGTGTCCTGCCAGGACACAGTCTAGTTGTTTCCAAGTGTAACCCTACACTGAACACCCACCCACCACACACGTCACTGGGTCAGGTGACGCTGTTAATAAAAGACCCCGAGCGCACGTGCTCGTGGCCAGAGCTACTATCCCTAAGCTGGTGTCCGTGTCACATTCATTTCACCATGCGGGCCTAGGGCCCCAACCCTTACATTGGCGACGAGGCGGTAACGCGATGCCACGCGTGCCAGCTGCAAGAAAATCGTAGGGGAAAAAGGAAGAGAACGCTGCACGTGCCATGAGCACTCCCCCTGCAGCAAGCGACAATTAGAGGAGGCCCGCGGGGCGTGTGCTGAGCCCCGGCCCGAAAAAACGAAGCAGGAGGTGACCAGGAGCTCACCCCGCACCTCCCGTGCCCTCCTCCCTGCGTGGGGGGAAGAGAGCGCCAAGCGGTGCCTGCCTGCATCAACCGCGACGGAGTGCCCCAGAAAGCGGAGACCCCTGCGGAGCCCGGCCGCGGGGTTGAACAAGGCCCGTATGCCGGAGGTGAGCCAGGGCGATATAGACTGTCTGGGGGGCCGCATGAGCCTGAAGCAACCCCCCCATGACTGAACAATTGAGCGGTGCCCACCCGCATAGTTATGGCGGCCCCCGGTGAACATTGAAGAAAGCAGCGCCAGCGGAGCCAACCCGCGGCCTGCCTACAGCTACCCCTGCCCCCGCCGCGCAGCGAGTGACCAAAGCTGCTGCGGCGGTGAGGCGAGTGAACCCGCAGCATGAGGGGAGCGGCCAGGCCCTAAATAAATGAAGCGGAGCCCACCCGCGGCCTGCCTGCAGTGTCCACTGTCCCCCGCCGTGCAGCGTGTATGATGTGAGATGGCGGCGGGGTGAATGATCTGGGGAGAGAAGCACCTGCAGCCTGTGGAGAGCTGCCGGGGGAGAGAACAAGGCCAGCGGAGCCCACCCGCGGCCTGACTGCGATGCTTCCTGAGCTGCCAGGCCTTGAATGAAGGACACAGAGCCCACCTGCATCAAGGAAACCTCGGGCCCCAGCACGCGGTTGAGAGGAGGTTCCCCACATAGGTGTGGCGGAAGGCAGCGGGCGGCCCTGAGAATACCGCCAACACCCCTCCCCCGCCGCGCAGAGTGAAGAAAGTGAAGACACGGCGGCAGGGTGCAAGGGTACAGAAGACGCGGATGATGGAAGCTGCAGGGAGGAGGAAGCACCTAGCGCATACCGGAGTAAACCCCCCCCCCCCCCGCAGTCAAGAGTGCCGGCGGCCTACCCTCAGTGCAGCGTGACCCTTTCCTCCACCCGGTGCGGCAGAAAAGAGGAACGGGGCATCACGTGCAGCTGTTCCGAAGTGGCCAGCGAGGAATGGAGCCAACCCTTCCCCTGCCAAGCATACCGACTGCCCGCAGCAACGTGTGTCTCTGCGCAGCCAGTGAAGCGCAAGGAGCCTGCTACAAGGAGCAGGTTGCCAGGAACGACAGAGGGCGCCCAGCACCGGCCAGAAGTGGGAGAAGTAGAGAAACTCACCGGGAAGCTCCAAGGACAGCTGGCGCAGGGAGCGAGTGGAAAAGGGTCTGCAGAGACTGGAAGTTGTGCGACTTGTCCCAGCAGCAGCAGGAAAGTGATGCCATTGTTTAGGTAGGGAGGCAGCACCCACCACGAGTTGCACTGCATTTTCCTCTGCCCCAAGTAGTTTCCGGCCCGGACAAAGCGACCGGCAGCACCACACAACCGAGCGAGGGTCTAGGTCTAGGAGCACAGAAAGAAGACCGTATTTTGGCATCAGTATACCATACATTGCCTTCTAGTGGTCATTTTGAGCAACTGCGCCCCGAAAATACAGGAACAAACAAGCTTTGCAGAAACCAACTCTAGACTCTTGCTGGGGAAATTGGGCAACATGACCAGAGCAATGGACATCGACCAACGGCATATCTAGAAGAGAGAAGCCTATAGGACAGCAGTGAACCCAGCAACGCCACCCAGTGGCCAGCGAGCAGCAATGCACCCACCAAGCAATTTAAGTGCAAGTTGGAATCATTTTCCTAGTGTGTTGTCCCGTTTTCCGTATAATGAACTTTTGATGTGTCACAATGTTCTGTTTTTAATTTTGTTTTTAAATTTACCAAAATAAAATTTAAATTTGTGTATGACTGTTTCATGTTCATCATTAGCTGCTCCTAGTTTGTGAAAGTGTATGAACTTTTTGTATGCTTAGTGTAAAACTGTGGTTTATTTATAAGTTCACCCAAAGGGGAAACTTTACTGACAAGTGGGAATACAAACAGTTCTTTCAGCTATGTAACCTGGAGAGAAGCTCAGGGTGACAGACAGCACCAGAACAAAACTGCAACAACACAAAGCGAAGAACAAAGGTCAGCATAGCGACACCAGGAGCGCAGGTACGCTCCAGGAAGCGCAAGAAACCCATCAGGAGACAGCGCAGGAACGCGCCAGAAGCACAAAACCGCACCACGAGGCGCGAAGGACGCGACAGAAGTGCAAGAACTCCTCACCCACACGCCAGGACAGCGCAGCACCGCGCCAGGACGTGCCAGGAGCGCCAGGAATCAGGAGCGCTAGAGTGACGCTGCACAGCGACACGCCAACGCCACGGGACAGAGCACAAAGGTCCCCAAGAGATACAGCGACGTCTCACAGCAACCAGAGCGCCATCGTCAGCACGCATGGCAGCATGCACCAGAGATGCACCAGAAACGGTGACGCAACCCTCCTCCGCGCAGACAAAGCGCGCCAACGCTAAAACACCGTGACAGTGAATAGCAACCACGAAGAAGATAGCACAGCATGACGACTCATGCCAAAGATGAAAGCCGACCACCCAGTCTGGTCGCCAAGGAAAGAAAAGAAGCAACAGAGAAGATCGCGACAAACGGTCCATTCAAAGAAGAGAAGAACACCGTGCTGGAGAGCTATGCCCAGACCAGAGAGAAACAGGTGGAGTGCACGCTGCCTGGGGAAGACTGGTCGGGAAGGCCAATGACAGCAAGAGGACCGGACCACGTCGCAAGAAGGAACATGGAAAGGAAGGGCACGACGCCATAAAGAAAAGGAAGGAGGAACAGTAGAGCCAAAGGAACCTGACGAAACAGGAAAGTCACGATGGAATTGACCAAGGAAGGGTATCCTGATTGAAGGCAACAGAAGTGATCAAGTAACAGGAAGATACGACAACAGGTCTAGTCAAGTCAAGTCAAAACCACTTTATTCGATTAATTAAAATCATAAAAGTTTGCTATACATATACAAAATCATTAAAAATATCTGTTAAAAATCTGTTATACAAGATAAAAACGCGATTCAAAGTCATTTAAAATACATAGACGGTCATTTCTGCATTTAGGTAATTAATTGGAATACATTGTCTGTATTAAGTATGGGCGGAAAATCCGTTCCGCTCGCGGATTTTGCGGATTTTCGGTAAATTCCCAATCCGCGAAATTCGCGAATTTCCCGCAAAATCCGCAAATCCGCGAGCAGCGGATTTTATGGCTTGCTTGCACTGTTCGCGTGAGTTCGCGGCTTCCCAGTTCAACTTCGCGCCCCGCGAATAAGCGCTAAATTGCAGAAATACGATCTTAGCAAAACTGAAACTACTTACCAGGTTCAAAAGTTCAAGCTCATCATTAGTAGCCATTTCCTGTAGTGCTTCCTGAGGGGCCCCTCCAGAGTTCAGTTGCCTACTTGCAACTATTATGTGACCCTGCTCTGACCCTCAGAATAGTTACACATATGCCACAAAGGTCCTGAATTACAGCTAAGGGAGACAAGCAGGAGCCAGGCTGGAAGTTCAAATCCAGTGACACATTAATCAGCCCCTAATTCATTATTGTCAGTTGGGGCAGGGCAGGTGTTGTAACTAATTTTGCAACAATGAAAGCACTTAGCAAGTGCAAAAGATCACTAATCAGGAAGCACTAAGGAAGCAGGTGCCAGCTAAAAAAATACTCTGTGACACATTAATCAGCCCCAAATTAATTCAGGTCACTTGAGGCAGGGAAGGTGTGCTTTGCTTTGCCACAATAATGTACACTGGACAACCAGAGGGTGCTGTGATGAAACAGAGGGTGGCATGGGTGAGCCAGAGGGTGGCATGAGTGAACCAGAGAGTGGCAGTGGTGACAGAGGGTGGCAGTGATGAAGAAGAGTGTCCCAAACAGGCTGGACACGTAGAAACAACAAGTTTGCAAAACTTGCGACCCGACAGGTAAGTTCGCGTTTGCGAAATTGTACAAAAACCCTCGCGAACTGGCAGAAACCCGCGCAAACACCCAAAAAAAAATAATCTGCAAATTCGCGAGAATTCGTGGATTGCGAGTTCGCATATCCGCAAAATTCGCGAACGCGAGATTCGCAAAATTCGCTCATGCTTAGTCTGTATATTAAGAGGATTCTAATTCTTGTACAGCTTTCTGTCTAACCCTCTTATTTCTAACAGACGCGGCTAGAAAGCTAGCGACACAAAACATAGTTAACGGGGATTCTAACAGTTGTAAAAACAGTAAAGCTGGTTTACACTGAATGAAATTCATCTCTTTCAGCAATGGAAAAATACAATTTTTCCTGGCATCTTGGTACAAAGGGCAAAAGATCATAAAGTGCATAGTGTCTTGCGGGGAAAAATCATTGCATTTACACGGAGCAGCGTCTTCAGGTCTACTCCAACCCTCCAAATCCCAGAGAACTGTGTGTATTTGGTTAAATCGAAATTTAGTCAATAGCCATCTATGAAAAGAATTTGTCACTATGGTCAAATAAGGTGACATTGCTAATGACAAGGTAACCAAAACATGGCCCCTAACCGAAAGTTTACACAGTTCTACTCCTTCCCGCTCTGCCTCCCTTAGCCTCATAAAGTAAATTTTCACCCACTCTAGGTCAGCCTTACACAGAGATTCTGGGTTAAAAAAGATCTCCGGTCGCCCCATATACATGGCTAACATTTTTATGTAGGACAACCACTGGATTTTGTTCATGTTGTCAAGCATAATACAGTCCTTTAAGATCTTATGATTTAGGGAGAGGTTCAGATTTAACCAAATTTTGATCCATAGCAGCATTGGGGCTATTTGAATTATGTCCGCTATATAACCAATCCCCAGTTCATGGTGGACAGAGTGGGTAGCTGTAGATTGAGGAAGGCCGAGAAGGGACCATAGGAATTTGTTTTCTTCTGTTTGGATAGGGTCGGGTTTAGTGAATCCCCATATTGATGCCCCGTACCTTGCGATAGAAATGGTCTTGGCTTTGTAGATAGTTAGGATTGCCTCATAGGGTTTCCCCCCCAACCTTTTAGCAAAGCCTAACACTACAGCTGAAGAATTTCTTACCGAATTTACCTTTATTGAGAGCTGGGGTCTAGTCAACAAGCCAGGGGAAGACAGTGTCCTACCACATGGACAAGACCAAGGGGACGACATGTAGAGGGCCCGCTACATGGAGAAGCCTGGTTAGCATGAGCAAGCAAGAAAGAAGACCTGACCGCGTTGCGGAAGAGAACGAAGAGGAAGAAGGGAGTAACACAACATCACTCCACTGAGGAAGAGAAAGAACCACAGTCAGCACCCAGTAACATTGGCGCTGTCCAAGGAGCATCGCAACAGTCAGCACACATGAACATCAGTGCTGTCCAAGGAACATCGCAACATCCGTGTGGATCCCAGTAATCCCGACAACTCGCACCTGAGGAGACCAACCACTGAAGAACCGTATGGGTGCCCCGTGAACCTGAAGCTTGCCGAAGCAGAGCATACCCGAGCACTAGACAATCCACCCTTGTGGACTACACAAGACTCGACTGTGGCCATGTCCGAAGTTCCGCAGCGACCCGCACAGCCCACGTGATCAAGTGGCAGTCCAGGGGACAAGGGCCTCGGCCGTATGTCCTGTGAGAGAGGAATCCAGATGGGAGAGGTGCAGCAGAGGCAGCTCCACGACAGGCAACAGGAAGCTTGAAGGCCCCAGGTAAACACCTGGCACCGAGAAACGGTCTGAAGAAGGCACTGAACCCATGTCCTAACGGCAAGACCATCCTGGCGGATGACATAAACACCCCGAGGACATCATGAGAGACTTGGCGGTGAGTCCGTTGGCAGTTCCTTAGTGACGCCTTTGCGCGGCTCATGCGAAGCCCCGCACGGTCCACCCGGTCCCATCGTGTCCGGCAAGAGGGTCCTCCCAGCGTCTCTAGTGAGAGAAGAGTCCAAGCAGGAGAGGCCAGTCTTCGAGGCTCCAGTGAGAGAGGAGTCCGGCAAGAAAGGCAAGTCGGAAGTTACTTGGCCAGACGGAGGTGTGAAAGCATCAAGATCAGCAAATCCAAAGAAAGACCTCTCGTGCCGCAGTCGTCTCCAACAACCAACAAGCGTTGTCATCCACTGGACTAGGAACACCTGCGAGACCCCTCAAGGGTCACATCCATTCTGCTCCCGATGCTCCAAGTGATGAACACTGTAGATAAGCATCAACACAGCAAGACAAGGATGTTCTGAAGTACACCGCTAAGGTGAAGCTCATCTGACTGACTTTGTGGTCCAGAACTTCAACATCTCCCAGCCGATCGCCTGAAGAAAATCTGTTGGGGCTGTAAACTGTTGTTGTTCTGTTTTTCTTGCAGGTTTGACATTTTGTTTTCCTTCCATTAAATTTAGGGATGGATGTAGTGTCCTGCCAGGACACAGTCTAGTTGTTTCCAAGTGTAACCGTACACTGAACACCCACCCACCAGAGGCGTCACTGGGTCAGGTGACGCTGTTAATAAAAGACCCCGAGCGCACATGCTCATGGCCAGAGCTAATATCCCTAAGCTGGTGTCCGTGTCACATTCATTTCATCATGCGGGCCTAGGGCCCCAACCCTTACAGTTGCCAGCTTGTAGCTCAATGAAATACAACATTTGACAAGCAGGGGATCGTCTCCCTGTAAACGATGCATGTTAGAAAACTGAGACAGGTGCTTGTTTTGCTGTTGCCTTTTTTCATTCTCACCTATTTGGCTCTTCACTTCCCCCCACCTTCCCCTTTAGCTCTGGGTGCCCCTCCCTCCTGCTTGCCCCGTGCACAGCGACCGCTACAGATTGTCACTGCTCTGCAATCATTGCAAAGCTGGAAACAGGCAACTGGAATTAAAGATACTTTAGAAAGGCTAGATTTCAGTTCATATTTCTGACCCATGGGGGCATGCAAGTAAGAACCTGACTGGAGAACAAATAGTCCTCGCCAGACACACAGCGAGCTGTATAATGGGACATGAATGATCACGCGTCAGGAGTGAATGTTGTTATTCAATGTTTGTTCATTACCTCAAGCCATGTCGGCTATCAGGCCAGCACTTATAGCTGTGCATTATACAAAGAGAGTAGCATAAAAACATCTCAAACTCCGAATACCAGTGTGTGTCTACAACCATCTGTCACAGCTAGGCTTGAGATAAAAGGTGCATCATCGGATCCTGTTCATTTTGTGCTTCTTGATTAAACACAGAAATCTCCTTAACTTCACTACCCGCGCGCCCCCTCAAGCCAGCTGAAATTTATTGTCCCTGTGCGGATTGTTCAAAATGTATTTGGGGTGCCAGTTGTTGAATAAAAAGCTATCTTTGCTGGAGTACGGTATCATAACACCCCCATTATGTAGTTGCTTTGGCTGCCAATCCGCCTAGTGTTTTTTGTTGTCACAGCCTTATAACCAATGGCTTGTATTGACTTTACCTTCAGTATAATGGCATGAAGCCTGAAAGCTGCAGCAGTTTTAAAAGTTCATGTCTTAACTTTCGGTTATTATGAAGAAGTGCATTACACAGCGGTAGACAGTGTACACCATCTGCAGGGCACATTTGGAATGTGAATGTGCCACTTTACAGGCGATACTTTTGCTCCTTACCCTTTATAAACAAGAGGCATGTGAACTTGCAAACTGAACAGTAAAATCTCCGTGAGCACGCGAAATTTCACGTGCTCGCGGAGATTTCTTGCCGGGTCGCGCAATTTTGCGAAAGGAAACTTCGCGAATTCTGCCCACCCCTACAGTCCGAACACGACAAGATGAAAAAAAAACAGTCTGCTTTATTCATTATTCAGATTGCATGGAGATCAGCATTTTATGCTTGGGTGAGGTCAGCCAGGCCAGCATGATCTCAATTTATTTATTTTATTTTATTTATTTTATTTTAGCAATTTTTATAGCGCGCAAATTCCCATACGGGTGTCTCTGCGCTATTGTTACAGAACTCACTTATGATATGACGGGGGAGTTAGGAGGAGGAGAACAGCCATGTTTTGAGGCTCTTTCTGAATTTGAGAAGCGTGGGGGCAGTTTTGATGTGAAGTGGAAGAGTGTTCCACAATTTGGCCATGGCGGTGGTGAAACATCTATCTCCCCAGCTGGCCTTTCTTGTCCGAGGGACATTCAACAAGTAGGCCGAGGAAGATCGTAGGGTCCTGCGTTGTTCCACAGGGCGGAGGGCTTCTTTTAGAAACTGTGGTCCTGCGTTGTTCAGGGTTTTGTAGGCTATGCACAGAGCCTTAAATTTGATTCGGCTCCTAATAGGGAGCCAGTGTAGTTCTTTAATATAAGGGGAGGTTGAGGTAAATTTAGGGATGGATAGTAGGGTTCTGGCCGCAGCGTTTTGCACTGACTGGCGTTTATTGAGAACCTTTTCCTGAGCATTCAGGAGAAGGGAGTTGCAATAGTCGGTTCTTGAAAACACTAAGGTGCTAATAAGTGTTTTGCCCGCCGACTGTGGTAGGTAAGGAAGTATTTTTTTATTTTTTTTAGGGTGTAGAAGGCAGATGATACAACAGTGTTGGCGTGATGAAGGAAAGTCAGCTTATTGTCAAAAGTGACTCCCAGATTGCGGACCTTGACCACCGGTTGGGGGGGGGGTCCCAACTGAGGTGGCCACCACTGAGGGGACCATGCTGGCTGCAAGCTCCCGAATGTCATCACCTCCGTTTTATCGGAGTTGAGTTTGAGACATCCAGGAGCTTATCGCCTTCATTCCCTCTTGAAAGTTGGCTGCGACGGATGCTCCATTGTTGTGCACCGATAACACTAGTTGGGTATCATCGGCGTACGTTGTAAGGGCAATTCCATAAGATTTTATCACCCTCGCCAAGTCCGATACGTAGATATTAAAAGGCGTCGGACTTATCGAGGAGCCTCTGTGGAACACCGCATGGGAGGGAGAAGGTCTGGGAGGTGAAGTTGCCCATCTTGACAGTCTGAGGGCGATTGTCTAGGAATGAGGCAATCAGATCTTTAGCCTTGCCTCTTATTCCTAGAGCTGAGACACGGTCGATCAGAGTGACATGATCGACCGTGTCAAATGCAGCGGAAAGGTCCAGGAGTATTAGGACCGCCGCTCCTCCTATATCCATTGTTGCTCTAATTTCATCTGCGGCCTTTAGCAGTGCTGTCTCCGTCCCTGTCTGAAGCCAAACTGAGTGTCATCAAGTAGATTGTTGTTGTTGATGAATTTCGAAAGTTGGATGTTCATAGTTTTTTCGAAAATCTTGGCTGGGAAAGGGAGACAGGCGATAGGTCTGTAACTGGCGGGGAGGAGAGGGTCCAGAGTTGGCTTTTTTAGAAGTGGCTTAATGATAGCCTCCTTCCAGACTGAAGGGTATATGCCTGTTGAAAACATGGCATTGCAGATGGTAGACAACGCGGCAGAGATTGCTTCTGGGATGAGGTTCAGGATGGCAGGGGGACATGGGTCAAGGGGGGATCCGGATTTAATGCTGGTTACCAGGCGTTGAATATGGTCCTGATCAATGGTGTCGAAAGATGAGAAGACGGGCGAGGTATTAATGGGAAGTGCCGCAGGAGAGGGTGAAGGGGAGGAATGCGAGAAGGTAAGGAAAATGGAACTAACCTTTTCCTCAAAGAAACTGGCCAGAGCGTCCGCTAGAGACTGAGAGCCTTCTAGGCGCGGGGCAGGGGGGTTGGACAACGTAGTGACCACCTGAAATAGTTCTCCTGCCGAGTTTTTCGCCTGATCGATTTGGGAAGTATAGTAGAGACTTTTTTCAGCAACTATCAGTCTTTTGTAGATGGAAAGGGCATTTTTGTAGGTCGTTTTGTCTGCAGGGCTGTAATTGCGACGCCACTGCCTTTCCAGGTTCCTACAGTATTGTCTCTGAGTCCGAAGGGCTTCAGTAAACCATGGGGCTGAAGGTATTTTCCTGTTCCGATGGGATGTTTTGATCGGGGCTAGTATGTTACAGGCCGTGTCTAAATTCATCAGATAATTGGAAGACGCTATACTGGGATATTGTTCATAGGGAATATGATTTTCCTGCATCATCTCTGCCAACTGAGTTAAATTGATGTTTTTCCAATCTCTGTAGGAAGATTGAGAGGGGGCAGTGAGAGTAGGTTTGGTAGAGTTAGTTTCAACAGTGAAACAAATCGCTGCATGGTCTGTCCAGATGAGGGGAATAATTTGGGTAACAGTTACAAGGGGACTGTTGGTGAATAGACCATCTAATGTGTGGCCTGCCTGGTGCGTTGGAGAAGTTACCAATTGCAGCAGGCCAGCAGCTGCTAGGTCTGTGAGTAGCTGCGTTGTGTCATGGTTGTTGAGGGCTTCTAGGTGAAAGTTAAAGTCACCTAGTATGGTAAAGTGTGGGGAGTCTGCAGCTGCTTCAATTAGGTTGCCTATGTTGGCTAGAAACTTGGCTCTTGACCCGAGAGGGCAATAAATTAGCATGCCCTTAAAGGATGATTTGGCCGTAAGGCCTAGTGTAAAAATGAGAGACTCGTATTCAGGGCAAATAAATTGTTTCGTCGTGAGTTTGAAGTGGTCTTTGTAGATTATAGCAATGCCACCACCTTTTTTTTTTGGCCTGTCTAATCTACATACATTGTAGTTAGTCGGGGTTGCTGCCCTAAAGTCTGGTCCGGAGGCTTCATCACCCCATGCCTCTGTGATGAATAAGAGATCCAGTTTATGCGTGTCAATCAAGTCGGCGATTTCTAGTTTGTGTTTGGGGAGGGATCTAGCATTTAATAGCGCTGCTTGAACCAGTAGAGGGTCAACTGTAGAGGGTTTCGCGGTTGCTTTTACGCAAGTAGGACATAGGACTTGGCCTAGGATGGGGTTGGAGTACCATAGATGTGGAGGAACATGGGGTAGAACTGCTATATGCCTGAGTTCTAGTAATTCGGCAGTGGTATATTTAAGTCTCACCGTATTGGTAGGTGGTCGTGGGACTGGAGCAGCAGGGGGGTGGCCCTTGGCCCGTCCTCGGCGCGGACGAGCGCAGACGAGCTTGCCTTATGCACGCCTTCGGCGCGCATTCGTCGCGCCCGCTGCGCTCGTCCGCTGCGCTTCCGGTTGCAGCACATGATTTATCGAGCCGAGATTGACATGGGGAGGGGGTGTGGTCAGCGCGTGTGGGCGTGTCCGCAGCTTGAGGAAGGCGGCGTTGCCCTGGCAGCAGTGTGCTGCATCAGCCCTAAATCGGCTGGGCGGTCTGCTGCTTGCTCGAGTAGTATCGTGGGAATTAGCAGTAAAAACAGATTATACAGAATTAAAAAGTAAGTGCTAACTCCCGGCTTTCCGCCTCAGGAGTGAAGTTCTGTGAACGCTCGCTCTAGATCAGCGCGCGCTCATATAGCGAGAGGGGGCGTGGTCAGCGCGTGTGGGCATGTCCGCAGCTTGAGGAAGGCGGCGTTGCCCTGGCAGCAGTGTGCCGCGTCAGCCCTAAATCGGCTGGGCGGTCTGCTGCTTGCTCGAGTAGTATCGTGGGAATTAGCAGTAAAAACAGATTATACACAATTAAAAAGTAAGTGCTAACTCCCGGCTTTCCGCCTCAGGAGTGAAGTTCTGTGAACGCTCGCTCTAGATCAGCGCGCGCTCATATAGCGAGAGGGGGCGTGGTCAGCGCGTGTGGGAGTGTCCGCAGCTTGAGGAAGGCGGCGTTGCCCTGGCAGCAGTGTGCCGCGTCAGCCCTAAATCGGCTGGGCGGTCTGCTGCTTGCTCGAGTAGTATCGTGGGAATTAGCAGTAAAAACAGATTATACACAATTAAAAAGTAAGTGCCAACTCCCGGCTTTCCGCCTCAGGAGTGAAGTTCTGTGAACGCTCGCTCTAGATCAGCGCGCGCTCATGTAGCGAGAGGGGGCGTGGTCAGCGCGTGTGGGCGTATCCGCAGCTTGAGGAATTTACACACACAAGCGATTAATAACAAGGCCCTTTGAAATGTGAAGGATGTGCAAGGTGCTGCAAAACTCGAGCAACACTCTGCGTGTTGTGTAGGTTAGTACAGAGGCTTCAAACACAGACGCACATACATGACATAGATAGAGATCACATAAACACAGACATAGAGAGCACAGGCTCGGAGAGACTCCTTGCTCACAGCACAGGTCATCAGATTCCCTAGTGCACACAGAACTGCACTTGAGATAGCCATGTTGTTTAAGCCAAAGGAATAACAATGTCCTCTGTCGCATAGATATACCACAGGCTTTCAGTGCACACCTACCCCAATTTGCTCGAGCAGTGCACAGGTAATAAGAGGATCACAAACATTCCTCATGATTCACAGGCATTCACGCATCATGTATGCAGCATGGACATCCACGTGTGTCAGGACAGTTGCCTTAGTCTTGAATGGCAGTAGAAAACGATATGAAGACATCAGATGTAGCACCAAGCGTGGGCCCTAGAGAAGAACATCATTCCTACCAATCCAGGAGCTTCTATCATGCTGCTTATAATAGTAATCTGCATCATTGAAACTTCTGGGTTGGCTACAGCAGGCCTGTTCAGCACTCCAAAAGGCACTGGAGGCCTTGCCTGGTCTCTACCCAGCTGTCTAAGACTGGAGAGGTTTGAATTGCGCATGTAAAGATGGCCATCGCAAAATAGCCAGCCAAACTGACATGTGCACTTCCAACTGAAGTGGCCAATCCTCACTGCTGCCAATCAGCAGCAATGACGAACTGGCCCACCCCACCCTCACACTCTGTTCATCAGAGAGTAAAAAGTAAAATGGTCATACAATAATTTTATTACCATTTTATTTTTCACGCTTTCTGCAGCAATGGGGGGGGGGGAGCAGGAGTTACGCTCCTCTGCTCCAACGGAGAAACCACCTCTCCTTGGTGGTGACAAAACACCCAAATTTGTTTTTCACTACTGTGAGGCCTACTGCTCCCATAGGCTAACATTGGAAAGTCCTTAAAATACCTCTAGGCTGTAATTCCTGATTAGAAAGGAGCAGCTGCATTATGTTTCACATCTCTGGAATCATTATGATGAATTCACTCTACTGGTAAAGTTGGGTTTAACATTACTGTTTTAGAAATTCCCCTTTTAGAAAGTGGACGTTTCTCTGCTGGTTCTGATCTGTGTGCCTTACAGCCTTTCTCCAATACGCCTCTGGGCTGGGTGACAGTTTCACATTCTGCATTCCCTCTAGACAGTCACAAACACAGGGAGTCTTGGTCTGGCTGAGTACCCATCTACATACATCTGCATTCTGATTGCCCTTCCTGGGCTGGAAGGGAGGAAGGGGGTAACACTTACACTGCAAAAGATAGTGGCCTGACCACACACAAAGGACTGACTACCCCCCACAGGTAGCCTGGCAGACAGGACTGGGTTGAAAGTGTACTGATGCACTTCAAAGCCACTCTTTGTAGTCTCTCCCACTTCAGAGGCATATTTGGGTGTAAGTACTGGGTCTCTGATCCCACCAAATGAGTACACTTCTGGACCTGTCCCTACTCAGCCTTGCAGTGCGTTTGCCTTACTGAGCTGCCCTGCTGCCCGTTGTTCTCTTACCTGGGTGTGAAGGAGAGGATCTGCCTCACTTGAACCCAGAATGACTCCAAGAGCTTTCTGGCTTGCTCCCTGTTCTTGAAGTTCACAGTTGCTAGACTCTGCCAACTGTGAATCCTGAACTACTAAGAGGTGCCAATCAGGTCCTGGGCCTTGAAAGTGGGTTTTGCAGCTGTTGTTCTGCAGGAATTGATGCAGTTACGACTTTGCGTTGATCGGAACTGACACAGTGACCTTTCACACTGACGCAGCTCCGATCTGAGGTCCCGGTTGCGAGGTTCGCCAACCACGATGACGACACAGCACTGATCCGAGGCCACCACTTTGAGGCTCGACAATGACGCTGGGAGCCTGAATCGTACAGGGTTCGACAACAATGTGAGACCTGACTGTGAGGATTGACTTTTACTCAATGGCCTGACTACATGAATTGGAACTGATGCATCAAGTCTTCGGCATCAATACATGCTCCATCCGAGTAACATTTTCAGTGAGCTTGTGTGGGTCCTTTAGCCGGCCTGCTTTCCATTGTGGGTAACCGGAATTTTGGATCTACCCCAAATTAAAGCGACCTCAAGCAACCTTTCAGCACTAGATTTTGGATTTAATCTTTAAGAATTCATATCTCAAGTTTTACTTGTTGGATTGTTGTCATTTTGGCCTTGTTTCACTCAAATCAATATTCTCTATTTTTCTAAACTTGTGTGTAGTCAGTTCGGGGTATTTTCACTGTGTTACTGCATGAGTTTTTGCAAAAATTCTTTACACATTGCCTTCTAAGTTAAACCTGCTCTGTACCAAGCTACGAGAGCTTGAGCACGGGACATTTTAGGTTGGGTTGTGACTTATCCTGACTAGGATCTTGGTCACTGCTTGTACAGGTTGTATACCTCTGACAACTAGAGATCTAATTTCTAACATTAGTATCAGCCGTGGGATAGGACTTGTGTTTTTGCAGTGTCTAGCAGTAATTTGGTGTACAATACCATCCACACTAAGGACCATTTACATTTTTCTTTATTTTTCCCTGCCTTGCATCTTTTATCCATCCTACACATCATGTCTCTGGCTGGTTCAGCAAGGGAAGCCATGGAGTTTGGGCTGCCCACATTTGAGGAATATAAAAGAAAGCAGTTGAAAAGCTTCTGTAAGGAGATGGTGGTACCTGCCCTAGGAGCCACCAAGAAGGTGAAGTTCCAAATGGCATTGAGGGCCTGGGCAGAAGCCTGCGTGTTAGACCTGGCATCTTTGGCGTGGTTTCCCCTGTCATTTTTGCCTCCACCTCCTGTATTTTTTAAGCTGTGCCACCCACATGAGTAGCCCTAAAATGGTGTCTCTGGCCTGCCACCGCAGTGCCTGTGGGCAGTTCCTGACTGCCATGCTGTCCTGGTCAGTATCCGCACTGGCCAGGTCTAACCCTTCCCTTTCTGTACACATTGGACACCCCAATAGAAAGCCCTAGGCACCCCCCGGGCAGGGTGCAGTGCATATGAAAGGTAGAGCATGTACTGGTGTGTGTGACATGCTCTGGTAGTGAATTACTGCCATTTTCGTTTTTCACTATTGAGAGGGCTATCTCGCCCATAGGCTGTAATGGGGATTGCTGGGTATAATGTTTACCTGCATATCTTCTCATAGGAGCAAGATAGAAACTTAAAGTCTGGTATCCCTGAACTCAGAATTTAATAACACATCTTTTAGGAAGAATGGTTTTTAAATCCTGTGTTTGAGAACAGCACTTTTAGAAAGTGGCTGTTCTCTTGTCTAACCTTTCTGTGTGCCTTGGACTGTTTGTGAATTGACTGTCTGGTTTGTGAGTGACAGGGGCTGGGGTGCCCCCAAGAGGGTGGATGAGTCAGCCCTCGGCTGAATGACTGCATCTGCATCTTGAGTGGTGGGAGGGGATAGCACTTGGGCCTGAATAGGGCTGTGCCTGCCTTCCACAACGCTGCCTCAACCTCCTTCTGGGAGGCTGATGACCCTGCCCCTCTCTCTGAAAGGAGAGGAGAAGACAGAAAAAGTGCTCAAGAACTGACCTGAACTGGTTGTGACCAAGCCAAGGCCTCTCTGCCTCTAGAGAATAAAGGAAAGACTGGTATAAGAAGGGCTACCCAGATTACAAAAACTTAGATCATCCTGGAATCAAGAAGGAACCTCTGCCAAGGAGAAAGCTGAAAGACTGAAAAGGAAGGACTGTCCTCCTGTGTGTTTATGGGCTGACCTGCAGTTGCTTTGCTGCCAAGGAGAGTGGAAGGTCTTTTTTGGTGCTTAGTCCCCTTGCTTGAAGAGATCTCCAAGGGCCTGAAGAGAGCTGGCCTCCTGTTAAGAAGTCCCAGGAACAAAAGGACTTCAGCCCCAGCTTCCCACCTGAACTCTGCTGAGAGAGTTCTGCCCTTTCTAGAGTGCTGAATCCGATTGAGGGCCCTCTGGAAGTTGTGGCCTGCTGTTTAGGAAGCTGGACAAGGAAAAACTAAGACAATCTGCAAATTTTCACACAACCCCGACAGTGCAAGGAAATTCCCGCAGCCGCAAAGATCGAGATCGTCGCAGCGCCTGTTGCCGCTGCAAGATCCGATGCATACTTCGCTTGCGGAACACATCAGCCCGGTGCGGGAAGATTACTGTCACTGAGAACATCGTCGCAGAGCCTGTCATCGTTGGGTGAGATCGCCCCACCGCAGAGCCATCGCATTGAGGAGCCACAAGAGGAGAAGATTGACGCTGCACCGCGCATCGCTGCCGCACCTGAGATTGTCGCCGTCCCGAAGATCGTCGCATTGTGCCTTTGCGAGACGCTTCCTACGGAACCTGAGCACCGGATTCCATACAAGGTATCGCATCCCTCCCCATACAGACCGGATTCGTCGCAGCACGCCCGCCGCGTCCAGCGGGGCTGTCGCATCGCCTCCCCAGGGTCTCAGAAGTGACGCATTGCTTGTTTTTCAATGCTGCAGCTTCGATTTGAAACTTTTGTCTAAAGGTACTTTTGGCTAAACGTGACGCAACTGTGGATTATTTTAACGCAAACCCTAGAACTCTTTGAAAATCATATTCTTGAACTTTGTATGTTGGATTTTTGTTGTTTTGGTCTTGTGTAGTTTAGATTAAATAACCTTATTTTTCTAAACTGCTGTGGAGTCCATTTGTGGTGTTTTCACTGTGTTACTGTGAGTGTTGGTACAAATACTTTGCACATTGCCTTTGATAAGCCTGTCTGCTCGTGCCAAGCTACCAAGGAGGTGAAAAGGGGTTATCTAAAGAGTCTATTCCCTTTACCCTGACTAGAAGCAAGGGTCCCTATTTGGACAGTGGTACCTACCTCTGCAAACTAGAGACCACCAGATCTAACACCGCTCTAAGGAGAATGGTGGACTGGGAGATTTGGGAATGGCTCTTCTGAGGAAAAACCTGCAGTGGATGAGTGGGACATTCCCTGAATTTGTGCTCCCAGCAATAGCAGGAAGCAAGGTCTCCTCCCATGTCCTACCTCCAGAGGAAGTGGATGAAAGGAGGGATGAGACAGAGTTCAAGCAGCAGCTGGCTAAGTTAAAAGATGGAAGCTAAGGAGAAAAAGACTGAGAGAGAAGGCAAACACACTAAGGCTGAAAGAGATTTAGCTGAGAAGAAACATTTGTTGGCTCATGAATAGGCCTGGGTGGTGAACTTGGCTCCGTTTGCAGAGTTTTCTGCACTTCGCACTCCGCAAAGTTTGCGGAGTGCAGAAAACTCTGCTTCGCGATTTGCAGTGGACTTTTTCTCGCAATCGCGAACAGTAAGTTCACGATGACGAATGGTAAGTTCGTGAGCTCGAGCTGCCGCTCGGATAGAATTTTTACCCGAGCAGCAGGAATACCAACACAAACTGCAGTACGCACTGCATTCTGCTACTCGCAGAACTTCGCAGAGTTTGTTTGTAATTTTGCAGAGTTTCACACAGGAGAACCCTGTGAACTATGCCCAGGTCTGCTCATGAACTGAGTCTAAAGGAGCTGGAGATCAAGGCCACGCAGTCTAATTCCAGCAGTGATGGTGGCAGCATACATACAGTATGTGATGGAGATAAGAAGGTATGCATACTCAAGGACTTGGTGCCCAGTTATATGGTGGGAGATGACATTGACAAGTGTTTTTTTGTTCATAAAGTTGCACTGAACGTACCAGGGTTCCTGAGGAGCACTGGGGAGTGGGTCTATAGAAACACATGCCTACACTGTGGGTGCACACACTTCTGCCCTTAGAGGTTGGGGACCAAACCAGGTTCAGCGCCATGAAGCCATTTTAATTACCATATTTAGGCTGCCGCTTGAGAAGTTTCGCCAAAGATTCAGGGACAGTCAGAAGCTCCCCAGTCAGTCCCGGGAAGATTTTGTTGATTACTCCAGTAAGACACTGAAAGGCTGGGCGATGGGCAGCAAAGTAAATTATTATGTTGGGTTTTACAATGTAATTATGAGAGAGCACTTGCTCAGTATTTGCTCTACAGAGGTGCGCCAGCACCTAGTTGACGGTAAGTTAACTGATCCCAGGAAGCTTGCTGAGGAGGCAGACCTTTGGGCTAGCACCAGAGTGCCCAAAACGGTATCTGGGGGATGGCCACAAAGGCGGTCGGGGTTCCCAACAGAAGAAAGAGGGGTTAGAAAACTTAAAAATAAGGAGTTCTCAAAAGGCCCCCAAAATAATTCCCAAGAGAATACTGGTAATCAGTCCCAGTCTAATCCAAAGAAGAAGTCAGGGTGGTTTGTGCCACAATGTACAGAGTGCTATAAGTATGGTCCCTCTAAACAAGACTCCAAATGTCTCAAGAGGGCACAGGACCCCCACTGATAGGTAGATATCTGAGGTGGGGAGTGTAGAGCTTGGATAGGAGGTAGTCTCATTTAGTTTTGGGGGAAGGCAGAGGGTGCCCTAGTTTCCCTGGGATATAGAGAATTTGTGCCAAAAGCCCACATGCCTTAAAGTACTTCCAAGTATAGAAAGTGGGTAACCTTTAATGGGCAATCAGCAGAGACTCTCCATGACGCACGAGGACAACTGTCAAGTGTCAGCTGGTGACAGCGGAGAAGGTCCTACAGAATACATTCCATCAAGTCAAAGTTGCTGAAAATTGTGAGAGCCATCTACCAGTGGTTCTGATTCCTTTTGAGTGGTGGGGGGAGGTCTCAGTTTTTCTGAAAGTTGCTGTGAGCCCTGCCATGCCTGTATATTGCCTGTTAGGTAGCACACTACCTGGAGGGAGATAGAGCTCAGTTCTCACTTGGAGAGGATGGGATTTCCTGAATGGGTCTTTATGACTACTGGCCCATGGATTCCTAGAAAGGGGGTCAAAGATGGCTGTAGCCTGGAACAACAGCCCACACAGCTGCCAAGGACGGGGACAGGGGTCATGGGAAACTATCCTCTGAAGTTCCCAGAGTGGACGTTCATGGGATGCCTGAAGAGGATGCCCCTGAGCCAACTGGGGAGGATATTGCCACCCTGGGTGACCTATCTGAGCTTGCTGGCTAGTAAGTTGAGAGTGGACCAACCTTGCAAGGAATTCTGCAAACTACAGAGGGAGTTTCCCACTCTGGAGGGCTTGAGGCGGCAGGGCTCAGCCCATGCAACAGGTGAAGCCTCTGGGGAGAATGATCCTAAGGTTCCTGGTAGTGGGGCAGCCTATATGCTGTTCGTCCTCCAATGTTACCTGACCTTCCTACTGGGTTTGGCTCACAACATACCCCTAGCAGGACATTTTGGGCAAGGCAAGACTTTCACTCATGTCTCTCACTTTTATTGGACCAGAATGAAGACAGCCTCAGATATATTCTGCAGAACCTGTCACACCTGCCAGGCCAGTGGGAAATCAGAGAAAAAGCAGAAAGCTTTCCTGATCCCACTTCATGTTGTTGGCACCCCCCTTGAAAGTGTGCGTATCAACGTCATTGGACCCTTGGACCTGAAGACAGCCTTAGGCAGCAGGCTTATTCTGGTCTTGATGGACCATGCCACACGCTACCCAGAGACCATCCCTCTGCAGATGGTGACTACACCTGTGGTGGCTAGAACGCTGATGGGGAACTTTACCTGTGTTGGGCTCCCCACAGAGATAGTGCTACCTGAGCCCATGAGGCATAATTGGGACACCTTCTTGCCATTCCTTTTCTAAGCTTACCGGGAGGTGCCACAGAAAGGAGTAGGTTTCAGTCCCTTCAAACTTCTCTAGGGCCACCCTTTGAGGGGACCGTTGAGAATTGTAAGGGAGGGGTGGGAGAAATCTCCCAGTAACATCCCCAGATGTGGTTATCTATATGCTTGCCCTACGCTACCAGATGCACCGCTTCTGGAAGAAACCCAAGAACAATCTCAAGGAGAGCTAGGAGGTAATGAACTGCTAGTGCGACCAGAAGGCCACTGTGGTAGACTTAGTTTCAACCTGGCCAGAAGATATGTGTCATGGAGCCAGTAGAGTCTAGAGCTCTCCAGGACACTAGACTAGCCATACAAAGTCGAGGACCATGCGGGGGAAACGTCTACTTGGTTCCAGACCTCTAGAAACCCCGAAAGTGTGCTCCATGTCAACTGAGTAGAGCATCACTTTGAGCAGGCTACTTGAGAAACATGAGAGCTTAGAAGAGGAGAGTGAATCTCTACCTGACCTACTCTCTGCCCAGTAAAACAATGGGTCAGTGGAGGGTGTCAACCACTCTGCCACCCTGACCCCAGAACAGCAAGGTGACTGTTAACAGTTGCTGGAACAGTTTTCCTCACTGTTTTCCCTCACCCCTGGACTCACACATCAGTGTGTCCATGATGTTGACATGGGGGACAGTCCCCTGAAAGGAACAAGATTTACAGGTTGTCAGATAGGGTGGGAGTCTGCATCAAGGAGGAAGTCTCCAAGATGATAGCCTTATGGGTGATTAAGCCCTCTTACAGTCCCTGGTCGAGCCCTGTGGTGCTGGTACCAAAGACTGCCCCAGCGGGCACAAAACCATTGCTACGGTTCTGCGTACACTAAAGAGGTATCAGCTCAGTAACCAGGACTGATTCCCACCCATCCCCAGAGCAGATGAACTCATTTAAAGACTGGGCATGGCCAAATCCCTCAGTACTTTTGATTTGATGTATGGGTACTGGCAGATCGCCTTGATTGAGGGGGCAAAGGAGAGGTCAGCATTCTCATCCCCAGAGGATCATTACCATTTCCTGGTGATGCCCTTTGGATTAAAGTATACTCCTACTACCTTCCAGCGGCTGGTTTATAGGGTCCTGGTTGGTAAGGAGGTGTTCTGTGCCCCTACTTTGATGACATTGCTGATTATAGCTCCACCTTGAAAGAACACATGCATCACCTCCATGTGGTGCTTCAGGCCCCACAAAAGGCAGGTCTGACAATCACGGCCAGCAAGTGCCGGAATGGGCATGATTCAGTGGTGTATTTGGGACACCTGGCAGGTGGAGGCAAGGTGTAGCCTCTTCAGGCCAAGATTGAAACCATTACGGCATGGGAACCACCTAGAATGCAAACAGACGTGAAAGCTCTTCCTAGGCACCCCCGGTTATTACTGCAGATTTGTAAAGGGAAAATGGCACCAATGTTGCCAACTTAATTGAGCTGATGTCCAAGTAGCATCCCAGATTGGTGATCTGGACAGAGGATTGTCAAAACGCCTTTGATGTTCGCAAGGAGGCCAAGTGCACTGCACCTGTGATCAGAGCACCTGACTTCTCGAAGGAATTCATCCTGCAGACAGATGCTTCAGAGGATAGCATAGGGGCAGTCTTGGCACAGCTGAATGAGGAGGGCCTAGAGCAACCAGTAACCTTCTTTATTGGAGGATAATTCCACAGGAACAGAGGTAGAGTGCCATTGATGGAGAAGTTTTTGTCTGTGGTCTGGGCATTGAAGAAGTTGAGACCATACATGTTTGGGACTCATTTCTAGGTTCAACCAGGCCACAGGCCCCTCAGATGGCTCGTGTAGATGAGGGGTGAAAATTCCAAACTCTTGAGGTGGTCCATCTCCCCACGGGAATGTACTTTACAGTGAAGCATTGCTCAGGGACTGACCACGCAAAAAATGATAGTCTCACCAGATTCTTCAGCCTTAGTGAAGAGTGCTCCCAAAGGGTTGGGTAGCTCTCCCCTCTTTCAGCTGGGGAGGATGCATGTTAGACCTTACCGCCTTAGGGTAGTCTTCCTTCAACTTTTTACATTTCCCCCTCCATTTTTCTACACTCGTTTTTGCTGGCTTTAGGACTCCTCATACTTTACCACTGCTAAAGTGCATGTACTCTCTTTCTAAAACATGGTAACGGTGTCTCATACTCAATTGGCATATTTAATTAACTGATAAGATTTTAGTAAAGTGCACTACATGTGCCCGAGGCCCTTAAATTAAATGTTAATAGTGGGCCTGCAGCACTGCTAGTGACACCCTCCTAATTAGCCCTCTAACCATGTCTCAGACCTGCCACTGCACGTCCTGTGTGTAAAGTGTACTGCCACTTTGACTAGGCATTTAAACCCTTTGGGAAGCTTTACCCTCCCTTTTTTTGTTGTACATAGGTCACCACTATGGCAGGCACTAGGTAGTCCATAGGGCACGGTGCTGTATAAGTAAAAGGTAGGCCAAATACTTTTATGTTTTGCATGTCCTGGAAGTGACAAACACACACATTTGTTCCTTTAAACTGTAATTGCTTATTAGAAAGAAGTAGCTGAATCATGTTTCATATCTCTGGAATGGTAATGATAAATCCTCTCTACTGGTAAAGTTGGATTTAACAATAATGTTTTAAAAATGCCACTTTTAGAAAGTGGGGGCATTTTATCAAGAATGGCGTTAAAAATTGTCACCGGTTTAACGGCAGAAAACTTCTGCTTAAGCGTCGATAATGGGCTTGATAATATGCCCTTGAGAATTCCAATAGAAATCCATGTTCTGGTGTGAACATGGGCTTCTATTGGAATTCTCCAGGGTATATTATCAAGCCCATTATCACCTTTTCTGCCGCAAAACAGGCGATTATTTTAACGCTGTTCTTGATAATATGCCCCGTGGACATTTCTCTGGTCTTGCTGCTTTGTGTGCCTACAGCCTGTTGCCAATACATTTATGGACTGGATGGCAGTTGCACTTTGCGTATTCCCTCCAGACAGCCACAAACACAGGAAGGCCAAGTGTGGCTGAGTAACCATCTACATACATATGCATTCTGATGGCACTTCTTGCGCAGCAAGGGAGGAAGGGTCTAACACTTAAGCTTGAATTGGTAGTGGCCCAACTCCACACAAAGGACTGATTACCACCCCGGATAGCCTGGTAGACAGGACTGTGTTGCAAGGGATATTGGTGCACTTCAAAGTAACTCTTTGAAGTCTCTCCCACTTCAAAGGCACATTTGGGTATACATACTGGGTTGCTTATCCCACCAAATGAGTACACTTCTGGACCTGTGTCTACTCTGCCTTTCTGTGCTCTTGACCTGCTGAGCTGCCCTGCTGCCTGCTGTTCTCCAGCCTGCCAGAGAAGGACTGGGCCTGCCTCACTTGAACCAAGATTGATTCCAAGGGATTGCTGGCTTGCCCCCTGTTCTTGAAGTATCAAGGCCATCAAAGACTGTCTTCAGCTCTGCTTCAGCTACTGGACTCTGGCAACTGTAAGTGCTGCCCGGCCAAGAGGCGGCAATCTAGTCCAGGGCCTTGAAACTGGGTTCCGCAGCTGTTGTTCTGCAAGAAGCGATGCAGTGACGACTTTGTGACAATCAGAACTAATGCAGTGCCCTTCAACCCAGCGCACAGCCAAGGATCCGACTGCGAGTGCATTATGATCTATGGTGTAGGAAATTAGGATCTGCTTCTTATGGTTACCCCCTACCCCCCCTTTTTGCTGGATGTTACACTGTTTTTGACTAGTCTGACTGGGATCCTGCTAATCAGGACCCCAGTCTATCCGCTTTCTCCCTAAAATGTAATGACATGTACTTAGGTACACTCTAGATTGGATATTGGCATACCCTTATAAGTCCCTTGTATATGGTACCCTTGGACCCAGGGCATAGGTACCCCAGAGACGTCCGATAGAAATATAGGTCTGACATTGCAGCCTGTGTAAGTTGGTGGTAGCACCACTTACTTTAGATATAGGTGTACTATATCTATAGGTCACTACAGTTAAAACTTATAAGTCACCTCTATAGCAGGCCTTAAGAATCCTGAAGGCAGGGTGCTGGGTTTTACGTGAGAGGGTGCCCCTACATGAGCAGAGCCACTCTGAAGCCTTCGGAGACCATTATCCCTGGTTGTCTGTGACTCAGCCAGACATATAGGTAGAGGTGCATTATAACCTCATGGTAAATGCTATCTCGAAAACGGCTGAAACAAAACACCTTGGAATCATACCTCCCCCTCGTAATCGGTGTGGTAGGCATGATTATACCCTTCTGAAGCGAGCTTATTGGGGTCACTGGTCTTTCCAGTACCAGCCTTCTCGATCCTGTCAACACAAAATGGTTGCTGTTGACCAGAGACACAGTTCTGCCCTCTTGCTGCTGAGTCAAACTCGAGCATGAGAAGGCAGGACAATAGACATCTTGTCACAGGGCGATGTGACCACCTCCCAAAATGCCTGAAAGTCTGCATCTGGGGCAACATTTGTGCCCCTGTGCATAGTCCAGTTCAAACCAGCTCTAGGAGCCGTTGGCTCCTGCTCTGGCAAGAAACTAGACAAAGGACATGGGAGAAAAATCTCCTCTGTCCGGACCCTCTCTAGGAGGGTCCCCTGAATCTGTCCAACCCTCTACCATGGGTACATAAGGGCTTGCCTGGCTGTAGGACCTTAGATTTGACATGCACAAGATTCTGAACAAAAAAACACTGACCTTTGACCGTCCGGACACTCTTGACTTTGCTGGACTGTCCCCTCAGCTTTAAGGTTCCTTCCATCAAGAACCCACCCTTGGATTTCAATGGACACTTTCTTCCTTCCCGACAGCAGCTTTTCTTTGAAGCCCTCCATTTAAAACGACTGCTGTTGCCGAGACCTCTCCAGGCCTATGCACCCAGCTCTCCTGGGATAGGTAACTCAGGTACTCTTTTATCCACGAGTGGGGTGGCTATTCAACCTCCTAAGTTCCAAAGGTTTTCCGTGAAGGCCACTGAGCAGGGCCCTTAAACTTTAAAAATGTAACCACGACTTCCCCATAGAACTATGCGGTCCTGCGATCGTGTTAGCACACTGCACCCATCCTCTGTGGGTCCCTATTTACTCACCTTAGGAGGTTCCTTGGGGTACCAGCGATTCTACTCTAGTCACTGTCTCCACTCAAGCCGTGGTTCTTATACCACTATTTTAGTATATGGTTTGGTCTCCCTCTGGAGCTCACTGTGTATTGTGCTACTTACAACCGTTTTTTTTGCTAAAGTATTGCGTGCTTTGTGTTGCATCCTCATGTAGAGGATACTAGAGAGTGTTATATAAATAAATACATATTTCCAAAACTACAGGGTGATCCTCCTTTCATTTAATTAATACTAAAGGTGTGATTCTGGTAAAACAAACTGCTTTACATTGCTTCAAGACTAAGCCTGAAGGCTGCTCTCCACAACTACCACTAGTTTAGCTTTCTAAATGTTATATCTTACCTCATACATCATAAGGGTAGTTTGGACTGGAACAAGGTGCCCACTTTAATTAGTGAACTACATGCACCAGGCCGACTGCTCACACATAGCACTTGTAATACTCTGGAGAGGAGATCCTTCATGTTTTGTCAGAGTATTCTGTGGGCAACACTCTAAATAAGGTCCCCACTCTCTGCTCTTGAGGGTAAACGTTAATCTGTCCCTTCTCTTAGAGTCTTCGTCTACTTGTGAGTCACACATTTAATTGGAGCTGGCTATGGCACGTTATCATGTTTCATGCTTGAATCCAATTCTGCTCTAGTAACAAACATGAGTAAACATTAAGTAACATTAAGTAAAGCTATAATTGGTGTTTCACACCATCAAGATCTTAGTAATGTGAACATAGCCAAATACAACTATAATGACACATACAGACTGGTATTAAAGTCAGTGTTGGTTATTCTAAAACCCCCAATGACACAACTAATTTACAGCAATTATATCCCAACTACAAGCACATACAACACTCCTCGGAGGAGATTAGTAAACAGCACACAGCAGCTTTCAACACATATTAGTAATAGAAGGCAAACTAAAAACGCAAAAAAAGTTTAGGTTCCAGTACAGAAACCCAAGGCTCGTTCTCTGGAGCCGTGAAAATGATACCCACATACACATGCTACAATATCGGTTAAAAATATAAACCAAAGCAGAAATAAAGCACATATCCTATTTAAGCTCTGACATTTTTATTGAAGCAATAGAGGTGTCAACATACAATACAGAATATTAAATTATTTCATTACATTACAATGCCAACTTAAAAGGATTACTCAGATCGGATCAGATAATAGAGAAGGAAAAAGTAAACAATATAAATGAAATATAAGCAAAATTAGAGTATAGATAACTTTAGGAACATTTGGGAATTCAAGGTGGTTTAAGGACCTCCTGTTGGGATCGCTGTAGTAAAGCATATCGTTTGGCGCTTGTATCAATATACATTCTAGCAGGTGACCATAAGTTTAAGCGTTTTGTTGTATAGGTATAGGATAAACAAAAGAGGTGTCTAACCTATGGTTATGACATACAGCATACCACTAAGCCTTCTTAGAAATCTTTGTAAAGTCTTTCCAGTTTGTAGTGATTTGCTGAAAGGCAACTGCAATTAATAAATCAATGATTTTGATATTAAATATAGAATTCTCTCAAATATGTGACAAACTTCCTAGAAAAACATGAATGAAGGAAAAAGTAAACTTAGTACCATAAATTTGGTTAATTTGGGACCAAACGTGTTGCCAAAAAGTATATACACATGGACAGTAAAATAACATATGGAATAAATCAGCATTTGAAGATGAGCATGTCCAGCAGATGTCTGGTACACTAGAATAGGTTTTACTTAAAGTGGCCGGTGTGAATAAAAGTCTGTTGTATACGAAGAATAATGTTTGTGTTATATTAGCTGCTCTGGAAGATTTGCGTAATTTGGTCCAAATATTTGCTCAGAGCGATAACGGCAAAGAGGTCATGAGGTCTCGTTCCCACAGTTTTTCTACTTTGGACTTTGGTCTGTCAAGGCCAGTATTTTGTAAATAGTTATATGTAGTGGAGGCTTTAGATCGAGATTGTAGCAGAGTGTGGAGATGCGAGGAAGTGTCTGGTGTGCTGAGTGTGTCAGCTGTAGTAGATAGTCGGGTATATGTGTTAATCGCTGCTTCTCTAAGCAGGTTGTATTTATGAATGAATGAGTTCGGGAGATTAAATGATTTACTCAGTGAGATAAGTGATAAAAAATCAGGGCCTAAGAACAATCGATAAACCCATGATAGTCCCTGCTGTCTCCAAGACATCCAATAGAAGGGCTTGTTGCGGATAAGCAAGTTTTTGTTATGCCAAATTGGTGACTTAAGGAAGGAATTTAGGGTAATGTCAGTGGGGTTGGCAGGTGTTTCCAAAAGTTTGGAAGTGGTCTTAATTATGGGGGTGGAGAGAGACTGAGGTTTTTGTGAAAAGGAAAGATATTCGCGGAAGGAAAAGGGAGATAAAAATAGAGCTTCCAGTGAAGTCCAAAGAGGGCAATCATCTGCGGAATTAAGCAGCCAAAGGGAATCTTGACGTTGTAGGAAAGCTCTCTGATATGCTGGGAAATCTGGAAAGTTAACTCCACCTTCTGATTTAGGTCTAGTTAATTTTAATAAACTCATTCGGGGCTTCTTATTACTCCTAAGGAAGGAAGGAAGGATAGAGTTATTTTTCTTAAATAGGGTAGCAGGTATAGTAACTGGAATGTTAGATATAGTATATACGACTATGGGTGTCAACATCATTTTTATGGTGTCTAAGTGTCCCCACCAAGATAGGTAAAAAAGATGCCACTTGGTAGTTAATTCTGAATTTTTTTGAATACACTTATTCATACATAGTATGATTGTGTCTGATAATGAAGCTGTGAAATATAACCCTAAATACTTAATAGACTTAGGACTCCATGTAAAATTGGACGCGCTAAAGTCTGGTTTAAAAGTATACTTAATTAAGGGCAAAATTTCACACTTGTCGCATTTGTAGCCAGAGATTAGTGAGAAAGACTTCACTTCCATTAAAAATGTAAAAAGCAGAATATCATCAGCGCAAGCTGCGAGTTTAATATGGGAACCAGATGTTTGGAAACCATATACATTTGGATTTTGGCGTAATTTGCACAGGAATGGCTCTAGAGCCAAATTAAAAAGAAAGGGAGAAAGGCAACAACCCTGTCTTACACCTCTGCCTAAATCAAAAAAAGAAGAAATTAAGTCATTAGCGCACACTGCACCTCGAGGGTTGGAGTATAAAAGGGAAATCAAAGATGTAAACTTAGGGCCAAAGCCAAACCATTTGAGGGTGTAAAATAAGTAACTCCATTCGACTCTATGAAACGCCTTTTCCGCAAGTGCAATGGCTGCCAAGGGATATTTTAGGTGGGATGATTTAGATAAAACATTAAAGAAAAGTTATGTGTTGTCTGTTATAACACATCCCTTAACCAAGCCAGATTGCTCTTTACCCAATAAGTATGGTAGATAGGAGTCTAAGCGTATGGCTAATGCTTTAGAGAAGATTTTGTAATCAATGTTGACTAGGCAGATAGGCCTGTAATTTTTACAATATTGGGAGCCTTTTCCTTCTTTAAGAATGAGACATATGTGCACTTCAGAAAAGGAGCCAAAGGACTTAGTTAGTGAACAGAACGAGTTTACTAGGTTATATAGTTTGAGCATGAGGAGTTTAGAGATATGAAGATAGAATTCGATAGTGAAACCGTCTGGACGAGGTGCTTTATCTTTTTTATGATGAAGGAGGGCTTTAAGAAGTTCTTGGTATATTATGTCAGCTTCCAAAGAGGATAGGTCAACAGGTTTACTTTGGGTTTTTTGGATGTTAGAGAAAAAATGTGATAATAATTGATCTGTAGGGTGTGATTCAGATGTATATAGGGATTTATAGAAAACAGAAAACGCATCCAATATCTCAGCATCCTTAAATTTAAGAACAGAATGTTCATCAACAATAGATTCAATATTCAATTTGTTGGCGAATTTTTAAATAATTAGCCAGTATTTTCCCTGTTTTATTTTTGCCTCCATAAAATAATGTACTGGACTTTTGAAGGTATAATGAGGCATTGTCCGTGGCAGTTTTGTTGAATTGCAGTTTGGCATTTATATGAGTTGTTAAGCAATCTTCTGAATGTGATGTATAGTATGTATGCTCCAGTCTCTTAATGTCAAGTAGAAGATCATTTGTAATTATACGTGCTCTTTTTCGTTTTTTAGCCACATATCCAATAATTACATCCCCATCTGAAGCTCTAAAAGCATTCCAAACAGTTGAGAATAACAAATAATCATTGTCATTTATAGCAAAGTACTCATTGAAAAAAGTGGCAAAGGAGGCTGTAAAAACTGGATCGAGAAGGAGAGAGCTATTAAAACGCCACCTTCTAGGTGCATTGACTTTAGGTAGTAAGTCTAGTCTAATTGAGACGGCTCATGATCTGATAGGAGGATAGGACCAATTTCTGCGTGTGTGGGAGTTTGCGAGATATTATGTGATACAAAAATATAGTCTATTCGTGACTGAGTTTGATGGGTTGGCGAGTAAAAGGTGTATTCTCTAGTCATCGGGTTGCATAAACGCCATGCATCTAAATGTTTATGATGAGTGATTGTGTGAACAGAGGATTTATGGGGTTTATTGGGGACAAAAGAAACTTTGGAACATCTGTCCACAAACGGATCATAAATCTGATTGCAATCACCAGCCAATATAAAATTGTCTTCAATGCAATGAGTAATTTGCTTAGCTATGTTATGCCAAAAAATGGTGTCACCACCAGTGGGTGCATAAACATTAAGAAGAGAAACAGAAACACCTTTAAGGGATAATTTAACATTTAGCCATCTACCATCAGCATCTGAGTCTTGTGAAATTAGTTTAACTGGGAGTGATTTACGACATATCCGATAACTGAACACATTGAGCATCCACTTTAGAAGCAGCCCCCGCAGCCTCGGTTTCAGCTACCACTACGCGCTCCTCTAGGTTAGTCACTCTATCCCCAGTAGTGGCAATGGCTTTAGAGAGTTTACGTACCACTCCTTGCATCTTCCTCATCGCTGCCTGTGATTTCCTGCTATCCTGCCGCGTCTCCTCTCTGTGTGCCAATATTTCTTGATGAATAGTTTCTAGCAGAGACAGTTGTGTCTGTTCCAGTAAAGGGCTTCCTACTAGAGGCTGAGTGGAGGAGTGATCCCAGACTAACTCCTTTTGTTCTAGCCCATGCCCCCTAGCAGTCTGTTTAACTTTCAAGGCCGTCGCTGGCATGTCATTCTCGAGGTCAGTATCCGTCTCTTCACATGAGCTCTGCTCTTCACCTTCTTCTGACCACTCTCCTCCTGAGACTGAGAAGAAAGCCTCACTAAACTTGCTCTCCTTATCACCAGTGCCTCCCGCCCCGTCAGCCTTATCTTCAGAATCAGACTCTGGGAGCTCTGACAACGTTACTACCTTACCAGGGATTTCTTCCATTCCAGCCGGTTCGCATAGTACTGGCGCATTTTCAATGCTACTAGGCAGTGACTCTTTTGGGCCACAAACTTCAGCGGGATCTTGCATAGGAAGGGATGTGGCTGGGCTCTCTGGTGTTACAATTTCAGCCACAAGTGTATTTTGTATATTTTCGTCAGGAGCCCTCTGTCCCTTCTCCTTACCAGCCTTTACTAGTAGATCCAAAACAGTAGCTGTAGCTGCACGGGTTTTAGGAGCACACTGCTGTTTCTTGCTTTGCTGTTCCGTACTCTCTGCCACATCCTCATCTTTCTGTGCTTTTTTTCTTATATTGCCGGTTTTTAGGCTGGAGTTCTGCTTTGGAGCCATAATTATTTCGTGTTGCCTTTGCTGCCTCAGCTGAATGGAATCTGCCCCACTGGAACCACACTCGAGGCAGCAGGTATCTCGCTCTCTCCCCCGCCTCTGCCTCGGCTGGTCTGTGCTTCGCCGCCGCTGAAACCACTGACTCCGCCCCCCTCTCGTCTCAAGGCAGCTGGGGATGACGGCTTCAAGCGCCCGCAGTGCAGCCCACAGACGCTGTCTCGGGGACCCGATGGACCCGAACCGAACGAGGATCTGCCGCATGACTCTCTCCTCACTCCATCGTAGTTTAATTTCGGGATCCCAGGTTAGTATATGTGCTAGGCATTCAAGAATTCAGGCATACTTGGCTGGTTATCTGTAGTCCTCGCCGCAAGATCTCTGCACTGGCCGCTCAAGCGGCCGCCATCTTGCTTCTAAAGTGGATGCTCAATGTGTTCAGTTATCGGATATTCAGTGGAAGCTGGAAGCGATGGAAAACAGGCTAAGAAGAAACAATTTGAGGGTTTTGGGTGTTCCGGAGGGGGGCGAAGGTAATGACATAAGAGGCTACATGATTAAATTATTTCAGCAGGCCTTCCCAGAGCTATCCAGTTGGGATTGGTCAACAGAGCTACAAAGAGTTCATCGTTTCCCCTTTAACTTGAGAAGAAACGCAAAAGAGGGAGATAAGCCCAGGGCTGTATTGATTTTTCTGGGTAACTTTGTTCTTCGACAGGCAATTTCGGATAAGGCGAGACCTGATGCAAAGAGAAATGTAGACGGGGTGTCATTTTTTGTCCGCCCAGACTTCTGCCACGAGACTGTAGAAAGATGCTGGCGCCTTAGAGAGATGATAAAACCTTTTCAGGATAAAAAACTTCAAGCCTATCTGATCAATCCCGCACAGTTAAAAGTGATTAATGATGGGAAGACGCTTTACTTCTCCTCAGAAGTTAAAGCTAAAGAGTATCTGAATAGTCTGATGAAATAGATCATATAATCTGTGAATGTATCTGAAGGCTTAATGTGTTAATAGTGCTAACTCAATGTATCCCCAGATGCATCTCTTGATTGCTGGGAAGGAGTTCTGGAGTGCAATGCATTCAATGCATATATTTTTTTTTTTTTGGCTTTTTTGGCTTTCCTTGGCTCTGAAGTTAAAAAGATGGTACACTTCTAATGTCCTCGCCGGAAACTTTGCAACTCCATCACATGCACAGACTAGCTCTGTGCATCTCACAGCGTGGGGGGCGGGGGGTAGAGGCTGTTGGGTTGGGGTGCAGGGGGGAGGGACGGGTGGGCAGGGGTAGGTGGAGGAGTAGGTGTAGCAGGCAAAAAATCGAAAATGGGAATATAAAATGCACTACTGTTTTGTTGGGAATGTCCGGACGAGAAAAGCAGATATCTACAAACATTAAGCGACTGGGCCTACAGGGTAGTCAATGTAAAATATATGATGGCAAACTGCAATATTTGTACATTAAACGTGGGAGGTCTAAACGACTGGAGAAAGAGGCAAAGACTGGCCCATTTTGTCAAATTTAATAAGATTGATGTACTTTGTCTCCAGGAGACCCATCTCCCTTGTGCGAAGAGGAATCTTCTGTTTTTAAACGGTTTTGAGTTGGTCGCTTGCTCTTCACAAACTACAACGATTAGGGGGGTTGCTGTATTGGTTAGAAAATCATTGGGCAAGGCCAAAAGAGTGAAGGTAGATAGTCATGGGAGGTGGGTTATCCTAGAGTTGGAGATGGGGCTATCATTATGCTCAATTTACGGTTCAAATGGTGATGACCCGGAGATTTTTGACTTTTTGGAGATAGAGTTATCTGGTTGGCCAGGACCGGTAATAGTTTGTGGTGATTTAAATATTTCGGCCAACTGGGTTGATAACTCAAAATATGCAGGTCAGAAACCTAGAATGTTCAGGGCGATTAAGGCACTTATGAGCTCATTGGCATTAGTTGATGTTTGGGGTACTAAAAACCCACTAAATTCTGGTTTTACGTACTTCTCGAACCCAGCCCAGAAACATTCTAAATTGGACTATATATTTATCTCCTCATCAGAAATTAACATAGTCACCATTACTAAGCTGCCAATGTTGCTGTCTGACCATAATCCTTTGGTAATCCAGTATAAAATGAATGGGCTCAGAAGAGCAAAGTCCTCCTGGACATTTGAGAGAAGACTATTGACGGATCCTAGATTTGTAGCCCACTTAAAGCATTGGTCCGAAGCATTTTTTTGATGCCAATAGATTTAGCGCCTCTCGAAATATAGTTTGTGAAGCTTTTAAAGCAGCTTTGAGAGGTGAGACCATTAGCTTCTCAGCTAATATGAAAAAAGATGATAGAGCGGAAGAATCCAAATTACTTGAGAGACTATCGGATATCGAAGAAGAACACGTTAAGGTTATAGTATCTGGTGGTGATGGTAGTGATTGCTATAATACTCTTTCTGCTACTAAAGCAGAATTACAGAAATTGATCACACAAAAAGCATTAGGGGAGTATAAAGCAACCAGTGCCAATCGTTACGAGACAGGGGAACATGGAGGTAGAGCCCTTGCTCTCCGCCTAAGACAAGAGAGGTTTAAAAACGTTATCTCAAAGATTGTGGATGATGACAATGAATATACAGAAACCAGTGATATCTTACATGTCTTCAGAGATTTCTATCAAAAGTTTTCTGATGAGGAGAATAGAGATAGAGAACAACATGATATTATTGAAGACCAAGGACCACTCCTAGATAAGATATTACAAGAAGAATTAGATAAAGACATCACTCAATCAGAGGTTACAGCTGCTTTACATGAGCTGGCCTCGGGGAAGGCAGCAGGACCCGATGGCATTCCTTTAGAGGTCTATAAGAGTATAGAATCTGAAATTATCATCCTACTTGTAGATCTCTTTAATGGGATAGTATGCTCAGGTCAAACCCCAGACTCATGGAAGGAGACGAATATTATCATTTTCCATAAAAAAGGGAAACCTACCGAGAATCCAGGGTCTTATAGACCTATCTCGCTGATTAACTCCGATACCAAGCTCTACTCGAAGATCTGGGCTAGGAGGTTGGGCAGGATCATAGGCGGTCTTGTTTCCCCCTGGCAGCATGGGTTTGTCCCTGGACGTGGCACGACGGACCATACCAACAGAGCTATAGCCCCATGCTGCTACGGGAGGGGAGATGGCCATGATCCTGCTCGACGCAGAAAAGGCATTTGACCGGGTGGTCTGGAGTTATTTGTGGGACATTTTAGCCGGTAGAGGGTTCGGACAGAAAATCATTAAGGCACTAAAGGCGATGTATCTAGATCCAGTCGCCAGTGTGACCGTTATGGGGGAGAAATCGACCTTGTTTCCTATAAAGAGGGGAACCCGTCAGGGATGCCCGTGCTCTCCGATCCTTTTTTCCCTATATATCGATCCGCTAATACAGGCTATACTAGGAAGCCCAAGGCTAAGACCGGTAATTTTTGATGGGCACGAAAATAAAGACCTGGCTTATGCGGACGACATTGCGGTGTTTTCTTCGGAGCCCCAGCAGGCAATAGAGGTTTTGTCAGAGTTAATGAAAAAGTTTGCCGCTAGGTCAGGATATTTATTAAATGAATCCAAGACCCAGATCATCTGTACGGAAAAGATTGTGAGGGCTGATTCCAGATTTGTAGAAGCAGCAGTTTTTCTTTGGGTGACAATCAATGCTTCGTTGAGAAAATCGTGGAGGAAAATTATACCCCACTTATTAAATCAATTAAATCTGAGCTAAAAAGGTGGGATGGGCTACATCTGTCCCTGATCGGGAGGGTAAACGCAGTCAAAATGACAATGTTTCCTAAGATCCTGTATCTATTTTGAGCCATTCCTTTATTTCTGGAGGAGAAAATTATTACAAATCTGGAGTCAATCTTCAATAAGTTTATTTGGCAATTTGGGAAGATAAGACGATCCACCAATCTGCTGTCTCTCCCCAAAGATAGGGGAGGCTTGGCTCTCCCTAATTTAAGGATTTATCATTGGAGTTGTCTGTTGATACAAATGTCATTGCTCTTTCAGTCTGAGTCAAATGGCAACGACTCAAGGGTAGGAGTAGAACGCCCTCCTTCCATAATTGAATTATTGTTAGGCAGAAAGGCCCAGGGGTTAATGGTTTGTGAAACAAACCGCAAATTCTTCAAGAAGGCAAGATTTAAGATTATAGATGGCGTGTGGAGAGTTTGGACGGTTTGCAGAAAGCACTGTAATATTCTAAAAAACAACTCATACTTACATATTTATAAATCCAGCCTTCTTTCAGCAATCGAAGCCAACAGAACTCTTAAAATATGGAGCAAGATGGGCATTAAAACCCTGGGGCAATTGATGGACGTAGAGGGAGTAGTAAGCTTCGATGTTATACAAAGTAGATATGGTATTTCAGATACTCATTGGTTTGTTTATACACAAATAATTCGTATAGTGACTGCTCAGAGACCTAAATTGTTACCTCCTGACGTCTGTCCCTCAAAAGAGGTGCTTACCAGAGGGCGCAGCAAAATTAACATTATATATAAGATTCTAATATCAGAGATCAAAGATGATGTTGATAAGACCGAGGTAGCCTGGGCAAGAAAGTTGGGAAATCCTGATGTAGATATTGATAAGGCCCTATTATTGAATAAGAAGATCTTTAGAGCTACAAACATAAGGGCCCAGCACTACAAGACAGTGTTTAATCTTTATTACACACCGGCGAAACTATTTTCTTGGGGGGTCAGGACGGATGATACATGTCCAAGATGTGGGAATAGGCAAGCAGACCTACTTCATATGTTTTGTAATTGCAATCTTCTAACATCAGTAAAAAAAGAGATTGAAAAATTTGGGGGGGGCTGCTAGGGCATAAGATTGACCTATCCCCTACCCTAATGATTCTGGGCACGGACTCTGAACTTAATCTTAGGAAAGAAGAAGAAGCTTTGATCTTTATATCTGTGGCCGTGCTTAGGTTGTTGATCTCTGCCGGCTGGAAGGATAGTGTGGCCCCCTCTTTCCAAATGTGGCTCACCAGACTGCTTGGAATTCATAATATTGAGTCTGCACTGTATGAACTTAAAGGAATAGGAACTCTGGACTTTAGAAGAAGACTCTGGGCCCCAGTCACAGACTGGAGGAAATCAAAACTGTAAAAAGTCAAAAATTGAAAATGTCTTTTAGAGTCTGTTATTAGCTTTTGATTAACCGTTGAAGATTGATTATTATGAAATAGCAATTGGATGTAATCATTATGAAATTGTTCCAGCCGTATTGGATAACTTGAACTTATATTTATTGCCACATAATTTATTTATTGTATTGTCTAGTCGCGATTTGTTTGTTAGTGTCCTTTTGTAAGAATTGCTGCTTTTATCTCCGGATTTTATGAATAACGCTCTTTTTTTTTTCAACTGTACCTGCACTTATATTCCCAATAAAAATATATTAAAAAAAAGGGAGTGATTTACGACAAAGTATCATGACTCCATTACGTTTGCCATCTCCTTTAGAGAAAAAAACTTCTCCTATCCAACCGCTTTTTAATTTTAAAGATTCAACCTCAGCAAGAAGTGTTTCTTGTAGAAAAACTATGTCCGAATCTAATTTAGCTAGATGAGTAATAATCCGTTGTCGTTTAATAGGAGAATTTAATCCCCCAAAGTTCCAAGAAATTAATTTTAAAGACATACAATTTCAGAAAAAAGGAGGGTACAAGAAAAATGACAAAGAAATCCGATCCGTTGAAACCATCAATGTAAATATATAAGGACAAAGGAGTAAGAAAAATAATTAGCATAAATATAGGAGAAAGGAAGAGGCATACATCTGAAAGGTTATGTGGAAAGTAAAGGATAGAAATAATAGCCCACAGAAAAAGGATTGGAGCTGATAGGTAATGCCAAGGTAAAAGAACAGAGAAATTGATATTGGCAAGCCTATTGATAGTTTTGAAAGAAAAAACAGTACTAATGGAGACACCTAAAGAAGAAAAGATAAAAAAGACCTGGACAAAATAAGACACAGAAAACAATAAAAGTAACATACCTACATAAAGGAAAGATGGGGTTGGGGGTAGGTAGAACCACATGGAGCAGACGAGACGTCCAGAGAGGACTGGGCTGAACCGAAGAGAATCACGTCACGACAAGAAAACAGCTGTAAAACAAAGAGCAACGATTTAGCACTTTCTAAATAATGAACAAGAAGATAAGAACAATTAACTTGAATTGATAACAGTAGAACCAAAACTGAATTGTAGCACTATTAAAAGTAAGTTGGTAACAGATCTTCAAAATATTAGCACTTTCCTGTACACAAAGAAGAAACAATGAGAAGACAGAAATAAAAATCAAGGAAGTCATGTGACATGTGAGGAAGAGGATCTTGAAGAATCCATAAGATCTGTCTTGTGAGAGTTGATGAAACTTTGAAGACGTAGTGGATCTTCATATGAAGTTGTTCTATTAGTATAAGTAACTTTAAAGAGACAAGGATGGTAAAGTCCATTTCTAGCTCCCATGGAGCGTAGGACGGGTGTCATATCGAGTAAAACTTTGTGCCTGGTTGCTGTAGCCTTGGAGTAGTCCTGAGCAAAAAACAGCAACGATCCAGACCATGAGATCCATTGAATAGCTTTTGCGGCTGATAGTACTTTCAATAAATCAGTGTATTCAAGGAAGTGGAGGATGACCCCTCTTGGCCGTTGTGAAGAAGCTCCGTTAGTGGAAGCTCTCCCTAATCTATGGGCGCATTGGATGTTTAACACAGTGTCATCTGATAGGTGTAGGATCTTAGGGAGAAAGGATTTGAAGAAGCTGATTGGGTCCGTACCTTCCGCTCCTTCCACCAGGCCATAAATACGTATGTTGTTCCTTCTGTTGCGATTTTCAAGCTCCTTGATCTGCTTTTTAAGTGATGACACTTGTGATTGCATGAACGATACAGTCTTGGTGGTGTCTGTGAAGGAGGACATATTATGTTCCACTGTTGTAAGTCATGTGTCGAGTTGAGACCACTTATCCGATAGGACCTGTAGTTTGCAGTTTGTTTCTTCAACAAAAGGTCTGAGGATCCTTATCTTGAGTAACAATAACTCCATTGAGACTGGAGACGGTGGTTTGGGTGGAGAAGGTGGGTCTATTTTCAAACGCTTAACATTAGACTTCCCTGACGGTGCTGGCGCGGAATCCATTATTGTGATGTACTCTTCTGAGACTAATGTGCCAGAATCTCTAATTTAGAGAGTTCCGAAAAGAGTTTTGAATTTTTAATGAAGGAGTGCTTTAGCTTAGTAGCAGTGTGAAGAGAGTCCTTCACCCTGCCCATTAAGTTATGCGGTAAGTACAGTGAGAAGTTCAGACAAGTTGACTGTAAAAATGAAATGTTTAGTCATTGAGGCCTTACAGCACAGGGTAAGTAATGCAGCCAAGAGAATTGCGATAATGCATCATGCTCTTTGCACTAATAAAGTTTAAATAAAAGCCAGGCTCATTACATTGTCCTCAGTGATATAAGCAAATATAATATATGTTGTTCATTTCCCTTGAAACTATGTGAAACACAGGAAAAACTTCTCCGCAAAATAATATGTATGGACAGACATCCTGAAGAGATTTAAATTCCATAACAAGAGTGAGAAATGCAGCCAAGGGAATTGCAGTAATATATCATGCTCTATGCATTAATAAAGTTCAAATGAAAGCCAGGCTTATTGTATTGTCCTTGGTGATATAAGCAAATATAATATATATTGTCCATTTTCCTTGAAAACTCAGGAGAACACAGGAAAGATGCTTAGCAGAGTGATATGCATGGGTTAAATTCCCTGACAAGGGCTTCCTGCTCATCGAGTTGTGTGAGACTTGAACACTCCACAAAATGGCACTCAAAACCAGCTGGTACACTGCATATATTAGTATGGTAATGAAGTTTACTGCTTCACAATTTGAAGAGAAACAATGGGATAACAGTTGCAGGCATAGCGGGATGAAGCGCTGAACAATTTGTGGTAGTTCCGCCGCTTCTGAGGCAAAGAAGATTAGGCGCGGCAGAAACAAAAAGGAAAAACGAAACAAAATGGCGGCCGCGGTAAAACGGCACCGTAATCGGGCGTTTACCTTCAAAAATAGCCGCTTTGTTGCTGTGTGAACCAGCGGGTAAAATTATTTGAAGACGAGCGCTTATTCAGGCAAGTGTTCCTCCGGTCTGCATCGCGCGTAGTATCCCGTGAACGCCGATTCCCCGCATCGGTTCAGGGAGCCTCACTCGGTTGCCGCCATACTCAGTGGGCGCTAAGCCACACACCCCCACATAGCCTATTTAAACACACTCATGTGATGGCCGCTGAGTAAGAGTCCACACAATGCCAGCACATGATAACATTGATTGAATATTTTGAACATTAGAGCAGCCTTCAACTCAAGCAACATAATGCTTGCACACATAAATATCATCAAGCTTTTATTGATTCCTCTCAAAGCAGCATTGCATTGATATAGAAAACATGTATGGCTATTAAATCTGCATCCCTCACCGAAAACCCAAACTCTATCCTGGTTGCACCATGGTATCAGACTCAGCAGAGCCATTGCATAAAGCCATCCAATATCAACTCAGGCGGGAACGAGCCGTGCTCTTATAGAGACAATCAGGCCAATGATTATGAATGGCCAACTTTCTTAGACCAGGCGCAAACCAAGATGAGCAAGACAGACATCTCTGGGATCAGCAAAGCGCTAGTAACAAAAATGACTATTGAGACGCAGGCACTAAAAAGACTGAATAGTGCTTTGCAGTACCTTCAGTCGAAATGGTTTGGCTTACTTGCTGAATCAGTGCCTCTAGTATAGCACTCTCCATTCTATTAGGTTATCTAGGAACTGATGCCCATTTTCTACAATTAAAGCAGTTATCCACAGCCTTCCATGACACAGCCACAGGGACACAACAGTAAGACACAACAACCACAGATGGTAATGTTAGTGAAACTTCCTACTTAAGCAGTTGAAGCCACCAAGATGCTCGAATTAACTAAAGGTTAAAGGGCTCATTTATGGGATTTTGTCATAAGGCAGCACAGCAACGAATCCTGCTGTGCTGCCCTACGCCAAAGTGAAAGGAGAGGAATGCACCATATGCAATAAAGTGCATTCCTGTCCTTTCACTCAGAGCTGGTGCTGTTTGGCAGCCTAGCACCAACGTAGGGAACCTTTGCGCCATATAGATAAATAGATAGTTAGATAGGTAGATAGATAGATAGATAGATAGATAGATAGATAGATAGATAGATAGATAGATAGATAGATAGATAGATAGATAGATAGATAGATAGATAGATAGATAGATAGATAGATAGATAGATAGATAGACGGATAGATAGATGTATAGATAGATAGATAGATAGATAGATAGATAGATAGATAGATAGATAGATAGATAGATAGATAGATAGATAGATAGATAGACGGATAGATAGATGTATAGATAGATAGATAGATAGATAAATAGTAATGCACATCCAGTTTGATTCTCATTAGATTTAGCTTCACGTTAGGCCTTGTTTGACAATGTTCTCTTCGGTGCTGCCAGTGTGTTGATTCCCTCTTCTGCAGGTGCCTAATGACACTTAGCTAGTTAAAGGTTTATTGTCCTGTATTAGAATACTGATAGTGAGGCCAGGGTGGACAAAGTTGACAACACATTTAAAGTAATGGTGGTGAGAGGAGGGCTTCTGTTCAAGTAGTCACAGCAGGGTGCAACATTCGAGGTAATCTGCTGCATACCTAATTCTGAGGCTCTTAGTTTTGGGAGCGAGATTTTGACGTTCCTGAAGCTACTGTCTGTATTTAATTGGTGTTTCCACAGTTAATTAGGCAGACTTTCCCTTGACTTCAAGAGGGAACACATCGCTCTCTGCTGGGCTTCTGTGAGTTGAAGCTTCATGCTGGACACTCTTCTCATTTCACTGAACTTCTACTGAAGTTCGACCCTATGCTGAAACCTGTAATATTCCCGTTAGCAATACCCCTTAGACAATCTTGGTCTCAACCTATGTTTGGGTTAGAAAAGGTGAAGCTTCTTTATGGAACACCAAATTGCAACAATTGATTTTCTTTGCATTGTGGCTGTTGCTATTTTGTACCTTATTTCACTACGTTTTAACTTGCTGGCACATATCGGCCTTCAAGCTATATTGTTATATCTCTAAAATGTATTCCTACTTTTAATATATACTAATTGGATTCATGTTTTACAATAAATCCTAATATTTGATCTTCATTGCGGAGTCATATGTGCTTCACAAATTTGAAATGTGTTTCTGATGTTAATTCCCCTACAAACATTTCAAGTAGGGGTGGCCAAAAGTCAGCTGTGCCGGTGGAGTTTGCACAGTTTGGCCCATTCCACATTCCGCTTGGAATGGAAAGTTCTGGCAAAACTCCACCAACAGCAGCAGGATGTCATTAGGTCTCGTGACCTATCAATGCGCATGCGCATTGAGAGAAGCGAGACTATAGGGCTTTAAACAGAGTTTAACTAACTGGCGATTTGGTGCTGTGCCGGTGGCTTTTAGAAAATCGCCATCTGTTCCCTCAGCCACACTCCTCCCACACCTTTGAAGTGAAGCTTTTCTCCTCCCCCCTCCCCACAGCAATGCCCTCCGTCTTGTTTTATTTATTTTTTTAACTCGTTTTCGTTAGGGTTGGTGCTGTCTTTTCCTGCTGCTTCACACCCTCATCGCCTACACACAAACCTATAAGCATTCCTCAGTGCGCCCCATCACCTGCCCTCCATCTACAGGCAAACCAGAGACTCACATGGCCTGCCTGCCAAAAGAGAAACACGGAGATGGCCACATCTTTAAATGACACAGTGCTGGGAGGTACAGCCCACACACGGCCTGCCACAAGCAATTTAACCAACAAACATAGTACCCCTCCCCCTTAGAATGAGACTGTTAACCGGGGGCAAAGGGGTTGCAGCCCTCGTGGCCAACCACACTCAATGTAAACACAACCACTGCTCTCCCTGCTATTAGACACTGTGGCACCACCGCACTGGTTTCGATGTGCACCCCACATGCACTGCCACAAGCAATGAGACACAAACGTGCTTTCCCACCAACCACAAAGTCACAAACACACCCAGTGGGCACCTCAAGCTGCCCACCGTGTGCTGGAAGGCACCACCGTCACCCCCCCACTGGTGCCCAGCCCCTGGAGGCCGCACGCGCAGTCAGTGAGTGACGCCCTCCGGTCTGTCCGCCCGCCGGCAAAGGGTTAACAGACAAGACATGGGCTGCGCTTATCAGCGCCTTCCTCCAACCGACTTAAGTGCGTGGGGGTGTCCTTCGTCCTCCCTGGGCTGAGGGCACAAGCCACACACAATGCAAACATAGGCGCACCTCTCCCCGCCACGCCGCACCCCTCGCTCTGCCCCTCACGCCCGCATCCTGCCCCCTCCCCGCGCTATTGTCAGGCTGTCCTGTCCATTCCTCCTCTCCCAGCAGCCCCCCAGTGGGGCCGCATTCTTGCACGCGCTCTGCCCTCTGGGTCTCCCCACTTGGCTGCTCGCTCGCACCCCCCTTTCTTCTTTCCACTCACTCAATGTTCCCTCACTCTTGGGTGACCCCTCTCGCCCCCGTCTCCGTCTTTACCCCCTCCCTCACTCTTTCACTTTCTCCCAGTTTAACTCAAGCGCCATAAATCTGGAAAACGTCCTTTTGAGAAAAACTTGCAAGAAAAGGGTCTGTTTCCTCATTTGCATAGTCTATTCATCCTTGTGTGCGTTTCAGACTGTAAAGTAACGCTTATATAGCACTTACCACCCCTTTCTGGGGCTCTGAAGCGCCTAGCTACATTAGTAGTAGCAAGCACCGGGTGGATGGAGGTTGTCTTGCTTTTGATCCTATGTGGGACATCCACCACCACCGCATCCACCACCACCACCACCACATCCACCACCACATCCACCACCACATCCATCCACACCCACATCCATCCACACCCACCAACACCACATCCACCACCACATCCACCACCACATCCACCACCACATCCACCACCACATCCACCACCACATTCAACACCACATCCACCACCACATTCAACACCACATCCACCACCACATCCACCACCACATCCAACACATCCACCACCACCGCATCCATCACCACCACCGCATCCACCGCATCCACGACCACCACCGCATCCACCACATCCACCACCACCGCATCCACCACCACCACCACATCCACCACCACCAACACATCCACCACCTCATCCACCACCGCATCCACCACCACACACACCATCACCACATCCATTGTGGAGAAGTGTGGCTCACTGGTTAGAGGAGGCAGACCTGGAAGCAGAGGTCAGCCCGGGACCAGGGTTCAATTCCCGGCTCGGCGGGGTCTTGAGTCCTAAAATGTCCATGGACTCGACAATTCTCGCTCCGGTGCCTACTCGATTCACGGGTTCACACTCTGCGACTCTGGGCAATAGCTTGCTTAATCTCCACAATGGCCCGTCGCGGCGGGATGCCTGGCTTTCACCTTGCGGATACCCAGCCGGGGTTATCTCACAGGGGAATACCAGGACGGGTTCCCTAAGCAAGCGCTTAGAAACCGCTTGGTGATTTGCGCTATATAAATTCCTGTACATTTACATTTACATTTACATCCACCACCACCACATCCCCCACCACCGCATCCACCACCACCACATCCACCACCACCACATCCACCACCTCCACATCCACCACTTCCGCATCCACCACTTTCACCGCCTCCACATCCACCACTTCCACCACTTCCACATCCACCATCTCCATATCCACTACCTCCACATCCACCACCTCCACATCCACCACCTCCACATCCACCACCTCCACATCCACAATCACCACCACATCCACAATCACCACCACATCCACAATCACCACCACATCCACAATCACCACCACATCCACAATCACCATCCACCACCTCCACATCCACCACCTCCACATTCACCACCTCCACATCCACCACCTCCACATCCACCACATCCACCACCTCCACATCCACCACCTCCACATCCACCACTTCCACATCCACCACCTCCACATCCACCACCTCCACATCCACCACCACCTCCACATCCACCACCACCTCCACAATCACCACCACATCCACAATCACCACCACCTCCACAATCACCACCACATCCACAATCACCACCACCACCGCATCCACCACCATCACCACCACATCCACAATCACCACCACCACCACATCCACCACCACCACATCTCCCAGATCCACCATCACCACATCTCTATGTGTGTGTGTGGCTCTGTGTGTAGGTGCAAATGCAATGTTCTTGGATTTTCGTCACAATAAAATACACTGAACATAATCTTCACATAGGTTATTTACAAACGTTTAAGCTATTGCCATTATAAATACAATAACTTTTATTTAAGTATTAATTATTTACAAAATTAAAAGCCATTGTTATTTGTAATATCAATACATCTAAGTCACGTAAATGCAACACACATTGCATTACAAATGCTATAGGTGTCACATTTGCGAAAGTTAAAAGTTTTGACATTGTAACTGACAAAGCTATTCATTTTGCTATTTTTAAAACCAACGCAAATAAAAAAAGTGTCATTTACAATACCAATCGCTCAAACTTTCCTAATGCGAGACCTATTGCATTTCCAATGCTTGTTTTTTTCTTGCGGCTCTCCATCGTTAGGATAGCGAGCGAGAATGTGCATCCCCCAGCATGCTTTTCGTCACCAGGTCACCTCCCAGCAAGATTTCTCAATGCAGGCAGTCAGGACAGATCATAACAGTTGAGAAATCTGCCACTTGAATAGAAAATGTCCTCAAGTGGCAGAAAGAAGCAGCATGGTGTCATTCACACTGATTTTACAGCGTGGAACGTGCCCCTGGCGCTTAAAATTAGCACGAGCATAGCAACGTGCCAAATTCTGGCATGTCACCGAACTCCGGAGAATCTCGCAGAGTTTTTATGTAACCCCTTGAGTTCTGCCTGCCCTCAAGTCGACTAAGAAAGGTCCATATGACCAATGGGTAAGTATATTCAAAGATTTAATTAAGAGGTTGAGGAGCAGCCAACTGCGCTTGATCACATGTGATATACTACAAAAACACAATGTTTAAATGGTTGCAAACCAAAAAATCAAATACTTCCAAATTACACATGGCACGCTACAGCACCTTCCAAAGCTCCAACTGCACTAACGCAGCATGCCCCTTGCTTTAGAACCACATACCAGAACGGGTGTTGGCGTGCCGATATCTTAACATATTGGCACTGATTGAGATGGCAGTCAAATGCATGTGGTCATTTTTTACATGGATATTGGCTCTGTGGAATGATATAAAAATGATGTAAAAGTGATAACAGTACAACCATTAGCTAACTGCTCTCCTCACTTCCATCCAGATACAACTGCCTGCAGAGTAGAAACCAAATTCACACCTTGTATACCGGCTTTTGAGGAGCTGCAAGGGAAAGGTTAGAGTCCTGTGAATCGTTGACACTATTTTCCACTAAGCCACTTCACATGACATACCCAAATGCAGGTAGCCACCTTGAGAGATCTCTAACTGGACTGCATGTCAACACATACATCCTGCTGTATTACTAATCATGTCAAGAGGGCACTCCAACTTGTTAATAGCTCAACACCTCAGACAAATAGCGTATGAATGTTTATCAGTGACCTTGTCCACCTTCAAAGTTTATATGAAATCCAAAACTGAGCTCTGAGCTCTGACTGGCAACATTTCTTCACATTACGAGAACCTCCTACCACAACCTATGTTCAATAACTTCATGTTCTTCTGATATTTAGGCCTAATATTTCCACTATTTTTTATCCTACACTATTACCTAAAAATATTACCTAAAATGTTCAAAGAGAAAACCTTGCCATTGGAACAAAGAGCAGCACATCCAACCACTATGTTAGGCACCTTCGTTCACAAAAAAATCCTTAGAGGTTTTTTCCTCTTTCTATGTGAGTTGCAGAATGTAGACCACATAGAAAGAGGAAAAATTGCTGGGGAGACGTCCGTTTTTGGAGCTGCCCCAGGTTTACGTGATTTTGTAAATATGGGGCAGCATCAAAATCCATGGGTGTTGCGTGGGAGCCCCAGCCAAAGCCATGGAACCCCTCCTTGACGCAGAGTAAGGCAGTGCAGTGACTTGCGCTGCTATGTCTTATATCTATGAGGCCATGCAAAGCCATAAAGGTGGCTTTGCACAGCCACATAGGTATGGTTGAGACGCTTGCGCCGCTGGAGCCTCAAAAAAAGTGATGCTCTGGTGATACAAACCACTCATAAATAACCCCCAAAATGTTCTGCATGCTTTTAAGGTCTTTCACCATCAGATATCTACATATAAAGTAATGGGTAGCGCAAAAAGAAAATACATTTTAAAAAGTTGTTACTCAGTGGCAAATGCACTGTAGTTCATTATGAAACCTCTATTAGTTAATGCACTGCAGAGGTCCGTGTGTGACCAAAGAGCCACCAAATTAAATCTTGATTGGTGCAGTGTAGAATAGTCATGTATATTTTTTGTGCTCCAAGGTCACAGCATGTGATAGAAAGCACTGTGAATAATAAGTCATTATTTTATACTTGCATTTCACACAGTGTAGGATACACTGCTACAAAATGCTCAACATATTTTACCATGAAATGGTGCTTCCAAAATTGAGATTTTAGTAATGCCAGTGCATATGTAATGCAAATAGTTTTTTTTTTTTACATAACTGTCCCTTCAAAACCTTCTTAGGGGTACTTAGAGCTGTGTAAATGCAGTTACCATTAAAAGCACGCACATCACAGCCCAGGCGTTAACTCTTTGCACTGCCACTCACAAAAAACAAAATCTTTGTCATCCCAAAGCTTGGAGTGATTGCATCAATTAAAGCCAGGGTCGGCTGTCAAGCCCCCATACACTTCTTACAGATTAACTAATAGTGCACATTTGCATTTCATTCAGGCAAGCAGGCATACTGGCAGGAAGACTTTTCATACACAAAACTCTCAACAGATGAAACTTCAGCTTTTAACGATCAAATTTAGCCAAAAGGAATGCAAGCATTTTGAATTGCAGGCAGAAGTGAAGCTGGGGAATGCAGGACTCCCTTCCCAGGACTCCCTGTCTCTGACCACCCTGGGGGTCGCACCCCACAGATTGAAGACCTCTGTTCTACGGGGAATTTAAAGCAGTATTCTCCTGTTGGTTGCGCTGGAAGTTACCTGTCTGTTTTTCTAAAAATGGAAAGTCAAGGTTCTGTGCGAAAATTGGGATTTTGAAAGGTAGATTTCGAAGGCCAGTGCAATCCATCAGTGGAAAAATGTTGAAGTGGCTGACTTTAATGACCCAACAAATCTAAAGCCGTGGCACGTTGGATAGTTGCAAGGTTACTGCTTTACAATAATGTGTGTTGCTGGACAGAGGCAAGGTCACTTGCTCCTCCATCTTGAAATTACATATATTGAGTAAGATCAGCCTTTAATCGATTTTTGGATAATAACGCCCATTTGTAAAAACATGTCACGCACCTTAACACCGTAGGAAGCTTTGTATCCGTCCAATTAACTGTTCTCACAAGGGAGAGTCACGTGCGTTGAGTGAGCAGACACTGTTACAAACACACAGATCACCTGCATTCACGTGTTTCCCTTTCACGCTTTACAAATTAGGCAGCAATATTTACAAGCGGAAGTCAGACTCGGTAAAAAGTTGTAAGTCAAGGCCAGAGCTTTAAAAAAAACGGGAACATTACGCCACATCCTGCATGGATCCTGGCTGCAAGTACTGTCCAATTTCCAAACAAGGACTCTGTTTTTCAAAAAGCGCTGATACCATGATATGAGGCGTGCGATGCAGTAAGGGCATTTTGCAACCCAAAGGTTGCTTAACTGGGTGGCACATTTTGCGATGCAGCTGTTATACTAACCCGCCACATCAGAGTCAGTTTCAGGGTCAGTTTCAAGAATATTCCAAGAGGGGTAAAAAATTGCGGCTTCATGGATATTGGTGGGGCTGGTGATGGCATTTTGTGAATCTCCACGAATGGCTGTGAATGCAAGAACGGAGGAGGCCTGCTGTAGACAGAAAACAACCTTTCCAACACAGATTCCCCTTTGCGAATCAGTTATCACTCCACTTCGAGTTTTTGTAACTACTCAATGGTGTGAGACAAATTGCAGTCACAAAATATAAATTCAAACATTCAATTGTGACAATGCAGGAGGCATCTTGCAAAGCTCCCTCCTATTTACGATTGGGATATGTATGTATGTATGTTCTTATATAGCGCTCGACTTACCCTAGGGCATCTCGGCACTTGCCTTGGGAACCCGTCCTGGCTTTTCCTTGTGAGATAACCCGTACTGGGCATCCCCAAGGTGAAAGCCAGGCATCCCGCCGCGGGGGGCCGTTGTGGAGATTAAGCAAGCTAATGCCCAGAGTTGCAGAGTGTGAACTCGTGATTAGAGTGGGCACCAAAGCGAGAATTATCCATGGACAATTGGGCTCAAGACCCTGCCGCGTTGGGAATTGAACCCTGGTCTGACCTCTGCTTCAGGGTATGCCTCCTCTAGCCAGTGAGCCACACTTCTCCGCAAACCCCCCTTTACGAGTCAGAATCCATTTGCTCACACATAATAGCATGCCTGCCTTTGGTAAATTGGGCCTGGAAACAATAGGCGCCAACGGGAGGGGAGTGTGTAAATTCACATTTCTATGTCAGGACAGGAGGCTCCGATTATGCTTTCTCATTTCTTTAATGAAATGCTCAGCAGCCAATAAAAATAACCAAAAAACTACATTTCCCATGAACACCAGGGAATAACCATAGAGAGTAGTGTATAAAAGGCCCCGACAACAGTCTGTCTTCCTCTTTCTTTGCTGCTCCGCAGCCAGTTAAGTGCATTTTTTCTTCTAAGCATATTGTTACTTGGTTGACTTTGTTGCTTCTCTTACCTGTTGTGCTTTGCGCATTTGGGGTTCACGTGTTTGGGGCTTCGTCTCCGTTTTTACTACGTGTTTTTTCTCCTTCCATTTGGAGCGTGTGCTTCACCTCCGTTTGTTCCGAGCGCTGTCTCGCGCTCGTGTACTTTGGTGGAGCGGGAGCAGGGGTTTCCGTTTCCTTAGGGGAGCGCGAGCGCTCTCGAGACGGTGTTTGGTGACAGGCGTCAGTCGCGCATGCGCACTGTCCTATTTCCGGTTTCGGAGTTTCTCCTCAGAACTGGTTGAGTGACGACGTTCTTGGCGTTCTGCCCACAGCCTGTCTCCAGCCTTTAACCCCGTCAGACACCGAGGTCTCTTGAAGACTTGGGTTGCAACATTGTGGCATAGGCTCTGCCTAGAGTGTTTTGGTGCTGTGCAGGCTTTGGCTCCCTCCACACTTGAATTATTCTTAGAAGTCGGACCCGGTCCAGCTTCGTTCGAAGCCTGCTTTGGGGTTCCACACTCCCCCTGACTGGTGTTTTGACACCCCAGATTTAAGTCGTCTTGTGGGCATTTATTTTTTCTACCTGGTAGAATGGCGGAATACTATGACGCTGATGACGACTACTGCTATGATGTCGAGGAGGAGGACTCCTTGGAGCAGAATTTGGTGGAGCAGTTGGACAGAGGGGTCCAACAATCTGTTAACAAGGCACTGGTGCGTGCAATCAATCCTCTGAAGCGTCACCTGAATCTTTATGCTCAACAGCAGGGTTGGCTTCCTGCTGCCAAGAAATCGGCTAAGTCGCCGGTCAATCCTCATAAGGCAGACTTTCAGCGCCTTGCGCAGAGTTTGGCGACGGCTCCTTCCGCTTCTCCTGCTCTGCATGAATCGGAATCTGATAATGCCCACTCTTCCCCGTCTGCTTCACCGCCTCCTCGGAAGAGGGTCTGTAAGGAACATTTTGTGGACGCCCCTGAGCGTCCTCCGGTGCTTAATTTCAAGCCAGCGGATATTATCCACCCGAACTCTTCGACCTGGATGCCTTCACCTGCAGTGGCTGCCTATATTGAGACTCACATTCGACAGCCTTTTGAGGCCTCGGTTCGGGCACGTTTGCGCTCGGAGTGCCCGAGACCGGAATTGGCGGACCATTTAGCCGACACTCCTGAGGTTGACCCCATGATGGTCTCGTACCTCAAGAAGTATGCTAAAGATCCTAAAAAGGGCCTGGATAGATCTTGGCGGTCCTGTCAGGACAAAATGCTCGACTTGTTGGCTCTGCTCACCAAGATATTGGATCTCGGCTACAAGGCTGAGGAGGCTTCTGCTCTGGTGAACCCGAAGGAATTGATTGAATGGGCCCAACGGGCCATATGTTATCTGGGTAATGCTAACTGTGCGATGTCGGCTGAACGTCGCAGGTCCATCCTCCTAAAACTGGATCCGAAACTTTCGGAATTAGCCACTTCAGAGTCTGGTCCTGAGGCTCAAGGACTGTTGTTCGGCCAGCCGTTCCTGAAAGAACTCACTCGTTTTGTCTCCACATTCAGCGGAATAGACAAGGCGCAGGCCTCCTTACGGCGGGCAATGCGCCCGGTTTTTGCTAAGGCCGGACGAGGTAGGGGACGCTCGTTCGGCCGTGGCTCTGCGAACCAGTCCCAGAAGGGAAATTCCTCTCAACAAAGAGGTTCCTATGATTCCGGCTACTCCACCCGAGCCAACTTCTACCCCTCAAGGAAAGGAAAAGGCCAGTACGGAAAAGGCCGTTCTGGCGGCCAGCAAGGACAATACCACGATGCCTCCTCTACAGGTGAGCCTGATTCATGCATGCGATGTAATGTTGGGGGGTCACATTCAATTTTTCCTGCACAATTGGCGCGTGATCTCCAGCGATGCCTGGGTGCTACAAACTGTTCAAGGGTTCAGAATAGAGTTTTATCACCCGGTCCATCAGTCCCGCCCCCCCCCTTGTTTACATTTTCCTCTAAAAGACCAGGTTTGTCTCTCCGAGGAAATAGACACCCTCCTCAAGAAAGGGGCGATTGTTCCAACGACCCGTCACCCCTTGGGGTTTGCCAGTTCAGTCTTTCTGGTCGAGAAGAAAGGGGGCGGCTCCCGCCTAGTTCTCAACCTGAAAGACTTCAACGGGGGGGTAGTCTATCGTCATTTCAAGATGGAGGGCATCCATCTTCTGAGGGATCTTTTGAGAGAGGGAGACTGGATGGTCCGTCTGGACCTCAAGGATGCATACCTCTTGATTCCAATTTACAAACCTCATCGCCGTTTTCTCCAGTTTCTCTGGCAGAGAGTTTGGTACGAGTATCAGGTTCTCCCGTTCGGCCTGTCATCGGCACCATGGTGCTTCACGAAACTGTTGAGACCAGTTGTGGAACATCTACGGTCTCGGGGTGTGCGGTTGATTATTTATCTGGACGATATCCTCCTTATGGCGGATTGTCCTCTTCAACTTCTACGTCATCTGGATTGGTCCATCGCTCTATTACAGTCTCTAGGTTTTCTGATCAATGTTCAGAAGTCGGTTTTGGTCCCTGCCCAATCTATGGACTTCCTGGGTTTCCAGATCGATTCGGTAGCTTGTCCACTTCTCTTGCCCAAGCAAAAGATGCGTTACATCAAGAGAGAGTTGACATCTGTTATTTCCAGACCGACTGTGTCATTGAGGTCGTTGGCACGAGTAGTAGGTCTGCTGGCATCGTCCATTCAGGCGATATTTCCGGGTCCTCTGCATTACAGGGCGATGCAACGACTGAAAATTCTACATCTCCGGAAAGGCCTCGGATATTCCGATCAGATTCCTCTTACGGAGGAGGTCCGTTGGGAGATGCAGTGGTGGTTGGACCACATGGAGGCCTGGAATGGTCGAGCCCTCTTCGGTGTGTCTCCGGATCTAGTGATAGAGTCCGATGCCAGTCGGTGGGGTTGGGGAGCCCGCTGCGGCCCGGTCTCGACCGGGGGTCGTTGGTCCCCTCAGGAATTGACTCTGCATATCAACTATCTGGAACTCCTAGCGGGTTCCTTTGCGATCAAATGTTTCTTCCCTCGGCAACCGAGTTGTTGTGTCCTTCTCCGGATGGACAATGTATCGGCGGTCCGCTATGTGAACAAACTGGGCGGGACCAGGTCCAAAGTGTTGGCGGAGATCGCCAAGGATTTCTGGCACTTCTGTCTGCAGAGGAAGATCACTGTTATTGCGGAGTATCTTCCGGGATGCCACAATCAGATAGCGGACTGGCACTCCAGACATCTCTGAGATTACAGCGATTGGAAGCTTCACCCTCGAGTCTTCCGTGCTCTCCATCGGCGTTGGGGTCCTTGTCAGCTAGATCTGTTTGCCTCTCGCCTCAATGCGCAACTTCCGCGCTTTTACAGTTGGAGACCAGACCCTCAAGCTCTGGCCACGGATGCTTTTCTCCAGCAGTGGCCATCGACCCTTTGCTATGCCTTTCCACCTTTTCTAATGATTCCCAGGGTATTGGCTTACTCCAAATGGTTTCAGACGGATCTGATTCTGATTGCCCCTCTCTGGAGGGCTCAAGCGTGGTTTCCGGTGCTTCTGGAAATGTGTTCGGCTCCGCCGTTTCTCCTTCCCCCATTGTGGAATCTCCTATTGGATCCTCTCGGAGATCCTCATCCCCTGATCCTCTCAGGCTCCCTGCAACTGCTCGCGTGGAGGATCTCAGGGATCGTTGGTCGCTCCCGGGCCTTTCAAGTGACGCTTTCAAATTCCTTAGTGAGGCATGGGCTCCCAATACTCACAAACGGTATAAAGGGTCTTGGAAGCGATAGTGCGATTGGTGTGCTCAACAACAAGTTGATCCCGTTTCGGCAGATGTCAGTATGATTGTTAATTTCTTGGCCTCTTTAGCCACCTCTGGTCTGGCTTATTCGACTATCAGTGGTTTCCGATCGGCTATTTCAGCGGGTCATGCCCACATCGATGGGAAACCTGCGTGTGAACATCCTTTTGTTTCCAGGTTGCTTAAAGGGGTTCGTTTTGCAAAACCTCCCACTCCTAAGTATGTTACCTTATGGGATGTTTCAGTTGTTCTCAGATTCTTGGAAGCCTGGCCTTCGAATTCTTTGTTGTCTCGCAAACAGTTATCTGCGAAGTTAACGATGTTGCTATGTTTGGTTTCATGTAAGCGCGTGTCAGATGTGCACGCTTTGGATCTTGCGGGTCGCAGTTTTACTCCTGAAGGAGTTTCTTTTCGTCTTTCCAGGCGTACAAAATCTAATACGCCTTCTATTACTTATCCTTCTTTTCCCTCTCATCCCAACCTTTGTGTGGTTCAGTGCCTAAAGGATTACGAGGTGAGTACCGCTTCTTTTCGTTCAGACATGCAGGGTCAACTGCTGATTGCTTTACAAAAGCCCTTTCGCCCCGTCTCTCCAGCTACTTTGGCGCGCTGGGTGCGGTGGCTTATGTCTGAAGCAGGTATTGATGTTTCTGTGTTTGGCGCGCATTCTGCACGTGGAGCGATGGCGTCCAAAGCCTATTCCATGGGTGTTACTTTGTTTGATATCATGAAAGCTGCAGATTGGTCTTCTGCTTCTGTATTTAAAACGTTTTATTTTAAGCCGATTGATTGTGTTGCTTCTGTGGTGGTGGATAAGCTTTAAAAAAGCATAATCGGAGCCTCCTGTCCTGACATAGAATTCAAAATTTGCAAACATTCGTGACAAGAATTTTCAATTCTATTAAGGACTAGGAGGCGAGGATTATCCCACCCGTGTTTCATATTTGTATGCTAATGTATTATGACTGTATACATGCAATTGCAAATATTTCACTCCTTGTTCTCCCTCCCTGGATTGCTCTGGACAGTATTATTACTTTGGATATCATGGCTCTGTATCTTTTTCCAGGTTCAGACCAGAAGTGATGGCGTTTGTTCCTTGGCGGAATCTGGTTCTCCTCCTGGTTTCTGGACCCATGGTTCTTCAGCTGCCTACTTCAGGATCCTCTGGATGACAGCGGCTTGTTTGGAATTGTTGTTCCTGTTGTATTTGGGATTTTACTTTAACTTGGACATATTTCCACAAAGAAAGAGGAAGACAGACTGTTGTCGGGGCCTTTTATACACTACTCTCTATGGTTATTCCCTGGTGTTCATGGGAAATGTAGTTTTTTGGTTATTTTTATTGGCTGCTGAGCATTTCATTAAAGAAATGAGAAAGCATAATCCTCGCCTCCTAGTCCTTAATAGAATTGAAAATTCTTGTCACGAATGTTTGCAAATTTTGAATTGTTTGTCACTCAGCTCCATTTCAGCACTTGGAGGTATTAACTCCCGTCAGTTGTGCCTGTCACTCTGAATGTCATCATCTAAACTAAGATGAACCCTTTAGCTTTCTCAGTGATAAGTTATTCTTTCTCCACAAAGAATTCGTTCATAAGCATTCACATGCTTTGCACAAGAAATCAGCGGCAAACTTTCCAAAACAAGAAAATAAACAAATAATTGAAGGCCAGTTACTCCGATGGTTCCTGGTTTATGGGATAAGAATGTAAGTTCATTAAATTCTGTAAGGCATATTAAACAGGTCTCAGAAAGTCTCATCATACATTTGATATACAGTGATGGACTAAAGTGAGGGTCGAGCAAACCTATAGCTACATCAATTTAAAGTCTACCTATTCCTGAATGCATCTTCTGTGTTTTTATGCTCTGAGTTTATGTATATCACTTCCAGTTAATAGCAGATGTTCCAACATCCAATGCTGATGCGGTCTTGGATGCACAGGGGAAATGGTTTTCTTACAAGGCACAGTTAGTCAGCATATGAGGTAATAAAACTTAATAATGCTAAAATAAAACAGCGCGTTTTAAATAATGCACGGTTTCAGCTGCAAAACTCATCTGGAAGTGAGAAATATGATTAGGGTAATTGGTGCGTCTGTGCGTCTACGTTGCATAAACTGCTGATGGCATACTTCCATTTCATTACTCCTTTATTCAAATATCTTTGGCAAGCATACTAATGTTAAATGAGACGTCATCTTCGTGCAGGGCCTACTTAAGGGAATTTATGGCATGCCAACTAGTCTCTAGGGCTGGTTTACTGAGATGCAAGACGAGAGCTCCTCAGCTTGTGTATTAATTCAGCAGCGGCAATATATCAGTATTTAGGGCTTTTAGCACTTGGAGAACATATATTACCCCTGCCTTACCAAGGACCCTCTACCTGCCAAATTTAGAGCTGCCTGCTGGAACTGCGGGCAACTAGGTACATTGATAGTAACAGTCGTCACAACGGTTCCTTTCAATGTCTGAAAACTTATCTGCAATGACTGGCCATTAAACCTTTGAAAAGTATTTTTTTTCTTTAAAAACAAACCCCTAAAGTTGGAGATTAATTTTTGGAAAATAAAAAGTTAATAACCCCCAAGCCCCGGAGTCTTTTCCTGTCTGTGGGGGCCATTGATTTTTTCCTCTCCTAAACAGGGCAGGCGGTGTCCTTTCCTCAATTACTGTGACACTTTTGGGCCATTGGAGGAAGTATTCCATTGATGAAGCCAACTGGGGCTTTCTTAAAAGAATACTTATGGTGCAACCGACTCTAAATGAGCCGAGTGGGGCATCAGTTTTTGTACAGGGTACTGTCATGTTTGCGATAGAGTGCCCTGTCCACCAAAATTAAAGGGGCATATTAGGAACGTTTAGCGATATTTACTGCTAACGATGCTTAGCAACGAATTTTTTAACGCTAAGCATCGCCGGAAATTATCGCAGAGATAACTTGCTATTAGCAAGGTTTATCTTAGTAGTGATAAAAATCATCACGCTAACTGCCAATTGAGAGATTATCGCTGGAAAACCAACGATAATCTCTCGAAGTTGGGCGTTAGCTTGATGATAGGGGCTCACAAACTTAGCCATGATATCCACCTTCCATAGGACATCATGGCTAAGTCAGGAAAATACCAGGTGTAAAAAAAGCACGGTTAGCGCTGCTTTTTTTGTCTCTAACAGGGTTAGCGAAATCCTTGATAATAGGAGAAATGTCGCTTAACAACATTTCTCCTATTATTTTTCTCTGAAACGCCCCCTTTGCATCTCATTAGACATGCAAGGGGAAGCGTAGAGAAAAAGGGTGCTAACATGCGAATTTGCTGATAGGGAGATCATTTTATCTCCGATTTCTTGGCTTTTAAAGCCAAAAAAGTGGAGATAAATCCCTTGGTAATATGCCCTGAGATTCTTAGTATTAAATGTATGGCTGAAATTGAGTGCACATGTCATATACATAGCTGAACCAGGGCATTGGAAACTGAGGCCATGGAGTCCTGAGGGGAGGGTCAGCCAATCTACTCGTTGGGGACAATGAGGATACGGAGGGCAAGTGGAATTTGTCACCATGTTTCAACTCTGTAAATGAGGCACAAACAGAATGTGACAAGAAAGCCACAGTAAGTAGAGGAAGGGATACAATGATGTTAACATTATTACTTTGGGTGAAATTGCCCACACATTAAGAGGTGGAGAGACAACTAGCGCACCAACACCCATAGGTGCAGGTGGTGAACAGAGTGGCACACAGGCAAGGGTCTGAAGGGATGAAAACATGACAGGAAGCAGGCTAAGGGCTGCTAGTGCTCACAGGAGAAGCATGATTATTGAATGCAGCCATATGTGGATCTAAAGACATACTGGATCAAAAGGCAAGGGGTTTGGGACATGGCTGCCGAAGGGGCATCAAGGGATATAGGAAGACAGAAGAGGAGTAGGAAGAGATGGCAAAGGCACAACCCAAAAGAGACCTACGTGAGTGAGTGTGCAACAGAGACAGCCATGCAGTCACAGGTGGAATGGAAAAAGTACAGTTTGGTTCAGCAAGCTCTGCGCTAGCAGTGACATGATGACATCATTTGGCAGAGTTGCTCCTGGACAGGGAAACGTTGAGGAGCTAGATTTCAATAACTGAAGGGACACAGGAAGAAGAAGCCGGAAAGTAAGACCTGGATGGGCATATGCTGTAAGCCATGGTCCTTGCAGGGACTTTTAAAGATCCACACAGCAAGAAAGGGAGATGAACTCAGCCATGAGTGCATATTACAGTGGGAGAGCTGTGGGTGATTCCAATGGGGCAGAGAGAAAGGAATATATGTATATATATATATATATATATATATATATATATATATATATATATATATATATATATATATATATATATTACCTACTGGCGCTCGCCAGTACGTAAATATAGTTAGGATTTTTTCTCTATGGAACTTTTGAAAATTCTATGTCTAATAACTTTGGCGTTTGTGGACGGAATCGGCTGAAAGTTTCAGGAAAATGGCACATTTGGTTTCTGAGCAGCCCCTGAAAATTTGGGAAGGTTTCGTCAAGGGGGGGCAGAGAAAAAAGGGGGGTCCCAAAACGCGTTTTTAACATTGAGTTTTCCATAGGGCGTTTGGCCTCACTTTTAGCTCGAACGGCTGAATGGATTTGCACGAAACTTGGCAAAATTCTAGGGACTGTTAGCCCGATGTGCCTTTGCTGGGTCTCAATATATGTGCTCCAGTGGATTTTGAGAAATTAACGTTTAAAAAAACAGATATATCTGTAACAGCGTCCCGGGTAGCACTCCGGTTCGCGAACTTTTTGCGTAACGGAGCTTTGCGAAGCGAAGCTGATTGGCTCTCCGGCGTCTGTCAACATTCTAAACAGTCCGGTGCGGCCGCCATCTTGTCTCTCGGTAGGATCGAGAGACAAGAAGAGGAGAAAAACGAAGGGGGAATTTAATGAAAGGGGGCAAGGTAGACCCATCTTGACCCCCTAGGAATGATGTTGGGGTTATTAAAGGGTCCCGTGGGGCAAATAAAAAAAATTTGATTTTTTTGCGGAAGAAGCGCTTTCCAGTTCGCGAACCGGGTAACGAATCGGGACGCAAAACGGGAATTCACCATTTTGTGTTTTGTTTTAATTAAATTACAAGATGGAGGAAAAACAATGTGAGAAATGGGTATAAGGGGGTACGGGGGACGTATCCTGACCCCCTGAGGGTGGCTGAGGATGCTCATATATGTTGATACTTGTCTTCCAGCGGCTGCGCGTGAGCGTTTTTTTTGCTGCGTGACGTCTGATAACGTTCGATTCGAAGGAAATCAGGAAGTGTTGACCGCCATTTTGACACTGCGAGTAAATATATTGTTAAAAATAATTGTTATAAATTAATCCGTATTGATAAACATTGTCTGCGCCATCTTGCTGTTTTTCCAATGCCACACTTTTGTCGTGCACGGCAGCCATTTTAGATGCCTTGACCAGACCCACTGTCTGCACGACGCCGATCGTGACGTCTGTTAACGTTCGATTCGAAGGAAATCAGGAAGTGTTGACCGCCATTTTGACACTGCGAGTAACTATATTGTTAAAAATAATTGTTATAAATTAATCCGTATTGATAAACATTGTCTGCGCCATCTTGCTTTTTTTCCAATGCCACACTTTTGTCGTGCACGGCAGCCATTTTAGATGCCTTGACCAGACCCACTCTCTGCACGCCGCCGATCCACAGCATGGCTCCCCACCCTCGCAAGCATCTACCCCACGCATTGGTCACCCCGCTCTCTCTCTTATGCATGGGCCATAAACCTCCCCCCATCTGCGCTGCTCTTCCCTGAGAATCACACCCTGTGCCCGCCCGACACCTCCCTTTCACCCTATTCACTACCGCACCCTCTGACACTCCTCTTCCTTTGTGTCTGATTGTCCAGGCCGGTCTCAGGCTATCACCTAGCCCTACGGATGTAGTTTATGGCCTCAACTGTAAAGAATCACCCCTCTTCAAAGGAGTCACAGTAGATCAAGGCCCCCACCCCATGAGATCCGTCACACCACACGCGTTCCTACTATCTGATAACGATCTTGTATTGTGATTGGGGAGGGGATTCTCACTGTGAGGGTGTGTGGGACCGAGCCTGAAAAGGAAGATTCCAGGGATGCCTTTTTGTATATCAAAGTCTTCACAATTATGTGTCACATTAAAAATATATTGCACTCCAACAAAGTAGTAGGATTATAACACTTTAATAACTTATAAATATATACAAAGCACCAAAAACAGTAAACACGTTAAAAAAAAAAATTTAAACACAGCAACAATGGTCAGTAGCGGTCTGTTGTGCGAATAGTCCGAAGGCAGCACAACGCGCCGAGATCTGGACGGCACCCCCTTGTCATTCAGTGGTTTTCCGCCCGCTTTTCCTGCACTGTCTTGTCAGTAGCGGCCTGTTGTGCGAATAGTCCCAAGGCAGCACAACGCGCCGAGATCTGGACGGCACCCAGGAGTTGTCTTTTACTTGCCGCACTGGTTTTGGCATCCTACAATGCTGCACCGAAAAACCGCGTGGGGCGCCCCGGGGGGTGGGGGGGCGGGAGAGGCGGCGTGAATGGGCCTCCCCAGGTGGAGGCTCGTCTGCTGTAGTGGGGCGCCCTTTTACCGTTTCAGTCACCAATCAGCAGTTTTTTGCCCGCTTTTGCTGCACTGTGCCTCATCCGCCATTTAGATGTTTACCGCCCGCTCTTGCGGCTACAGCGTCTCGCTCACCATCTAGTTGAATTGCGCCCACTCTTGCGGTGCAGCGATAGGCGGCTGCCACAGGACTCTTAAAATGGCGGCCCGCTCTTCGGATTTGGGCCTGGTCCACTAAAATGGACCTGGAACACCTTGGAACTCGGACGCTTGTCTGGTAGGGCTTGGGCCCCATTCTCGAAAGCGTCCCCTCAGCCTTGAAGATTCAACAAAAGTCTTGGGGGCCCCCGACTCCCGCAGGCTTCCGGTGGGGAGTGGCTGCCATGATTGCTTGCGGAATGGCCACGACGGAGCTACGGGATGGTGGTGCTTTCATGCTGACGCCTGCTTCAGTCTGAAACATCCAGAAACACTGTAGACTATCAATTCGATGACTTCCAGTGGAGCCTCAACGTGACCCGGAAGGGAATATATTGCCCTCCCCCTTTTTTAGTGATGGTTCTTGTTGCCTGTCCCCTCTGTTGTCATCTAACGAAACCTTTTTGGATTGCCGAGTGAGAAAAAAAAAAGGTGGGGCTTTCATCGTTTGGGGAAAAAAAATGTTTCAATCCAATGAAAAGTGTTATTTTTAGGTCATATGATCAAGCATTTCATCATTAGGAAACCAAAAGTAAAATGAACCAATGAAAAGTTTTATAAACAAGTCACATGACCTGTTATGCGGCTTTGGGCTATAAAAAGCCTACAAAATCCGTTGGCCTGTGAGGCGCCGTCAGTAGCGGACCGATGTGCGAATAGGCCGAAGGCAGCACAGCGCGTCGAGATCCGGATGGCACCGAGGTGGTGTCCAGCAAGTTGCCGCAGTGGTGTGGCTATCCTACAATGCTGCGCCGAAATACGGCGTGGGGTGCCCAGGGGGGGGAGGCAGTGCAAACGGCCCTCTCCCGCCTCCCCAGGTGGAGGCACCTCATGTGCAGTGTGGCGCCCTTTGCCGTTTCACTCACCGTTCAGCAGAGTTGCGGCCGCACTTCCGATACAGTGACTCACCCGCCATCCAGCTGTTTTCCTCCCAATCTTGCGGTACAGCGACTCACCCGCCATCCAGCTGAGTTTCGGCCACTCTTGCGGTACAGTGACTCACCCGCCATCCAGCTGAGTTCCGCCCGCTCTTGCTGTACAGCGACTCACCCGCCATCCAGCTGAATTTTGCCTACTTTTGCGGTACAGCGACTCGAACGCGCTGAGATCCGGATGGCACCGAGGTGGTGTCCAGCAAGTTGCCGCACTGGTGTGGCTATCCTACAATGCTGCGCCGAAAGACGGCGTGGGGTGCCCGGGGGGAGTGAGGGAGGCAGCTCAAACGGCCCTCTCCCGCCTCCCCAGGTGGAGGAACCTCATCTGCAGTGGGGCGCTCCTTAGCGTTTCACTCGCCTTCCAGCTGCATTGCGCCCGCTCTTGCGCCACAGTGCCTCACCCCCCATCCAGCTCAGTTGCGTTTACTTTTGCGGTGCAGCGAAAGGCGGCTGCAACAAGACTTTCAAAATGGCGGCCGGCTCTTTGGATTTGGGTCTGGTCCACTAAAATGGCCCTGGGACACCTTGGAACTCGGACGCTTGCCTGCTAGGGCATGGGCCCCATTCACGAAAGCGTCACCTCTTTTGACTGATTGTTCTTGTTGCCTATCTCTTCTGTTGTCATTTAACGGAACCTTTTTGGACTGCCGAAAGGGGTTCTGGTCCGACCGCTGGTTGGTGGAGACATTTTGACTATATCCTGGACCTGCCCGGCCTCGCCCAAAATGGCGCCGGTATAAATGGGACTCGTAACTCCTTGTTGTGTACTGGTTGCCCAACCTTGATATCACGAGATACATATGCAGTTTTGAAGCACATGGCGGGCGGGGACGAGTACTGATTGAACATTTGGACATCCCTATTGATATTAAGTTCTGATGTGTTATTGATTACTGTACTATTGAAAGTCCGAATTAACGTCACCCATGGTACTTGCCCGCAAATGTATATCTAGATAATTTTATTGTAACTGGCCCTGTCGTACTTTAATTATAAAATGTACGTCCATCGATTCCGCAACTGTTAGACACCTTACTTCTTGCAACCTAATGGCCCGCCCGTTACGTTCTTCTACAGTGTAAATGTCCCCTCATCATATACGATTCCAGTTTGCTCCGTGGCCGGCCCACGTGGTTATAGGCCCGTATTTGTATACTGACATTTTCACAATAAAGGTTTTTAAAACAAAACCTGGTAGTAGTACCTTTTTTGGTAAAGTTTTGAATAATAGCCACTGTTTTCGAATCAGTAAAAGGCACGTGAAATAAAGCAGCCCGATTACATGACGGTTAAAAGGTATAATACGCAGGAACGCAGTAAAGATAAATGGTCAAGGGCTGTTGTGTTTTCCACTCCTGCAACATAAAGTGATCGATAAGAATCCGATATTCATGCCTATCAGCGACTAAGACAGCAGGCCGAGCCTCTTTTGCTCAACGGCTCCCTCATGGGACGAAGAAACGCCCTTTTTCTCGAAATAGGAATATTTTACTTGCAGGACAGTTGTAAATTTCCCGGGAAAATACATTAGCCTGGAACATTGTTAGTGATAAACTGTAAATGCATCTGGGTCCTTTGCTTTACAAGTCAGAGCGAGAAAAAAAAAAGGTGGGGCTTTCATCATTTGGGAAAAAAAATGTTCGAAAGCAATGAAAAGCGTTATTTTTAGGTCATATGACCAAGCCTTTCATCATTAGAATAACAAAAGTAAAATGAACCAATGAAAAGTTTTATTAACAAGTCACATGACCTGTTATGCTTACGTTATGCGCTGCGCGCTGCGCTCTGGATCGTTTCCGGGAAGCTGCGCCTCGCGCACCAGAGCACTTCCGGGTGCGCTAACGCGGCGCGTCATATGACGCATTAAGCGACAATGCAGGTCCAGAATATAGTGAAAATGTCTCCACCAACCAGCGGTCGGAACACAACCAGGCTGCCATGTAAATAGTTATTTAATAAAACATTTTAGCCTGTTACTTTGCTGGTGTGTTGTATATATTTATAATATTTGCATAGTGTTTGTCGTTATTTTGGGTGGGGTGGGCGGCGGAGCCGAGCTGTCTTGCAGCCATCATGGTGTCGAGCTCAGTTCCTCTCACTAGTTTCGTATTTGTCATGAGGGGTTGTTCATAATGTTTCTATTTTAGCGAGGTCAAAAAGAGATCCCATTAGTGGCCTACTGATTTTGCTTGATTCCTTTTGTTTTTTAACAATTTTTCACTATCTGCAAAGACTAAACAGAGTATTGCGACTCTGTGCTTGTTTGTAAATAGAGAATGAACCAAAGAGAACCAATTCCAAAACAATAAATGCTAGTATAATAATCAATGAAATGGAGAGAGAAGCAGGCACGACGGATTACAACGGGGGCAAAGGCCTGTGTTACCTACCCTTCACTATCTGCAAAGAGCGAATACTCCTAAAAGAAAAGAGGAGGGGGAGGGGGAGGCAGCGTTGAAAGCACATCAGCGTGCATAAATACGAAAATGTTTTTACCTACCACGTACTTGACATTTTACAGCTTTTGATATTTGCTATTAAAAAACCATTGAAATTCACTGAAAAAACCATAGGTTATAGACCATATATAGTTAGGAATTAGCATTTACAAAACCTTAATTTACTCGCACAAAACCATTGAAATTTGCATATATAGTTAGTTGCACTAACTATATATCGTGCACCCGCAATCCACTGCTGATGATGTCACATTTTACATCATTCATGACATGGTCAGTGACATCACTGATGACATCACTGATGACAACACCCAGTGACTGTATGTTTCTGTAAAGTTAAAATATGTCTTACATATTGAAGAATGAGTGGATGTATAAGTGTCTGGATGAAGGATTTAGTAGGTGCATGACTGACTGTATGAGTGAGTGATTAAATGTGTCTCACTGAGTGCATGGGTTAGTGACTAAACTGTCTTAATTTGTGCATCATTATGTCTGTTGTTCTGTGAACTGCTGCATGTGTTGATCAGTAGCTATATGAGTAACTATATGGGTTATTGATTGGTTGCCCAAGTATTTGTATGGGAGACTGAGTGTGTGTGTAGGTGGCTAGGAGGTGTGTGACTCTGTGCATAGATGTGTGAGCAGTTGATTCACTCTATGTATGGGTTCAAAAGTGCATGTGGAAACAGCTGTATGGGCGGTTGACTGTCTGCCTGAGTGTATTGGTGAGTAAATGGATTTCTCAGTGCTACATGTCAAAGTAAGTACATATGTAAAACACAGTACATGTGAGAGTTGACATATATAAATAACTGTGCATAAGAGCCAGTGAATGTGTGAGTGGCTGTATGGATCATTGTGAACATGTATCAGGGATTGTATAAGAGAGTAAATATGTGTTAGTATATGTTTGAATAAGTAAGGTGTGTATAACTGTATAGTTGAGAAAATGGAGGTGTGATTGATTATTTGCATGACTGACTAGGTGTGTGAGTAACTCCATGGATAAGTGACAGTCTGTGAGTGTCTGTTTACACTGATTGTATCTAAGGTTATATTAGAGTCTGAAGATGTTCATTGTATTATCACATAAATGATATCATCAGTGATGTGATCAGTAATGTCAAATGAGATGTCATCAGTGATATCATCAGTGATATCATTTGAGATGTCATCAGTGATGTCATTTGAGATGTCATCAGTGATGTCATCAGTGATGTCACTGACCATGTCATGAATGATGTAATATGTGACATCATCAGCAGTGGATTGCGGGTGCGCGATATATAGTTAGTGCAACTAACTATATATGCGAATTTCAATGGTTTTGTGCGAGTAAATTAAGATTTTGTAAATGCTAATCCCTAACTATATATGGTCTATAACCTATGGTTTTTTCAGTGAATATATATTGCACACTAGGCATGGTTTGTCCTAGCATGTTTGTGGTTGTTAGTTATAATGGCTCTGCCACGCGAATGACTTCATGGTCAAAGGTTGATTCCTTTGTAATAACTATGTATATATTGGCTACCTCATTATCATTTACTATCTCATCACTATTAATTTGACTGTTCTATACTTAAGCTATGAACACTTGCTATCTGGATTTATGCAGTTATAATTCCCTCCTCTGGACAAATGTCCACAGAACATGAATTTCTTTGTGTACATGAATTTTAAAAGGATACTAACACTGTTTTTAGACCTTTTTTTACACAATGCGCATTTATGCAGGAATTGTAATTATTCGTAGCGACAGTTTAACATACATGTATATTTATATGTTTTTGAGATAGTCTGTTTTCCATTGTGATGGGAGTCACGTGACCCACTGGGAAACAGATTGGTGGGCGGAGCACTTTAAACACTTTATAAGCACTATTATTGCACTTTTGCCTTGCATGTGAACAAGGGCTGTATAGCCCGAAACGCGTCATGTTTGGTTACTTGCAGAATAATCTGGAAAAATAAATCTTTCACCTGAATGCTGTGGTCTGTCTCCTGCTTCGCCGACCCTGTTGGTTCGGAGGTGGTTTCCTGGAGTGACTGTCGATATATATATATATATATACGTGCTTGCTGGGTGTTATTCGATAAACTGGAATAAAATACTGATTGCACCAGATTTTGGGTCTGACGTGTTCGTTTTTGAAAAGCAGTCTGAGCATGATTGACTGTGATGCAGCGGCAGCAGCGTCGAACGAAGAGTGAGTATATATATATATATATATATATGTATATATTTCCTTTCACTCCATCCGATGCTCCTGCATCTCTGTCACTCTGCTTGGACCTTCAAGTCGAACAATCCAAACCCAGTTCTGGTGCGTAATCAGTGTTTTATTCCTTTGAACAAAATAACACCCAGCAAGCCCGCATGACGCATTTTGCCTCTAGCCAGAGGCTTGAACACATGATACATTGCTGCAAGTGAAGAGGGTACTTATTGAGCCCAAAAAGGGGGTGGCGTCAGATGGTCATAGCCTACCCCTGTTAACCCTTAGTTGTTATACCATTGTATGTGGGGTTTTTTAAGTTTAAAAAGCTTTATTGAAGTAAACAAGCAATGTAAACACCAATACAGAATAAAAAAATAACAGTAGAATTAAAATAAAAGTAATGAAATATACCAATGAAGAGAGTAGCCCCAAAATGGACCCAAAAACATTACTAAGGGAAAAAACTTTTAAAGATTTTTGTTTTAAGGGAGGAGAAAATGAAACAAGAAAAAGAAAGGGGGAAAAGAGAGAGAAAAAGAAGAGGAGGAATACAGTGGAAAAAGAAAAAGAGAAGAAAAGATGGGAATAGCCTAACAAAATAGCTCATACATTTGGATAAAAATACCATAAAAACCACATTAGGAAGATAAAATAAAAGAGAATAGGGTGCATCATATGGTAGCTGAACTTCAAACAGATCTAGAAAGAAAGTCAGTTAACGGCATCCATATTAAATCCCTTTTAATTAATAAAGTCTATGATGATGGCAAAGCAAGTTCCACCAGGCATTGTAAGATAGTTTGGAAGTGTCCTTCCAGTTGGTGGTGATGACCTGGAAGGAAATTGCCAAGGCAAGGTCTATGAAGTTACGAAAATTACAATGAACATCCCAAATAGGGGAAGAGCCACCTAAGAAAATGTGAAATCTAGAAAGAAAATGTGAGATCTAGAAAGAAAGTCAGTTAACGGCATCCATATCAAATCCCTTTTAATTAATAAAGTCTATGATGATGGCAAAGCAAGATCCACCAGGCATTGTAAAATAGTTTGGAAGTGTCCTTCCAGTTGGTGGTGATGACCTGGAAGGAAATTGCCAAGGCAAGGTCTATGAATTAACGAAAATTACAATGAACATCCCAAATAGGGGAAGAGCCACCTAAGAAAATGTGTAAAATTTCAAAAGGAAAAGTGGTATTCAAGATTTTGTTCAATTGCGACCAGACTTTCAACCAGAAAGAGTTAACAAGGGGACAATAAAAAACATGTGCATGGGATCAGCAGGATTATGAGAACAATACCAACAAATTTGAGACTCAAGTATTTTGAATCTGCATAAGTCTTGAGGTGTAAAAAAAAGTCTATTATAAAAAAAATAACATGTCTGTGTAGTACTGGCGGAACGGGACACAGTATGTATTTTAGACCAGATAGCATCCCATGTCTGAAAGGAAAATTCCTGAGCTAGGTCCCGTTCCCAGAGTAATTCAATTTTAGTTTTAGTTCTAGTAACGTTGGAGAGAAAAAGTGTCTTATAAATTACAGCTGCTTTAAGGGGAAGTGAAAATTTTGGCAAAGAGAGAGAAGTTGGGGGAGATATGGGTAAGAAAGATTGTAGTGAAATGAAATCAGTGAGAAGAAGTTTGAATGCATGATATTGAGGGGAATGTGTATTGGAAATATGGAAAGTGTCACAAATCTGAGAAAAAGTAAGAAGTGTATTATCTTTGAGTATTTGAGTGTAAGACATAATGCCTTTATCAATCCGTTCCTTCCAAGATAGCGCTTTGTTATTAAGTCTAAGGGATTTACTATACCAAATAGGAGTAAGGGAGTGTAGTTCAGCTTGCGATAAAAAAGAGCGGAAAAGAGATAAAGAGAGTGTCTTAGAATGTTTGAGAGTAGGGGCAAGAAAACGTGCCGGCGGTTGAGTGAGACGAATAGCATTAAGGAAAGAAAAGGGAGCAATTTGTCCAAGTTCTAAAGAGCTCCAAGCTGTTATGGGGAAGAAACAGAGTCATCCAGAAAAGACCATATCTGTTTAAGAGTGAAAGCGGAGTGAAAACGAGAAATATTGGGAAAGTTTACACCACCCAAGTGTTTGGGTTGTTGTAAGCGAAAAAGAGATAAGCGAGCCTTACGATTATTCCATAAGAATTTGGTTAGCAAACGGTTTATGGATTTAAAAAAATAAAGTGGGAGAGAAATAGGGAGCATTGAAAGACAAAAATTAACAATAGGAAGTAACATCATTTTGACTGTTGCAAGTCTACCCCACCAAGACAAAAAGAGGGGAGACCAACCATTTATAAGGGAAGTAAGTTTATTAAGAACATCTTTATGATTAATTCTGATAGTTTCCTTGAAGGTGTTAGCGTAAAGAATACCAAGACATTTGATATGAGTAGGGTTCCATTAAAAACCAGAATCGTGAAAAAGATGAGAAAGACAAAATGTATTAAGAGGTACAACTTCGGACTTGTCAATGTTCAATTTATACCCTGAAACTAAAAAATAGGCCTGTAACAAGGAAAAAAGAGCAGGTAAAGAAGTGGATGGATTGGAGACATAGAGCATAACGTCATCTGCATAGGCTGTATATTTAACCTCAACATTCTTATAAAGAAACCCAGTGTAGGAAGAGGAGCGACAAATTGTTTCTAAAAATAGTTCTAAAGCAAGGACAAATAAAAGGTGTGAAAGAGGACAACCTTGCCGGGTGCCCCTATGAAGAGAAAAGTAGTTCGATTGAGCGCCATTAACCCAGATAGAAGTAGAGGGGGCAGAATAAAGTAAGTGAATATAGCGAATAATAGGAGGACTAAAACCGTGCCATCTTAAAGCCACAAATATAAAATCCCAGTTAACACGATCAAAAGCCTTCTCGGCATCTAATGTAATAGCCACAATAGGGGATTTCATTTTAGAAGCGAGATTGATAATATTAAGAAGAGTTCTTGAATTATCCGTAATGGAGCGCCCCTTAACAAAGCCAGACTGATAAATATTAGTGAGGTCGGGAATGATTTGATTAATCCGCAAAGCTAAAACTTTTGCAAACGTTTTACAAAGAGTATTTATAAGGGAGATAGGCCAATAATTTTTACATAAGGTGGGGTCTTTGTCTTTTTTAGGAAGGAGACAAAGCATGGCCTGAGTAAATTAAACTTGTGATTCGGCTTTAACAAGAAAGGAATTAATTAGGGAAAGTAGATGTGGTATCAAAATAGATTTAAAATGCAGGTAGAAACGCACTGTAAAACCGTCTGGGCCGGGTGTTTTATCCTTGAGTAAAAGAGTTATGGCATTAAGTATTTCCGTGTCAGAGATAGGGGCATCTAAGGAGGAGAGATCAACAGCATCTGAAGGGGATTTGGGGCTAGATTGGAAAAAGGAGTCAATCTGTGCTGAAGAAGGATTGGATTCAGGAGTGTGCAGATTAGAATAATAATCGACGAAACAATCAAGAATTTTAGCATCCGAAGAATGAGAGACACTTGAGAGTCCGTGATAGAGATAATGTTAGTCTTTTGCTTTTTAATTTTAAGATATTTGGCAAGCGCCTTCCCCGCCTTATTGTGGCCGCAATACATTTTTACATTAAATTTAAGAAGATTATTAGATGCGGAGTCCCATGAGTGTTTATTAAACTGCATTTTGTCTTGAATAAGAGAAGACAGCATATCAGGGGACTTAGTTGTAAAATATAAGTGCTCCAAATTTGTTTAAGAATGTGGGTAGATTGGGCTATGGCTTTCTTCTTCTTACGAGACACAAAATCAATAATACAACCTCTAGCAGCGGCCTTAAAGGCATCCCACACAAAGTGAAATTCAGAAACGGAGTGAAGATTAGTGTGGAAAAATTCCGTCATGAACGAGGACAAATGCTCTACAAATAGAGGGTCTAAAAGGAGGGAATTATTGAAGCGCCAGCGTTTGGAAGTGGAGATAGGAGAGGGATAACCCATATCCAGGATAATAGGGGCATGATCGGAAATTAGGATAGAACCAATTTCTGAATTAGTCATGAACTGAAATGCATGTTGAGTGAGAAATATGTAGTCAATACGGGAATGTGAGGCATGAACCGGGGAAAAAAAGGAGAACTCAAGAGAGTCGGGGTGAGAAATTCTCCAGGAGTCAATAAGGCCTCTGGAGGTGATTGCCTTATGAAAAGACTTTTGCATTTTAGTGGGAATGTACCTAGTTTTTGATTTCCTGTCTAAGAAGGGATCCATGAGCTGATTACAGTCACCCCCCAAGATGAGGTCTTCAGAGGTGTGTGAGGAAAGGAGGGAGGAAAATCATTCCAAAATACATTGTCGACACTAGTCGGACCATAGACATTGCAAAAGGAGAGTTTAACATTGTTAACAATACATTCCAAAAACAACCATCTACCATCAGTATCCTGAGATTCATGGAACACTTGAACATTTAACGATTTATGAAACAAGAGAATAAAACAATTTTTGTGATGAACAGCTGGGGAACAGAAAGCTGCTCCAACCCATTGTTTGCGCAATGAGGATAAATCCTGCAAAGTTAAATGTGTTTCTTGCAAAAGAGCAATCTGACATTTCAGTCTCGCTAGGTGAGAAAGGACACGTTGTTTTTTGATCGGATTGCGCAGTCTTTTAACATTCCAGGAAATTATTCTAAGACCTTTCATTCAAAACAAGATAGAGGGAATATAGAGAATTGTGAAAGAAAACTAATGGAAGATAGAGAAGAAAGGGAAAAAGAGTAGGAAGAAAAAAATACAAAAAAGCCAAAATGAGCAGGTGTGAAAAAGAGAGGGAGATAACACTCCAACGATAAAAGCACCAAGAGAGTGGTAAGAAAATAGAGCAGTAAGAGGGTACCAAAAAGGCTAAATGAGAGAAAGGATGTAAAGGAAGGCAAAAGATAAAGATAAGGAAAGAGGAATGGGAAACAGAAACTCCCATGAGGTAGGAGGAGAAAAACAGGATGGCGAAAAACCAAAGGGTTCTAGCCATACACAACTGGAGCAAAACAGACAATGAAGAGAGAGCGGGAGCAACAAGGAAAGACGGCCCCACTACAAATAAAAAAAAGTCGAAAGCAGAGTCTCATAAAAAAAGGAGCATAGGAGTAAAAAGAAAACAGACGAATAAGATGAGACTAAGCCTGACAAAGTAATACAAATGAAGGAGACTTACCAGATAACCTTGAGGAAAGATGGCGTAATTGGATGTGACAGAAAAAATCGTACGATGGGACAGCACAACGAAGAAGAAGTGGGATCAAACACTTGGAATATATATCTAAAAAACAAAGGAAGAAAACAACAACACATTAAAAACATGAAAGGATGCAGCAAAAATACATAGGACAAAGGAATAGAGACAATTAAACATTAAGAGCCACTGTGTTGCATAGTGTCCTCCTTGTGAGTATTGATGAACTTGCAAAGATCTGCTGGATCATCGAAGCTGAAAGACCTTTCTTTATAAGTGACCTTGAAGAAACACGGATGGATGAGCCCTTATCTAGCAATCATGGCGCGAAGCGTGGGTTTTAGGTCCAAAAATTCTTTATGACGAGCAGCAGTCAGCTTCGATACATCTTGAGTGAAAAATAACTTGTGAGCAGCCCATATTAACTGCATATGCTGCTTAGCCGAATGAAGAATAGTCATTAGATCTGAGTAGAGGAGAAAGTATGCAATAATGCCCCTGGGTTTCGAGGAGGCAGAAGACGTTTTAGAGCCAAGTCGGTGCGCCCTCTGAATATTAACGTCCAAATGCTTTGGGATACCAGTGATAGGCAGGACTTGAGACTTCAAGAAGTGGATGATATCCGACCCCTCCGAATTTTCTGGAACACCATAAATGCGCAGGTTATTGCGCCTATTTCGATTTTCCAAGTCCTCAGAGGTTTTTTAAGCATTTCAACTTCTTTGGTGAGACTGACGACCTTGGCGGCAACATCCCGAACATCACTAATCTGTTGTTCAACGTCCGTTACCCTTTTGTCTAAAGTAGACCATTTCTCGTCAAGTCTCTGCAGAGTTGTGGTGGTGTCCGCCATGAAGAGGCGAATATGACGAAGTTTCTCCATAATGTCCTCAAGCGTTACAGGAGGTGGAGACTTGGAAGGTGAAGGAGGGTCTTTTTTTAAGCACTTGCCAGAAGATGTAGAGTCCTTGCGCGCTGCAGCGGCCGCAGAGGAAGCCTTAGAATTCTGTGTAGGCTCCATTGTGTGTGAAGCAAGGGGCTCAATACAGGGAAATGAGCAGGCACCTCACGCAAATGCACCAGTGACAGAGGGGTCCAAGAAAACCACCGCAAAAAGTTGAAAAACAGCCAGAAAAAGCAGTAAAGATGTAAAGCAAGCAGCAGCTCCTACGAGGCTGTAAAAATAGCAGAGTCAAATACTGTTCCGCAAGTCTGTTGACGAGGATCACCTCAAGAAGTTAAGGCAAAACAAGCATAAGCAGTACATAAGCCACTGGATTGAGAAAAACAGGGCCTGCAGAGATATAGGCGCAGTGAAGAGGAGCAAGGAGAGTTCAAGTCCATAGCAATGAGAATGGAAGTATTTGATTCCTCTTTCGTTTAAAAAAAAAAACGAGAGAAAATAAGGGCAGAAAGACAAAATGGCGGCTCGAGGTGCCGCTCGAGATTCAAGAGAAGTGCTCACTGCGCCTAATAACGCTACTGGAGTAGCTTGCATTGTGTGTCGCTGTTGCTGCTGAAAAGTATTGCCCCAAAGACCTTGTTCCTTCTGTGGCCGCAGAGGAGAGAGAGGCGCCGGCCCCGGGACTGCGAGGACCAGCATTCTCCACCTACAGCTGGTCCTCTTCCCGCGAGTGCCGCGCCCCCTCCCAGAGCCACGCCCTGCTGAAAGTGAACAACTACTCGCGGCCCCCGCTTCGCGGGTGCCGCTCGAGATTCAAGAGAAGTGCTCACTGCGTCTAATAACGCTACTGGAGTAGCTTGCATTGTGTGTCGCTGTTGCTGCTGAAAAGTATTGCCCCAAAGACCTTGTTCCTTCTGTGGCCGCAGAGGAGAGAGAGGCGCCGGCCCCGGGACTGCGAGGACCAGCATTCTCCACCTACAGCTGGTCCTCTTCCCGCGAGTGCCGCGCCCCCTCCCAGAGCCACGCCCTGCTGAAAGTGAACAACTACTCGCGGCCCCCGCTTCGCGGGTGCCGCTCGAGATTCAAGAGAAGTGCTCACTGCGCCTAATAACGCTACTGGAGTAGCTTGCATTGTGTGTCGCTGTTGCTGCTGAAAAGTATTGCCCCAAAGACCTTGTTCCTTCTGTGGCCGCAGAGGAGAGAGAGGCGCCGGCCCCGGGACTGCGAGGACCAGCATTCTCCACCTACAGCTGGTCCTCTTCCCGCGAGTGCCGCGCCCCCTCCCAGAGCCACGCCCTGCTGAAAGTGAACAACTACTCGCGGCCCCCGCTTCGCGGGAGCCGCTCGAGATTCAAGAGAAGTGCTCACTGCGCCTAATAACGCTACTGGAGCAGCTTGCATTGTGTGTCGCTGTTGTTGCTGAAAAGTATTGCCCCAAAGACCTTGTTCCTTCTGTGGCCGCAGAGGAGAGAGAGGCGCCGGCCCCGGGACTGCGAGGACCAGCATTCTCCACCTACAGCTGGTCCTCTTCCCGCGAGTGCCGCGCCCCCTCCCAGAGCCACGCCCTCTCCTCCTGGGAAATTACATCACTCCCATCCATCACGCGCATCGCGGGACGCGCGCGGGTCGGAGCACGGGGCGAAGCCCGGGCAAAGGGCGGGCCGTCTGTGGCCGTCTGTGGACGGCTGAGGACGGGACGGGCCACCCTACTTACGATCATCATATCAGGTCCCTGGTATTCTCTCAGCTTTTCCTACTGGTAAATATTCATATCTGTCTATTGTGAGTATATTGGGGACATTTAAGCTTCTTTAAAGCTTCTTACTATCATTACAATTCCCAACGATACTCGAGACGATATAAGGGATCCATCATCCTCGACGACAACCGGAGCACAAATGGGCTTCAAGAAACTGAGATCTCGGACAGTTTATATGAAAAGAATGGGAACTGAAAATGCAGTACGAAACACCACTGATAAAGCCATTAAACAAGGTTGTTTAACCCATACACCAGCTATTACCGCTTATTTCTCTGCACTCTTGCCTAAAGAGAACCAAGATATACAATCGCTAAGTCAGGATATTAAACTCAACGTAACAGATTCTGTTGGGGAGAATAAGAATCTCACAACAAAATCTACCCCAACGAAATGTAGCCCACAATCTAAGGAGGAATGTCTAGAATTAGACCTAAGCAACAAATTATCAAGTACTCCGAAAGACTTTCTTCTGTCATATCATGAAACGATCAATCTGAAAACTGTAACACCTATAAAAAACAGAGGGAGTGTAACTCTATTCGACGATACAAATATCAGCAAACAAATTATTGCAATAGAGAATAAGGATCTAGGAACAACTAACAGTATCCAGTCAAAAACCTCTTTACCCATCGCTTCGCTTGATCCCTCTTTTGACTCCTTCGATCTTAAAAATAACCATAACACTGCTGATAATGTTCCTCCAATATCTAAAGCTTTATTCTCCCTACAAGAGATACTGGAATCTGTTCTTTCATTTCTTGGTAATATCCTTGAAAACTCTGATCAAACATTAGACGTCCAAATAGGCATTTTAAAGCATTTGGTAGAAGAAAAAAAGAAAAAAGATTTCCACGTAGCAGACAAAATCAATACGTTACATAAAACTAATCTTGAGCAACAAAGAACACTAAAGGATCACAAAAAAACTCAGGAGAAAAAAATGTGTGACCAGAGTACTCAAACCGTAGACATTCAAATACAAGAAAAACAAAAAATTGTTAACTCAAATGACTCAGTGATATATTCTTTAAAAAACTTATTTAAAGAAAAACATCAACAGAAAATAAAACACTTTCCATTATTTTCAAAAACTCTGGGAACGAATAAGTCTACTAACACTAACGCTCCTGAAATGCAGGAATCAAGAATAAACATCAGTAACGCATCGAGTGAAGGAAATGAAGAAACACTAACCAATAAGAACCAGGAAAAGAACATGGCAGCTGGGACAAAAAGGAGAAGAAAGCCACTGAGAAGGATCCAAAAACGGAAAAATCGTAAACTAAAATTCCAAAAATCTGCAACTTCTCATAAAGCTGAAGAAAAACAATGCGATATTAAAACAGAGTCTCAAAACGATGAAAAAGGCACAACCAATAACAACTATGAAAAGATGGTGCCTCAACTAGACCCGACAGTAAAAGAATACATCCCTACTAAATATTCCAAGCAATTAGATCAAAGTAAAAGCATCTTTATAGAAGAAAACAATAGCTACTATAAAAAGGGGGAAGGGCCTTCTTCCAAAACTCTTCAAATCGAGGAACTTTTTCCAATCGATTCAGCACCACTCAATAGAGGAAGGATTTTAAACTTATTACGACACATAAGGGCTTTAGATACAATGACTAGTAATGAAATCCATCTTGTGTCTTTTCCCAAAAAACAGAATAATAAATTGACAATGGTTACCTTTTGGTCAACAGTCCTCCCAGGTATAATATTAAAGGAGAAAGAGATATTACATAAACACGGTTACGATGTAATGGAAGTAGAAGAATTAAAGGATTTTAATACCCCCAATGGGTACAATGCTCAAATACAGGCTATCATCAACTCTCTAGTAAACAAATACCAACGAACAAACAACATCACTGAAGATCGAGACATCTCAAATCTAAAAATACTGGTGAATAAAGGTCATAGGGCAGTTTGGTACAAAGTTGATAAGAAACCTGAAGAGCATACTACTACCGAGTCCTGGGCTTGGGTCTCTGAGACTCTAAATAGCAACAAAATCTCTAACTTCAGACAACATTCTGTTTAGCACGGGACTAAGGATTACATCTTGGAACATCGCTGGCAGAACTACAAACAAACTGTCCTTGGTCATGAGAAATCTCCCAGACATATTGCTTCTACAGGAAACATGGGATACCGTATCTTTCATTCTTAAAGGGTACTTCGTATATGAAAAATTAGCACTATCTACTAATCGAGGTCATGCCAAAGGAGGGTTAGCCATATTGCTAAGGGAAGATTATCTGTGGGATCAGGAAATAATAGACACAAAATCTAACAACTTGCAGTGCATTCAAATTTTTGCAAAAAAATATAGCACTGCTCCACCACAGGCAATCCTACTTTTCAATGTCTACGCTCCTCCTGGGAAAGAAAACGACATTACTTTTTTGGATATAATAGAAACGATTACGTACATTATGGAGATCTATACTGATTCATCCTTTCTAATTGCGGGGGATTTCAACAGTAAAATTTCCGACTCTGAAATTAATAGGTGGGCAAATCTATATGCAGAAGAAGGTCAGGATATTATAATCCCACAATTCCCCGATGGTATATCAACCGATAAAAGAGGTGGATTGTTATTATCGGCAATAACTAATCTTAATGGACTAATATTGAATGGAGCAATTGAGGGAGATATTCCTGCAAAGTTCACCAGGCGAGGCAATGGGTCTCCATCCATCATAGATTACATCATAAGCAGTATGAGTCTGTTTGATACTGCTCTATTTTTATCTAATCAATCTTGTTTGGAGAGTGATCATGTAATTATGCAATTAACAGCGGATTGGATATCCAAAACTTCCCAACCTAGCCATATGATTTACTTCGAAAGTACTGTATTAATTGAAAGAGAACGGAGACGCATCTACTGGAATTCCTCGTTTATTGATAAAATCATGACAAAGATTGATCATTCTAAGCTTCTGGAACAGAGATTCTCCGAAAATCCTATAGAAAACTTTGAATTTATAATTAAGGATTTTAAGAAACTTATCCAAAGTATGATATCGTTGGGTGCTAAAGGCAATATTAAAAAGAAGGAAGGAAAAAATGTATATTCCCACAAGAATTCAGAAGTAAAAAAACAATTAAATAAACTTATTCGTGCCCAATACATGAACTTTTCAGTAAGCGTAAAGAAGGAAATAAATAGACTGAAGAACCAACTGAGGCGGGAGAACCAAAAGGAAAAAAGAGCTATTGAGGATCGAAATTGGGTAGATATTCAGATTGCAGCGAGTAAATACAACCAACGTAAATACTGGTCCTTAATCGCGAAAATAACTGGCACAAAGAAAAATTTACAATCCATCCCGGTTCCCCCGAATGACTGGGAACTATACCTCTCAGATCTTTACAAAGCAAACCCAATAAAACCTGAAGTAAGCAGTAAAGATATGAAACACGAAAATGCTGAGAGTTCTCTAATTCGAACTACAGTCATCTCGGTGGAACATAATATACGCAAAGCAAGACCTACAGGCGCCTCTGGACCAGATGAAATCCCGATTAAGGCGTTACAAGTTCCACCGAAAGAATGGAGCAAACTATTATGCCCTCTCTTTAATCACATCTTTGAGAGTGGACAAATTCCAAATTCTTGGCAGGGAAGCATAATTATCCCTATTCATAAAAAGGGAAGTAAAACCCAAGCTGGAAATTACCGACAGATCGCACTTATGGATGCAGTAGGCAAAGTGTTCGCGGCAGAGGTGCTAGATCGCCTGAAAGAATGGGCCTTTTCGTCAGGTCTGATACCCATGTGTCAAGCAGGCTTTAGGCCTAAGCACTCGGTTACAGATAACATAGCAGTAATTCAGGTTATCTTCGACAAATACATTACTCAAAAAACCCAGGTAGTATATGCCGCATTCATTGATTACTCAACGGCATTTGATCGGGTTGATCGATCTACCCTATGGAAAAAACTTAGGAGGCTTGGAATCCAAGAACAACTGCTGCAAGCAATAATAAACCTCCATACCACTACCTGGTGCCAAGTCCAGATGGGGGGAGAAAAAGGACTCACAAAAAGAATCCAAACGGAGAATGGACTAAAGCAAGGGTGCCTTTTAGCCCCGCTCCTCTTTTCCCTCTACTTAAGTGACTTGCCCAACCAATTGCAAAATGGCTCTAATCTACCGCCGAAGATCGCCCAGCAAAGCATAATTTCATTACTGTATGCTGACGATATAGTATTATTAGATCTAACCCCCTTCGGACTGCAGGCATCTCTGGATATTCTGTTTCAATATTCGAAGGAAAATTATCTCATACCAAATATAAAGAAAACTAAAGTGATAGCTTTTTCAGGAAGAAAACAAAGCGCCAAGTATACCTGGAAGATTGGAGAAGAAAAAATAGAAGAGGTAGTTAACTATCCTTATCTCGGGAGGATTCTCTGCAAAAATTTAACGAATTCAACTCAGGTATCGAACTTACAAAGGAAAGCTGATATACACGCCTCTGCTCTCTTGAAACTATACAGTGCAACAGGGAATAGACACTTCTCTGCACTGTTAGGCACATACAGAGTAAAAATACCACCTGTATTATCATATGCGACGGAATACATTCCCATAAAGCAATGGGTTTTCATGGATCAAAAAGAGGGGAAAATTTAAGAAGGATCATGAAAGTTTCCGATGCTGTACCCGTACAGGCACTGAGACTTGAACTATCAGTCATAAGTTCATACGCTATAGCTATCGCCAACGTAATAAGATGGGCCTACAACCTGATTCATGCGAAGGAGAACACTCTAAGGTCTGTCTTGAAAAAAGAGTCTTTTGGTGCAGAGCCTAAAAAGCAAGTCTTTCTGGAAAATCTGGCTGTAGCATTTCGGCTGGCACATATTAATATTGAAATGTTGAGTACTTGGTCTCCAGCGCAACTAAAATTGTTCTTAAAAACTTTTACCCCTAAATTGAGCTATGAATTGGACTGTTTACATTGTAATAAATTAACCATCTACAAGCCATTTGTGGGAAAACTTGAATATAAGCAAATTCGACCTTATATTGGGTTCACCCTGACACATGGTGTAAGGAGAGCGATCACTATGTACCGGTTGGGTATTTTACCACTATTAGCATTTACTTCCAGATGGCTTCCAGGAGGATCTCCTCTGTGTACTCTGTGCGCAGGGGGTGATCAAACTATAGAACATTTATTGCTTGTGTGTCCCAATCATAAAGTAACCCTAGCTCGTACAAGATATCTTAATCCTATATCACGCTTTTGCAGAAGTACTAGGGGGAGAGAACTTTTAGATATGTGTCGTCTACCTTTGAATGAATTTATTTGTTACAATTTGTATAAATTTTTAAAACAATTCTTATCTCTGTATTAATACTGTTGCATTTTTTGTTTATAAAATGTAAAATTTCTTTTGTGGTCCTCTGTTGAGTACCAACACAAATAAATTTTTTTTGACTTTTTGACAAAATGGCGGCCATTATCGGAAAAGACAATCCTTTCACATGTTACTCTGTGAAAAAAAAAATATTTGATAGCAGCAATCCCACAGAGGTATATCCAGCAGTTGAGACAGACATTTCTGAAGAAAACGCCGTTTGAAAGCAAGTGCTCCGTGTTTAAAATGCCATCAGGATTGCAAAAGTGAAAACAAGAAACAAAATGGCAGCCGTTATCGGAGAAATCCATTTTTTCCATATTTATGCCATGAAAGCAAGAGTTCCGAGAGCAACAAGCATACCCTGGAGCACTGGAGGATTTCTGACGTCTGAATCCGCCACTCGTAGAAGGAAACGCAGACCAAAAGCGATACATTTGTACTTGAAGCGCCGCCGAGGTTGCGGAGCTCACGGAGGAGCGGCAATCTTAGCTACCGCATCGCGCGCTCTCCCCATTGTATGTGTTTTAACCAGTTCATTTTATGTTGAATTAATGGCGCAGTGCCATAATTCCAATACATTGACAATCGGAATGTGCAACATATAAACTGTGCAAAATACGCAATACAATAATTTAACATATTACATAAATTATTACACTGTTTGATAATCAAAGGAAAAAAAATATATAAAATGTATAAACTTATATATTCTTATTTACAGCTAAGACAAATCCAGTGTTTTACAAAGCCATCATTATCTTTTCCTGACACGTTTCGGACTTCTCCAGTCCTTGTCAACAGTCTAGATGTGTGGCACGCCTACAAAACAGAAGCAGATTATACATTAACTTACACACTGCAAATATTGGCCTCTGGGGGGCCTCTCAAGTGAGCAAACAGTCTAAATGCATGCTGGGATTGGCAGTTCTCCATAATCCATTATTTACCCTTCGGTAAATGTATGATGCCAAACATTCACAATTAATAAACTCTTCTAGCCTTCCAGTGTGTGCAATGTTCAATGTTATGTTATGTTATGTTATAACAATTTATTATGCGCACAGCGACTCCAGCGAAGGAGCGTCCCGGCGCAGAGACAAGGAGCAACATAACACAACAGGGAGATAGGGCCTCAGAAAGATGGCTAAAACAGGAAAGTCTTGATGGCTCTACGGAAAGACAACAGGTCCTCAAGCAGTCGGATTTCAACTGGGAGGGTGTTCCAGATTAACGCAGCTTTCACCCTGAAGGAACGACCCCCCATCCTGCTGAGCCTAAATCTGGGGACAACAGCAAGGGCCTGACCTTGAGATCGGAGGTTGCGGGTGGGGACATAGAAGGAAATTGAGTTGGCCAAAATCTCAGGGCCTATCCCTCTTAGGATTTTGAAGGTCAAACACAGGACCTTAAAAAGAATACGCTTCCTTACAGGGAGCCAATGCAGGGAGCGGAGGACATTAGCCACCGGGCAGAATCTAGGTAGGCCGACAATGGCTCTCGCCGCGGCGTTTTGCACCTGCTGCAGACGAGTTAACTCAGCCTGGTTAGCCCCAGCCAGCAAAGAGCTTGCGTAGTCCAGACGGGAGATGGTGGTTGCCTGGACTACAAGCTGTCTGGTAGGGGCATCGAAGAATTTAAGAGCTGGTCTTAAACCTCTTAACAGTCCAAAGCAACAGGCTGCAATTTTTTTAGTGTGCCCTACGAATGTGAGACCAGCGTCTAACCAGACCCCTAGATTCTTCACCTCCGACACCGGGGTCGGAGTGGGGCCCAGCTCCGAAGGCCACCACTGATCGCCCCAGAGCTCCACTCCCTTCCCGACAACCATAACCTCTGTTTTTGTGGCATTAAGCTGGAGACAGTTACCTGTCAACCAGCTGGCCACCGCCTTCAGTCCAGACTGAAACCTGGGGGCATCCGGTTCCGCATCCCCGCTGAGAGTAACCGCCAGCTGTGTGTCATCGGCATATGAGACCAAAGTTAGGCCCCACTGCCTTGCGACATCAGCCAGCGGTCTCACGTAAAGGTTGAACAACGTGGGACTCAGCGAGGACCCCTGCGGAACCCCCATGGCCAGAGGCCGGAACCTGGACTTGAAGGGAGGGATGGCAACACAGAAGGAACGGTTGTCCAGGAAGGAGCGGAACCATTGCAGCGCCTGGCCACCGATACCGATCTCCTCGAGCCGCTGAAGGAGGATGCTGTGCGATACAGTATCGAAGGCGGCGCTGAGGTCTAACAAAATCAGCGCCGCCGTCTGACCAGCATCCAACCTCGCACGGAGATGTTCCACCATCACAAGAAGGGCAGTCTCCGTGCTGTGGCCAGCACGGAAGCCATTCTGTGTGGGATCGAGGGCATTGGACCGGGCTAGATGTCAGACAGGGCCAGATTGACATGGGCCTCTGTCAGCTTAGCTGGCCAGGGTAGCAGCGAGATGGGACGATAGCTTTCCGGCTTAGACGGGTCAAGGGAGGGTTTTTTAATAATCGGAGACACCACCGCCTGCTTCCAACTAGTGGGGACTACCCCCGACTCCAGGGAAAGATTGACATGGGAGCGTATAGCCGGGCGTCCCAAAAAGGTCTTGTCTCGAAAGAGGGCAGGCCTCACTGGATCAGATGGAGACCCAGATTTAACTTGCATGGCAAGTTTGTCAAACCCATCCAGGGTGAGAGGGGGAAATGAGAGCAGAGTGGTCTGATGAGGTGTCTCCTTGGAGCTACCCAGCACATTACCAATACTAGGGAATGTCCGATATATAGCCTGGACTTTTCCCAAGAAATAGGAAGCGAGGGATTCGCAGTGTGCGACAGAGCTCTCAGCCGTAGAGGTAAACCGCTTTGACATAAGATCTTTGACCGCCTTAAAGATGGCCTTCGACGGGTTAGTGCTGTTCCGGAATTCCTCGGCATAAAAGGCCGCTCGGGCACGACAAATGGCCCGGTGGTAGAGCTTGACGGACGCGGCATATGCAGCTTTTAGCTCAGCCCCATATGTCTTCCGCCAGGCCCTCTCCGCCCGTCTACAGGCTCCCTTCAGGGCGCGCAGAGCATCATCATACCAGGGGCTCGACACACGAGGATTGATCTTCGTCGTTACAACAGGTATCAAGGCGTCCAGAGCCCTAGTGAGCCAAGAGCAGAAGAGGTCATACCCCTCTTCTACATTATTCAATGGGCCCAGGGGCTCCACTGACAGAAGATGGTGGAAGTCTTCCAGCCTGAGTTTACTCCAGGGTCTCCTGGGCACCCGTCTGGCTGAAGAGGTAGAGGTAGTGGCTGATGTAGGACAACAGATGGACACCAGAGAATGGTCGGACCATTCTACAGGAGCAATCGACGTGACTTTAGCCTCTGTCAGATTGGTGAAAAAAGGGTCAAGAATATGTCCCCCGGAATGAGTAGGCTGGGAGACCAGCTGGGAAAGTTGAAAGGCCTCTAAGTCCATAAGAATACTACGTGCTGTCAGACTGGAAGGTGTGTCGAAATGCAAATTTAGATCGCCCAGAATGGAAAAGTTGGCGCATTCAATGACCAAGGTGGCAACGGTGTCCGGGAAGGCATTCCTGAACGCCACGTCACTGCCCGGCGGACGATACACCACCATCCCAGAGAGTGTAAATTCTGGGCTGACAGAGACTTTGAAAGAGGCACTTTCACAGCCAGCAGTCTTAAGGATGGTCCACACACAGGAAAAGCTAGACCTCACTATCAGGGCTATTCCCCCCCCTCTAGATAGCCTATTCGCAGTGTACATAGAGTAGCCAGGAGGGCATACACAATTGGGGATGGCAGTGTCGGCTTCCTGAAGCCATGTTTCGGTTAAGGCAAAGATATCCGGGGCTTCATTCTCAATCAGATCGTACACGTTCTGCTGATGTTTCAGGATCGATCTGACATTGAGATTCATGATCCGCAGTGAGGAAAGTAAACCCCTGCTGTGCAGGGCGGCAGAGGGACTACGCCGGGGGAGAGGCAACGGGGGGTCAAGCACCAGACCATTGCAAGGGCAACGGTAAGGACCGCATAAAGGATGAACAGGCTGTAGAGTGCAATGACAGCTCACCTTGCCGATGGAATACAAGCGCTCCCTAGAGTATGTTAGCATGGCGGCAGTGCTAGATGAAAAAGCTGCCCAGAGTCCGCCACGTCCCGCACGGCCTTAGCGCGGACGGGCGCAGACAGGCAGGACTCTGGCACGACTCCGGCCACGCGAGGACGCGCCCGCTGCGCGATCCCGCTGCGCTAGGGGAGGAGCATTAAATAGGTGTTCCCAGGCGGCACATGCGCACTCAAGGGCTAGCAGATGGAAACGCCTGACTCCACTCACCCCACTCCAAGATGTCCGTCAAAAATGAGCAGGGCACCCACCCCAGGACCAGACCCACCCAAACGGTGGTGAAGGGGCACAATTTAAGCTGCAAGTAAGGGGCAATTTTAAAAAGGGTCAAAATGACCAAAACCAGCAGAAAAAAGACTAACGTTTTTAAAACAGCAATTTTACTGCAAAAACGCGCGAAGCGCTCTCACATCAGCAGCTACCTTGTCAGGGGCTGAGAACAGGACTCGCCCTAAATAGGTGTTCCCAGGCGGCACATACGCACTCAAGCGCTAGCAGATGGAAACGCCTCACTCCACTCACCCCACTCCAAGATGTCCGTCAAAAGCGAGCAGGGCACCCACCCCAGGACCAGACCCTGGCGGTGAAGGGGCACAATTTAAGGTGCAAGTAAGGGGCAATTTTAAAAAGGGTCAAAATGACCAAAACCAGCAGAAAAAAGAATAACGTTTTTAAAACAGCAGTTTTACTGCAAAAACGCGCAAAGCGCTCTCGCAGCAGCAGCTACCTTGTCAGGGGCTGAGAACAGGAGGGACTCACCCTAAATAGGTGTTCCCAGGCAGCACATGCGCACTCAAGCGCTAGCAGATGGAAACGCCTCACTCCACTCACCCCACTCCAAGATGTCCGCCAAAAACGAGCAGGGCACCCACCCCAGGACCGGACCCGCCCAAATGGCGGTGAAGGGGCACAATTTAAGGTGCAAGTAAGGGGCAATTTTAAAAAGGGTCAAAATGACCAAAACCAGCAGAAAAAAGAATAACGTTTTTAAAACAGCAGTTTTACTGAAAAACGCGCGAAGCGCTCTCGCAGCAGCAGCTACCTTGTCAGGGGCTGAGAACAGGACTCGCCCTAAATAGGTGTTCCCAGGCGGCACATGCGCACTCAAGCGCTAGCAGATGGAAACGCCTCACTCCACTCACCCCACTCCAAGATGTCCGCCAAAAACGAGCAGGGCACCCACCCCAGGACCAGACCCGCCCAAACGGCGGTGAAGGGGCACAATTTAAGGTGCAAGTAAGGGGCAATTTTAAAAAGGGTCAAAATGACCAAAACCAGCAGAAAAAAAATAACGTTTTTAAAACAGCAGTTTTACTGCAAAAACGCGCGGGGACAGTACTGATGTCTAACGCACAGTTCAAAACATCAAGTGGGAAAACTCCTATTCCATGATTACCCTAGACAGCTTCGCTATATTCGTGCATTGAGCAGAGGATTTTAGTTGATGCATTCATGTATTTCTCACATATTAACTATAAAAAGCCACACAAGCCGTTACAAAAGGCACACAAAACACATTTATTTAAGTTTCCATTAAATGCACAAATACTTTCCAAAGCATATTTGCTCTTCTACAGTCCAAAGGATTTCACACTACAATCACCAGTAAACTGATGCCCGTGCTACCAACATTCCTCATTTACATTACATATACATTCCATTTCTCAAAACAAAACTGTGGTTCCCTTTATGCGCATTTTTCCAACATACACAAGAATACAATATAGCTTTCTGAATGCCACTTTTGACTTGCTGGGCAATGAATCTACCACTCCTGCTACATTCTGCTCTTCAATGGACTGCTTACCAATCTGCCAGTAATTCTTGCTAAACAATGAGGGTATTATTTAGATTCCAGTGGGGAGCTTCCTGGCCTGTCATATTACTGGTTGCTATGGCTTCTTCTTGCCTGGCAGATTACCACCTGCTCTATGTTGAGTTCCCTGCCGGGTAGGTGGGTTCTCTGTGCCTTCAGCAGAGTCATTTCTGTACGATTATCATTGAAGGCATTTAAGCTATGGCTGAGAGGCCGCATATTATTGTGTTAAAAAAACAAATTCAAAAAGTAAGTAAGAAAAAAGAGGGAAGGCCATCCCAACCTAAATATGGCAGATGACCACATGTACCTGAAGGCCCTGTGGTGGACCGGCCATCCAGTCAAAGGTTTAAACTGGCAGAGCCAGCAAATGCACTGCTAGTGTGAACATAGTGCTCCACCTGACTTGAAATATAATGGGGTCTGAGTCTTGGATGGTACTCTGTACATCATGATGGTGAAAGGCATTCCCTCCTCATCCGGGGGGACAACCATTTATTAGATTTAGAGTGGACAGTTCTATTAAGTAAAAGGAACCACCATCACAGAACTTCCTTTCAATGTGCAAAAAGATTGGTGGATGGTTGCCATCCTTTTTACAGCTGTTGATCTCACTTTTTCAACATTTCAGTTTTTTCAGAAACACACTCCCAAAGCAGGAGTTTGCTTCTGAAATGAAAAGATAATGATCACCAAACCATGACAATTTTCTCTAAGGTTTTTAACGGGGTGTAATCGTTATTTGTTTCTGCTCCTCACAGCCTGGATTTCCTGGCAGTGACAGAAAGAAAAAAAAAGACATTACACTGTCCACCCTTAATAGTGAGGGAAGTGTAACAACCTTTCTTTGATGGCCACTAGTTTGTTGGTCCATAAGAGGAATTGTTCCGACAACAGAGCCAATAGTGCTGCCATTGAAGCAAAATGTAAGGTCCGCCTATCTCTAAAAAAGTACTCTTAGCACCAAAAGTTTCAGTCTCGGCTTCCTGAGTTTCTGAGGTAGCCTCAAGCTCACATGACCTTGGAGAACAACATATATGTTGTTCTGTACTTCACAAAAGTTGCTTTCTGTCTCTGTGTTTAATTTTGGTGTTTCCAAGCAAACCAATCAGACCCGGCTGGTTCAAAGAAGGCAGTGGCCTTTGCTGATGATGTTTATAACTACAGCTTGCACAAAATAGGTCTCCTCATTGCTCCTTTCCTAGGAAGGCATAGCATTTTGACATATTCCCAGGTTTCCAAGTAAATGAATCAGACCAGGCTGGTTTAGAATAACCAGTGGCCTTTGCTGATGATATTTATAACTACAGCTTGCACAAAATAAGTCATCTGCCAGGAACTCAAAGACTCCTGTCTCTCTAATATATGTCTTTATCAAGCTTAAGTTCACTATTCTGGGTATTTTGAAAAAAGGGCTCTTTCATAGTGATGTAAAATATAAGAATTGCTCTTTCATTGAATGTCACGTATTCAAACCCTCTGAATGCATATGTGAATGATGGATGCTCTATCACACTATTGTGAGGTAAATGTTCTATGTTATTGTAAGAAGTTGGATTATTAGTTGAGAGGAGTGGAAGCCACATTCAATTAATAAACAGAAAACTCGTCTGTAACAGGGATTATGCGCAAACACAGAACTGTGCACAGAGAGTTAGGACCTCAGTGAATTAGGGTGTGCCAAAACTCACCTTAGTACCCAAAATCCCCTACCAGACTAGCAATCAGTGTCACATTAGCTCTTCGTCCTATAACAAAGAAAGCAATGAATCTAGAACATGCGACTTAGAACCATCTCAGGAATGGTGGGAAGTGAGAACACTCTTTGGTTATACGTTCATACCAGTCCACAACAGGAGTAAAATAGAGACATGGTAAGGTTAAAATGTTTATTTTAACAACGTGATCTCAAGCGAAGTATTTTAATCAAGGTCACGATATAAACCTGTGCTTAATCTTCTGATAGCTTGGCACAAAAGCAGTCAGGCTTCATTTAGAAGCAATATTTAAAGTATTTACGCAGCACTCAAACAGTAATAGAGTGAAAATACAACATGAGAAAAATCCCAAATTAATTTAGAAAATTCGGGTAAAGTTAAGAAATTAGAGTAAAATGTAATAAATAGAATGACACAGAGATGACAAAACCCAGGGCCAGAGTTATCAATATTTCATGCAACGCAGCAAGACAATTTGCTGTGCTGCTTGAAAGGGAGGGGGAAGGAATGCACCATATTTACCAATACATGGCGCACTCCAGTTCTCTGCCTGCACTGAGTGCAGCATAGTGCCAACACACACACCCTTGTGCCATGGTGCAAGTGTGCCTGCATTATGGGCAGGATTGTTTTTGTGCAGGAAGGAAGACCCTCTTGACCAAAAGCAATACATTGAGGCTTTTTCTTCTCTCTAAGTGTGCTGCCGAATGAGCGGAAACAACAAGGAGAAATAAAGATATTTCTCCTTGTTGCTCCTTTGCTGGGTAGGTGTAGCATTTTGACATATTCCCAGGTTTACAAGTGTTGTCAACTTTGGGATTGTGACAAAATCCATGGGTGGATGTGAAGGAACAACAACTCTCCAGCTGTGGAACACCTTCCCAGGGCAGAGTAATACAAGAGAGTGACTTGCTATGCCTTGCATTACTCTAGATGTACCAAGCAATGCAGGGCCACGCAAGGTGGCCTTGCAAGGCTTGGTAAATCTGACTTAAGTATTGTGTTGCCCTTGTGACACCATGGTAGATGCAAGAATTTTGCATTGCAATGATAAATCTGGGCCCCAATCATTAGAACCGGAGATATGAGTTTTTAAAGTTATAGGTGAAAATAGCCCCAAAAAAGCACAAAGTGCCACTCTCTGGGTGGGTGAACTGGCCCGGGGTAAAGTCACAAGTTTAGGCCGACCACCATGGAGAGCTGATCTGACGCAAATCAGGTTCTTTCCGCTGAAGAGTTACGTTTTTCAAGTCAATGCAAGGACCTGCCATTCGCATTGGTGAGGGCTATGAGGAGCTCGTTGTCGGCATGAAGAGCAGGTCAGGGGACATAAATGGCCGCTGTAATAGAGCGAAGAGGCGCTCATCACTGGGGCTTCATGTTGGCAGTCAATAAGGGTTTTTGCTGTCGGCACGAAGAGCAGCTGGAGCTTCATGCTAGCAGTTGTTGTGGATAGTCACTGAGGGCGCAAAAAGCAGATGCCACTGGAGCTTCGATTTGGTGGTGTGAAGAGATCACAAGAGCAACCCAAAATATCTGTATCTCACTTTGAGTTTAAGAGGAATAGACTCTTATGCCAGCCAAGGGCTCAGGGCCTGAGGGCACCTCTTGGGGATGACGACTAATTTCAGCAGAGGTCAGCAGCATGTCCAGGAAGGTCCTGTTTGTGCTGATCAGCTGGGCATTTGCAGGGAGGCCTCTGGTAGCTTATTGTGTCCCTGTAGCTCAAACAGGAGATCAGCCTACTGACCCTTGAAGTCATGTCTGGGGAGCGTGGCCTCAAGGCAAGCAGGTCCAGTCTTCCTTCTTCAGACAGAAGGGCAATTCTTTTTCTGAATCTTCCTCAGATCCAGGAGTATTCTGATATGAGGTTCTAAAGCTGTCACTTTTATAAATGACACCAAACTTTGTGTTTGTTGAATTTCCCAGGCCTACCCTCAAAACTGTGTTTGGTCATTTTTTCCCCTTCTCTGATCTTAGCTCCAAACTGTCTATGGAGACAAAGGCATGGGCAGGCCTAGTGTCAGCTTCTTTTGTGGCACTTACTATTCCTGTTGAGGCACAGAAGAAAATTTTGGTGAGTAGCATGATACCTTAGATCCCAAAGGAGGATTAGTAGAGGGAAATATAAATTGTTATTTTCAATGGTAGTAGTAGAAGAAAAGTGAGTCTGCAGTGTCCCATATCTGGAAATAATATACAGATTACATCAGGAGAGCCATTGACAGTCTTGTGACACTAAACACTGATAGAAAGTTACATTTGTTTAGATAGATTATTGTCTCATTCACAAATGGAGCCATAGCATCTAGAGAAAACTTTAAACAGATGCATGTTGGCTGCTGCCTCTTAAAGAAGTGAAACTCTCTAATACTGAAAAGCAATATTGTGCTGAGCTGCTGCTCTGTGAAGCAGCCTCTGTGATTTGATCTCCAGCCTGATGGCCTCCAGAGCTGGGCAATGCTCCATCTCCCAAGTAATCATCAAAACATTTGGGAATTCTCTTTAATATCACATTGTCCTTCATGAAGCAAATCACCACCCCCACCTTAACATCATTTTTCTATCTTCCTACCTTTATTAACCATTGCACTCCCTCCTATCTAGGACTTCCCAAGAAGTCCTTATCTTGGTTACAAACGATTCCAAGCGTTACCGAACCTGCTGCCATTTTCCACATCTCCACACATCTGAAAGTTAAATGTATGGATTGTTTATCTGTCAGAAGGCCTTATATAAATGTGGCTCTGTTTTAATTGCAGTCAAGGATCCGTTCTTCTGCTCTCATCTGGAAACTGTACCCCTCAGAGGCACTACTGTGGCGGCGCAAAAGATGCACCATGGTGTGGGCTATTTACAACGTGACGCATCTGGGAGATGCATCACGTTGTAAAGCCCTGCGCCTTAAGGAGGCGTTCCGGCATAGGGGGGGGGGGCGTTCCTGCGCAGGAACGCCTCTTAAAAGTGGCTGAGTGAAATCTACAAGATTTCACTCAGTCACTTTCAGGCCAATGCTACGTCAAAACCCTGCGCCTGCTTGAAGCAGGCTTAAGGCTCGACACAGCATTAGTAGAATGGGCCCCCCAGGAGCATTGCTGGAGCTGCGTCGCGCATGCGACGCAACTCCAGCAATGCGACACCTTTATGTGTTGCGTGTTGCGTGGCGCATCCGTGCCGTTTTTGCCCCATGGTGCGCCGCATTGTAAATGCGGCGCATCATGGGTGGTGGAGGCATGGCGCACAATTACTGGCGCATCCTTGCTAATTTGCAGGAATGCGCCAGTAATTGTAAATATGCCCCCAATTGTTTGCCTAGAATGTGACTGCAATTCTGTGGTGGAATGTTTAGGATTAAAGCTAGCTAGTTGATGTTTACCAAGTTGACTGGTGGATGGGTCCTCTTTTTTCATGATTAAGAAGCATCCTGTTAGATAGGTCAAATTCTTGTTGTGCATCACATTGTCTCTTTGCTAATAGTAACATTAGTGCTAATGTTAATGTTAGCAAACTTGTTAAGCGCACTGCTATCCAATGGTGCCCCATTACTATGATACATACAGACATCAGATTACACAAAGAGTCGATGTTTCCATTGCCTTTTCAAATGGGAGAAATTGTGAAATATAGAGAAGGCTACAAGGTAGAGTTTTACACCATTTAGGTGCTCATACAAAGAGTCACTACCCCCTTGGCACATCCAAATTTCGGAAGCACCAATAGTGGGTGTTAGAAGGGTGCAGTTTAACGGACCAGGGCATAGTGCTTGATTTTATATTGGAGATATACTAGACGAAAACGGAGAAAGACATGAAAAATTAAACATGCTGCATTAAGCAAAATGTGTTTACCCACAAGGAGCCATTGAAGTTTGCTCAGTGAGAAGATGCAGAAGCTTTTACAGGCAATTAGAAGGGCAATTTAGTTTACAATGGATACAAGGGTGAGTCAAGAAACAATTTTTTACAGTATTCCAGATGGCCTAGTATGGTGGCCTGGATGATTGGAGCTCCGTTTGCTAATGACGACAAAGGCAAGATTTTTCCACAAAGCTGGTAAGAGCATTACACAGGAACCAGAAAAGTCATTGACGTCTCCTTCATACATTAAATTGGCCTCCAAATGGACAACAATGTTCCTGACTGACTGTACTGGGTACGGAAGTGTTAGATTTCGTGGATCCTATGTTAGATCAAAACAGATATCAGGGGGTTCAGGAAGGTTCTCTACATATTCTCAGTTTTAACTGAGTTGAATTTGAGCAAATTGTCAGCCGGCCTTAATGTACTTTTGAAGCCTGGCTGTGGCATCACCTCTGTACTCTTTACAAGCAACAATTAGCTGCATCTTCATAACGCCTGAATTTGAAGTTGAAGGAACACATTAACTGTGCTAAAGGGTGAGCATATACATTGAAGAGGGTCAAACTCAGGGATGTACCATGATGCACGCCCGCACTAGTTTCACAGCCTTAAAGCACAAAGGCAGCAAGTGGACTCCTTGGATTCTGTCCTGTAAACATACTTTCAGCCAATTTAAAGTCATACCTCCTACTTAATCTTGCCAATACCCACTAGTAGGATACCATGATGATGGAACAAGGACTTGTGAAAAAGAGACTTGCTCAAATGCAATCCTCTACAATAACCGTTTGTAGTGTAGTTCCTATATTCCCAATAGGCTCTGCTCATTGAAATAATATATCCTATAGATTAGACGTAGGACTGAGGTCAACTAGGTCTCTATCGAATATACTAAACTTAGTTGTGTGTGTGCCAACTAACTCAGAGGTCACTAGCAACTTCCTCGAATACACAAGAAGGGATTAGTTTCTGACAACCGCATAAACATGACAACTTTGTTTCCCAAGAATAAAAATATATCTCTCAGAGTCGCGGAAACAATATATAAGTATTTCACTCCATCAATCGTGCATGATTCGTTTCTACAGAGTTGCAGAGAAATAGTGAGACGGGCGTTTTCAATAAAAAGGGTTTATTGATCAGTCTTCTTTCTCATGCAAGAGAGGTGAACTGCTACGTTGGTTATGTAGACTGCAAAATATTATGTGTACAGCGTAAACTGTAATATGAAATAATACTGTAAGAGCATTGTATGGTTTCTAAGCCATATGAAAATACATACGTAAATAACATTGACTAAAATACTCAATTGGTGCTACTAAAATATGCCTACCCCAATGTACCTAACCTAAGTCTAGTACGAGGGAAAGAAGTAAGTATTGTGTAACATAGGTTTAGTTTTCGCCAAGAATCTACCAAAGGTTTCTCTAGGTTCTAATCAGCTCCATACCTTGTTAGAATGAAGGAGTTCTGGTATCTCTGTCTCGGGACTCGATTTCCCAACACCCCGCAAGGGAGAGCCGGAAACACTGGAGCGGGATTCTTAGCAGGAGAAGGGCAGCTTCCTGATCAGTGCGTCAGCTGGAGAGTCGGCTTCCTTCGGCACTTGCTGTAGCGAGCTGCATCGGGTAAGTAGGTCTTCGAACTGCTTCAAACCACCGTATCTTGCTATAGCAAGTGAACGTATATTTACACCATGAAGGTGTTTAGGAATTCCATGTTTGACGTAAAGTCGGGCATATGAACGTTAGGAAAGAACCCCTAGGGAATAGTTGTTCTTTGTAAAGTAGCTGAGACAAATCAATATTCAAGCAAGGGGAAGTCCCTGACTGTTTAAGCTGGTTTTCCAAGAAATCGTTGTGACGTTTAGTACGGGTGAAAGTAGCCATGCCTATATTTGAGTAGCATGGGCAATGCCTAAATAAGGGCTTGATTTCTATGCCTATATAAGGGCAATGTGAATTGTACCTATATACGGGCATGAATCGGGAAAATTCACTCAGAGCTTAAAACGCCACACAACACGTTAACCATTTTTTAAGATTGTATTGTGAAACTAACATGCATTTACATGACACCTGAGTAATAGACTGAAGCTTGCCTATGTGATTTCCTAACAAGTAAACCGAGAGTGAAGCTAAGATGGCCGCTAACTGAAATTCTTTAGTGCGCATGCGTCAACTGCAACTACGTAGTATGACGTAACTATGCTTGGAGGGAAACTTTCTGCACTTGCGCAGTAGCTAATAAAATGGCAGCTTGAAACTCACATGCTTGCCACCTGCTTGCTGGAAAACTAAACTCAGCTATTGTACTAATGCTAATGCGGGAAGAATAAAAATAGGTAAATGGTATTTGAGTAGAGATAGGTGGTATTCAGTGAAATCATTTATTTTTGATTTTAACATTTGTCTTTTGACTCTTTCTATAGTGTTTGTTATGGGCCTTATGTCTCGATCTACAGTCTGTTTCCTCTCGTTTTGCCGAACATGCGCAGTGAACTATATATCCGTATATGCGACAATGTACTTTTCTCTCTATCCTCTTTTCTCTCATTGTCATTGCAAAGTATATTTAATGAGAATTTGATTAATAATCTGAAACTTCTTTCCTGTGAGATATGAAGTTTGTTCTGTACTGTGTAAGTGGTTTACATGAATTTAATTTAAGGTAACATTTTAAAAGACTTCCTGACTCTGTGATTATTCCTGAATGTGTAAGTATATAAAAATTCCAATGTCATCTTCACCATCAACTAGTTCCAAGTAATGGTCCATTGACCAGAAGAAAGAACTTTTGATCAGTGAAATATTAGTTAGGGATAAAAAAATACCTAATCTTGTGAATTATAAAACCTAACCCCCAGCAATTATTACCAGTGTGTTGTGAATTAATTTATGGCCCAGGTGAGTATGTGGTGTTAGATTACCTGTTGCTGGTAACCCGCTGGATCAGTTTTCTACAATATTGAGGATACATGTGAGTCCTAATGCTGTCAGCTTTTGCTGGTCATCCAGTACTGCCATCAATGCTGTAGCCATCCAATGTGATGGATGGGACCCAGATTAGGCCTCATCAAATGTATTGTTGTTTAAGGAAATTGAAAATGTATTTATTGATTGCCTTCTCCAAGATCTTTATGAGGAAGTGCAGTAAGGAAATTGGCCACACTTTACTTCAAACAGCTGAAACAGCTGAGGGGTTCCTTATCAAAGGAAAAACCACAGCAATTTTCCTCTGAGCTGGTATAATTCCCAAGGATTTAGAGATACTGCAACTTTGCTTCATAAGATTAAAAGATGCATAGGCAACAGTCTTCCAGATTGTGAGGGCTAGAGATAATAGAATTAGCCATTTTATGAGAAAACTCTTTAAAAATAGCCAACATAAAAGAGTGGATATTGTGAGCTGCAGATTCTGAACTGGTTAAGGAGCACAAGTCCACAGAGGCATTCGTAAATTCTGCAGAGATTTTTACGAGAATATTTTTGGGAGGGAAATGGGACAGCTCTTGAGAAAGAACAAAGGACTGAGCCATACATGGAGGGGACTACGACAATATAAAGATAGCAATGGCCTCTATTGATGCCATTTGAGCCTTACTAATCTTATCAAAAATATCATTTACATTTTAGCATGTTTAAAGGATCATAACAGTACCACTATTCATGCTCAAAGTTTTTGCCAGCTAGCTTTGCTTCCTTCATGGAGAGAGTAAACATAGAATTATGAGCCTTATTAATCCAATGAGAATAGTTGGTCAAACAATCAATCAAGTGGCTTGTAGAGTGCGACTACTCACCCATAAGAGTCTAAAGGCACTGGTGTGAACTGCTGATCCATTGAAGGCACTGTGGTTCAGTCAATGAGCCAGGTCTTGTGGCCCTTCATGAATTGAAGCAGTGACAGTGATTGCCTGAGGTGGAGAGGCAGGGTGTTTCAGGTCTTTGCTGCAGGTAGGAGAAGGATCTTCCTCCAGTCGTGATCTTGCTGATGTACGGAACGGTGGCCAGAGCCAGCTGGGTAGAGCAGAGATCTCTGGTGAGTACATGAAATGTGAGGTGGTCGTTGAGGTAAGCAGGTCTGCGTCGTGTAGGGCCTTGTATGTGTGTGTGAGGAGCTTGAAAGTAATTCTTTTTTTGACTGGGAGCTAGTGGTGATGCGGCTGTGGTGGGAAATGTTGAGGATGAGTCTGGTTGAGGCTTTCTGAATGTTCTGCAGTTTCTTGAGGAGCTTCTGGGTGATGCCGGCATGGAGTGTGTTGCTGTATCGAGTTTGCAGCTGATGAGTGCGTGGGTGATTGTTTTGCTGGACTCAATGGGGATCCACTTGAACAGATTTCAGAGCAGGCACGGATATGGAAACAGGCTAAGGAGCCGATGTTGATCTGGAGATTCATAGTGAGGGAGGAATCCAGGATGATGCTCAGGTTTCGTGCATGGCCTGTGGGTGGGAGGTGGTTCTAAGTGTTGCGTGCCACCAGGAGCCATCCCAGGTGGAGGGGGTGGAGCCCAGGATGAGGACTTTAGTCTTCTCCGAGTTGAGCTTGAGGGAGCTGTTCCTAAACCAGGTGGCGCCAGCCTTCATCCTGTCGTGGAAGTTTTTCTTGGTGACTGTGGGTTCGTTGGTGATGGAGAAAATTAGCTGGGTGTCATCAGCGTAGGAGAAGTTGTTGAGTCTGTGGTTCCTGACAATGGCTGCGAGCAGGCCATTTAGATGAAGAGATTGAGGCTCACGGAGGAGCCCTGAGCAACTCCGGAGTTGATCTCCCATGGGTTCAGAGTGGAACAGTGGTAGTCTGATTCTCTGTGTTCCGCTGGTGAGGAAGAAGCCAATCCATTAGAGGGCTTTGTTGTGGATGCTGGCGCCATGAAGTGCGGTGAAGTGTGCATAGGGTGCGGTGGGAGACAGCATTGAAGGCACAGTGAGGTCCAGGAGGATGAGGGCTGCAGTTTCTCCATGGTTGAGGAGGGTGCGGACGTCGTCAGTGGTGGCGAGGATGGGTGTCTCAGTGCTGTGGTTGCTTCAGAAGCCAGATTGGGAGAGGTCCAGGATGTGGTTCATTTAGATGAACTCGGAAGTTGGGCATTGGTGGCCTTCTCGATGGCCTTGGCTGGGAAGGGAAGTAAAGAGATGGGACTGAAATTCTTGAGGTCTGTCGGGTTGCCTGAGGGTTTCTTCAGCAAGGGGTTGATATCTGCATGTTTCCAATCTCATGGGAAGGTGGCGGAGTTGGTGGAGTGGCAGCGTTTGGGAGCGATGAACCTGCCGGTTCTTTTGAAGATGTGGTGCGGTCAGGTGTCCAAGGGTGCTATGGAGTTGAAGCTCTTCATGATACTGAGGGTGTTGTTGGCGGTGAGTGGAGTCCAGCTGAGCAGTGACTGCTGGGTTCCGGTGTCGTTGGGTGGAGTAGTTGCAGGTGGTGCAGGAGGGTCTTGGGTATCGAGACTGTTGAAGCTGTCATAGATCTCCTTTATCTTGCAGTGCAAGACGGTACCAAGATTGTTGCAGAGGTCTTGGAAGGGTGGGATGTCTGTTGTTTCTGTGCTGGGTTTGGTGAATTCTTTGACCACAGCAAAGAGTTCTTTGCTATTTAGTGCAGTGCCATTGATCCTTTCCTGTAGAGCCACTTTCTTTGTTGTCCTAATGAGGTGTGGTGTTAGGTGACAGCTACTTTGAAAGCTGAGTGGTCTTACGGGGTCTTGCTGCTCCTCCATCTCTTCTTGAGCCGTCGACTGGTGCATCTGGACTCATGAAGGCGGGCTAGAACCAGCTGGCTTTCCTGGAGTGTCACTTGCCTGGGGCTTTTTTGAGGGGAGCTAGCTTGTCAGTGCAGTTGGTGATACATCAATGGAGATTGCGTGCTGAGGTGTTAGCGTCCGTGGATGTCGGTGCTGAGCTGTTCTTTTGTGACCTTGTCCCAGCTTCTGGGAGGGTAACGGTGGGCCTATTGTAGGCTTTCTCTTCCGCATTGAGGGGTATTCTCAGATTGTCCAAAGACTTAAGGCCTGATTACATTCTTGGCAGATGGGATACCCCATCACAAACATGGCAGATATCTTGCCTACCATAATACAAGTTCCATAGAAGAAAATGGAATTATAATACGGCGTACGGGATATCCGTCACTTTTGTGATGAAGTAGCCCTGTCCGCCAAGATCATAATAAGCCCCTTCGGGACTGATTCACAAAGGTACACTTACACTTTTGTGTTAGTTTTTTTTTTTGGTATTCACAAACTCAGATTTAATAGTACATTAACAACTGTAGAGGCTCCATGGAGAAACCAAGAAAGTAATCTTCATGTGCACTTCAAAATGAAATAATGAGCTGAGTAGGCATATGTAAGTTGCAGTATGTGAAAACTCAAAGGTGGTGGGTTGAATGACTGAGAAATCACTAATTCTATCATTCTAAAATTGTATGTGACACTTGGTAGGACTACAGTATCTCTGTAGAGGGACACAATATCCTATTGGCGGTGAGAGAGCAAACAGTAAATAAGAAAAAATATGTTACTCATACTGTTTGACATCCCAAACAATGATTGCCAATCCTGCGTGCTGACTGAAATATAAATAACACTCAAAAAGTCAAAAGCTGAAAGGGACTGACACATTTTCCATTTCAATACATGCTGTAATGTAGCCTGACTAACAAATAATTGGCACTTTGAACAATTCCCGAAGCAGGCTACCCCACAGCTATTCTAAGACGGTTTAATATTATTTTTTTTGCAGTAGTATTATTGTTAAATGACATGGAGCTAGCAGACAGTCAAAACTGCTAGGTCAGACGTAACATTTTTTAAGATTGTACATGTAAGACAATGCCACGCAACTAGTCATCCACATATCCCATTTCACCCCCTTTACCATGGTATTTCACCCCACCTGGGGTGGGGATCCAGCTTACTCCAGGGTTCTTGTTGGGCATGCATTCTGGGCATGTAACAAGATATCGTGCAATTGGTAACCCTGCAAGCTCAATCATGAATTTTCCAATTGCAGACGAAAACACCAGGCGTGCAGTCTTTTGGAGGATCTGGGTTAGCAACAAGTGGGGTTTATTAGACGTAGGGGCAGTAGGTTGTTGGGGAAAAACGTTTTACACCAGTTAAGCATGATATGTTGAGCCATTAGCCAAACACTAAAAGTGCTGTGAGGCTGTAGGAGAGTTTTGAGTTTGGTTTCCGGTAACCATGCAAAGATCTGAGGGTCGGAAAAAAGATTGGAATTGGAAGCAAGAAGCTGATGACTTAGGTGGGTCACATTGGAAGTGAAGAAAAAAAAGTGGCAAGAAAGAGGAAGTTTGAAATTTGATATGAGGCCACTCATTAGTAAAACGAACCAGAGTTCAAGCAGAAGAGCAAAATACTGAAAATAATTGGGGTAGTCTGAAGACAAAGTTGAAATACTGTGGCCTTGTAGAAGACATATGAGGTGGTCACAATAAAAGTTCACGACCAGATATGTCAGAAGTACACATCAGTGCAGAATACACTCCATTGCTTCCACGTCACTGCCACAATCCGTGCCAGTTAGAGGAATATATAGGCAGACTGGCATAGAGAAGCCAACCTCGCTTCCACTTGTTTACGCAAGAGTTTAATAGATCACTTCATTGAAGGATATTAGGTGAATGATTACTTAATACAGGGCCTTGGTGGGAGTCTATATTGAAACATCCCAGGGTACATTCTGACTCGTAAGGCACCGCTATAAGACTAACACATAGGACAGTGAGAAAAGTGTAAATGCAACTTCAGGCAAATGAAACTGCACAACCAGCTGGCATGTATTGAAACGCCACCTTACCTGATGAGAGCCCTACATGCATCAACCTGTTGTCAAGTAGTGCTGGCCCACTACCACTAAAATGAAATGTGCAGTTAGCGAGACGCCTATAATAATCCGAAATTGCTAACCCTAGACAATAGACATTGGTTCCTTATGACGATCAGGCATCTCTCCTGCAATGAGCAATCGAGATGTTTTAAAGATGATACAGCATAAAACCATTTGTATACACTAGTTACAGGTCTAGAATTATTGTGATAGGTGGGGATTTCCCTCCAGCCAGTTGGTCAGTGTAGGACATATCAACGATGAGAAGCCTTCAGGTATCTGATGATACCATATCTTGATGATTCTCTGAAGAGTCCCATATTTTTCACTCTCATTTTGAGTGTCTAACAGGCCTTTCTTCATTATAAAAGATATGTATTTGTAACATACGTAGACTATGGTGAACCAGTCAGCATGGTACTCTGTTTAACTGATGCCTTCCCTATAAGTATTGGGGTGTGACTGGCATCACTATGATCATTGGAACAATGTCTGTGTTTTTGTGGTGTGTTATAGAAATATAAAGATAGCAATGGCCTCTTTTGATGCCCTTTGAGCCTTACTAATCCTATCAAAAACGTAATTTAAATTTTACCATGTTTAAGGGATCATAACAGTACCACTATTTATGCTCAAAGTTTTTGCCAGCTAGCGTTGCTTCCTTCATGGAGAGAGTAGACAGAAGCAAAGTAGAATTATGAGCCTTATTAATCCAATGAGTATAGTTTGTCAATCAATCAATCAATCAATCAAATGCCTTGTAAAGTGTGACTACTCACCCATAAGGGTCTAAAAGCGCTAGTGCGAACTGCTGATCCATCGAAGGCACTGTGGTACAGTCAATGAGCCAGGTCTTTTGGCCCATCATAAATTGAAGCAGTGACAGTGATTCCCTAAGGTGGAGAGGCAGGGTGTTTCAGGTTTTTGCTGCAGGTAGGAGAAGGATCTTCCTCCAGCTGTGGTCTTGCGGATGCATGGAACGGTGGCCAGGGCCAGCTGGGTAGAGCGGAGATCTCTGGTGGATGCATGGAATGCGAGGTGGTGGTTGTGGTACGCAGGTCCTATGTAGTGTAGGGCTTTGTAGGCATATGTGAGGAGCTTGAAGGTAATTAATTTGTTGACTGGGAGCTAGTGGAGGTCTCTAAGGTGGCTGGTTATGTGGCTGTGGTGGGAGATGTTGAGGATGAGTCTGGTGGAGGGGTTCTGAATGTTCTGCAGTTTCTTGAGGAGCTTCTGGGTGATGCTGGCATGGAGTGTGTTGCAGTAGTCGAGACTACTGCTGATGAGTGCATGGGTGACCATCTTGGGGATGGGGATTCACTTGAACATTTTTCAGAGCAGGCACAGATGTGAAAGGCCAGAAGTATTGACTTTACAAATGACTGTTTCTCTTTGTGGTTCATTACTTTACACTCTCTGTGTTCTAGCCCTAAAGTAGGAAAATATTCAAACTTTCTTCTAATGGTTTAACTTAGTGTGAATAGATAAAAATAAAACAGGAGCTTTAAAACGGATATACTTAGTAATCTGGTGTGGTGGACGGGGAGCCAAAACCCCTGCAGCCATGGCGGATTACCTTTCTGCCATTCCTGATCTTTCAAGGGCAGTTTGAAAATTGAAAATACATACTATCAGTATATTTACTTCTTCTTGGTCTGACCAGGACCAGGGATACCAATCATTCAGTCACCAACTTTGCCTAAAATGTGTGAGATGCTTAAGAACTGTAGATAGAGTAGAACTGAGGTAACTGAGGGATAGACAAGTCATCCGCCAATAGACTGGATGATTCTAAAAAGAAGTCAAGAGGCAAGCCATCCACTTTGGAGGAGATTAACAACAGAATTACAAGTACCCATTTGTGCCTTCTGAATTTTCAGGGCTTTATGACAACACTGTGCACACTGTACCTTCACCTCCAGTGGAGAAAGAAACGTTCTGTGATTGTTATCCACTGTTATCCACTGCAGATTACAATGAACGTTATATACTGTGAGAAAGTCATCCTTTTTTGCCCTGATCATCCCCATTTTTTGACTGATAGTGGTGGTTACTGACTCTGATTGTGATGTAAGCCCTGCTAACCAGGCCCAGGGCCAATGCTAATTAACCCCTTGGCCGCCGCGGTAATTCCGCCGCGGAGCTGGGGGGCAGGGGTGTCATGCGGCGCCGCCATGCTTGTGACGGAACCACTCCGTCACGAGCGCGCTGTACTTATGACGGAGTGGTTCCGTCACGGCCCGCCTGCTCATTAATTGACCCGCGCAGGCGGGGAATTGATGCTGCATGGGCGGAGCGGCCGCGGCGTGACAGAGCCACTCCGTCATGAGCACAGCGCACCTGTGACTCGTGACGGAGTGGTTCCGTCACTAGCACGGAACGGGTTAAATGTATAGGGAAATTAGGTGTAATTGCAATTGGTATGATCTACCTGTAAGCCCCTAGTATTTAGTAGAGCATGTAGGTTTGGAGGCCTAGTGTTCATTGCTGTGGCCAAGTGTTCACTGCTGTGGTGCTTCCAAAGTCTTAAACTTCCTTATTTGTACATATGTCACCTCTAAGCTCCACTCTATGTGCCCCAAGGGGAGGGTGCTCTTTTTAAAAAAATCAGAGGCATTATAAAAGATATTTTATAAGCCCTGGTGAGGCAAAAAACGCCAATTTTGTTTTCCCCATTGTAGTGCATTAACTCCATAGGCTAACAGGGGAAGGCTATATTAAACTTTAATACATTCTAACTATTGACAGGAGTGAGCTAAAATAATAATTCAAAGTGTCAAAATAATATTTAGAATGAATCCATAAAAATGCCTTGTTGGGATTTATTATAACTATGGCAGAACATAAGTTATAGATCTTGCTTTTCTGATGTGCTTGCATCCAGCTCTCGAGCACCCTCTCCTGATTGGCCAACATTTGAAAGGCTGAGAGGATCTGCTTTGATGAGGTGTTAAGTGGCCTACAAGGAAACACATTGACATATGGTGGGAGGGGATCTGCAAGCTGCAGAGCAAAAGGCTGGGTTGCCAAACTGGTCTTCAAAGAGGGAAAGACACTTAGGACAGGACTTAACACATGACCCAGGCCCACCCCAACTTCCTGCACCCCCATGATGATAGCCCCTGTAATTGTAATAGCAGAGTGGCTGGTAGGGGAGTGTTAGGGAAGGTTAGTCTGAAGTCACACTTGTAGGTTGGGTTAGCCGGACCTTAAGCTCCAGGATAGATTTTCTTCATTTGGTGTTTGAGGAACAGTGCTTTCTGGAATACAAATATGCCACACTTCCGGGGAAGTGGTCATCATTGAGGATGGTGCTCTGAACCCCACTGGTCAGGGGTGCCCCCCTACTTTCCATCCCAGAAACCTTAATAAATATGGGAGAGCTGCCCAGCAACTCAGAACCCTGCCTAAAATAAATAATAATAATAAGGACTGCCCTGTGGAATACCTGGTCCGCACCAAAAGGACTGTACCCTTAAGGACTGCACCTGCTAAACATTTTGGACTTCACCAAAAGAAGGACTTTGCCTTGCTTTCAAAGTTTAAGGAGTGGACTTCCTGAAAACAACACCTTACAACAGCTCCACATGCATCATCTTGACCAAGAGGAAACCAGATGACCATCTTCACCTGGACTTTTAGGGATTTGCTCTGGTGTATTGTGGATATTGTAGTCACAACTTCCCACGGAACAACACAGAGCTTCAGGAATCTTGGATTGTTGTTGTGGAGATATCAAGGCCCCAAAGGAATCTTCTACAAGGAGATCCAAAAGTTTAAGACCATTTGGAGAATTTTTGACAAAAAGCTGGATAAGTTTCCCGATCCGTCGTCTAGAGTCAAACTATCGACGTCGAACAGCTACTCTGACTAATTTACAGGTTTGCCCTGCTGAACCTCCAGAGTTTTTCACAATCATTGAGACCTCCATGAGTTCACTAAGGGCCTCGCGCTGAAGCAAGCCGCCATCATCAAACGGAAACCATGCCTGACGAGGAGCCTCGCTCAACACGGAGAGAAAAAAATCCAAAAAAGCGACTAAGTCAGAAGGTAAAAACTTGACATGGCCCTAAAGCTCATTGTATCTGAACCATGCTCCGTCACGGATAGCCTTAAACTTTTACTTTGTCCTGGTCAAGCATGACCAGATGTCCCAAGTTGGCACACTAGAAATTATTACATCTTTAAAAATTCCTATCTTTGGTTCCCTACTTTGGATTTTTGTTGTTTTAGTGTCATTTAAATCATAAAAAATATTTTTATAAATTGTTGGATTTTTATTGTGTGTTGCGTCTTACGTATTTAATGTGATTGATGTTTTTAAATGCTTTACACATCTGTCTCATAATTTAAGTCTGTTTGCTAACGAGCCAAGCTACCAAGGGTTGAGCAAAGATTAATTTATTGAGACTTGACTGGTGTGATTGTGATATTCTTACTAGCTGTAGATACCAACCTGCACCTACTAATAAACCACCTTCCAATATATACAACATAATTAATGACATCATCTTTAAAGAGATAATTGTTCTTGTTAGCACCTAAAGGATTGGCCAAACGCTATTTAGCACTAAAAACCCCAATTTACAGATGTCGACCCTATGGAAATCCAGATGACGCTTGACAGGTCAAAGGGATCTTTGCCACAGTTGTATGAACGGAGATGAAACAAAACACAAGTCATGTATTATCATCTACTGTCAGATCCTTAATATTCAGTCAAAGATGAGAAATTGATTACGTTTTCCAAACCTTTATTCATCTTAAAGGATTAGTATGGTTTTGGCATCTTTATTCAAATTAGTTCAGTTTACTAAAAAAGCAAGGGAAAGTTTGGCTAGTGACAGCATAAATCAATACAGAGTATTCCACAAAGGAAATTGTCACTACCTAGCTAAAGAGCCTAATCTACCATGTGCAGATAAACCCATGAAGAGGTCCTTTTTCCTGAAAAGTGCAAGACTTCAGAGCATGGTTAGATACTAGAACTTCTCATAAAGAGTCGTTCTGAAAACTCAGCCAACTTCCACTCAGCTGCTGTGGCAACCATCAAAATATCAGTGATGGAAGAATGATCATTGCAGCAGAATGATCAGAGAAAATCAGAATGAAGAAAGAGGAATAAAAGCACCTTTAGCAACAGTTTTCGGTAACAAAGGGCAAGGATGCAAAAGAGGGACTCTCCTGTATCAGAGTCATAAAGGGTCTCCTCCATTAATTCACAGCAAGGTTCATTGTTAATATGAGGTGATCTAACATGGTACGATGAAGCTAAGAAAACATAATCTTGAAGTCAAGAAGATGCTGGTGCTAGACAAAATGTCCTAAATAAAGGTACACTTAGCTATGAGCAAGAGTTGAAAGAAAAGACTTGGGCCTATTCAAAGGGCACATTTAAGAATGATAGTCTAGTAAGGGACTTGGCCAAGCGGCTGAGCGTAATGGCCCAGCGGATTTGAAGCTCTGTAGGTATCTCCACAAATCCCCACTGAATATTAGCCTGCCACCCATCACATTTGCATATATTTCAATACTTTACTTTCACTGGGGGCAGAGGAGGGCTGCTGTGGGGCTGCTGACACTTAGATGGAGGAATCGGTCCGATCTCCAGCCTAGTCTGATGATGAAGTGGAGGCCCTCAGTGCCCGCGCAGTAAAGTGGTGGGAGTAGCGATGTGGAGGTTCTGGAAGGACTGCCTGGGGTCCATCGGTACACCCCCACCTCCTGTGGTGATCACTGCACAGCAGAGCAGGAAGCTGGTCTGTGCGAGGCCCATTCCCCTTCCACTTACAAGCTTTATCGAGGAGGGGTGCTACGGAGTAGGCTGAACCGCTGGGGCCTGCCTGTGTGACTGTGACAGCGTAGCTTGCGCAAATGCACGTCGAGTGGAGGGACACCATCGGGAGCTGTATACTTCAGACAGGTAAGGGAGGCCCGAGCCTGTTTCCTGGAGGCCCCCTGGTTCCAGGGGCTACAGATGAACCTGGGGAGCCGGGTTTTCCCACTGCCTGCTCCTCTCTTCATACCACCCTCCCTCCCTGCACCTGACTTGCCTGACTCCCTGGCCAACCTGCCTGCAGCACTTTCAGGCGTGGAACTGAGTTGGGGCCTCCTTCTGACCTGCATGGGCATTGATGTGGCAGTAGGGGCAATGGAAAAGAAAGAATAGACTGTACTGGGATTTGCTCATCTAGGCGCCTAGATATCATGTGCCCTGCACAACATTGATTCGCTATTGTCCCAGCGCTGGAGAGAAGGAGCTGATCCTGTATGCCCCCCATGACCCATACAAAATTTGCCCTCAACAGAGTACCAGAGCTGCCTGAGCCCCCCTCTCCTCACCCCACCACTGAGCTGAATGGGATAATGCTTTGATACTCAAGTAGTCTGAGTGTATAACTGGGCTGGCATGGTGAGAGCGGCCTACTGTGTGCAGTGACAGCGACCATATTGCAGTACAGCATGGAGCACAGCTGAGAATGGACTGGGTGTAGTGGGGTTGGGACAAATGCATACCACCAATTGGGGAAGGCATGACAAGACCCTAAGCAATGCTGATTGCCCGTCAAACCAGGATAAAGTGATTCGATGTAGCATTGCCACCCGCCCTGTGATATTCACACGTATTACTTTGCAGCCACTTATGGCTAGTGGGGGTTTTGAATTTGGTAATCTTGCTATGAGGAGGTTGTACTTGGCAGGCATCCCTTAAGTAAGGGAAGGGGGAGGGGGTTGGGGACTGGAGTTGTTGTCTATGCAAGTTTTTTTTTTGCTCTTTTCTCTCGGTGTTATGCTATATTGCCTTTATCATTACACATTGCAGCATGTAACGGTTACATTACATGGCATGTCAGGTTTATGTTAGAGTGCTAAGTTTGGAATTCTAAACCATTTGTGCATGTCATTTCAACATTCAATAAACATTATTCAAACCATAAATGCGTTGGTGCATTGACATTTTACTTAGTTGTTTTTTTCAATAAAAGAAAAAAAAAAAACATGTGGTTCAATCAATTGTATTTCTCATTGGATTATGGTTACACATTTATAGGTCATACAAATACATTTTATACATTTCTTAATTTCTTGAATGTTGAAATGACATGCACAAATGGTTTAGAATTCCAAACTTAGCACTCCAGCAGGTAACGCAACAGTGCGCATTAGGACAAGCGGCGACGCTTGTATTTCCTTTGCTAATTGAATAGCACAATATGGACATTGTGCTTACCTAAGCAGCACGCTTAGAATAACCTTTAAAATTTATTTTTCAAAGTTAAAAATAAAGGTGTGCCCAGCTCCAGTTCTATAGGTTTATGTTAGAACCTACGCAGACGTTACATTCACGACCTGGAATTGTAGGGGGTAAACAACTCAAGTAAATGTAGGCAGGTACCACAGTATTTATGTTGGCCTACAATTTATATTGTGTTCCTGCAAGAAACTCATTTAGTACCTACTTGCCCACCTATGTTTGCCTCTGCTCTTCTCTACTTACAGCTCCTACTCATGTGGGGTCTCCATACTAATACATAAAACGTTGTCCTTTAAGCACACGTCAACTTTAACTGATGCCGAGGGAAGATACCTGCTAGTAGTGGGTCATCTCTTGGGGCAGCATGTCCTACTGGTCAACATATACTCCCCAAATATTGATAATCCAGAATTTTACCAATGCTTGCAATCGTAAATAGACTTAGTAGACACCTATCACATGTTTCTGGGGGCAAGTAACATCCTACTGGACCCAAATGTAGATAGTTCTGCCACAGCCCCAGTCAACAAATCCCGATCTTGCAGTGTCCTGCAGGCTCCATCCAACACATATGCATTGAAAGAAGCATGGTGTCAGCAACGCCCCCAAGCAACAGCCTATACACACCACTATGACAGCATGACATGTGTACGTGTCTAGACTATTGGCTCCTATCGAGCACCCTTATACAATGGCTCCTAGATATCAAGCATCTCTCCCACACATTATCAGATTATTCACCAGTGGTTTTCACTATGCGTGTCCCTGGAGTGGGAAGGATTAAGCGGCAGTGGCAGTTTTATAACATGCCACTACATGGTGCAGTGTTCCTGGCACTACCCCGTATGGTGATAAGAAAATATTTCAAGCTAAACAAGGGATCAGTCCCATCGCAGGCAACCCTGTGGAAGGCCTTCAAAGCGTGCATAAGGGGAGTCTGTATCTCCAAGCATGCTGGGATACTGATGGATCTCTGGCATACACTGTTCCAGTTGGAGGGAGAGCTGTTGGCTTTAGATCGAGAGCAGATCACAAGCTGGTCCAAAGATTATTTGCCAAGGCGGGCGGCCCTACCGTCCAACTATCAGCAATCATTGGAGAGGGAGTCCCACGTTTTGGGGAGACATGCTAGGGCCCGCAGGTACGGAGAGGGAGAGAGGCCAGGGGATAACGGTGACATTTTCAACTATCTTGAAGGAGTTGCAATGGTGTGGTTTACGACCGCACATCAACAATTCCTGTGCGAACACTTCACTACCGAAGAAATCATACAAGCTATAGATAGCACCAAGGCACCGGGCTTTGATAGCTTTTCTGGGATATTGGCAAAGCGTACAAGCACTTATTTGCACCATATCTCCTAGAGGTGTACACTGAGGCATTGAAGGTGGGAGTTCTCCACCCCTGCATTCAAAGAGGCAGTCATAATTATACTTCTAAAGCACAGGAAGGAACTGTTACAATGTGGCTCTTACAGGCCTTTATCTTTGTTAAACTTTGATAATAAAATATTAGCCAAGATGGTAGCAAGCTGCCTGTTACTGCTAATGGGATAGATAATTTGACCCACTTAATCTGGCTTTGTATTGCATAGATCTACTGGGTAAAATTTACAGACGTTTTTTGCCCTAGTCCATAGGAAAGCCCCTACAGTTCCAGCTGCAGCAGCGTTGCTAGACGCCGAAAAGGCTTCTGCATCCTTGAAGTAGCCCTTCTTACATGCCAATTTGCGGAAATTATGGCACCCTGTGGGATTCACGATTCACGTCCCTCATAACCTTGCTATACACAAATCCAACATCACGCATCAGGCTTAATGCACATTGGCTAGTCCATTCTGCATTTCTTGTGGAACTAGGTAGGGCTGTCAGTTATCGCAACTCCTATTTATAATAGCGATGGATCCCCTAGTACGGCACTTACAGAAAAATCAACTTCATCAAGGGCTACAGTTTAGGACTGGCCCGTTATTAATAACACTATATGCAGATGACAATATACTTTACATGAGACACCCAGCTGATAATCTTGCACCACTCATGTGACAAGTGGCACCCTTTGGGAACTCTCACGGCTACATATTAACTGTAAAAGAAATCTGAGATCTTCCCATTAACAGAGATTAGAGACCGAATGTGCGGTGAGTTTCTAATGACCTGGTGTAAGGCAGAGACATGAAATCTGTGAAAATACTTGCATAGGGACAACGAACATGTACTGTGGCTCAATTACGAGCCAGTGGTGGATAAGCTGAGCTCAAGGATAGATAGATGGCTCCGACTCCCACTACCTGGTTGTATAGCCATTATGAAAATGATGGTTCTACCCCAACTCCTTTATTTGTTTGACAACATCTCTATCCCCTTAAAAAATGTATTCTTTGCCTAAATCCACACACTCTTGACACAGTTCATCTGGGAAGGCAAACAACTCAGAATTTGCTGGAGTACCCTTGTTATCCCATACAAGTGGTGGAGGGGGGCATGGGGGGGATTTGGAGTTCCAAATATCCATCTCTACTACTTGGTTGCACAGTGAAGCTACACTCAACACTGGTACCACCCAGATGCACACATCTTATTTATTTATTTATTTATTTATTTGAAAGGTTTTATATAGCGCTGGCTAGACCCGGAGGTATCAGAGCGCTTTAGATGTGTGAAAAACAAGATTACAAGAGTTTCTCAAACAAAACATAATATAAACAATAAATATCAACAAACGTTCAGTTGAGGTCTAATAAACTGAAAACAAAGCAAGAGCAGATACATTTACATATATAGTGGCGGGGGGGAGAGAGATTAAGGGCTGAGCTGTGGGTGAGGTACCACCTCGCCGCCAAGACCTGGAACACCCTCCCAGGACCTGCTGTCCTTCTGAAGTCCATCACTTGTGCTAAGCCAGAGATGGACCTTGCTGCCCCAACTCCGCTAAGAGCACTACTACCAGCTGGACTGCTGTGAGACCAAAAAGATATTCAAACTGTGTCAATCACAAGTTGGGCATGGACGAGTTTGCTACAAATCACGGACCGCACATATTTGCTAGCTTTCCCCTTAGCAGCTAACCAGTGGTTACCAATTATGCAGGAACACTTGGTGAAATGCACCCTCCGATGGTATGCATTACATAGATTTGGGGACCTCTTTTCCAATGGCCATGTATTTTCCAGCACGGAAGACACACAGGGCATATTTAGAAGCCCCTATTACCACAGGAATGTTACTTTCAGCGACCTTCTGTGGCGATATGTGCTTTGCTTATTTAAAAGGCATTGTTAAGCCACTTAACTAATGTGGCTTAAGGGTGCCTTGTAAATGAGCCCCCTTTCACACTATACTTAGCGTCAAAGGGCTGGACAACAGGTGTTACGTTGCGTTCCACTGCAATACCCATTGATTTTGATGCTGCCCCCTAGTTGCTAGGTTGGCGTAAATAGGAGGCAGCACCAAAATGAAAAACAGGAAATACTTGGTCTTAAACAAGCGCAATGAGGAGAAATGTTTAATTTCTCCTTGTTTTTGCTGTTTCCATGTGTGCTGCGTTGTGCAGCACAAATAGAAACAGCAAAAGGTCTTTGATTGTTATGTGCAGGAAGGTGTCCCTTCCTGTACATAAAAAAATCAATTAAAAAAATGTTGTTTTGCAACTTCTATGTGTGCTGCATTAGTAGAACCCGTAGAAGTTTCAAAACACTATTTAAAGATTGTTTATGTCCAGGAAGGGACACCTTCCTGAACATACACAATCTTCCCCTCAATGCAGACACCCTTGCACTATGGTGCAAGCATGCCTGCATTGTTGCTAGGCTGCTAAATTTAGCACCAGCACAGGGGAAATGCAGGGCTGCACCATATTGTTGTAAATGTAGAGCAGCCCTGCATTTCAGAAGTGGCAGAGCGTGGCGTTAAGTCAAGGAGGCTAACAGCCGCGGTCGGCAGTAGGAGTTCCTGCAGGGCGGTGACGTGGGGAGGGGCAGGGTGGGGGGTAGTAATGTATGGATTATGGAGTTTAACAGGTAAGTAAACATATAAATAAATAAAAACGAATTTTGTTGTGCGCACTGCATCGCAGCTGTATATGTTTTATTCAGCTGAGGCTAGCATATCCAAGTAGCAACTGATACTGAGGACAGGGCATGGCCCATGTGTTATACTCTGCTACTTGTGGAGAGTGTGAGTAAGAATTTTCGTTTCATTTTTTAAGGACAGGTAGTGGTCCCTGGGACCACTGTCTGCCCCTAAAAAAATGTCCCCCTGCATTCACAAAGGGGAAGGGCTCCCCTGGGGACCCCTTCCCATTTGCGAGTGCTTTACCCCCCTCTTGAAGAGAGTAGTAAATAGCGAGTGTTTTGCGACCGCAATTGCAGTAGCAAAATATTCTTACATAGGCCTCTGACTCGTTATTAGGAAGGGACTCCCTTGGAACGCCCCTTCCTAATGGTGACTCGCAATTCCATTCTAGCGAGTCGCAAAAAAATTGCGACTCACTAAATAGGGATTGTACATGACATGCGCAAACGGGTCACAAACCCGTTTGCGCAGGGCCCTTAGAGCCCAGTACATTCCAAATAAGATGGCATAAAACCCAGCAGCTTTTTTGTGAAGCCCAACTCAGAAGTCTGTTTGGGAGTTAGAATAGAGAAAAAAAATATTTTAGACTTTGAAGTGATCCTGCTGAGGTGGTTTTATCTATCTGAAAGAGGAAGATGCCAATAGAGACACTAGGTGCTGATCACAGAAATATAGCCACACATTGGAGAGTGGACAGAATGTCCTATTACTTACTGGTAATCTTCATTACTCCTGGTCTTGTTGTCCTCATCTCATTCATTGCAAGTGAAGATAACCATCTCGTAGACATAAAAAAAAAACTTAAGGAATGCTAGCTCCCCAAACCCCACCCACTTCCTGCCAGGAGTGCTTGACCAGTACTTATCCAGCATCCGTTCTGAACTACCTGGACGTCTATATGAAGGCTGGCTGTTGGGGAGGGGGGTTGGGGTATAAGGAAATGAATGAGGACAACAGGACGAGGAGTAATGAAGATTACTGGTAAGTAATAGGACTTTAGCCCCAGATCCCTAAGTCCTCATCTCATTTATTACAAGTAGAAATTACACAAAGACCTGGCCTGCGTTACCCAAATAATAACATCAAGGACACCATAACATAGAGCAGCACCCAAAGTGATTTATTCAATACAGCAAAGGGGAAAAACAATTAGGAGCACACAGTCTGCAACATTCCAACCCAAAAATAACATCATCCCCAAGACGTTCTGGAGCTGATAATGGCGTACAAAGGTATAAGTGGACGCCCAGATGGCTGCCCGACAGACCTCAACAATGGACACCTGCGCAACTCTGCCAAGGAAACTGTCCTCCCCCTTGTCGAGTGACCCTGCACTCCTGCAGGAGGAGGAGCACCAACCAGTGAATAAGCTAACTCAATCACCTACTTGAGCCAATTACTGATGGACTGCGAGGACGTCTTAGAAGAAGAGCCAAAAGAAAACAAACAAGGCTTCAGACTTTCTAAATGACCCAGTCTGCTCCAAAGAGACCTATAATGCCTTCCTCACATCCAACAGGGACCAATTCAACCCAGCCTCTGAACTAGAGTCAACCATAAAAACAGGTACTGAGAAATTTGGAACTGAGAAACACCCTTGGACACAAACTAGACTCTGTCCTCTGAAAATGGCAAGTAGGGCTCCCTTCCCATCCCTCCCATCCCATAAGAACTGCAACACATCCATCAATGAACACTCCAGGGGATACAGCTAAAGGGACCCACACCAAGGCAGAAAATTCCTCCAATGCCGCTCATAGTATTTCAAAGTTGAAGGCTGATAGGACTGCTGGATAGCCACAGCTTCATGTCGCGGAAGCCTGCAGTTTTGCAACCCCCTCCTTCCAATTTCCAAACTGACAACCAAAGCCACGGGAGAGTCAGAGACAGGTCAGCACGTAGAGGAGAGGGGAAGCAAGGAATCATCCAGGGCCCCTGAACTGCTATCAGCTTGAGAGTGGGAAACCACAACCGATGGGGTGGTCAAAATGGCATCATCAACACAACCACACTGAACTCCTTCCATAGATGAGTCAGAAACCTGGGAAAAAGAGCAATCAGTGAGAAGGCATACAAAAGGAGGTCCGTCTAAAGAATTGTCAGTGCATCCACACCCCCCATTCCCTTTCCGGAGGAGAACGAGAACAAAACAGAAGAACCTAAGCATTGTGCCCGGAAGCAAACAGGTCCAGGAAAGGTACACCAAACCTCATGCACCTTTGACAAAAGACCCCTGGGTAAGAGTTCACTCATGAGAAAAAGGAAAAAAACAACTGGGGGCATTCCCTAAGCCATTGTACACCCCTCCAATAAGGGATTAAAGATGCTGCTCCCCCCACTGGAGCAAGGACAGAGCCACAGCATTGAGGGACCTGGATCGAATCCCCCCCTGTTTGTTCAGATAAGCCACAGTAAACTGAATGTCAGACCGAACCACCAGGTTGTGTCTCTCTGCCAGATGCTAAAAACCCATCAGAGCCCTGAAGACCACCATCAGTCCTCTCCAATTGGAAGAACGCCTCCCAACCTGATGAGACCAACGTCCCTGCAGGGACCTGTTCCCAAGAGTGGCCCCCAAACCAACGGCACAGGCTTCCATTGTCAATACCTGTGGAGGGTCCAGCTGCAAAGGCATTCCCTGAGACAGATGTTACAGCACAGTCCACCACTCCAGCAGTGGAGGAACCTCTTGCGAAACAGCCACCATCTGGTGGAAGTTGCCAGATTGAGCATTCCACACGGACAGCAGATAAAACCACAGAGGCCAGAAGTGAAACCATGTCCAGAGGACCATAAAAACTGCTTTTTCCATGTACACCAATAGGCGTAACCACTGATGGACAGGCAGGCAGGTCTTGCTCATCAAATTCCAAGCCAGAGACTGCAACACCTAAATCCTCGGAGGGGGAGCTCTGTTGAGGTTGGTCCTGAATCAAGCTCCAATGTATGTCATCTCCTGAGAAGGCACCAACTGACATTTCTCCCAGTTCAGGAAAAGTCCGTGAGGGATGCACACAGCAGCTGCAGATGGGAAAGAAGCTGCTCCTCAGATAGAGCATGGAACAGCCAATCGACGACATATGGGTAGAGGTGAATCCCCGAGAGACGCAGAGATGCCACCAGTGGGGCCACCACCTTTGTAAAAACCCTTGGGGTTGATTGCAGGCCAAACGGAAGCACCAGGTAATGAACCCCCTGTATGCAAAGCTGCAGAAACTTCTAGAACTGTGGATGGATTGACACATTGTAATATGCATCCTGCATATCCAAGGTGCACTTCAAATGCCCCTGCAGCATCCGAGGAATAACCATCTGTAGCATCTCCGTCTTGAAGGGAAGCAGTAACACGTACCAGTTCAGTGCCTTCAAATCCAAAACCAATCGGAAGCCGCCTGTAGCCTTTGCAGCCAGAAAAATGAGGGAATAGAACCCTCTGACTCGCTCCAAAGGGGGCACCAACTGAATGGCCTTCTGCAGCAAGGAAGAAATTCCCTGGGCTAAGTCTGTCTGCTTCTCCTTTCTGGAGGGCCAGACCCCGGGTGCTGAAGGGGCCATCCCAAACTCAATCCGCTACCCCATTTGACAATGTACAGCATCGAGATGTCTAAAATAGATTGCTCCCATGCCTGGACCACAAATTCTTGATCCACCTTATAACCAGAATCTATGACTTCTGAGGGGGAGACTTTGCCTGCCAATCCCACCCCCTTCCTGCTGAGAACCTTCCCTGAGGCTGTGGAAACTTTCTACTGGAGGATGGGCGAAAATGAGTTAGGCTTAGAAGATATTTTTTCACCCCCTGCCACTTTTAAAGAAGAAGAATGTTTTTTCTCTCTGAACAATTTTTTCAGCTTGTTCTCCAACTCTTCCCTAAACAACAGAGACCCCTGAAAGGCAAATGAAAAGCATAAGTCTTCAAGGAGTTCTGGCGAGCAGCCACACATGCTCCTCCAGACAAAGCCGAAGCCTGCACCAAATCAAACGACACATCTGGCAGATATTCCACCTACCGCTCAATGCATTACAGTAGCCCAGTGCAATCAGAAACATTGTCCAAGGAGCTATACAATGTCTTGATATCCGTAATTAAGGATTGAGCAAAGTAGGTACCATAAATCCCAGCCCAAAGAGCCAAATGGGAGCTGTAATACACCTTTTGAAGGGAGACACCCACCTTTTTATCTACACCATTCTTGATAACTGCATCGTCCACCAAGGATGTCCTCTCCAGCAGACTAGCCACAAAAAATCAATGGGAATGGAATCTGGCAACTCCTGCATATCCTGCAGAGGGTACAGTTTGGCCATAAAGCGCAGCAACATAATACTGTCGAGATCCCTCCATTCGTGCTTCAGGACCTCTGTAATATAAGGGAGGCCCCCAAAAAGACGTTTCAAGCTGTTCCCCATCTGGAATACCCATGTTAGCCTTTACATGCCTAACTAAGTTAGGCCACATCTCTTTAGAAACCTATTTGTACTTCTGCTCCTCAAGACCATGGCTCTCCTCCTCTGAACCCAAAGGAGGCGAAGAAAGGAAAGGCACCACAATTCTGGGTTTACCATAGTCTCCCATGTTCATTATTTCCTCCTTGATCAAGCACCTCAGCTTGGAGTCCTGATTCTGTCTGTGATGCTTAGAGGCTGGATGAGAAAGAGAAGAGGAGGAAGAAGTGGGGGAGGAAGAGGAAGACTCTGCCACATGCTTCCTCTTCCTAGAGTACTTGCCCACTGTGCACTCTCCTCTCAGCAAACACAGCAAGATGTAAAATTGCCCCCAAGAGCTGCAGCAATATCAGGCTATTGACACTGGAGTATAACAGCCAGAGAAAATGCCCCCAAACACACACTCCACACCCAACACATGTGCATTTCAGCCATCTGCCCTTGCTGGAAGCCAGGCAAACCAGTAGCCCACCCTGGTTCCTGCTCCAGAGCCCAAACAAACACGCATTTGCAATGCAATAAGTCTCGCATTTGAGAGACTTTGAGCTATTGACATTGCAAATAACAATGCCTTTTATTTTTGTCTTCGTTTTTAAAATATATAAAAGGCACTGTCATTTACAATGCCAATAGCTTAAACTCGCGGAAATGCGAGACCTATTGCATTGCAAATGCTTGTTTGTTTTAATTACTGTAGTTTCTTTCTTGGTCATAAAACAGCACGGATGACCTGTTTGCCTATGACCCAGGGGAAGCAAAATAACTGCTTGACGTTGAACTGGGATTTAAACGGCCCTTCTAGTCATTTTATCACATAGTTTTAGCCCGTCCCGAGGCCCATGCAGTACCAATATTTATGTTTAGTACTGCTCCGACCCACCCCCGACAAGTCTGACTATGCTACGGGGCATCTCTGCCAACAATATTTTAATTTATATTATTTGTAAGAAAGGCTGTGTGACCGCTGGCTGTAATGGGAAGCAGAGTAAACAAAACATGAACATTAATTAACATGGCGCCCAAAGTAAAAAAAAAAAACATGGGGAAAGGACTGCAACGGAGATCGTGTGTTGCTCATATTAGAGAATATATTTTAGATTTGGTGGATGTGAATTAGTCTCTAGAACATATAGAGAGTAAGGAATTTCGTCCTTGGATGCTGGACAGGGAATACTCCTGATCCCCTGGTCAAGAATTTATAAAAAACAAATGGAGGAGTATTACCCGATGAGGGAGATGAAGGCTTTTCCAGACTAGGAAACACTGTTCCTTTGTTAGTAAACCCCTCACTCACCACCTAGTGGTGACTTGCTTCATCATCGGGGCCCACCCAAGTGGCCTAGCGTCACTTGGGTGTGCTTCAACACCTGAGTTACAGTGGAGCAGGTAGTGAGGTGTGGGTTGCAGACAAAAAAAGTGTGAGTGTTAAAATTGTCCTGGTTAATACTTCGTATAGACTTTAATAAAGAGGTAACTGGACAATATTAAAAAGTAACGGTGAGATACTGGGAGGGGAGTTACGACCTACGTATCTCTGCTATGTGTTGGTCAACATGTTTCTACCATTTGGGGTGATCCCCGGTATTCTTCAGGACCAAAAGAAGGAAGTGGGAGGTGTGGGTCCCCTAAAAGACGCACCCTGTCCTAAATCCTTGGTCATCCAGATGAAAAAATATTCCTCTGGGAAGACACTCCTAGAATATAGGGTGCCAACAAAAACCTAAGGAAGGAAAAGAAGCAAAAGGAAGTGATTACTATCCTGTAACGAAGTGCAGAAATTAGGTGCAAAATACGTGCAGTTATGCTTGCTTTCCACGGTGGTGAATGGAAAAAGTGCCTTCATGAGTAGAGGGCGTGTCTACTTATGGGGTGGGAGCGTGCTCATATCGTGAGAGTGTACGCTTCAGCATGGTATACCTAAGGTCATTAAACAGGTAAAGAAATCGGCGTCCTTTGTGCGTGCCTGAATCAGCATGCTACGACGTAAAATTGAGTTCACTGGGCTTGAGTGCTCATATCTTTACCGGCGTGAATTGCACTACGCCAGATGGTTGCCTTACATTGCATGTGGGCTCAATGATATCCTAATCAGGATGAGTGGTGTACACAAAAGACAAACTAGACTCACACAAACGTTTAACACGGAGTAGGTCACGGAACGTGACATGTCAGAAAGGGGGCTTACTGGAGTAATACTCTAGTTGGACTTCAGCGAGCAGGGGGTAGGTGCTTCACTCGTATCAACATATTCTATGTGGAAAGGCATATATCACAATAGTAAGTATATGGAAGCTCGCCTGCGTGCTGGCTCGTGTGGTCAGGCCATGGGTGGAACCTGTATGGAGGGAAAGTCTACTTACAGTTGGTAGTCATGAGGAAAGGCTGATCACCTACGTCTACCTTCCGCCGCTCGGTTGCAATGAATGGGCGAGCGCGGTGTGAATAAAACTGCTAGCATACTTCCGGGGTAGGTCACGTGATCGCTACGGTGACCCGTAAGGGAGTAGGTTGGCATGGAGATCATTCGAAGCTGCGCATGCGCATAGGCATGGAGATCATTCGAAGCTGCGCATGCGCATGGTCGCTACGGAGGCCAGTGTTGGAGTGGGTTGGCATGGGGATCATTAGAAGCTGCGCATGCGCGGTAGAATAGGAATTGGGTTGCTGCGCAAATGTGCTTAGATGCGAACAACGTATCGGGAAAAAATCTATACCCAAACACTGGTTCTATTTGAGTAAGGGGATCGGAGGGGGAAATGTCACAAGGACCTCTGTGTTTGAAGTAGGTCAGTGTACAGTGCCCTACATTGCGAGGGTCTGTAAGGGTAGCGGGATGTCATGGAAGCAAAAAAATGCTGCACCTGCGTGGTAAGGGATTAAAGGCCATAGATGTTAAATGCATATCGATTGTATGCGCGGCGGGGCTTACTGAGGGGTGACGGGTGTTAGCAGGCAGTGATGCTATTTAAATACTGAGTTCCACGGGATATTGTCATTAAGACCCCGTTTATGTGTGGAAAGTCTATATATCCATCTCTGTTCTTTTTCGAATAGGCGGGCTTGGATGTTGGGCCCTGGTGGCAACTGTTCAATAACTGTCCACCTCATGTCATTGGTGGTGTGATGGGCAGTTAAAAAATGATCCGTGAGTTTTGTCATATTCTTTTTGCATCTTATGGTGCTTCTGTGTTCGCAAATGCGTTGTTTGATTTTGCGTGTCGTCATGCCCACGTAGGGTTTTCCACAGGTGCAGGTGATAAGGTAAATGACATTATTGGTATTGCAGTTGGTGTGGGATCTCTGCTCCCATATTTTTCCAGGTTCCAAGACTATAGTCTTGGTGTTTTCTGTCAGGTGACAAACACTACAGTCCCCACATCGTGAATGTCCAGTTACTGGTGGGAGACCCCATATCTGTGTTAAGGTTGGGTCATTGGAGTTCGTGTTGTTTCTGGGTCTTGTGTTGACCAAGGGGTTTTTCAGACTTGGCGCTTTTTTATATGAGAAGAGAGGTTTTTCCCTGTTGAAGGTTCCAGAGTTGACTATTGACCAGTGCTTCCTGATGCTTTTGCTAACCTCATTGGAAATCACATTGTATGTAGTCACACATGTAAGGGGTATGTTTTCATTATCTTTTGATGTCTCTTCCAACAGTGCTTGGCGCGGTTGGTTTCTGGCTCGTTTTTGGCATTTCTTTGTGATCTTTGTTGGGTAGCCACGTTGTATGAGTTTCCCCGTCAGGTCTTCAGCCTGTTCTTTGTAGTCGGTGAGTTTGCTGCAGTTCCTGCGTAATCTTAAGTATTGGCCATAGGGGAGGTTTTCCCTCAGTGGTCGTGGATGAAAGCTCTCAAATCTTAAGAGGTTGTTTTTAGCTGTGGGCTTAAAGTGTGTTTTGGTAGTCAAAGTTTCTTGTTCTCTTTTGATCTCAATGTCTAGGAAGACCATTTCATTCTTGTCCACGTTATGGGTAAAGTGAAGGTGTTGATCGCAAGTATTGAGCCAAGTAATAAATGTTGTTAAAATTTCTTGTGGGCCCTTCCAGATTGCTAGCACATCATCAATATACCTGCGCCAGAATATGATGTTTTCCAGGTATGGGTTGGTGGGTGAGAGGATGTACTTTTTCTCGAAGTCAAATACATACAATCCCGCTACGCTCGGCGCGAAAACGCTGCCCATAGATGTGCCCCCTATTTGTAAATATAGGGACCCTTCAAACTCAAAGAAATTTCTTTTAAGGGCCAAGGTTGCACACTTGATTATGAAATCCTTCGGTGTTCTGTGTTCCCATGTGGTTTGTTCTAGGGTTTCTTTTAGAACGTTGATAGTGGCATCCTGAGGGATGTTGGTATAAAGGCTTTCTATATCAAAGTTGACCAAGATCATATCATCGTCCATTTTGATGGTTTCCAGGAGTGTTAGGAGGCTTTTAGTGTCTTTTAAGTAGGTGCTGGTTCCTTGCACAATTGGTTTTAAGAAATAGTCACAGAACCTAGACAGAGGTTCAAGGAGTGAGCCTATACCAGATACTATAGGTCTACCCGGTGGTGGTACTCTGTTCTTGTGCATCTTTGGGACCACGTAGAAATATGGTATTTTTGCCTCTGTTTTTGTTAGGTAATCCGCTTCTTGTTTGGAGATGTCACCTAGATGCTCTGCTTCTTCAACCAGATCCACAATTTCTCTTCGTAGGTCATCAGTGGGGTCGTCGGTGAGAGGAAGATAGTTTTTTCGATCCTCAAGTAACCGTTTGTATTCTTGTTGGTAGTCTGTTAGGTTCATAACTACTAGGCCTCCGCCCTTGTCTGCTGGTTTGATGATGATGGTTTCATCCACCACACACTATCCCAGTGGAAATAAATACATTTGAACAGGCGGTATTCAACGACATCGAATCCACCACTACCCCTACCCGATACCAGAACATCAGCAGAGCCGAGAAAAAGGCCCTATCGGACCTCAAAGGGGATGAAACCATCATCATCAAACCAGCAGACAAGGGCGGAGGCCTAGTAGTTATGAACCTAACAGACTACCAACAAGAATGCAAACGGTTACTTGAGGATCGAAAAAACTATCTTCCTCTCACCGACGACCCCACTGATGACCTACGATGAGAAATTGTGGATCTGGTTGAAGAAGCAGAGCATCTAGGTGACATCTCCAAACAAGAAGCGGATTACCTAACAAAAACAGAGGCAAAAATACCATATTTCTACGTGGTCCCAAAGATGCACAAGAACAGAGTACCACCACCGGGTAGACCTATAGTATCTGGTATAGGCTCACTCCTTGAACCTCTGTCTAGGTTCTGTGACTATTTCTTAAAACCAATTGTGCAAGGAACCAGCACCTACTTAAAAGACACTAAAAGCCTCCTAACACTCCTGGAAACCATCAAAATGGACGATGATATGATCTTGGTCAGCTTTGATATAGAAAGCCTTTATACCAACATCCCTCAGGATGCCACTATCAACGTTCTAAAAGAAACCCTAGAACAAACCACATGGGAACACAGAACACCGAAGGATTTCATAATCAAGTGTGCAACCTTGGCCCTTAAAAGAAATTTCTTTGAGTTTGAAGGGTCCCTATATTTACAAATAGGGGGCACATCTATGGGCAGCGTTTTCGCGCCGAGCGTAGCGGGATTGTATGTATTTGACTTCGAGAAAAAGTACATCCTCTCACCCACCAACCCATACCTGGAAAACATCATATTCTGGCGCAGGTATATTGATGATGTGCTAGCAATCTGGAAGGGCCCACAAGAAATTTTAACAACATTTATTACTTGGCTCAATACTTGCGATCAACACCTTCACTTTACCCATAACGTGGACAAGAATGAAATGGTCTTCCTAGACATTGAGATCAAAAGAGAACAAGAAACTTTGACTACCAAAACACACTTTAAGCCCACAGCTAAAAACAACCTCTTAAGATTTGAGAGCTTTCATCCACGACCACTGAGGCAAAACCTCCCCTATGGCCAATACTTAAGATTACGCAGGAACTGCAGCAAACTCACCGACTACAAAGAACAGGCTGAAGACCTGACGGGGAAACTCATACAACGTGGCTACCCAACAAAGATCACAAAGAAATGCCAAAAACGAGCCAGAAACCAACCGCGCCAAGCACTGTTGGAAGAGACATCAAAAGATAATGAAAACATACCCCTTACATGTGTGACTACATACAATGTGATTTCCAATGAGGTTAGCAAAAGCATCAGGAAGCACTGGTCAATAGTCAACTCTGGAACCTTCAACTGGGAAAAACCTCTCTTCTCATATAAAAAAGCGCCAAGTCTGAAAAACACCTTGGTCAACACAAGACCCAGAAACAACACGAACTCCAATGACCCAACCTTAACACAGATATGGGGTCTCCCACCAGTAACTGGACATTCACGATGTGGGGACTGTAGTGTTTGTCACCTGACAGAAAACACCAAGACTATAGTCTTGGAACCTGGAAAAATATGGGAGCAGAGATCCCACACCAACTGCAATACCAATAATGTCATTTACCTTATCACCTGCACCTGTGGAAAACCCTACGTGGGCATGACGACACGCAAAATCAAACAACGCATTTGCGAACACAGAAGCACCATAAGATGCAAAAAGAATATGACAAAACTCACGGATCATTTTTTAACTGCCCATCACACCACCAATGACATGAGGTGGACAGTTATTGAACAGTTGCCACCAGGGCTCAACATCCAAGCCCGCCTATTCGAAAAAGAACAGAGATGGATATATAGACTTTCCACACATAAACGGGGTCTTAATGACAATATCCCGTGGAACTCAGTATTTAAATAGCATCACTGCCTGCTAACACCCGTCACCCCTCAGTAAGCCCCGCCGCGCATACAATCGATATGCATTTAACATCTATGGCCTTTAATCCCTTACCACGCAGGTGCAGCATTTTTTTGCTTCCATGACATCCCGCTACCCTTACAGACCCTCGCAATGTAGGGCACTGTACACTGACCTACTTCAAGCACAGAGGTCCTTGTGACATTTCCCCCTCCGATCCCCTTACTCAAATAGAACCAGTGTTTGGGTATAGATTTTTTCCCGATACGTTGTTCGCATCTAAGCACATTTGCGCAGCAACCCAATTCCTATTCTACCGCGCATGCGCAGCTTCTAATGATCCCCATGCCAACCCACTCCCACACTGGCCTCCGTAGCGACCATGCGCATGCGCAGCTTCGAATGATCTCCATGCCTATGCGCATGCGCAGCTTCGAATGATCTCCATGCCAACCTACTCCCTTACGGGTCACCGTAGCGATCACGTGACCTACCCCGGAAGTATGCTAGCAGTTTTATTCACACCGCGCTCGCCCATTCATTGCAACCGAGCGGCGGAAGGTAGACGTAGGTGATCAGCCTTTCCTCATGACTACCAACTGTAAGTAGACTTTCCCTCCATACAGGTTCCACCCATGGCCTGACCACACGAGTCAGCACGCAGGCGAGCTTCCATATACTTACTATTGTGATATATGCCTTTCCACATAGAATATGTTGATACGAGTGAAGCACCTACCCCCTGCTCGCTGAAGTCCAACTAGAGTATTACTCCAGTAAGCCCCCTTTCTGACATGTCACGTTCCGTGACCTACTCCGTGTTAAATGTTTGTGTGAGTCTAGTTTGTCTTTTGTGTACACCACTCATCCTGATTAGGATATCATTGAGCCCACATGCAATGTAAGGCAACCATCTGGCGTAGTGCAATTCACGCCGGTAAAGATATGAGCACTCAAGCCCAGTGAACTCAATTTTACGTCGTAGCATGCTGATTCAGGCACGCACAAAGGACGCCGATTTCTTTACCTGTTTAATGACCTTAGGTATACCATGCTGAAGCGTACACTCTCACGATATGAGCACGCTCCCACCCCATAAGTAGACACGCCCTCTACTCATGAAGGCACTTTTTCCATTCACCACCGTGGAAAGCAAGCATAACTGCACGTATTTTGCACCTAATTTCTGCACTTCGTTACAGGATAGTAATCACTTCCTTTTGCTTCTTTTCCTTCCTTAGGTTTTTGTTGGCACCCTATATTCTAGGAGTATCTTCCCAGAGGAATATTTTTTCATCTGGATGACCAAGGATTTAGGACAGGGTGCGTCTTTTAGGGGACCCACACCTCCCACTTCCTTCTTTTGGTCCTGAAGAATACCGGGGATCACCCCAAATGGTAGAAACATGTTGACCAACACATAGCAGAGATACGTAGGTCGTAACTCCCCTCCCAGTATCTCACCGTTACTTTTTAATATTGTCCAGTTACCTCTTTATTAAAGTCTATACGAAGTATTAACCAGGACAATTTTAACACTCACACTTTTTTTGTCTGCAACCCACACCTCACTACCTGCTCCACTGTAACTCAGGTGTTGAAGCACACCCAAGTGACGCTAGGCCACTTGGGTGGGCCCCGATGATGAAGCAAGTCACCACTAGGTGGTGAGTGAGGGGTTTACTAACAAAGGAACAGTGTTTCCTAGTCTGGAAAAGCCTTCATCTCCCTCATCGGGTAATACTCCTCCATTTGTTCTTTATAAAAGGATGTGAATTAGTGCCATGCAGGAATGGAAGTTAGGAATGCTGTCATATAAAATAAAAGTAACGTGTGCATACTCTGGGGTGGGAGGTGGTGTTTGGGGAAGGCACATGAAGATTAAGTGAATTGGAAGCAGCTCCCTGGTGAGGATAGGGCGGGAAAAAAAACATGCTTAAGAGCAGTACTTTTATTTAGTAGGTAATTTACTTAGCCGTAGTATGTAACTAACAACCTTTAAACAATCAACTGGACACACCTGTGGCTATTTGACGATGAGATGCACACTCTGGGGCGGGAGCGGGTGTTGGGGGAAGGCAGGGGGAGAAGAAAAAAGTGTTAGCAGCGACGTACGCTGCGGCGAGGAGAGGGGGGAAATAAAAACAAATATGCTGAAGAGCAGTGTTTTTATTTAATGGTTAACTTAATTAGCGCCAGCATGTAGGTAAAGTCACTTGTAGCATGTAGCTGCCGCCCTATAAAGAGACAGCTAAACACGCCTGCGGCCATCTCACGGTTGCATGCACACTCTGGGGTGGGAAATCTTGTTGGGTGAATTCCCAGGGAGCTTAATTGAAGTGGTAGCAACCCCCCGTTAGAGGACCATGCTTTAAAATTAAGCGTGTGTGCTACGCTGATCCTTCTTCTCCTTCGAAGTGCAAAGTGGAAGCAACCTCCCTTAAAAGACCATGCTTTAAAAGAAAAAATAAATATGATTAGGAGCAGTGCTTTTATTTAAAATGTAATTTACTTACTCGTAGTATGTAGCTAGCAACCTTTAAACAATCAACTGGACACACCTGTGGCTACTACCCGAAAAAGGCCCTGGGGACTCCATCCCCTGGGGCCAAATTGTTAAAAAAGATTAGGGCGCAGTCCCCTCCCCGGTGTACTGCCAAGCCCTGCGGCCAACCCCATATATGGCCAAACGGCTTGTGTAGTGTGGTGCACGGTCGGATTGTGATCACAATATGGCCCGGGCACTGACGAAAAAAGTGGCACACATTCAAGGGGCGTGCCCTTTCATGAAACACCATTTGGTTACTCTTTGAGGTCTAATTTGTAGAGAAATATTTAGTACATTAAGCCTTTTAAAGCTTACAGAGCAAGTAACATTGGTAAAGACTAGGAGCACTGCAGTTCTGAAAACTAAATACCTACTTGCAGTCTTAACGCTCTGTACAATGTCGTTAGATACTCTTTCCCAACCAGCTATGTCCTAGACTCTAATCATCACATAAATCAGAAATCTAGTACAAAGTCAAGGAGAAAGGGTAAGACTGGAATCTCTGGTAATAGAAGATGTAATAACAAAAGTAAGAATTCACAAACGAAGAAAAGGCAGTCTGGCGTGTAAAGAATGCTGAAAAATGTATCTGTACAATCTAGTCATAAATTTATTTCACAGCCAGCAGATGATGTCCATATACAAAAAGCACAGTTTTATTCATATCTGTTGCTGCCTTTAAGTCTTGGCCATGGGGAGACTGAGGATTACTCAAGAATCTTGCCCTAATGACCATGCATACTCCTTAAACATATTGTTTTAGGTACCATTTTTTAAAATTTTTAATATTGGCGATAAGTAAGAACCTATCACAGAGATTTAGCAGAAAAATGTGTTTGTTTCATGCAACATCCATAAAAAAATGTCTTTGAGATCAAACAGTCCATCACATATGAGAAATGGGAGGATGTCACTGAGATTATTTTCAGTAATTTTAGTGAGCTGTTACTGTGCTGAAAACACATGTCAATGTCCTTGAATATTAGATGAAAATACATTAAGAATTGGGACAAGTATGGTAGTGCACTGTCCAGTGACCAGCTGAAAGAGGGCATCAAAGAGCAGAAATTGGATTATAAATTTAAATCTGTTCCGAGCAGGGGTCCAAAAATATGTTTGGCCCAGGGCCCCCAAAATCCTTAAGATGTTTGGCACAGACAAGGAATGAAAGTGAGAGGATACTGTTCTTGCACAGGAGACAGGGCCAAGGTGACAATGGCCTACATGCTGAGCAACTAGAAAAACAGCAAGGCCCCTTTCAGTCACAAAATTATTCGAGCCCTAATAAGCAGCGAAGCCCCTGCTATTACTAACCTACTCAGCCCTCCCCAGACCTTCAGCTCAGGTGCACATGAATAGCAGTAAGTCCCCTGGAGGGCCCTCCCCAGCCCTCTAGGCCTCAGGGCAATGTCCTGGCAGGGGAGCACAAAACAAAGCTGCTGGGTCATCCATGGTAGCCAGGGGGAGGCTGAGGTGAAGATGGTGCAAGTTGCAAAGATCACCTGGCCCCCACAGGGAGACCCATTCTTCCTCACCCGCTATGCCCTGAATGTGAAGGGCTGTGGGCGAGGTGTTAAAACTAACACTGTTTAGGTGCTGCGTGGGCCCCAGGGGGGCCCAGGTGAAAATGGCTCAAAGGCCTGAGCAACACCTGGCCCCCAGGGAGGCCGATTTTTGCAAACAATCACCCCCTTCCCAGCCACCCTCAGCGTGATTGCTTTGCAGGGCAGGGGGTGAAGGTAGGAGAGGCCACAGGGGATAATCGCTGCGGCCGCACAGTGAAGCTGCATTCATTTCTCTGTCTCTGTCCTCTCTGTGGGCCGGTTTTTTTTCTCCCCTTTCCTAGTCCACAGAGAGCACGAAGACAGAGACAGAGAAATGAATGCAGCTTCACTGTGCAGCTGGAAAAGAGGAGAAAAAAACGGCCCACAGAGTGAATGGAGACACCGGCCCTTCGGCCGATGCCCGAATGCCCACATTGCCAATCTGCCTCTGGTGTGGTGTTGGCTGCCTGCTGAAGGGTTGTCAGAGGCCCTGTGGCCAACCCAATGCCGAACACGGCCAATAGCGCATTTGTGCACGTGGCATGTGCAATGTGTTTAAAGTGATACAGCTAATACCCTGATAAATGACAGAAACTGTTGTTAATAGCCATTTCACAGGTGTCACACCGGTCCCCTTTACATATGGTGATCCATCTGATATAGGTCTAGATCTGTGAAGAAAGAAGCCCCTGTAAAGTGTGCGGAGCCGGGGGTGTCAGAGTTTTCTTTTGTCTTAGCTGGTGATGTCCAGGTGATGTCCAGATCAGGCCAGATTTAAAGACGCTCCATATTTTCAGCATTGCTCTGGCTGCAGCCGCACGACAGAAGAGCTCAACGCCTTTCCAGTGAATTATTTTCGAAAATGCCAGACGCTATAGGTATCCTTAAAAAAGCCACTCAGGGGACCGATTGCGTCCTGTGCTCTTACGCTTCCATGTAACATTCGGTGGCCTCGCTGACCCCAGTTTATGCCATCACAAAATGAGCGTACACTAAAGCTGCTGTGACAAGTGACTATTTTTGACTCAAATTAATCTGTTATAACATGCGCCCTTAATAGTACCATGTACTTAAAAGAATAATTTATGAAGAAAGATGGACTGCTGTCATCAATTTATCAATGAAGGTAAACAGTTGTACTTTGGAATAAAAAAATTGATTCTATTCTATAGCTGTTTTACGTCTGAATTTAAACCTACGTACGGTAACACGTTTTAGTGCGTTTCCAGTGGTTTTAGTGTGTTGCGGCTTCTTAGCGCTCAAACGTTGTGTTGTGCACCTTAAATAGAGGCTAAAAGGCTTCGGAGATTTGACTACCTGCCATGCATAAACATGTGCACAGACGTCATCCAAAAACCGTCCGTCATGTTTGGCACTGTAAGTGCTCATTTTGAAACGAGCATTTATTCTCCCGAGTTATATATCTGCCTGAGTGTGCTGAGGGGGCTGCCTGTAGCTGGGGGCCCCTCCGCACCACGGGGTTGCTGGGTTCTGTGTTGCGCCCCTGCCACAGCAGGAGGGCAGGGGAGAGAGGGGCGAGAAAGCACGGACAGCGGGATAGGGAAAGCATTGCGAGCGGTGCGGACAGGGCAGTACCGGAGGGCCCGGGGGCTGCGGCTCAGAAATGGTAGGAGACCTACAAAACAACAAAGTTGTCCCTACATCAAAAGATTTTGCCTTGCGGTAAAAATTTACTGTAGTTGGTCGATGCTGCTTCCTGCAGAAACAGAAGTAAACGGAAGTGACAGATGGGACCACTAGCCAACAATGAGCGAGGTAAGATAAGCAATGCCAGATTTCACCAATGGCAAGCGATAAAACAAAGAGAAATGCAATGGGTGGAGTTTCACTAGTATTACTGATTACTTGATGCCTCGGAGAGGCAGCGCATGGCCTGCCTGTGCGAGACCTAAAAAGAGCATCCTTTTCCTGGCCTAGCTTCAAGGAAGAAGCACGGTGCCCTCCGACCCGAATCTTGTGTCCCAGCCACAAAGGGGCAGACATCGTCACTCAAGCCTCCTGGCAAGCCCAGCAGACCGGGAGGCACGAGAACCACGACCATTACACAGCCCAGCAAGAAGGTTGGCCCAAGAGAACACCGCCACTCCTGCTCAGCAGGAGCAGCTCCTAGAAGGCCTAGTCCGGCAGGCAGAAAAAAGAACAGAACGAATGCTGGGTAAGTACTGGTTAAGTATTCCCAGGTGAAGAGGGTGGGATAGGGGGACCAGCATTCCTTATATTCTTTTTTCTGTCTAGGAGATGATTATCTCCACTTGTAATGAATGGGACAAGGACTTAGGGACCTGGGGGTACTGTTCCTCATAAAGGAGTGCCTGCATTTTCATTTTTGCATTTGTTCAGTTCACAAAAGAGACATGTGGCCTGAAGAAGGGCCTTGTCTTAAATGAAAGTGTTGCTTCCAGGTCCTCCGGTAGGCGCTCCATGCATAAAGTAACAGAGCGGGTGTGCTTGATGCGGTACTGTCCATTGGATTCCATGAGTAATGTGTATGGACAGGCACCTGCTGATGTTGTCAGGTTTACACACCTCCACTCACCCCAACTGTGGGAGCATATTGATATGTACAGGTCTTACAGTTATCAGGTTGCATTGCAAACCCTCAATGTCATTTGAGAAATCATGTGTGATATCATTTGGGGCGGGGGGTGACCCGGGTGAGTGGTGCATTATGGGTATTATGGGCAGTTAGGCAATCATAACTGCATGATTGCCTAACTCACCACAACTGTCAGCTTCCACACTTTTCTTCCTATTTTGTATCATTACCATACTGAATGTTAAGTGAGAATTTTTTAGAATAATGTCTTTAGGAAGTTATGTCTTGTGACAAATAGCTAGCATGCAATTAACAATTACGGTTTTCACGCCTGCATATGCCATCTAATGTGGTATAAATGCACTTTCAAAATGTATGGATGCTTATTTGTGAACTTTTTACGAGAGGTCATTTTTTTAAAATAAAAAAACATTAATTATACCACAGTATATTCATACATTGAGATGTGTTTGTTCAAATAAAAGCGAGGCTGCAGCGTTAAAATGCATTCCAGGCATGTTTAACCTGTCTAACACCCATGCTTGAGATTCAAAAAGGATGTGGCAAGTAATTACTTCCATAAGCTGGCTTTTGATGTAAACCTCTCTCTTCAAGTAAATACGTTTGTTTTTACGGTGCTTGGTCTATTAGAAACTTTATGAAATGATTCACTGATGTTTAAAACATGGAATACAACCTTAAGAAGGAATTTGTTTTTATTGCGGAAATTCATGAAGGTCTCGTGCCCGAGGCTTGTATTGACAAAACTAAAAATACCCACCCATTTATTCCAACGAGGCAAGTTGAATGAATACCCAGCCGTGCTCCCTTTACACATGAGTGTGTATGGAGTTCTTGTATTTTTCCAAAAACACATTTTCTGCTTCACGGGTTCAGTGAAGTAGCGTTACTTTTAGATTTTAGATTTTACGATTTAACGGGTGGATACATTTGAGGAGCAATAGGTTATAACATACATTTACAAATGGTTAGGTATATAAGACACGTCTTTTTTCCTCTCCGACGCGGAATTCACACCAACGAAGGCCCAAGCATAAGCATTCACTTGGTAATTTCAGTAGTTGTTTTGGACTTTCAAAAACTCAGATGCATTTCCACTTGTGCTTGGGATACCAATGAATTTCACTCTGATAGAAAGGTAGCTGAACTAGCGATCTTCTTCCGATGGCTATGTTCAATTGAAAGGATACAAAAGTTAGTAAACAGGAGAACTGTCGCTAAAATGAAGCGAAACAAAATCACAACCCTGCGCATGGCATTTAGAGCCCCACAATTCTTAGAACCGGTGCATCTCTCAGGAACCACACCCATTACCTCCTCGTTAGTCTTCCTCGCCACATGACTAACATAGTGAGCTTCAGCTCCACGACAGAACCCTCCAAAGTAAAAAAAGCCTCCCATCCCCTCCCAACATGGCCGACCAGTCACCCCTGACCTCTATAAGAGGCGGGCCGGCCCAACCAACAGCCTGTTTTTTTTGTTCTGCGCGATTCTCTCCAGAGGCGCTGTACAGGTAAGTTGGAGCTGCTCTAGCTGCTTTTCCCCCCATCCCCCTGATCCCTCGGGTCCTCTGCAAGATTCGCTTGGACGGGGCCAGGGTGCTTCTGGTGGTTCCCGGCTGGGTTCGCCGCCCCTGGTATCCTCTCCTTTGCGAGCTGGCGGTTCAGGCCTGCTGGCCGAACCCGGCTCTTCCTTTTCCTTTGAGGGGCCCCCCGCTCCCGGGGTCGGTGTTGCGCCGGCTCCATCTGCAGGCCTGGCTCTTGAGCGGGTGACGTTGCTTTCCCGTGGTTGCTCTTCAGGGGTGGTGGATTTGCTGCAGGGCTCTCGCAGGTCCTCCACCTTGTCCTCCTATGCCCGGCACTGGTCTTCCTTCTCACGTTGGTGCGGTCTGCAGGGTGCTGAGCCCGCCTCCGTGGATCCCTTGCGGGTCTTGGATTTTCTTGCTGAGGGGTTTTCCTTGGGTTTGGCCCCTTCGTCCCTGCGGGCCCAGTGGGCGGCCTTGCGGGCCTTCCGCAGTCCGGATTTCGACGGGCTGGATTCACTGGTGGCTCGTTTGCTCCGGAGTTGTTTTCTCCGTCGCCCTCGGACGCTCTGCCTGTCTCCCCCTTGGGATCTCCCCCTCGTTCTGCGGGCCCTTCAGGGTCCCGCCTTTGAGCCCCTGGCCTCGGTGGCTCTGAGGTTTCTCACTTTTAAAGTGGTTTTCCTGGTGGCCATTGTGTCTGCCGGTCGGATGGGCGAGCTGGGTTCATTCCTCCGCTCTCCTCCCTTCTTGCGGGTGTTGCCTGACAGGTTGGTTCTCCGTCATGACCCCCGTTTTCTTCCCAAGGTTCCTTCCTTGGTGAACCGGTCTCAGGAGGTGTCATTGCCTTCTTTCCCTCCCGACGCGGATCCTTCCCTGTCCTTGCTGGATGTCCGGCGTGCTGTTTTGGTTTATCTTGAGCGCACGTCTTCCCTTTCCCGGTGTGATAGCCTGTTCGTGACGTTCGGTCCCGTTCATTCTGGCCACAAGCCCTCTCTTTCCACCTTGAGTCGCTGGCTTAAGCAGGCTATCCTCCTTTCCTATGCTTCACTGGGTTCGGTTGTTCCAGTGGGGGTCCAGGGTCGTTCCACTAGGAGTGTGTCTGTGTCCCGGGCCTCCTTCAAGGGTGTCTCCACTGAGGAGATTTGTCGGGCGGCGACGTGGTCTTCCCCCCACATGTTCATGGAACATTATCGTGTTGTCCTGGGTGATTCTGTTCCTGGGGACTTCTCTGGGGCCGTACTGAGTGCTGGAGCGGTGGCTCCTTGATGGCCCTTTTTTGTTTCTTGATTCAGGTTTACTGATGTGCCTGTTTTCATTCTTTTGTACTGAATAAACCTTGTTTTGGTTTTCTACTTCACCGTGTGGTGTTGTTTTTTTCTGGTGGTCAATGAAGCCTTTTGGCTTGGGTATTTGCTCACTATGTTAGTCATGTGGCGAGGAAGACTAACGAGGAGGTAATGCCCCGGTTACTTACCGGTAATCTTCATTACTCCGAGTATAGTCTTCCTCGCCACATGAGTTCCCTCCCCCCCTCCCCGTCTGGCTATCGGCTTCATTGTTTGCTTGGTGGTTCAGGCTGTTGGTTGGGCCGGCCCGCCTCTTATAGAGGTCAGGGGTGACTGGTCGGCCATGTTGGGAGGGGATGGGAGGCTTTTTTTACTTTGGAGGGTTCTGTCGTGGAGCTGAAGCTCACTATGTTAGTCATGTGGCGAGGAAGACTATACTCGGAGTAATGAAGATTACCAGTAAGTAACCGGGGCATCACCACCTTTGCTTGGAGTAATCCGGTGCATCTCCCACATCTCGTTGCTTGCGACCAGGCTCAAGAAGTGGAGAAGTGTGGCTCACTGGTTAGAGCAGGCAGACCCTGAAGCAGAGGTCAGACCTGGGACCAGGGTTCAATTCCCGACGCGGCAGGGTCTTGAGCTCAAATGTCCATGGACTCGATAATTCTCGCTTCGGTGCCTGACCTAATCATGGGTTCACACTCTGCAACTCTGTAAATGTAAATGTATAGGCATTTATATAGCGCACTACTTACCCGTAGGGTCCCAAGGCGCTTCGACCGCTGCGAAACCCTTCCTGGCTTCCCTGAGAGATGGTCCCTTAATGGGTATCTCCAGGGTGAGACCAGGCATCCCCGGCGGTCTGGTGGGGCCGTTAGTGAAGATGAGGCAAGCTAATGCCCAGAGTTGCCGAGTGTGATCGCTGATCAGAGTGGGCACCGAGGCGAGAGAATTATCGAGTCCGCTGACCCTGGTCCAGAAACCTGCCGCGCCGGGAATCGAACCCTGGTCCCGGGCCGTCCTCTGCTCTCGGGTCTGCCGCCTCTAACCAGTGAGCCACACTACTTCACTCTGGGCATTAAGCTTGCTTAATCTCCACAACGGCCCCCCTGCGGCGGGATGCCTGGCTTTCACCTTGGGGATGCCCTGTTGGGGCTATCTCACAGGGAAAAACCAGGACGGGTTCCCAAGGCAAGCGCGGAGATACCCCTTCGGGGGTCAATTCTGGCGCTATATAAGAAACATAATAATAATAATAATAATAATGTACTTTTGCTCAACAAGCCCTGCGTCAGGCACAACCAATTAACTCCTTATTACTTCTAAGCGCTATTATTGCATTCAATCTAAATATTCACATCTCGACTTCTACTGATAGGATTTTTGTCGTTTTGGTCTTGTTTTGTTTATAAAATTATTCTTTATTTTTCTAAATCGGTGTGGAGTCTATTTGTGATGGTTTCACTGTCCTACTGTTTGAAGTATTGCACAAATACTTTACACATTCCCTCCTGACAGCTCTGTGCAAAGCTACCAAAGGGTGAGCCCAGGTTAATTTAAACGTTAGCACAGGTTGATTTAAAGTGTGTTACTGACTTACCCTGATAAAGATTGTTGTTGCTGCTTGTACAGGGTGCATATCTCTGTGAACCAGAAACCCAATTTCTAACACTTAACAAAGTGTCAAAAATAGCAATTTTAAAGTAAAAATGCTTTTCACTTTTAGGCAGAGTGAAAGCAGCCAGTAGCTGCTATTAGTATCCAAATGTCAGATGGCATAGAAAATAAATGAGGGACCAAGGAGAAAAATGTAATTTTGTGCAATCCTATTTTAACATTTTCCTTACTAAGAACACAGTTTGACTGATTGCTAACCTTATAGAAAGTTATATTGGAGCCACACATATTTTGCATAACTAACATAGTGCTAGCTTTGATAATCTTTTTATTACTATTTCAGCCTTAGTACACTTTTGGTCACTCACAAACAAAGCTACATTAATAGCTACATTAATGGTGAGTGAGTGATGCGTTCGTCCCAACTGTAGCTGCTGAATCGAAAAATGTCAGAGAGTCACAGTCATAAGTAGCATATCAACACTCAAACAGTCTAAAAAGGCATGAAGGGGAGCCTGAGGAAAGTACAGTAGGCACATGAAGTGGAAATGAGAAGGGATATGGTATGTACTAAAAGTGGCATGTAAGCAAGGATTGCGGTTCATAGAGGTCACACCTAAGAAATTGAAAGATGAAATGGCTAAGGGAGGTAGGAGTCTGGCGGTCTCACCTGAGCAGAAAGGCACAACTGACAATCCTTGCATTAAGAGAATGATAAAGCTGCGGCATTAAAGATGCAGACATCAGTCCTGTCTTATAGCAACCAGATAGGTTCAAATTAATGTTTTGGTATTTTCATATTTATTACACCTTTTGAGTTTTTTTATTGTGGACATTCATTATTTTCAAATTCCTAATAAAATGCAATCCAGTATAATACTTTTTACATAACTACTCCTGGTACACTCACCAACAAGGTAAGCAGGATGTCAAAGGATAAAAGCCACAGAACAGTCATGGTAATTTTTTGGTATCTTTGATGTAAATACCACCAATGCAGCATATAACTGCAACAGTGTTTCATCAATGTCATTCTCTGCTCTCAGACACTACCCCTCCCTCTCAGTTGTAAAGTTTGTTGTTTACATTAAACTCTCCAAAGCTTTGTAAATTACATTTGAGTCTTATCACTCCATGCTCGCCTATCTGTTTTTTATCTATTTTATTTTACCAAGGCCTTACTCTCCGAAATACCAAAATCAAAAAAATTAAATCACATGCATTGCTTACTAATTGGTACCTTTTTATGTTTTTTACAAGAACATTTCTCGCTTTAACATTATGAATACTGTAGAGTTGTCCTTTTAAGAAGGCTTAGGCGAAAATTAAATTACATCTTAAATCCCTACATTTTTTGCATTATGCGAAATATGCTGCATTACTTATTTTGTATAATTTTTACCCATGGTAAACCAGTTGGCAGAGAAAAAATCTGAGAGAGACATTTTCTACTTGAATCAGTCTCTTGACAATATCTTGCATGCCTTTGTTTATGTGGAGTATGTTCTCTGCTGAAAAAAAATGGTTTTCACTTAATCTCTGAATAGTTTTAAAATAAAAAAATAAAAATTTTGAACACTTCAAATTTTGACATAAGTGTTTATGAGGGTACTGAAAAGAGATGCTGCAAGGTCATTCGTTTTGAACCAATTTGTTCTTTTGTACTCAAATGTTAGGAAGGTGCATGAAAATGTAGCAAACAAGGATTTTCCATATGCCAAATATTGAGGATTTATAGTCACATAGTAAAAATACTTGCCAATAGCTATACATCATCTTGTTTCCACTAAAACATGAAGAGGCCAGGAAGGCAAATAATTTAGACACTGACAGAGGACACCATGTAGAACGTATTTCATGCAGATACTGTTTAAGTGGAGCAAAAATTAAACTTGATTAGGGTTGAGGGCGGCATACATACATAACTCTAAATTTTTTAAAGATGCCATTGATCTGTTTCTATCATTTCTGTAAACTTCAAACAAGTACTAACTTTACCAGAGTCAATATTTTTGTGAATGTAGAGGCGATGCGTCGATCCTCTCCACGCAGTGAAGGTGATGCAGCAGGACCGATGCAGTACTCCGGAGGCGATGCAGCGGCCCCAAGGGCGATGTGTCGATCTGGTCCCTGCCACGGCAGGGATTCATTGGTTCTGATTGGCACAACAAGGTTGATGTGTGGGTTCTGGCAGATGAAGCACCTGATACTCACATCCAAGATCCCAGGACTGGATTGGCACCACTTGGAAGAACAGCACACACAGCAGACAGATTCCAGTTGCTTTATACAGGTTAGAGAGAGAAATCTTTGATATCCCTGAGACTTCAGAATCAGGAGGGAAGCCAACAAGCCCTTGGAGATACTTTGTGTTAGAACTGGGGGTCTCTAGTTGGCAGAGGTAGGTACCACTGTCCAAGTAGGGACCCTTGCTTCTAGTCAGGGCAAGGAGATAACCCTCTCAGATAACCCCTGCTCACCCTCTAGGTAGCTTGGCACGAGCAGTCTAGGCTAACCAGAGGCAATGCGTAAAGTATTTGTACCAACACTCACAGTAACACAGTGAAAACACCACAAACTGATTCCACAACAGTTTAGGAAAATAAAGATATTTATTCTAAACTACACAAGACCAAAACTACAAAAATCCAACATACACAGTTCAAGAATATGGTTTCAAAAGAGTTCTTAAGGTTATAGTCAAAGTTCTTTAAGTTGCGATAGAATAATCCACAGATGCGTGAAAAGTTCACAGTTGCGTCACGTTTACTCACAGTACCTTTTAGTTGCAACAAAGTTCCAAAAGCAGAAGCTGGTGCGGTGGAAAACAAGCGATGAGTTGCTCCTGAGACCCTGGGGAGGCGATGCGACAGCCCCGCTGCAGCAGCGGGCGTGTTGCGATGAATCCGGTCTGTATGGGGAGGAAGGCCACTTGTATGGATTCCGGTGTGTAGGTTCCGTAGGAAGTTTGTTCTCGCAAAGGCACGATGCAACGATCTCGTAGGGGCTGCGATGATCTCCGGGGCGACGATGCGCGGTCCGGCGGGGATCCTCTCTCTCGCAGCTCCCCGATGCGATGGTTCTGCGACAATGCTCGCAGCGACGTGATGCGGTCCGCAAGCAAGCGGTGCGGCGATCTCACCCTGCGACGACAGGCTCTGCGGCGACACTGGCACCGATGTTCAGCTTCCCGCACCGATCGGGTGCGTCCCGCAAACGAAGGATGCGACGGCTCTGGCAGCGGCGTCAGGTGCTGCGACTATCTCGACCTTCGTAGCGGCGGGAAACTTCTCGCACTGTCGGGGATGCGCTCCGCAAGCGAGCGATGCGACACCTTTCAATTGCAAAAGTCTCTCAAGCTTAGTTTCAAGCTTCCCAGCACAGGTACAACTTCCAGAGGCCCACAACTGGATCAAGCACTCTAGGAAGGACAGAACTCTCTCAGCAGAGTTCAGGGAAGCTGGGGGTGAAGTCCTTTTGTTCCTGGGACTTCAGAACAGGGAGCCAGCTCTTCTCAGGCCCTTGGAGATTCCTTCAAGACAGGGGACACAGCACACAGCAAAGTCCTTCCCCTCTCCTTGGCAGCAAAGCAACAGGTCAGTCCAGCAGAGCAACCGCAGAACAGTCTTCCTTCTTCAGATTCAGCTTTCTCCTTGGCAGAGGTTCCTTCTTGATTCCAGGATGATCTAATTTTCTGTTGTCAGGGGTCCTGTACTTATACCCCTAAAGTCTTTGTTCTCTTAGTGCATGTGGGCCCTGAGCAAGATAGCCTTACAATAGTGAAAAACGAAAATGGCTGTAATTCACTACCAGAGCATGTCACCTGCACTAGTACATGTTCTACCTTTCACATACACTGCACCCTGCCCAGGGGGGTACCTTGGGCCTTCCATAGGGGTGACTGATGTGCACGAAAAGGGAAGGGTTAGGCCTGGTCAGTGGGGACACTGACCAGGAGGACATGGAAGTTTCTAAACTGCCCATAGGCACTGCAGTGGTAGGCATGAGACACCATTTTCGAGCTACTCCTGTGGGTGGCACAATCAGTGCTGCAGGCCCACTAGTAGCATTTGTCATCACCAGCCCTGGCACACCCTGTGCTCTTTACTAGGGACTTCATGGGGACACAAATGTGCCAAGCATGTATATCCAATCAGAATAGCAATTTACATAGGGAGCACTTACACTCTGGCACTGATCAGCAGTGACAGAGTGTCCAAAGAATCTAAACCAGCAAAAACGAAATCCAGCACAGCATCAAAAATACAGGAGGTAGAGGCAAAAAGATAGGGGAAAACCACGCCAAAGATGTCAGGTCTAACACTTTGGTTCTGGGATGAGGGAATGGAGGTCCAGTCCTTCTCACTCCCAGGCAAGAAGCAGCATGCGACAGGCCAACACAGCAAAGAAGTTCAGCAAAGTGGCAGTCCCACCAGCAGCAGAGCAGTCCTTCTTCCTGGCAGTTCCAGAAGTGTTCTGAAATGGTGGTGTGAGAGGTCCTTTGCTTATACCCAGTTGGGCCTTTTGAAGTGGGGAAGACTTTAAAGCGATGTTTTAAAGTGCACAGAGTCCCTTTCTTTCCTGATCCAGGCTCACTAAGTGGGGGTATGCAACTCTTTGTGTGGAGACAGGACATGGCCCTTCCAGGATTAAGTGTCAGCTCCTCCCTCCTAACCTGCTCAGGATGACCCATAAGCATGCAGATGGCCACACAGTCACACCTACCCTTCCCTTGTGTGTGTCTGTCTAAAGGGAATGCAGAAAGCCAGCTGTCACCCACCCCAGATTTGTATTCCAGAGACTGGCAGAGGTACCAAATGGTTACAGTAATAAAATCCCAACTTTCTAAAAGTTTCAAAATAAACCAGGAGTTGGGCCAATTTTATTTAAGCAAGGGAAGCTAACTTTAAATATCAAATACAAATCAAGAGCCAGTACTGACGTTGTTTTACTCAAACATTATTTTATGTCCCTGAACATGGAACTCAATTAGAGAGGTCATCATTTATGTTGTCATTCTTTTTTCAGCAGATTTGTATTAGTTTTTTTGGTATCTGTCATAGACATAGAAACAAACAAACAACACATTTTAACTTCAAAGAATACTAGTTGTAGCTTATGTGACATCTATACTAATATAATAAAGAGAGAGCCCAAAGCTTTGAGGCAGGTAATTTCAGGAACCACAGTACCAATCACAACACCCAATACAGCGTTGGAAAGGGCAGTTGCAGCAGAAGGACATAGGCAATGCAGACGCCCACCATATACATTTAAAAGGTAAAAGAACCGTGCCAGCAAAGAAGTCCCTTGTGGGCGTGTCTGCATTGCGCTGTGGGCATGTGCTGGGGACGTGACAAACGCTGGGGGCGTGTGGTACGTTCCGCCTTTCATGCCATGTCTCATATCGTGTGCTGTGGGCTTGTGCTGGGGGCGTGGGCATGTGCGGGGTGCGGGATTACGGAAAAAAAAGCGAGCGTTGTGCCCAATATTTCATTGTTTTTTCTTCCCAGGTTCTGTACATTCCAGCTCCGGGTGTGCTTGCCCCGCGCTCCCAGTGACGTGCACCTGCTTTACTGTATGGCGGTCAGGCATGGCGCTATTCCCAAGGGCTGGAAGGAGCGCAAACAGGGGCCATTGTGCAGGAAATGTAATCTCACCTTAACTTCCATTGGCGCCTGAAGCGCACACTGGAGATTTTCCACTTCTGTTGCGCACAGGCCTCGCGCCACGCACATCCGGACACAAGGCCCGCCTCCACGGAAATAGCAAGAAAGGGACTATCCCTCCCCGGGAATATGTGATGATATTCCGCAAACCAACATCCCGCATACCATCACTCAGCAATTTTTATAACGCGGGACTATTACTCCGCAAAGACATCATTTTTAAAACTTTTACAACGCATATGACTTTATCACGCATGCCATTATAACACAAATGCATGTGTGGTAAAGTCATATACATTGTAAAAGTACATTATTAAAACATCAAATATATGTTTCATATATGTGTATTTATATATATATATATATATATATATATATATATATATATATACAATTTTTTTTATTTAATTAAAACATTTATTCTTTTAAATTGCATTATTTATATTATTTATATTTATTATTTTATTTTATTACCTTTTACACCCTAAAAACTAATCCCACCCTGCTACCTTTAAATACCCCTGCACCCCATAATCATAACCCACCCTTGCTCCTTAAAATACCCCAACACCCTTAAACACTAACCCATCTTAACCCTATAAGTATACCCTGTACCCCAAAACCCAAACCTATCCCTAAACCCTAAAAATACCCCTGTACCCCAAAACCCAAACCTAGCCCTGAACCCTATAAATACCCCTGTACCTCAAAACCCAAACCTACCCCTGAACCCTAAAAATATCCCTGTACCCCAAAACCCAAACCTAGCCCTGAACCCTTAAAATACCCCTGTACCCCAAAACCCAAACCTACCCCTGAACCCTAAAAATACCCCTGTACCCCAAAACCCAAACCTAGCCCTGCACCCTAAAAATACCTCTGTACCCCAAAACCCAAACCTACCCCTGAACCCTAAAATACCCCTGTACCCCAAAACCCAAACCTAGCCCTGAACTCTAAAAATACCCCTCTACCCCTAAACCCAAACCTAGCCCTGAACCCTTAAAATACCCCTGTACCCCAAAACCCAAACCTACCCCTGAACCCTAAAATTACCCCTATACAACAAAACCCAAACCTAGCCCTGAACCCTAAAAATACCCCTGTACCCCAAAACCCATACCTATCCCTAAACCCTAAAACTACCCCTGTACCCCATAACCCAAAACTATATCTGAACTCTTAAAATACCCAAACACCCCAAAACATATACCGCAGTACCCCAAAACATATACCCCTAAACCAATACTTACCTTATCCAAACATTATAAAAAATATATTCTTTTACCATTCATGCATTTACAACGAATTTCGTTGTAAATGTATGCGTGGTAAAAGCATATAAAATTTAATGCCATGCGGTATAATGGCATTGCGGAGTCATGGTACTTTCGTAATGAAAGTATGCGGAGTGATGGTATGCGGAAAGAAAGTTGCGGAATAATGGGTGTTTACCCTCCCCCGGTAAGTACATTGGTGGCACGGCGGCCCACATCTCCAGCAACATACTCATATTTTTTCACCACCCATTTGAAAAATGCACAGGTCTCTCTCATTGATGACTAGCACCGACATACACTTTTAGACACACCTCCCGCCACAAGTTCTAGAATTGCGAACTTTAGAGCTGGGGAGCTACGTTCGAATCTCGGCATCAGCTCAACATCCTGTGATTCCAGGCAAATCGCTTTGTCTTCCCGTGCCTACCACAAATGAATGTGTTCTTCTGTAATGTAAATTGTGCTCATGCCATGTTTTCGAGTTTGCGCTATATAATATTCCAAGGTAAAATAAAGTAGGGAAACTCGAGTTCACACACTACTGAATGCGCACTCTTAAGTGCATCAGCAGTGCACTGTGAATCGGAGGGTTTCACAGGCCTGTCACAGATAAGAAATGCTATCAAAACGAAATCCTACAAAACAATATGCTACTGGCCGGCAGCAATTCATACCCGGACAACGTCGGGACGGGCTGCTAGTACAATAATATTTGTGTGAAGCAACATTAGTACTGCTCTTGTTTTGTATTTGAATTTTTTTTAAGTGGCATTTTCAGAATTGCAATTTAAAAACCAACGTCACCAGATGTGTTTTTAACTTGTGATTCCAGAGATACCAAATTTGGGGGGGGGGGGGGTCCCTTATCTTCCCAATTGTAAATAACACTTTTAAAATGAAATAAGACAATCCCAATGTTATCCTAAGGAAGAGATAGGCCTTGCATTAGTGTAAAATTAATTTAAGAGTATTTCACCACCAGGACATGTGAAACTTAAATATACATGGCCTACTTAAATACACTATACCGTACCCATGGGCTGCGCAAGGCCTAACTTAGAGGTGAACTACATGTAATAAAAAGGAAGGTTTAGTCCTGGCAAGTAGGCTAACTTGCCAGGTGGACATGGCAGTTTAAAACTGCACATACAGGCTCTGCAGTGACAGGCCTGAGACATGTTTAAAGAGCTACTTAATTGGGTCCCACAAGTAGTGCTGCAAGCACACTAGTAGCATTTGATTTATAGGTCCTGGGCACATGCAGTGCACTTTACTAGGTACTTATAAGTAAATCACATATGCCAACTGTGGATAAACCAATGATACCTTGTTTAAAGTAAAGAGCACATGCATTTTAACATTGATTGCCTGTGATATAGTTCCCAAATTCCGAAACCCAGCAAAAACGAAGTCAGCAAAACAGTCAAAAACAGGAGGTCAGAAGGCAAACAGTCAGGGGAAACCACACCAAGGATACCTGGACTAAGAGTAAGTCAGAATGAAGTGTGTGTAAAATATCTTTATAGCTGACAAAGGGTTATATCTATGATGTAAGCTTGAAGGAGATTTTTCCCACTTACATAAAAAAAATGAATATGCCTGTAAAGCACAATGTTGCGCAGAGGCAATAGATGCCAGTGTGGTAAAGTGCATCATTGGTTCAACACCCAATTTTGCTACAATCTTCAAAATTGCAGCGTTTAGATAAACACACCACACAATCAATAGACACATTAGATTTGTATTATCTACATGCCTTCCCTATGGTCTTTGGGCTTTAGTTGTAAACTCCAGATTTGGCGGAGCTCCTTGATCCTAAGCACTAAAAGCATAACTACAGTGTTGTAAAGTCATCCTGGGCCCTGGGCACCCCCATACTGGTGGTAACTGACTCTGACCAACCAGGCCCAGGGCCACTGCTATGTTCGAATTACAGTGAAAACACAGCAAAACACACACACATTAGGGTGCACTTTGTTTGCTGGCCTGTTCTCTTTGACCCCAAGTATCACTGAGTAGTGTGTGCTCCACATTGACAATGGTGACAGCCCTCCTGTCAAAAAATATAATCTGTTCAGGTTATCTGAATATGTCAGAGCCAGCATTAAGGCAGAGGTAGCTGTGATGCTGGATTTGGGAGTAATTGAGCCTTCTGACAGTCCATGGGCCAGCCCAGTGGTGCTGGTGCCTAAAGATAATCCGCGGGGGGAACCGAAGGAGTTAAGGTTCTTAAGGACTTCAGAGGAGTTAATGCAATCACAAAGACTGATACTCACCCTATGCCTAGAGAAGTAGACTTTATTGACAGTTTAGGGGCTGCTAAATACCTGAGTACATTTGTCTTGACTTCAGGTTACTGGCAGATTGTCCTCACAGATGGAGCAAAGGAGAGGTAAGCATTCTCCACACCAAAGGGACGTTATCGGTTCAAGGTAATGCCCTTTGGCTTTCAGAATGCACCTGCCATCTTCCAGAGGTTGGTGAGCAGGGTCTTTTCTGGGTTGGAGCAGTTCAGTGCAGCTCATCTGGATGATTTAGCGGTATACAGTTCCACCTGGGGAAATCAATTAGGCAACCTGAGGGAAGTGCTTCATGCCATGCAGCCAGCAGGCCTGACTTCTAAGGCAAGTAAGTGCCATATAGAGCAGAGTTCTTTGTGTACCTGGACCACCTAATAGATGGATGCCATGTACAGCCTCTCCAGGCCAAAATTAAAACCATTTGGACTAAACTGCTCTTATTACCCAGACTCAGGTAAGAGCATTCCTTAGACTAACTGGATACTATAGAAGGTTTGTTAAAAAGTATGGGACCATTGTGGCTCCCGTGATATAACTGGCTTCTAAGAAGAGGCCCAAGAAAGTGGATTGGACCCCAAAGTGTCAGAAGGCTTTTGACACTCTGAAAACTGCTGTGCATTCAGCACTAGTGTTACTGGCTCCTGACTGCACAAAGGAATTTGTTGTTCAGAAAGATGCTTCAGAACAAGAGATTGGGGCAGTGTTGTCACAGGTGAATGAGGAAGGCCTTCATCAACCAGTCGCCTTCATTAGCAGGGAACTTCTTCCCAGAGAGCAGAGTTGGAGTGCCATTTTAGAGAGACTTTTGCTGTGGTTTGGTCCCTGAAAAAGCTGAGACCATATTTGCTTGGTACTCACTTTTGTGTTCAAGCTGACCACATGACTCTCAGATGGCTCATGCAGATGAGAGGGAAACATCCCAAGCTATTGAGGTGGTCCATTTCCCCACAAGAAATGGACTTTACAGTGGAACACAGAGCTAGGGTTGCACATGCCAATGCAGATGGGCTCCAGGTGTAGCTTAGTAAGCCATTATCTTTCTTTTTTGGGAAGAAGGGGCTCTGTTGATAAGTCGTCCTGTTTCCTAGCAACCCCAAGACTTTTGCTGACTGGTAGTGGTGGTAACTGACTCTGGCTGCCCCTGCTATGTTGAAAATACAATGGAAACACAGTGAAAATGCACACATTAGGTATACTTGTTAGGGTGCCCCTTGATTGGCATGCCTTACCCTATAACTTTCTAGTATGTAATAGGGCAAGGGGATTAAAACTATCTTTGAGTCCCTGGTATATAATATGGCATGGAAGTTTGGAGTCCAGCAGCCCATTCAGCACTTGCATGTGTGCACTGCTGAGAGTCTGAGGTCATTTTAAATACAGTTCTTTGTTGCAGGACTGCTTTTAAATGTAAAATGTGCCCAAACTCGGCTTTGGTGGCAGGTGCACTTAATACTTTATAAACTTCAATATCATGGCATATTAGGTACCATAATGGTCTCCCATGGGTGGGGGTCATGTACCTATAAGGAGGACTGATCCAGCGCTCTTACTAAAATTCTGTATAAATGATGTCACCATCTACCACCAAACTTACCAATCAATACCAGGCCCATAAAACAACAGAGCAGCTGAATCATGAGGCGAATGGATCTAATATGTTTGTTTTTAAACATTTACAATAAACAAGACCAGCTTGTCATTTTAAAAGTTTATTTTAAAATTCACAAATTTGCATAAACTTTATTTGCTCTTTATTAATATCAAACATTTATTTTTATTAATTGAGTTTTAATGCATTAATCATTGGCTCAAAATCTGGCAGTTCAACATTGTATGAAATAATGAATTAAAGAAAACATGACCCTAAACCCTAAGTTAGCTTTCTGACCTGAAAAGGAAAATAAATGAATAAACAGTTGAATGCTTACAAGTCCATGGGAAATCGGACAGCACTTCGCCCTCAGGAAACAGTCAGCCCCGTTCCCTTCAAGAGGCCAATTTTTATACCCTATTTGCTCGCTAATCTAACTAAAATGTAATTCTTTCTAAAAGTTCAGCACTGTGATTGGTTGATGACTGTCAGACCACCAAAACCACCTCGTCCAGGGTGTGAGCGTCACCATACTATTGTACATTGACATAGAGTGACATCAGCTTCCGAGCTATGCAACATTTTAAAAAGTTACTTCTCAGACTTCCACCAAAGCTCGGTAAAATCATTCCTGCCATTTCCTCGGCCTTGAGAAAAGAACATCCAGAGCAGTTCGTGAACAAGTTCCATTGTCAGAGCCACAGTCTTTTTACAGAAGAAGCGCAAAACAAAACTCTCCATGGAAAGTTTCCAGGATGACTGCACTTGGCTCCAACTCTGCTCACGTACAGGCCGACCAACTTTTCTTCAGAATCAAAACCAAAGCTAGGCCTCAAACCACACTCGGGCTAGTATTTAAAGAAACACAAAAAGAGTGATTAATTCAGGTAAAACAAACCCTTCTGTTACCCACCCTTCCCTGCTAATAATTAACCCACTAATAAATGACATTTAGCAGAAGCAAACAAATAAAGCAGCACATAAAATATCTACCATTCTTCATATAGTCCAGCTTTATGTTTCTGAAAGAGTAAAAGATGATTAAATGATACACAGACAGACAATCACAACATAGGACAAACATGTAAGCACATATAATGAAGCACATGCCATAAATGATCAGCCGCATATTAATAGTGACAAAGACAAAAGGACAAACATGACAAACAAAACAATATTAATCATGTGTTACAAAACAGACTTGCAAATGCAACAAGAGCACATGTTATTAGTTCCCGCGTGTTCATGTGTGGTGCAAACTTAATCTAGGTTGGATTAATCAAACAAATCATGCAACAATTCATTAATTGATTAGTTCATGTTATAGGGAATTGAATCCACAAGTCAGAATAAAATAATTTCTGAAGCTCGCTTCATCAACTCCCTCATCTGGTGATTTTAAAATCACCAAACAACACCCAAAAATTTCAGGAAATTTTCACCCACATTTGGAGACTACACACATTGAATTCTCTCGATATTAGTCTCCCTAAACCCCAGTTTCTGCTGTCTGATCATCTCTTCCAAACTGAACCCTTCGCATTTTCTCTAGCTCATATTCCTTCTCCTGTTCCTTTCTGAGTTTATAAATCCTTCTCTTTTCCCTCTGATGCTTTCTCCTCTTGTGAATCAAACAACTAATTTTTAGCAGCATTATCACTATGATAATGACAATTACTGGATAGAGCACTTTGCCAATTATTGAGCTACCAACTTCAGAAAACCAGTCCCTAATAGCCTCCATTCTTTTTCCAATTCTTTCTGAGAAACTCTCTTCTTCCTAAGGTTCAATTTCCTCGTGAAATTGCGTGATATTCTTAACAAGCAACTCTATATCCCGACTTTTGTCAGGTATATAAGTACAGCAATGTTGGACATGTAGGACCCCACAAACTCCTCCCTCTTTTGCAAGCAGAATGTCTAATGCAAGACGATTCTGCATAACCATGCTTCTGGTAGCAACAAGTTCTGTGCTAACCAACTGGAAACCACTTGCAGTATCTGTGGACAATCTATCCACAATTGTAGAAACTTTTCTGATTTTGATTGAATTCATAGTAATTCCCACCATAGGAATAACAGCACCAAAGATGTCTCCCAGGATTTCTGAAAAACTTTCTCTTTTGTACCTATTCAGATGTTCACCAAATTCAAAGGTACCCTTTTCATTTCTGTCAACATGAAATATTTTTGGAAAGACCAGGCCAAGATAACATGTCCCGTACCAGTGGTCTGGGAGGCTAAAATATGCTTTATTACCACAAATAAAATAAATTCCAGGAAAAATTGGATCCTTACCACCTTTAAATCCCCATCCCCCTATAATATGATAAGTATCTTCACATTGACTAGCACCCACAAAAAGATTATCGTAAAGAGTATTGTCTCTTCTAATGCAAAATTTACCACTAACTGGTTCATCTATATGAATTGCTGCATTTGTGTTAACACCATTTAATTTGGCATCCTCCATTTGCCAGTACTTAGACTTGGCATGCTTTAGCATCTCATTCCTTTTGTAAACAGTCTCTGCTCTCATTTTGCATGTTAAATTATTTCTATATGCGTATTCATAATTGAGTTCATTAGTAACTAAAAATAATTCCCTCATCTGCTTCGCAGGCTTAACTTTGTTTAAGCTATTTACAATTTTGAGATTTGCAAAAACCTCATCAAAGTCTGAGTAATAATACTCCAGACGTCCAGTTTGGTAAAACAGGCTAGCAATTACACTGCATGTTATGCCATAAGTGAGAGGTAACATATTATAAGTCACCCCCTCTGAAACAGAAGCAGGCAATTTTACGCAGACATAGCAATCCTTAACATTCATTACTTTAACATATTCAGATAAAAGCCTTGAAAATGAATTGCTTGAGAAATCTCCAACAGATCTGTCTTGATGAATCTCTGGATTATGCTGAATAACTCTGCTAGACTTGCCAGCGTGTTTCTCATGTTTAGGCTCAACCTTACTGGTTATATTAGTCTTAGATTTTTGCTTATTAACATCAAAAGGATAGACCATAGCTAAAATTAACCAAAGTAGTATTAACAATATCACACAAATTGAAGTCATTTTACAACATCTTTTAAGAATTGAACACCTAGAAGTATCTGATCCAGGCATTCTAAAAATTAACAAAAATTTAAAATGTGAGTAGACTACAAACTATAAACTAAAACTATATCAAAACTATATCCCCCCTTTTAAATTTTTTTTTTTTTTTTTTAGAAATAAAACCCTAAACAGCTTTTCTTCGACCTTGTGTCACACAAACATGTGCTTTTCCAACTAAACAGCTTTTCTTCGACCTAAAGTCACCTAACAAAATTTTCTTCTGCTTTATGCCAGAAATCAAAAACACCTATCTAATTTTAATGACCACAATCTTTGTCACTGATTTCCGCAATTTCCAAATCTTCTTGGCCACTGGATTCCACCTCAGCATTTGGTGGTATTATTATATAGGTCCATTCTGGAGACTTATATTTCTGATTTGGCTTTATTACTCTCCTTGTTTTACGAGTAATTACTTCTATTTTCTTGCTTTTCTCTCCTTTTTTATCAGAGTCACCTCCTTGACTCGATATCTCATTGATCTGCTCTTTTGATTTCTTCACCAATTTGAATTTCAAATTGTCTTCAGGCCAAATATCCCCTTTTCTCAGGATTTTCTTCTTTGGCACGTTTTCATTACATTCAGCTTTCCAAGCTCTTTTTCTGAATTTTCTTATTTCAGACTCTTCATCACTTTCATCAGTGTCTGTATCTGAGACTTCAAATCTATTTCCAGAAACCCCTTCTTTACTCGGCAGCTTCACTCCATTGGAAACAAAATCACCTTTATAGCTGGTACTTGGCAATTCTTCCTCTTCTTCAGGGATCACCTTCAACTTCCCAGCTTCAGGTTTCTTGCTCCTTGACACAGAGTTACTCCTTTGCCTTTCAGTACTCTTCTGGAATAGATTTTCGTCTTGTTCAGAATTTTCTGCTTCTGAATCTCTTTTCTCCTCCTGAGATTCTTTTTCTAGCAGATCTTCATCAACATCTTGTTCTCCAGTCTCGATATCCAGATGTTCTTTATTCAAGTTCTTGTTTTCATCTAGATTTTTCAGATGTTGATTTTCTTGTTGATCATCTGAATCAGGGTCTTCAGGATCTCCTTCTGAGTCTGAATCATCAGTTGTTGTCTCACTCTCTTCACCAGTATTTTCAGGAGGTGGTACACGAATTGTATGGCTTGCATGCACCCACCTTTTCAATCCTTTGCATTTGACCGCATTTGTAGTGACCAAAATGACTTGTCTTGCTTTCTGCCACCTTGGTACTAAACAATTTCTTTTTCGATGAACTTTGGTCCTTACCCAGTCTCCGGGTAGTAAATCATGAGCTTGTTCTTTTTCCTTAGTAATTATATCTGTTCCCACCTGGTGAAACACAGAATTTACTGTATCAGAGAGATTTTGGCAATATTCAATGATTGCGCTATCATTAATACTCAATAGTTTGCCAACTGGAACAAATGCTTGCCTCATTACTCTTCCCATTACAATGTCATGGGGGCTAAGGCCTGTCTTTTTCTCTGGAGTGCTTCTTAATGACATCAAAACAAGTGGAAGTGCATCCGTCCACTTCACTCCTGTTGCTAAACACATCTTTGAAATCCTGTTTTTTATGGTCCCATTAACCTGTTCAACAACACCTGATGCTTCTGGTCTGTATGCACAATACAGCTTTTGCTCAATGTTTAAGGCTTCACAAATTAATTTCATCAACCTATTTTCAAAATGGGTTCCACAATCACTTTCAATAGTCACTGGAAAACCGTACCTAGGTATGATCTTCCTCAGAAGCAATTTTGCCACAGTGACTGAGTCACTATGACGAGTTGGGAAAGCTTCCACCCATCTTGAAAATAAACAGACGAACACCAGCACATATTTTAGCCTATTGTGCATCGGCATTTCAATGAAATCCATCTGTAATCTCGTAAAAGGACCACCCTCCCGTCCTATGGTTCCCATGCTTACAACAGTTCTTCTGTTTGGATTCATCTGTTGGCAGGTCAAGCATCTTTGGCAAAGTGACTCCGCAATGATCCTAAATTTCGGGTTGAACCATGTTTCTCTAAACAACCTAATCATTGAATCTCTTCCTAAATGCCCTGGACCATGGTAGTCAAGTCAAGTCAAGTCAGAGAATTTATATAGCGCGCTACATACCCAGAGGGTCTCAAGGCGCTTGAGGAGGGGTGGGGAATTACTTGTCAAATATCCACGTTTTAAGTTGCTTTCTGAATGCTAGGTGGTTCTGGGTAAGGCGAAGGTAAGTGGGAAGTGAGTTCCAGGTTTTAGCTGCCAGGTAGGAGAAGGATCTACCTCCCATGGTGGTTTTGTTGATGCGAGGTACCGTGGCAAGGGCTTGGTTGGATGATCGTAGCTGGCGGGAGGGGGTGTAGAAGGACAGTCGTGTGTTGAGGCATTCTGGTCCGATTTCGTAGAGTGCTTTGTGTGCGTGGGTTAGGAGCCGGAAAGTGATCCTCTTATTGACGGGAAGCCAGTGGAGGTTTTTCAGGTGGCCAGAGATATGTTCTTTACGCGGGATGTCTAATATGAGCCTGGCTGAGGCGTTTTGGATTCGTTCGAGTTTTTTCTGGAGTTTAGCGGTAGTACCGGCGTAGAGGGTGTTTCCATAGTCCAGTCGGCTCGTGATCAGAGCGTGGGTGACCGTTTTCCTAGTTTCGGTGGGGATCCAACGAAATGTTTTTTTGAGCATGCGAAGAATGTTAAAGCAGGATGAAGAGACGGCGTTGACTTGTCTGTTCATCGAAAGTGAGGAATCCAGGATGACGCCCAGGTTCCGTGTGTGGTCTGTCGGGATGGGTGCTTTTCCGAGGGCTTCTGGCCACCAAGAGTCGTCCCATGCAGAGGGGGAGGTGCCCAAGATGAGGACTTCTGTTTTATCTGAGTTCAGTTTCAGACGGCTGTGTTTCATCCATTCGGCTACTTCTTTCATTCCTTCGTGTAGGTTAGTTTTGGCGGTGCTAGGGTCATTGGTGAGTGATAGGATCAGTTGAGTGTCATCCGCGTAGGAGATGATGTTGAGGTTGTGTTGGCGGGCGATGGCCGCGAGGGGGCTCATGTATACGTTGAAAAGGGTGGGGCTGAGTGAAGATCCTTGTGGTACTCCGCAGATGACTTCAGTGGCCTCTGACTTGAATGGTGGAAGGCGGACTCTCTGGGTTCTTCCGGTGAGGAACGAGGTGATCCATTTTAGTGCTTTTCCTTGGATTCCGATGTTTCTGAGGCGCTGTAGAAGGGTGCTATGGCAGACTGTGTCGAAGGCTGCGGAGAGGTCGAGGAGGATGAGGGCGACTGTGTCTCCATTGTCCAGCAGAGTTCGAATGTCGTCTGTTGCTGCGATGAGGGCGGTCTCCGTGCTGTGTTTTGCTCGGAAGCCGGACTGTGAGGAGTCGAGGGATTTGTTGGCTTCGAGGAAGGCGGCGAGCTGGTTGTTGACAGCTTTCTCGATGACTTTGGCCGGGAATGGAAGGAGCGAGATGGGGCGGTAGTTTTTGAGTTCGGTGGGGTCCGCTGTGGGTTTCTTCAGGAGGGCGCTGAGTTCAGCGTGTTTCCAGCTTTCCGGGAAGGTGGCGGAGTTGAAGGAGCAGTTGATGACGTCTCGGAGGTGCGGTGCTATGATGGAGTCTGCTTTGTTGAAGATGTGGTGAGGGCATGGGTCTGTGGGGGATCCTGAGTGGATGGAGTTCATCAGGCGGATGGTGTCCTCAGTGGAGATTGGGTTCCAGTCATTAAGGATGTTCGAGGGGGGTGAAGGTCCAGCAGATGGTTGGATGGGTTGGTCTCCGGGTTGGTTGTCAAAGCTGTTGTGGATGTCTGCAATTTTGTTGTGGAAGAATGAGGCTAGGGAGTCGCAGAGGGCTTGAGAGGGGGTGATGTCGTTAGAGTTGGCCGAGGGATTGGTAAATTCCTTGACGATGTTGAAAAGTTCCTTGCTGTTGTGGGCGTTGTTATCTAGTCGGTCCTTGAAGGCGGTTTTCTTGGCCTTTCGGATCAGTTGGTGGTGTATGCGGGTGGCGTTTTTGAAGGCGTCCTTGGTGCTGGTGGTTGGGTCTTTTTTCCAGGCCTTCTCAAGGGAGCGGCAGAGTTTCTTGGATTTCTTAAGATCATCGTTGAACCAGGAGGCCTTCTTGCTGCCAAGTTTGCTTTGTCGTTTTTTCAGTGGTGCTAGGATGTCGGCGCTGTTGGATAACCATAGGGTGAGGTTGGTGGCGGCTTGGTCGGGGTTAGAGGAGTGGGCTGGGGGGTTTAGAAGAAGCGATGAGGAGATCTGGTCGATGGTGATTTTGTTCCAGTTTCTTTGCAGAGTTGGTTGTGGGTGGTTGTTGGGTTTGGGCTTGTTGTAGGTAAAGTGATTGCAGCTGTGGTCAGTCCAGAGGAGAGCCGTAGTGTGGCTGAAGGAGACATGATTGCTGGAGGTGAAGATAGGGTCGAGTGTGTGACCTGCGATGTGGGTGGGGGAAGTGACCAGTTGTTTAAGTCCGAGGTTGGCGAGGTTGTCCAAAAGGGTGGTGGAGTTGTGGTCGTTGTTCTTTTCAAGGTGAAAATTGAGGTCTCCCAGAAGGATGTAATCTTTGGAGGGGAGCGCGTGTGGAGTGATGAAGTCCGTGATGTCCTCACTAAATTGTGCACGGGGTCCTGGAGGTCTGTAAAGGAGGGTGCCTCTGAGTGTGGTCTTGGGGTCGATGAGGATCTGGAAGTGAAGGTGTTCAGAGTTGGCGAGATTGACGTCGGAGCTGGTTGAGATGTGGATGGATTTCTTATGGACGATAGCGATTCCTCCTCCTGTGTGGCCGGTACGGTCCTTACGAATGATCTTATAATCTTCTGGGATGGCAATGGTGATGTCTGGGGCTGAGGAGGCGTTCATCCATGTTTCTGTTAGGAAGGCGACGTCCGGAGAGATGGTGTCTAGTAGATTCCATAGGTCAATGGCGTGCCTGTGGACCGATCGGGTGTTGAGCAAGATGCATTGTAGGTGGTTGGGGTCGGGAATCTGTGGTGTGGTCGTAGCGGAGTTGTTGTCGGTGCTGATGAATTTGCAGGAGTAGCATGAGAAAGGTCCATGAGTATGTCCAGGAGCGGCTTGGACACAGTTGGGGGAGCGGCCGGGGTTAAGGGCTAGGAGGGTGGTGGCATCGTAGGTAATGCGGGAGGGTTGGGCAATGCGAGGGCCAGGGGGACTTGCGCTGGGCGCGGTCTTGGCGCGGACGGGCGTAGACGGGCTTACCTTTGGCGCACCTTCGGCGTGGCCGTAGCGCGTGGACGCTGCGCGTGGGACCATCTGGCTTAAATGGTTGTTGGAGGGGGCGGAGCGTGGGAGGGTCAGCTGGGAGGCGGGATCAGAGAGGCGGGTCAGGGGAGAGGAAAACACAAAATGGAGGGCAAAAGTGAAACTAAAAGCAACAGCGAGGGCACAGCACAATGATCGTCAACAGGCAGCTAAAGGCTCTCAATTCCACCACAATGCCTCTGCCAAAGCGCCACTCAGAGACTACTAACGTTGAAGCACAACGCAGCAATGAGGTGCACGTAATGAACACAGAGCGCCAAATACAATTGAACAACTAGGGTTCTAAAGCGCCAATCAGCTACAAAGCGCTAATGTTGAAGATAGGATACACGCGGTAAACTTTAAAGGCTATGTGGCACAGAGCGAGATGCGGAAAATAAAATTACAACAGGCACAATTCAATTATTGGCAATGAAGTATTTAAAGCGCTGCGCGAGAAATAGCTTCAGAACGCGATAGCGTTTGTTAGTGGCAACGATACCAGGCGCAGTCAGGGGAGCTCGGGTGCACAGGGCTTCAGCTGCGGTGCAGGTGATGTCAATAAAGATTCAGGCAGGAGAGCGAGGGGAGCGACCGTTCAGGAAGGAATCCCGGCGGTCACAGCTAGGTACGGGCTGGGGAGAGTCTGTTCTTCGTGTGTGGGAGGGTCAGCTGGGAGGCGGGATCAGAGAGGCGGGTCAGGGGAGAGGAAAACACAAAATGGAGGGCAAAAGTGAAACTAAAAGCAACAGCGAGGGCACAGTACAATGATCGTCAACAGGCAGCTAAAGGCTCTCAATTCCACCACAATGCCTCTGCCAAAGCGCCACTCAGAGACTACTAACGTTGAAGCACAACGCAGCAATGAGGTGCACGTAATGAACACAGAGCGCCAAATACAATTGAACAACTAGGGTTCTAAAGCGCCAATCAGCTACAAAGCGCTAATGTTGAAGATAGGATACACGCGGTAAACTTTAAAGGCTATGTGGCACAGAGCGAGATGCGGAAAATAAAATTACAACAGGCACAATTCAATTATTGGCAATGAAGTATTTAAAGCGCTGCGCGAGAAATAGCTTCAGAACGCGATAGCGTTTGTTAGTGGCAACGATACCAGGCGCAGTCAGGGGAGCTCGGGTGCACAGGGCTTCAGCTGCGGTGCAGGTGATGTCAATAAAGATTCAGGCAGGAGAGCGAGGGGAGCGACCGTTCAGGAAGGACATGGTACATCCGTGCCATGTCAGCAATCATGCAGTCCGGCATTACAGGCCTTCCATCTTTATAAACCCAAATTCCATCTTCCTCTCTTTGCCTGCAATCACTTTTTAACCATGTGTTTTTCTCTTCCTCACTTGCCTCATCTTGTAGATCCTTCACTTCCTGCCATGTTTCAACTACAGAAATTAGCATGAGAGAATTCATTGTGTGACTTTTGTCTTTTTCCCGATTGATTGAATAATTGTTTTTGGCGCAGTACTTCGCAATCTCATCTGCGTATGCGTTTCCTTTGGTGATGTAATCATCACCCTTCTTATGAGCTGCACATTTGACTACAGCAATTTGTTCTGGTAACTGAATGCCATCAATCAATCTTTTGATCAATTTTGCATTTCTGATTGGTGTTCCTGCAGAGGTTAAATAACCTCTTTGGGACCACAGTTGTCCATAATCATGAACAACTCCATAACTATATTGACTATCAGTCACTATGGTTACTCTTTTGCCAGTTGCATTTTCACAAGCTCGAATTAGACCAATTAACTCTTCAATTTGAGCAGAACGAATTCCACCCAAAGGTGAACCTTCAACAACATCTGAGACCGTGCACACCGAGTATGCTGCTCTCAGAATCCCTTCATCATTTCTCAAACAAGACCCATCTACAAAATAGACTATGTCTGATTCAGGTAAAGGAACATCTTTTATGTCCTGTCTTGGTTTTGTGCAGTAATCTACAACATCCAGGCATTCATGATCAATGTCATTTTCATTACTTACCTCAGTAATAACTCCATCTGGTAATAGTGTGGAAGGGTTCAAATTCACGCACCTAACAATTGACACATTGTCTGATCCAAGAATTGGTTTTTCATATTTTGTCAGTCTGCTACTTGTCAGATGTTGAGTTCTACTTCTAGTAAGAAGAATTTCAACTGAATGAGGTACGTATACTCTTACAGGAAATCCCATAATGATACCTTCACTTTGTTCAAGACTTACACTTGTTGCGGCCACTGCTTTTAAACAACCTGGCAAAGCTTTTGCAACAGGATCCAAAACAGCTGAGAAATATGCAATTGGTTTTCTCAACTTACCATGTCTCTGAATCAATACAGACAATGCACAACCTTCTCTTTCACTGCAGTAAAGTTCAAATTCTTTTTCATAGTCTGGCATACCCAGGGCAGGAGCTTCACATAAGCTCTTTTTTAACTGCTCAAAAGCTTCCAGTTCAATTTTTGATAGACTAATTGGATCTTTTATGTCTGCTTTTGTTAATCTTTGAAGTGGTTTTGCAATGACTGAAAATCCACTGATCCATTGTCGACAGTAACCAACCATTCCCAGAAACATTCTCACCTGTCTTTGAGTTGTTGGTGGTTGAATTGCTCGAATCATTTTAATTCTTTCAACTGTCACTTTTCTCGTTCCCTTTGCAATTCTGTGACCAAGATATTTCACTTCTTGCTTACAAAACTGCAACTTTGCAGGTGACACTTTATGTCCTTCATCTGCCAATCGATTTAACAAGGTAATGGTATCAGTAACACAATTCTCTCGTGTTTTGGCTGCCACAAGCAAATCGTCAATGTACTGTACCAATGTGGAATTACCAGGCAATACCAAATCTTCTAGGGATTTCTTTAACAACTGATTAAAGATAGATGGACTCTCAGTATACCCTTGAGGGATACGACACCATGCTAGGATTCTATTTTGGAACCTGAAAGCAAAAATGTGCTGGCTTTCTGGATGTAATGGAACTGTAAAGAAGGCATTACACAGGTCTATGACCGTGTACCATTCTGCATCATGCGGAATCTGGTAAAGAATTACTGCAGGGTTTGGAACAATTGGACAACATGGAACAACAATCTGGTTAATTTTTCTCAGGTCCTGAACAATTCTATATGTCCCATTTGGCTTTTTAATACCCATAATCGGTGAATTACATGGGCTGCTCTCAATTTCTTTTAGTACACCTTGACTTATGAATTTTTCAATCACAGGAATGACACCCTCGATTGTCGCTGCTTTCATTTTGTATTGAGGAACATTTGGAAAATCAATTCCCTGCTTAACAGTGATTTTTACTGGATCAATATTTTTCATAAGACCCATATCATTTCCTGTTAGGTCCCAAATTGCTGGATTAACTGGCTTTTTGAGCTCTACTGGCAAATCATTTTTATCAAATACAGGAAATAGTGATGTTTTCTCCTCTTCAACCATTAACATAGTCAATTTATAAAGCCCATCTTCTTCTGCTGTTTGCATTTCAATGCCATCTGGTGAGCAATATATTCTGCAATTCATTTTGCATAATATATCACGACCCAACAGATTCACAGGACTGCTATCACAAACTAGAAATCTGTGTTTATCTTTGTAGTTCCCTATTTCCACTTTTACTGGTTCTGTTAAACTTGTTTTAATTTGCTGATTAGCTACACCTACAACTTGGATGGACTCACCAGAGGGAGGAAGGTTTTCTATTTCTGCTGATCTAACAGTAGAACGGGTAGCACCTGTGTCCACAAGAAAAGTGATATCTTTGTCATTCACTTTACCATTAACAAATGGACCAGACTGATCTACCTCAAGAGTGGGTCCAAGCACACACTCTTCTTCCTCTCTCAGGCACCGTCATGAGTAATCTTCTGAAGAATCACTCTCTTCTTTTTCTTTTAACCAAAATTGAGAAGCATTTGACATGTTAGTTTTTGACACATTATTTACCAAATTACCTCCACAGAAACCTGTTTCAGGAGAAAATCTCTGTGTGTTAGCACTTTTGGGGAATGGTGCTTGTGGTACCTGACTCTGCTGAATTTGACTCTGCTGTACCTGGTTCTGCTGAAACTGGCTTTGCTGTATCTGGCTCTGCTGATTTGCTACCTGTCGCTGTAGCTGTCGCTGTTGACTCAACTCATTTAACTGCTGCTGTAGCTGTTGCTGTTGCTGCGGATTTAACTCACACTGCACCTGTGGATTTAATGAATTATTTTTAAAATTTCTGGGCGGTTTTTTACACTCGCGTTTCCAGTGTCCAATCTCTCCGCAATTAAAACATGGGAGCTTTAGTTTCAATTCTTCAACATTTACATTAAATTTTGGCTTATAATTAAAATTGTTTTTGAATTTCCCTTGATTCTGCTGCTGCATAGAAGCTAACTGTTGTTGTTGCTGTTCTGCTACTTTCACTTGTGCCCACATCGCCTTTTCCTTGAGATTTTTCTGCTTCGCATCAATCTCATCACTGCAATATTTTGCCTTCCTCAGGATGTCATTAACTGAAAGTGCTTGCCAGCAGACAATTCCATTTCTAATCATGTCTCCAATTTCAGGTCTCAGGCCATATACAAACTGTATATAAAGTGGCTCATGTCTTTTTCACTTAATTTTTCATAGCCACTGTACTGTTTAAAGACTAACAGTAATCTTTCATAAAATGAATCAACTGATTCTTTTGGTTCCTGATTTGTTCTGTCAATTTTAACCCAATCCACTTCTTTTGGGGGAATTTTCCCTTTCAACCAGTAAATTACTTTATTATAAATGTCCATGACATCTTTTGCTGGAGCACCTGTAACCGGATCTCGAGGAGGTTCTTCCTTTGGCCAATCTATAGAAATTTTACATTCTGTCCAAAGATCTGATGGGACAACAATGTCAAAGAATCCATCTAGATCAATCCACAGAACTTTTGATACTTTTATAAATCTGTCTACCTGTCGGTACCACTCAACTGGCTTTTCTCTCAACCGTGGAAAATCATTAGTAAACAGGAGAATATCCTGTCTGGACCAAGGAACATGCACATACCCTCCTCCAGCTATTTCCCTCATTGGAAATTCAGAAACTACATAATTTCTTAATTTTTTATCCTGTTCTTTCTTTGACCATTTCATTCTCCATTTACCTAATTCGCCTAATTTCCTGAGAAAACTTATTAATTCTCTTATATGTGTCATTCTCCCAGCAGCATTTAGATTGTCAATGTCTCTTTCAGAGAAATCTACTCTGTAATGTTTCTGCAAATGTTTCTGTTTACTCAAATCAATTTCTAATTCAGCAGCCATTTCTTCCAGTTGTTCATACCTGTTTTTTGTTTTCCACTGAATACTTTTACAGATAAACAACAATTCATCACCCTGATACAATTTCAAATTGTCAGTACCAATTGTGCCAATGATTAATTCTTCCAGATCAGCTTTTAATTTAGCAACATCAAGTTTTTTATAATCAGGAGCTTCAGGGCTCATTCCATTTTGTGATAATTCTATTCTATTTAGACTTTTCTCAGACAGACCTGAATCTGAAACTGCCACTGATGGTGCTTGTGAACTTGACAAACTTCCATTTATTGTTAAATTTGGCATCATAGATTTTTCTCTATGAATCTCTGAAAGTTCCGAATAAAATCTCTCAGCAACCTTTTGAATTTCTGCATTTAATGGAACCGTCAAAGCTGTTTGTCTATTGTCTCCCTGATCAAAAACCGGTACAACAGGACCAATAGTAACTGGTACTGTCACTGCTTCCATGCCTTTTGTCAATTGTTGAATTAAATCTTGCTTCGCTTTATTATAACTAGAAATTTGTTGATCAGCAGGTAATCTCTCTTGATTTCTCACAATATTATTTTCTTGTGGGACTCTTTTCTCTCTGGGTGTACTACAATTATTTACTGATCCTACTCTTTCAGGTAATTTTAAAAATCTGGGCGAACCTTCTTCAGCTTCTCTAGGAGGTGCACTTGGAGAAGTTTCTGTAGAAACTCTCGGGGTAGATTGAGAACCTACTTGATAAGGTGGCGGTTTGCGTTTAGTTGCATAAATGTCTTCTAAAACTGCATCATTTAATTCCTCATCAATTCTCCTACCAGCTGTCTTTTCTTGTAAATCTTCAGTAATCATTATTCTCACTGGGTACAAACCATCATACATGTTTGCCTTTCTCCAGCGTTTCACTTTTTCCTCATGTGTTTCCCTATTTACAACATATTTTGAATATTTAGGTGCTGAACACTTGCTTTCGCGTTCAAGTTCCATCATCTCAACCTCCCAATCAACTAAAGCTTCAAATTGTGTAGGTCTTGGCTTTGGCACAAGATCCATCATTTTTTCTCTCAAATTTCTCAAAACGTTCATATTAAATGACCCATCTTCTGGCCAGGCTAATACACCATCATTCGTGGTATAATGCATCCAATTATCAAACCAAATTACAGTATGATAGCCATATTCGCCTTCCATATAGGCTGCAGGTGTTTTGTACTTATGAAGTAATTTACCACCACGCGTTTCAATTTTCTTGTCAGGTTTAAAATAATTTTTCACCTTCTGAAACCATGAAGGCTTTTTCTCATAATCATTCCAATAACTCATGTTTGTGACACAATGCTATGCTGTCAAGGACTTTGATGACTTTTCTAATGTACAGTACTCGTTGGTACTATGACTTTTGTTGCTATAACTTTATTTGCAACTCTAATGGCAACTGCTAGTTATCTGCTTTTTACCTAATATTGCCAGTGTCCTTGCTCTAATCACCTTTGCTGCTGTTGTTCTAACCAGGGTAGCTGCTGTGATATTCAGTACTTTACAGCAGTTTCCACCTCCCCAATGTTGTAGTCAATTCCAAAAACGAAGCTCTGAGCACTACTAGCGCAGGAAATCAAACACTCAGCAGAAGTAAACAATGGGCATTAGCACAACAAATGCCTGGGCCAATCAACGCGGCTGCCACAACGCTCAGCCAACCACAGTACCCACCCGAGCCTCAACCAATCCGGTCGCAGCTCCCTTATGACACTGCGGCGTCTTTAACCAATCAGGGCACAGCTCTTCTCTTTGACCAATCAGGTCGCAGCTCTTCCCGTGACACTGCAGCACTTAGTTTAATCAGTGCGCGGCTCCTCAATAACACGACCTGATAATGTGTGAACCCCCACAATTAGAAGCGCATTTCCCTCACGCTAGCACCAAACCTAAGCAAACAATCTCAATATACACGAAGGCCTTGCCCAATGAAAGCGCAACCACTCGCCCAATCAGAGCGCGACTTGGGTATGACGCGACGGCGTCTCCACCAATGACAGCACGGCGGTGACGTATACAGCAGCTGCAGCCTTTAGCTTCTCCCACTCGCTGACAATTTGACAAATTTCTTTTTAAAATCAATAGCGCGGCAAGTAAGCAGAGACACTTAAAAGTGTAAACAACCCCGCATCACAGCGCAGCTCCACTGTAACACTACGGACCTTCAACCAATCAGGGTGCGGCCCTGCTATGATGCAGCGGCACCCTGACCAATGAGAGCGCGGCGGCTGTGACGTAGACAGCCGCTGCAGCTGGCAGCTCTCCCCTTACACCCTCCTTACTCGGAAAATGGCCCCTCCCTTGCAAATTGAGATGAGCTCACAATGCAACGCGCAAAGTTCGCCGGCCGTTATCTCTCAATAATTGTGACACGCGCGGCTATAGCAGAAAAAAGAAACAGAATCGGGGACACTATTAAATGTATACTTTAATACTGAAATACTTTAAACAAGTCACAGCGCGGCTTTGATGTAACACTTTGGAAATCTCAACCAACCAATCAGGACGCGGCTTTGCCGAGACACTCCAGACGCCTGAACTAATTAGGGCGCGACTCTACTACGACGCGCCAGACAGTTCTACCAACCAGAGCGCGGCGGCTATGACGCACACAGCCGCTGCAGCTCCAGGCTCTCCTCACACGCTCTCGCTCCTAAATATAGCCCCTCCTTCACACTTTCGATCGGGACACTTTGAAATACAATTTAAATAGCGCGCAATACTTTTAAGTGTATTTAAATAACGCGCAACACTTTACAATACTTTAAAATAGCGCATTCTTTACCCTGAAGACTCCAAAAACGCTTTCCAATTACTTTTTTAAACGCAATTAATAACTACATTAAAACAAACCATTTGCCTGTTTCTCTAACAAAGAGATAGTTTTATACATTCATTCAAGTATTCTCAGCGTGGAATAGACGACGCTATTCTCACAGAATAGTTTCAATTGCCAATAGAGTAATTCTTACCCTACCCTTCTAACAGATTACCAATCATTCACGCACTTCCAAACAAGAAAACCCTAATCATACACACACGAAATCTTGGCAGGACTTGAACCAACCACAGAAAACGTCCAAACGTTAATAAGAATAGACGACGCTATCTTACCCTTCTCTCAAGCTTGGATAAATCCTACTACTCTTTTCACAAAAAGTTTTAAAACGGGCAAGCAATTCCCTATGCTTAATGCTACAATTTCATAGACAATCCTCACTATACATTTAACCAGTCAATCTAATGTCCCTAAACTTGTGTTGTACGTCCACAACACGTGATATATTCTATACCACAATTTTGAAACAGAACAAATGCACTGTGTAACTCTTCTAGTCACACTACCTTTGCCGGCAATAACCAAGAGTTTTTCACACTGCTGGAAGAACTCTTAAGACTACATATAACAATTTGACAAAATCAAAAACAACATATGTTAAACATTAATCCTATGTATATACCAACATATATGTAACATGGATGTCAAAAACAACATATAACCGTACGAATGCTACCAAAAACTGATCCAGCGCTCTTACTAAAATTCTGTATAAATGATGTCACCATCTACCACCAAACTTACCAATCAATACCAGGCCCATAAAACAACAGAGCAGCTGAATCATGAGGCGAATGGATCTAATATGTTTGTTTTTAAACATTTACAATAAACAAGACCAGCTTGTCATTTTAAAAGTTTATTTTAAAATTCACAAATTTGCATAAACTTTATTAGCTCTTTATTAATATCAAACATTTATTTTTATTAATTGAGTTTTAATGCATTAATCATTGGCTCAAAATCTGGCAGTTCAACATTGTATGAAATAATGAATTAAAGAAAACATGACCCTAAACCCTAAGTTAGCTTTCTGACCTGAAAAGGAAAATAAATGAATAAACAGTTGAATGCTTACAAGTCCATGGGAAATCGGACAGCACTTCGCCCTCAGGAAACAGTCAGCCCCGTTCCCTTCAAGAGGCCAATTTTTATACCCTATTTGCTCGCTAATCTAACTAAAATGTAATTCTTTCTAAAAGTTCAGCACTGTGATTGGTTGATGACTGTCAGACCACCAAAACCACCTCGTCCAGGGTGTGAGCGTCACCATACTATTGTTCATTGACATAGAGTGACATCAGCTTCCGAGCTTTGCAACATTTTAAAAAGTTACTTCTCAGACTTCCACCAAAGCTCGGTAAAATCATCCCTGCCATTTCCTCGGCCTTGAGAAAAGAACATCCAGAGCAGTTCGTGAACAAGTTCCATTGTCCACGAACTGCTCTGGATGTTCTTTTCTCAAGGCCGAGGAAATGGCAGGGATGATTTTACCGAGCTTTGGTGGAAGTCTGAGAAGTAACTTTTTAAAATGTTTATAAAATATGTTTTATATGCCCCTGGGGATAGAGCAATTGCACATTCCACTTCCCCCATTGCAGTAAAGTCCTTTCCAAAATTGACTATTGTGCTAGCAGCACTGTGGAATGAGGATCTACATTATTTGTGTATATTCATGACCCTTAAAGTGTCCCCTTGATGTCTCAGAGGTAGAGGGTCATGTAGCTATAAGCAGGGTCCTTATAAAAGATGATTTATAGGCCCTGGAGTTGGAGAAACTGGACATTTCATTTTCTCCATTGTAGATCCCCAGCCACATAGGTTAACATTGCAATAGTTTATGAACTCTTAACTATCGCTAAGAATTCATGCAATATATAATTCAAGGACTTAGGGCAATGGTACTGATGCTTTTGAATTTATCCTAAAATATACAGAAAATAAGTTATAAGTCTTTTTTGTCTGTCAGCCAAAATTTAGCCTTCCTACCCTCTTCCATGGTTAGTCAAAGTGAACAGAATTAGTCAGGCTGCTTTGATGACGTGAAAAGTGGCACCTGAGGAGAGAGGCTATTTGGTAGGAGAGGGCTCTGCTACACAGGAATTCCAGAGCAGGGGAAGGGGTCGCAAAGCATGACCTTAGAAGGAAGAATGGGACAGGCCAGAAAGGCTAGGTCCATCTACCCCCATTCCCTCTGAGCCCAGTCAGATGGCAGGGTTAAGGAAGGAAGTACAGCTGTAAGGGGAGGAGAGCTATGGAAATGAGCCATACTGGAGTTTGGTTTAGCTAGTTCTTGCTCCTCTGCTGAGACTTCAGCCATATTGAATTTTGGAGGAATAGTGCTTGCTGGGAGACCATTGTGCCACACTTTGGAGGAAGTGGTCATGCTTTGGGGTGTTGTCCTGCACCTCATTGGACAGGAGTGTCCTCCTGCTTGACCCCAGAGAACACTGAATAAGTATCTGAGAGGAGCAGAGCTTCTGAGATCTGCTGTTTGAAACTAAGAGAAGAAGAAGGGTCCATGCTGGAAGTCTCATTTGCATCAACCAGAATCTGCACTCTGACTGACTGCACCTGCGATCTGGAACTACATCCCTGTAGACCTAACTGGCTTCAAGGGGAATGAAGAGTGGGCTCCCTACAAGCTACATGTTAACAGAGCTCACTTCGACCATCACCACCAAGAATCCCAACCCTGGAGTGTGTCCATTGGATGTGTAAGCGTTTTATCCAAGTGGATTGTGGGAACGGATGTCCCACATTTTCAAGGACCATCTTGGAGATTACAGACTCTTGGATTGTGTTTTGGACATGTTGTGCCCCCAGATGAACTTCAGGAAGAAGTTCCAGAAGTTTGGAGAACTTTGGAAAAAAGCTCCTGAACAGGACCGACTCAACCGCGAGAGCCAAGCCGGCGACCTTCAACCGCTAGCCGGCCTGCTCTGCTGGTTTGGCCCGCTGAAAAGCTCCAGAGGTCTGACTTCCAAAGTTTACTGGTAGCTCCTTGCAAAGCAAGCAGACAACCCCTCACCAAACCCAGACTTGTGAAGAGCATTGAAGGACCCCAGCAGAAAAAGCTCCAAAAAAGTTTCTAAGTACAAAGGTAAAACTTTGACCGAGGCCTATTGCAAGGATTCGCCATGCAGGGCCCCATTGCCATCGGTAAAAACGTTGACTTCATCACGCTCTAGCGCGACCAGATGTCCCGATAGGCTCTATAAGTTTCTATATGCTATACAATGCTAAACCTTTAAAAAATGCATATCTCCGGTTCTTTACATTGGACTTTTTTCATTTTGGTGTCATTGTAAAGATAAAATGATTTCTTATTTTTATAAATTGGTGTTGGATTTTTATTGTTTGCTGTGTCTCAATTGTTTACTTAATTGGTGTTTTAAAATTCTTTACATGCCTGTCTCTGAAGTTAAAACTGCCTGCTAACAGCCAAGCTACCAAGGAGTAAGCATGGGTATAATTTTCTGAGACCTATTATGAGCCCTGGACCGTGTTAGGTGCCTTATTGCCAGTGGTAGATATATATTTACCACTACTAATAACCCAATTCCCAACATACAGAAACTGTTTAGAGAAGGTGATAAATAGGAGGGAAAAGGTACTAGTAATTCTGAAAGGAATAGAGAGCTGCATGTGCAGCTTGTCCTGGTACAACTAGGTTCACATACTCCCCATAGCCGGCAGAAAAACTCAAAAAGGCCAAATATGAACATTTTAATCTGGCTACTGTCCATCTCGCTAAATCTGGCTAATTTTTATTTGGGCCCTTGGTCTATTTGTGTGGAAAAAGTGGCCCAGCATAGTTGAGCCCTTTTTTTTTTACCGTAGGTGGACTGGATGATACTCTGAAAAAAAACTGGGCCTTCCATGGGTAAAGAATCTGGAAAACTGGAGTAGGACAGAAGGAAATAAAGGTGCCGTTATCTTTTTTTAGCTTTTGTACCAAGGACTCCAGGAATAGCTGTTGCTGAAAAGCACTTTCCTTAAATAGAAACTGAAACACAGTGTTAAAATGATTAAGAGAGGAACTGCAGGAATGTTAGTTTGATTTGCTTAGGGATTGTCATCAATCAAAATCTGTGTCCACCGTCCTTAAACACCTGCATGAGCAGAGCTACCTGTGGAATATAAATAGGGAAAATATTTGAATTTCCAATCTGCCTCAGAGAACTGTGGAGATTCTTTTGGCTCCAGTTCTATTCTGAATTTCAGCAATTGCAAATTTGCTGCATGGACTATGAAAGATAACCTTTGGCTGGCCACCAAGGACAATAGAGTTCCGATTCTATGCAGCAAATTCTGCTTGCTTATGGAAGGTCTCTACTGCATCTGTGTGTGCATGGAGTCTTATTACTAGAGGAAGCTGTTTTTGTCTGGAAGAGGAGCAAAAGACCAGTTATGTTTCTCACCTTTGTCTATACAGAGGGGAAGGCCTTGCAGGCTAGGACATTTTTGGAGCTGCTGCAGAGGAATTCAGGAACCAGTTGCTCCAATACTTTTTTCTGTGGACTGGAAATTGAGCTATGCGGAATATTCTCACAAAGGTACCCAGCGAAGAAGGCAAAAACAGTTTTCTAAAAGCTGGGACTTGGACATTTCCTATCTGTGGAGTACCCAGACAAGGTATCAATTCAATCTGAAAAACATGTGACCTTACTTGTTGCATTTTGGCAGTTTGTACCACTCAGAAATTTTGACAGCAATATTCAAGGCTATTTGAAGACTGTGAAAAAGAGATATCTTACCCCGTGGGACCATGTATGAAACAGCTTCCTGCTTTGCCCACTGAGTATTTTCGATTTTCATAGATTTTCCTAATCTGAAGGCAAAATCTTTGACTGGGACAAACCATGACGCAAGCTAAACTTACTTCATTAATAGTCGGACTTGAAAGGTACCCACATCCCAGTCTTCCATAACCTTTGATCGTGGTGAACAACCACATTTTGTCGCACACTACTCTAGAGTCCTATCAGCTACAGAGGAAACTTTGGTTCCAGCCTATTTCATGTAGATTGAGTTCCATAGCTTCTTATATAATAATCTTTTTTAATAACTACTGATCATTATATCCAATTTCTTTCATCTTAGTGTTATTTTGTTTGTTCGTTTTTTTCCCTATTACATCTCAATTGGTTTGGGATCCTTCAGTCGTTTATTTCTTATTAGTAAATGTTGAATTGTTCTTGACACACATGTATGGTGCGAAGTTTTCTCAAAGGAAGATTTTTGCTTGTTCCAGGCTACCACGATTTAGCCCAATATTCCTCACAGAAACAAGTGTAGTTAACACAACTCAAACGGTTTTTGCTTTGAGAAAACTCAGTCACAGCTCACATTGACTTGTGACCTCTCTGTGCCAGGGTTCACAATCCAGTTTCATAAACTGTGTGACAAGGACTTGTTTGTGTCAAATAATTACCAGACAACCTTAGCAATAAAGACATAAAAGTCATACTTAAATTTTTCACTTGCATATTTCTGTTATTTGAATCATTTAATTCATAGGTTTTTTTTTTTAGATAATGAAGACTTACGTGGCTGTGATAACAGCCCTGCAAACAGTAGACATAAGGATTCTGAACCTTGAAAAGAAGATCCAGAAGAACATGGAAAAAAATACGCCTGAGCTATGGAAGGCCCTCAGAGCCTTTCTGAAGACAAACAGACAAACTGGCTCATGCATCAAAGCTTTTTGCGATCGCAAATGGCGCGATTCGCAAAAATCAGACATTTGCGATCGCAAAATTAGCTTTTGCGATGCATCATGGGTCAAGGCCCTCGCAATTTGAGAATTCGCTATCAATTACGAGTTCTCAAATTGCAATTGCATTTAAGGATCGCATCCCCTAACTAAATGAAACCATGGTGGTAACTGGAAGTGTGGGAAATCCATGCCATTATGAGTTGTTCCCTTAGGATCTCCTTAGAAATTAAGAGTTACCAGGGTAATCTATAATTCCAGATCTTATTCCATTGGAAATTCCTAATTTTTCCTGGTTTTTTTACACAGAGATTTTAGATGCTTTCTGCAAGAGCACTATGGATCTCAAAATTTTGATGGGCTTTCTGGTTGAAGGAGCAGGTGCAAGCGAAAGTCAGAAACTAGGGATTTCGCTTTTGCTTTAATGTATGAGATTTCCATAACACAAATCCAGCCTACAGGTAGAGGAGTCTTCCAGTACATTTCTGAAGGAGAGGTATTACAAAGCAGCCCAGGTCTGTAACGTTATTTTTTCGAAAAACAGCCAATGCAATATATATAATAAATATTAGAACATTGCAATGTTAGGAGCTTCATTGAAGACAATGGAGTGCTCCAGGCTTCTAATGGCTGGTAAAACCCGGAGCTCCTAACATTCAAATGTTTATTGTTTACAGGTTTTGCTGTGAACAAAGGCCTCATGGAGCCCAATGGGATTTAAATCCCCTTAGGCTCTCTGAGGCCTTTGTTTTAATGCTAGAACATTCAGCCTTTTAGTGGCAGAATATTCTAATAACCTCATAGCCCACCGTAGCTGGGCTAAAACAGCATTAAAGGCCCGCTCCCTTTTTAAAGGCCCTCGCCTTTTGGCTCGAATCTTTAACCCTGGAGAAGGGCCATTAAATGGCTGATATAGGCTATAAGTCTATATTGTTGCCAAACCACCTTTTGCTACTGACTGTATCTTCTAAGTTGAACTAATATCATATGTATTATGGGAAACAACCTTTACAACGCAGTCATTACATCACACTACCTTTACATAGCAGTCATTACATAGCAACATCCTTTACATTGCATGTCATTACAATGCAGCCATTACATTGCTTGTTACTACAACACATGTCATTACAATGCATGTCACTACAGCGCAAGCATTACAACGCAAGTCATTACAACGCATGCCATTACAGTGCATAGTACCCTTACACTATCCGACACTTACCCTACTGTTGCACTCACTGGAGTTAGAATAGTAATTTTTACCCCTACACTATCCAACACTTACCCTGTTGTTGCACTCACTGGAGTTAGAATAGTAATTATTACCCCTACACTATACAACACTTACCTTAAATGCAATGTAATGGTATGCATTGTAATGGTATGCGTTGTAAAGGTATAATGCGATGTAATGGAATGTGTTGTAAAGGTAGTTTCTGAAAATGCGATGTAATGGCATGCTATATAAAAGAATCTGTTGTAAAGGATGCTGCAATGTAAAAACTGCGTTGTAAAGGCATTCATTGTAAATGTATACATTGTAACATCATACATTCATGTATTCTGTCCCTTGTACCATAGAGGTCTGAAGTGGGCGCTAGTATCAGCCTATCGTACTCTCGGTATTATTAAGTCAATAGCTGCTACCCATTGTTATTTTTACTGTTCGAAAGCCCTTTTAGTGGATGACAGATTGCTTCAAATGTATATATCTTTCATGTACCTCACACATGTTCACTTCAAATGTACAATGCAAATGTAACTATTTTTGTACTATTACCAACCAACTATGTATATATATATGAATGACTGTACTGTTGTGCTTCTTTTCCTCTCAAATATACTTATATCTGGCTCAATATGGACACAGCATGGGCCTGAATCATAAAGGGAAACACCTTTTGTATAAGTTTACTAGTTATGTGGCATTCACAAACTACGAGTTCAATTTTAATAATAGTAATTTTGCAACTGCAGAGACTGCGCACTTAAAAAGGTAGGGCTGTCTTATCTTTTTATGTGCGGAGACTGTGCAGTCGTAAAATTACTGTTAGCAAAATGAAACTTGTAGTTTGTGAATACCAAAAAATATTGAACTTAGGGTACGTTTCGCTTTGAGAATCCGGCCCATACATTCAAGTACCCCTTTCATATCCTGTGCAAACCTAATGATATAAATAAACCTTTGCTGTGCCGCCCTCTGTATTCTTGCAGCGCCATATAAAAACTAAAAGGAAACTGAATAGCCTCAGTGTAAGGGGGCCATGGAGCACGATTTATGGCTGGAGTCAATGAACTGTGATTTGCAATCCCTGCTATCTGATTTCCCAGGTGATGGCAAATGAAAGTGTTCAGTGCACCTTAAGTGAATCTGTGAAATGTCAAAGTAGCTTGGAGGCAACACTTTCAAGAAGCAGCAAATTTGTTCTGCAGTTATTACAGCACGTTATGAATTAAGAGCACCATTGGAGGAGAGCCTGATGCCTAGCTATTCTTCTAATCTCTTCCATAGGATTGTAGAAATCATGTTATTATTACCTGGCTTGCTTTGCGCTAATGTTTGAGAGCAACAACTGTCCCCGTGAACACTAGGGAATTGAGCAATCGAAGTGTCTATTAGAAAATACATTTCGGATATATAATGAATGTGTGCTCGCGGAGCACAGCCGTGCGCCTGATTTTTATGCGCCTGAACAGACTAAGTGCATTCATTTAACTCAGAATTTCTCAAAGTTGGTGCAGGAGCTGCAGACAGCATCTCAGAAGCAGTGTTCCTCCTCTCTCTGTTTCTGAGCTGTCTGATGCACTAACTTGGAAAATTCTAAGTTGAATGTACGCTCTTTAAACAGTGCGTGTTGGAAAGTGGGATATTAGTAGTGACAGTCAGTCAGTCAAATACTTTATTCGATAAATTAATATCATTAAAAGACATAGTACAATACAACAAATAATTACACTTTGCTTCCATAATGATGGAAGCAAAGTGTGTCGTAGGCACGTTGGATTCCGACACCCCCATTCTTGTGCCATTCGTGGAGACCATTGTATCACTTAGCAATCTATTCTTGGTTCCTCAGGGGAGGGGTGGGTCCAAGCGGAGAAACGAGACTAGGGGCAGAGATCAATGGTACTCCCCCGCTTGCCGTCTGGCAAAAAGTGAGCTTATCCTGGCGCTTAGCACTAAAGACCCGGCTTTGATCTCATTAGCTAGGAAAAACTACAAAAAGACCCAAGCTGTGGCAAAGGACACGCACGAAACTAATTTCTGGAGCGATTTAATTGAGGCTGGCTCCAGAAAGGATTCAAGGGCTTTCTGGGCTCTGATTAGAGGCAGGGACAGGCCTGTTGATTCTCTGCTAACATGTAACATCACAGGGGAAGTCTGGTTGGCCCATTTTTCAAAACTCTACTCTAACTCCTTGGGGGTCTTGGGTCCAAGTAGGGGTTCTAGCTATATAGTGCCAGATAATAGCCCTCACCTTGGCCCCACTTTTTCACCTAGGGAGGTGGAAATAGCAATTAGGTGTATCGTCCCTAATAAGGCGGCAGGCCCAGATGGAGTCCCCGGTGACTTGCTTCGAAGCAACGTAGAGGTGTGGAGCTTATATATTGCTAAACTCCTGAATGAGGCACTGGAGGGTGGTGGTTTCCCGGATTCTTGGAGGGGTGCGGAAGTCGTCCCCATTTTCAAAAAAGGCTGCAGGGACGACCCTGCCAACTACCGACCCATAAGTCTGCTTGACTCCACCCAGAAGGTAGCAGGGAAGGTAGTTTTGGGTAGGATTCTGCAGTGGGCTGAGGAAATGCAGGTTTTGTCTGACTTTCAGGCCGGTTTCAGATCCGGAACCGGCACGATTGAGCAGACATTCCGTTTCCTAATGCTTTATTGGAAAGTGGTCAAGCTAGGCAAGGGCAGTCTGTATCTCGCCTTCATCGATCTACGGACTGCCTTTGACCTAGTTCCACGTAACCAACTGTGGGCTGTACTTGAGGGTATGGGTATGGGTATGCCCGCGTATTTGTTGGCCTTAACCATCAAATTCCATGAAAGCAATTTTGCCCAAATCAGATGGGGTCTGCAGGGCCAAAAAACCTCTCGGATTCCTGTTGACAGGGGTGTCCGCCAGGGGTGCGTGCTAGCTCCCACTCTGTTTTCTCTATACCTAAACGGAGTGGTAGAGCACCTTCTCCAACTACCAGCAGATGCTCCCTCCCTGGCGGGCAGGAAGATACCAACACTCCTGTTCGCAGACGATACCCTGCTGATTTCGAAATCCCCGATGGGCCTCCAAACCCTGCTAACGAGGTTCCAGGGCTTTTGTGACGCAAGGGGCTTGGCTATCAACATCAGTAAAACCAAGTTCCTGGTGCTGAATCCCCCCAGGAAGACAGTCCACCCGCCATCTCTGGACTCAGTATCATTAGAAAGGGTTAGGGAATTTGATTACCTAGGAATCAGACTTTGTGATTCCATGAGTTGGAAGGCGCACCACCAAAAAATCATCTTGACATATAGGAGGGTTACGGGCGCCCTCCTAAAAGAACATCGCACCTCATCCCTTAAACCCATCGGGGTGATACTTGATATCTACAAGGCAAAAGCTGTGAGTGCGGCATTGTATGGGGCTGAGTTGTGGGGTACCCAGAAATTTGATACTCTATCCCATCTGGAGAACAAGTTTCACAAAGATCTAATGAGGCTCCCCCACAGCTCTCCCACTCTACCTCTACTACTTGATACAGGAACACGATCCATAGCCGATCAGGCCAAGTTACGTCCCCTCCTTCTGTGGGCCCGTATATGGAATGTCCCTGAACTTTCAAGTTATGCGGATGCACTAAGCGAACTTCTCTCAACCCCGGGTTGGTGTAAGATCGGTTGGCTCCTGGGAGTAAAGCGCCTTCTTTGCGATTTAGGCCTGGATGACGCTTGGGCCAATAGATCTTCACCACCCAAACAGCTGTTAAAGAAAATATTCTGGATGTGGGTGGATAATGAGAGAGCGATCCATTCGAATCTGTGCAGATCTGTTGTGGAGTTTTTGGTTATCAAATGCCGTCCTTTCAGAGAACCCTACCTTGATGTGATTTTGAATCCAGCAGATAGGGCGTTGTACTTTAAATTTAGGGTTGGGGTTTTGCCTTTAGGCACAAGGACAGCTAAATGGAAACCACCTTGGCAAACCATAGAAACTTGCCCTTTTTGTGCGACCAGGGATGAATCCATTTCCCATTTGATGTTCGAATGCCCAGCCTATGCTGCTCCTCGCCGCAGATGGTTGAAACCGCTCTGCATGAGGCTGGGCACTCGGTCACACTCGGAGGCCCTACAGCTGTTAAGATCAGACCCTCACCCACTGCTTGCTTGTGGCCTGGCAAAATTCTTGGGGTGGGCTTGGAAGATAAGAGCCGCGAGGAGAATGATCCTCCAGTAAGGGTGCCAACTTACACTCTATCGGCCCCGCTGTTTATTGTTGCGTCCCCTTTCCTTTATTTTTTCCAAAGATGATAATTACGTGTTTGTATAAATGCTTTTAGAATGGATGCTATTTACTATGTTGTATATTTTATATTGTCCTTTTGAGATCTGTCAGTTTTGATGGCCAAATTGTATAACTGTTCTCATGTTTACATTGATTTTTTATTGTAATGCTTTTATGAAATGAAATATTTCGAAATAAAGCTATACAACAACATAATTACACAGAAAAAACAACATAGACAGAAAATTAATTATGTCAGTGTAAATATTATACAATATAAATATGTCTAAAAATATGATAAAAAGTTACAGGGGCTTTTGTCCTATAATAAAAACATGGAGTAAAAAACAGACAATCTAATTCGTAGGATATCGACAGGGATAGGCGTGACCTTGGCAATCTTATTCCTTATCCGAGTAGCAGCAACTAGAAAACTAGCAACATGAAATATTATTTGTGGGGTAAAGTAGTGGTAAATATGCATCTAACACTGGCAATAGGGCCACTAACATGGTGCAGGGCTCAGTATAGATCTCACTAAATTATTTCCATGCTCAACCCTCAGTAGCTTGGCTGCGAGCGGGAAGGCTTAACTTAGGAGACAGGTATGTAAAGCATTTAAAAACACCAATTCAGTAAATAAATAAGACACAACACACAATACAAGCATTGGCATAGCCAATAGGTCTCGCTTTTGGGACCTTATAAGTTTTTAGTTATGCAGCACAATATCCTTGGTGCAACAACATTAACTGTTGCATGGTTAAACACTTATAAGGTCCCAAAGGCGAGACCTATTGGCTATGCCAATGCTTGGTTTTGTTTACCATCCCGAAGAAGGATGAATATCGGAATCCGCCCTGCCGGATTTGAAACTGCAGGTTCACACTACTGGTTTGGGATGATTACGTCAGTTGTTACTTAACAGGCCCACGAGGAACATGGCGGCGGGTTGAGTGCCGGTCGCGGTAGCACCGAGGTGGTTTCCCGATGACCAAGCGAAGACGCTGCATACTTATGTGAAGGTGAGCCTATGATGCGCCATTCCCATTAATCACACGAGCCACAACTAAGCCGATCCCTCTGTCTCTCTTACCGAGGTAAACGGCCGCTTCTGTGGACGCTGCAGCTGCAGCGGACGGCGCTAGGACCTGCGCACTTCAGGACCCAGGAACGAAAGGGGCTTCCGAATCACTTGATGCAAGCAAGTGGAAAAACAGCTTTACTGGAGTTTGCTGTCGAAGGCTGTAATCTGGATGCATATTTCACCTAACCCGGCTTTAAACTCTGCTTGAGAGGTCAGCAGGCGGCTGATTTAAATATGCCTCGGTCCAAGAGTAATTTATCACGGTAAGGTGGAGAACAAGGGGGGGAGTAATGGCAACAATCTCCCCTATACTATACATTCAAGCCAGCTGAGTCTCGCAATTCACTTGACTTTCCTCCCTCTGAGGTCGGGGTAGGTTTAACCAAAGGCAAAAAAAAAAAGAGTGCCAGGACGCTCACAGACCACAGACTCACAGACCTGTGCTCTCTACTACCTATGCTGGAAGATCGTAGACGGTATTTTTGGAGCAGATTCCGCTCCGTACTACCTAGGCTCAAGCTAGGGAGTCTGGCAACACATATACCCGAGCAACAGCCCCACAAAACGGAGGCTGAGAGAAGGAAGTTGTATTCTCTTGTACTTAGGTGTGGGGAGAGGGGGAGTAATGCGGTAGAAACTCAAATATCTACCACCGGGAGGTGGGGTTGCATGGATCCAATGCAGCCCGATCTTCCAGCGTATAAGAACAGTGAAGCCCCAATACAAGAGCGGGTTGTATTAAAATGCTCGGAGTCTGAGGGGCAAAAGCTGAAGTTGAAGGAAATTGTCACACTTGAGACTACTGGGTCAGCTAATGCTATTATAAGCTCAAATCTGGTAAAACAAGGAAATATCCCTTCTGCAAGGAGAAACAGGTACCAGTTGAGATCTAGGGTAGAATTAAAAGGGAAGGGGGCTTTAGAATTTGAGGAGAGGGAGCGACCTATGCCACTAACCCCTTGTAAAAGTAAAAAGAAAAAGATTACTTTAATCAAAAAACATAAGGGAGTATCTCACGAGAGTCAAGCTGTGAAAAGTACCCCCTCCCTTAAATCTTTTTTTAAAGTCCTAGATCTGGCTAAACGTTCCCCAATTTTGTCGGAGGATAATATTGGCATTGTACCCTCAGAAAACCGTTACGGGGTTTTAGAGAATTTGGGAAATATGGAAAATGCAGAGGAGGGAACAGAAAGGCCGAATATAGCGAATTCAGGGCTGCACAAGGTTCAGCCAAATCCATCAGAGGTTGAAAGCACAAAGGTACTTCTAGGATCAAATGTTCAGGCCAGCCCAAATAAAGCACCCCCTGTAGACAAAGCGCGAGGAAAGCAAGATACTAGACCCAAGAGTCAGGCTGTACATAGTAGCTCTAAGGAAGGTGAAGACGGGACAAGAAGAAAAGATGTAAGCAAAGACAATCCATCAGACTCTGTCCAAATGAGGAGAAGGTCTGAGGACTCATGTGAGCAGGAGAGTGATCGGCTAGGGGATCTTTTTCGATCCTTAAGATGTGATATGATGTCGAAATTTGAAATATCGGAAAATAATCAAAAAACAATCCAGGATAGATTCGACGTGTTAGAGTCAAAGTTAGCGGAGGTCACTTTGCGTACAGGGAACCTGGAAACAGAAGCAGCTGTTTTGAATAAAACGGTACATAGTAACCAAAAAGACATAGAACTTCTTAAAACCCAAAATAGATCACTGGTTATGGACATTGAGCGGCTGGAGACTCAAGCTAGGAGGAATAACTTAAGGATCCTAAAGATCCCGGAAGGGGAAGAGTTGGAGGACCTAAAGGGATTTGTTTGTGGACTTTTGAGGGATGGTGTTTTAAAAGATCGCCCGGATATAAACCTGGAGGCAGAAATCCAAAGGGTACATAGAGATCCATACAAGAGACGTTCGGATAGGAAAACACCAAGGAAAATCCTAGTAAATTTTCAAACTTACAGCGTTAAGGAACTTATTCTAGGAAGATCCCTATCAAAATCAGACTTACGTTATAAATCCAGTCCTTACATTATAAGGTCCGATATTGGTGCAAGAACCGCACAAAGACAATGGGAGCTGGGCACCAGAATGCCGGATTTAAGACTATTGGGAGCGCATGTTCAGATGAGATTCCCGGCTATGCTCAGGATCATGTGGAAAAATAAGACTTACAGTTTCACACAACCAGAAGAGGTCGATAATTTTTTGGACCAAATAAAAAGCGAGCAAGAGGAATAGAAACGGATAGAACTGGCGACTACTTTGAAGGATAAATTTAATAAAACAAAACTAAAAAAAAAAAAAAAAAAAAAAAAAAAAAGGGGGGAAACGTTAGGTAAATATAAATATGCTGTATGATAAAATTGAGAGACATGATGATTTATTTGTGATTTAATTTGTCTCACCAAAATACAGTTATAGGTCACGGGCACCACCCGGTTGCTCCGAAAGGCGAAGTCATCGCCAGGTATGTTGGGGGGGGTTCCTCAGGGGGGAGGGGTTCAAGGGGCGGGGGGTGCAAGGGGGCAAATAAAAAACAAAAAATCCTCATATATAAATAATTGTATATTGAACAATGGCTTGGATGGGCATGAATCTATATTAGACCCATGATTAATCTATACAAACTTAAGGTCCTGTCATGGAATATTAACGGTATAGGGGAAAAAATAAAACAGAATAGAATTTGTGAATTCTTAAAAAACTCAGATGCTCAAATTATAATGCTACAGGAAACACATTTAGAGGCTGCACTATGCAATTCTCTCTTTAAGAAATCAAGGTGGGTTCAAGACATAATCAGCTCTAGGCAATCAGGTGTTACAAGGGGTGTTTCTATTATATTTCGAGCGAATAGCGGGATAAGTCTGAGAAAATTCGAGACAGATCAATCTGGAAGATGGTTAGTTGCGGAAGTATTTATTCAAAATACCCCCTATACAATTGCAGTGTACTACGGTCCAAATGAGGACAATCCGGTTCCACTGTCTAAACTGGAATTAGCACTATTTACGACAACTGGTCCTTTAATTTTAGGTGGTGATTTCAACTTAGTCTTCGACCAAAAATTAGATAGAACTTCTAAAGTGAAATACCATGCTCCCTTAAAGTCACTTGCCACCTTAGATGTCTTAATGAAAGATTTCACCCTAGTAGACGTTTGGAGGAAAAAATACAAAAATAAATCAGGCTTCACTTTTTACAGCAAAAAATACAAGAACTACTCTAGAATAGATCATCTCCTAGTAGATCAGCACTTCCTTAAGGATATTAATTACCTTTCCTTCACACCTACAGGTTTATCAGATCATGCTGTACTGGAAATGGTAATTGATTTGAACATAACTTCGTTAAAACCTAGATGGACACTGGAGAGATCACTTCTATTAGATAATCAATTAAAAGAAGAAGTTAATGAAAAAACACTAGATTTCTTCACGATGAATTTAGGATCTTCCTCCCCCCAGGTTGTATGGGAAACATATAAAGCCTATTTGAGGGGAGTTCTAAGCTCCCTAATGAGTTATAAGAGAAAGAACATAAAAATAAAAAGAAGGGAAGATTTGGCAGTAATTACAAGAAAGGATCAAGAATTACAGAATGCAATTTTAGAAAACTCCAGCAGAGCACACTTGATAGAGAAGGAACTCATCGATTTACAGCTTCAATTAAAAGTATCGGATGAGAGAATTCTTAAAGAAAAATGGGAGTCTAGCAGATTAAAAAATTTTGTACGGAGAAAAATGTGGAGCCCTCTTAGCTTGGAAAGCCAGAGAAGAGAGAACTAGAAATAACGTCAAAGCCCTATTACAAAGACAGACAGGAGAATTGTTGGAAACAGACATAGAAATCAGAGAAGAAGCAAGATCTTTTATGAGAAGTCTCTATACTGAGGATAAAGATCCTAAGGGGGAAGATTTAGAATCCTGGCTGACAACAAAACATCTGCCGCAAATACCCGAAACGGATAAGGTATACCTGGAAAGTGAGATAACAGAAGGGGAAATCCTGGGTCAATTGAAGAAAATGAAAAGAGGGAAAGCGGCAGGCTCAGATGGGTTGCCAGTGGAGATCTACTTGGATAACAAAGACCAATTAATATCTCCATTAAAGGAACTTTTCAACCTTTTACTGATTCAAGGTTTCTCAACACCCCCTTCATGGGGAGAAGCCATTATAACGCTTATACCAAAACCAAATAAGGATGTTAAAAGAATAGAGTCTTATAGACCCATTTCTTTGCTGAACACAGACATGAAGATCTACTCTGGTATCTTAGCAACCAGATTATCGAAGGTTATCAAGTCTATAATCCATCCTGATCAGAGAGGCTTTATCCCAGGGAGACAGTTAAATGAACTAACATTTCAAGCAATAGGAGCTATAGACTACGCCATCGTTAAAAACCTCCCACTGGCCCTGGTCGCCATAGATGCAGCTAAGGCCTTTGATCAGGTTAATTGGAAGTATCTATGGGCCTCTATGGCGGCATTTGGGTTCCCTCAGATCTTCATAGAGGCGGTTAGATCCTTGTATTACAACCCAAAGGCAAAGGTTTTAATTAATGGAATTCTATCTGAATGGTTCGATATATCCCGAGGCACTAGACAGGGCTGTCCCTTATCCCCTCTTTTGTTCGATGTCTATATGGAGCCTTTTGTTTGTGGGATTAGAGAGGACAATATTATCCAACCTTTTTTGCTCGGAAATCTGCCCCTGAAGGTGGCATTGTACGCGGATGATCTTCTTTTATACACTTCCGACCATTCAGTAGCAATACCGAGGTTATTTTATTTATCGGAAGAATTTGGGAAATTGTCAGGTTACCAGATAAATAAGGAGAAAACTGAGATCATGGGATGGAATAACAATACACCTATATCAGGCGCTAATCAGAAAATGAGGTACCTGGGGATCTACTTAACCCAATCATTAAAAGATATTACATCACTTAGTTGGAATATGGTGGTTAAAGATATTAATAAAACATTAATAAGATGGGGAAACCTGCCCCTGAATATATACGGTCGAGTCAACCTCATTAAAATGACTATTCTCCCAAAATTGACTTTCCTATTCAACTGTATCCCCTTATCATTCTGACTGAAAGACTTTAATACCTTACAGGGTAAAATTGGATCATTTATATGGGCATGTAAATCTACAAGAATTGCATGGAAGAAACTGAGGAGGGGTTTAAGTATAGGAGGGCTAGCCCTCCCAGATCTTCTGTCATATTGTCATGCATTTCATTTCAGAAATTTTAGGCTTCTTGCAAATAAGTTAGATGCATCATCACAGGGCCGCTTGTTTCAAGCCTTATTAATTGATTTACCCTATGACCATGATTATTTTTTGTTTAAATTCGGAGACCAGAATTTTTTTAAAAAAATCCGCCTTAAAATCCTATTGACCGCACTAAAAAACTGGGGGTTCATCAGGAAGATATTTGATATCCCATATTACCATACATATACCCCAATATGGGATTCTCCTGGTACACCTTTATGCCTCCAAGATCATCTGTCACAACCTTTGAGAAATGCTGGGTTAAAAACATGGGGTGATCTCTGGGTGGATTCGGGCCTGGTGAACTGGAATTCTTTAGCACAACTTACTGATGGGCAGTTGACTAGGTTCAAATACTATCAACTATCTTCCTGGTGGTCCAGTCAAAATATGCAAAAAGAGAAAGACACAGATATTCTTGACTCTATAGGAAGGAGGGGGAAATGGGTAAAAGAACTCTCATTTTGGTACAAACTGTTGATCAAAGAAGAGGAGAGTAAAACCAATTCAGAGGTTATAAATTTATGGGGACATTGTATACCGGACACCCCCGATGAAGTTAATAAAGTATGGTTAGATTCCTTTTTTTTGTCATCAAGGCTAATTAAGCCAGCAAATTTAAGACGTAACCATCTATTTACGGCTTATAGAGTATATTGGACTCCGGCCAAACTGCACAAGATCACACGAAACAACTACTATTGTCCCCGATGTAAGTATAACGCAGCTGACGATATTCATATCTTTCTAGATTGTCCAGTCATTCAAGACTTCTGGAAAGCGGTAATGGATTTTTTGTGTGATGTACTCTCAACGACTATTATTTGTTCACGTAGACTTGTTTTTTTCGGTTTATCGAAAGACTATGATATCAATAGTCTGGACTCACAGTTTATTTTTTATATAATAATTATTGCTAGGAGACAAATCTGTATGGAGTGGAAGTCAGTGTCTCCTCCTAGTTTTGCAGAATGCCTGAAGTATATAATGGAAGTCTGTAAAATGGATTTGGCTGGTCGAAAAGATAACACTGAGAACGTTTGGTCTAAACTGTTGGTCTGGATAAATAGGTGAACGGTCCTGTGATTATGCCAGAGGTTGAGTCGGTCCTGTCCTCCACCAGGCCTAGGGTGCCTAATATAGGCCTGGAGGAGTAGGATAAGGAAAGCAGCCTACCTCTGGGACTTCCCTGTATGCTATGATACTGTCTCCATGGCGGACTCGAAAAATAACAGTATAAGAGGCAACGGTGAGACCCATCTAGAGCAAATATATTCTGGTGGCAAATATGAGGACAAAAAATTTTTTAAACAAAAAAAAAAAAAGTTGTTACTTAACAAACAGAAATTGCCTGCTTGAAGCAGAAAGCATGATACATGTGAATGTCATCATCAGATGGGTTGGTGTATGTACATGAAGTGAGTGTTCCTCCTACAAACAAACGCCTGTACAAATACAAAAAGTGTATATATACCTGGCCTTCTTACATTAGGGCATAACAGAGCACAAAACGGAGTCCATCTCAGAGGGTACATCCTCAGTGGCTAACAATGGCATAACTTGCATTTTGTTTTCCGCCTCAAAGCCTGAATGTAAAAACACCAGCTAAAGTCTTCACGCATAGTGTGTGAGAACTATAATCTTTCAAACTCTGAAAAGATTAGTGGTTTCCTTAAATTACATGTTACCAGCGTGCAGAATACAAGTAATTAGCATCCACAGTCTTTAATTGATGTCGGGCAAAAGTGCAACTTTGATGCGGTCTCCATTTATAAAATCTTAATATGAGTATCTGTAATACAATACCATTTCTGGGCACCAAAAAAAAATCCCTATTAAAAATGATACTAATGTGTGTTTGTATAGTGCTTACTTTAACAGGCGCACTGCACTGCCTTGACAAGCTGAATTATAATGCAACTCACTCAATATTTTGTGTTTAACATCCCAAAGAAGGATGAAAACCGGAATCCACCCTGCCGGATTTGAAACTGCAGGTTCTAACCGATTTTTGTAGCATGTTCATTCAAGTGTCTATGGAGGCGTTGAGCATCCTGAAGTTTTAAATCTGTGCGTTAGGTGAATAGTTTTTATTCGCACATGTTCACAGTTCTAGATATTTGAAAATAAAACAATTTCAAATGAAAACAAGTGATACCTGAGAAGGATATTGGTGTGTTCTGCACGTGATTCAAACCTGCGCACTAAATAATTTGGGCAGCTTGCGTCACTGGAGTTTTTCACTAGTTATCCCTTTTGCACGTGTCTGTACAGGCAGCAGTAACTGTCTCAACAAATGCAGGAAAGAATGCAGATTGCACTCAGCATCTATAGTGAGTCAGTACTAAAGTGAGTGTAAACGCAATGCTGCCTCCATTTTAGCGCAGCTCGTGGACCCAAATGACTCTGTCAGAGACATAACAGTGAAACAACGCCGCAGCAGAGCAGGGGAAGCTGGCCTTTCACCAAGGCATACTCTGGTATAATTCTTGCCTCTGTGCCTTGTATTTTATGAAGGTTTTACACCTGCTTATTTGTTTGCTACGGCAGTTATTAAAGGCTGTGAACTGAGAGCGCGAGCACTGCTCGCAGAGGCACATTTCTGTGCATTAATGCGCAGGCGCCTGCTGTTTTATGGAGTAGCTTTATTTCTATTTTAGGCTGATAAAGAATTAAAGGGAGAAAATATGATAGTTCTGCAGAGGATGTCACTGTATTGAACAGTACACACAACCCTCCTCTGGGTTACGTGTTTATGTCCGGTACAGGGTTAGGTAGAACACATTGCTTTACCTTGTATTCAAGGCGCTGTGCTTTCATGAAGAGTCAGGTGAAGCAAACTCATAATAGGAACAAAGGAGGCGTTGAAACCGACAGTGGAAAATAGAGGGAATATCCATCAGATGGTGTTTCTTGGGGAATGTGTTGCTTTAACAACAAAGGTGTGCGGAAAACACTACAATCTCCAAATGGAAATGGGAAGACAAGGCTGTCGGTTATTGCCACGTTCTTCAATGTATGTGATGTAACAAGCAACCAGTTAAAACAAGCATTGGCCGTGCGGCAGTAATAGCAAGGACGCACGGCCGTGAAAGAGAAAGTCACCGCAATCACGATCGCTGTGAAATCGAAAGTGATTGTGATGATGCACTAAAACACGCAAGGGATGTGCGTGCAGCGCGCATGCTTGTTGCACGTTCTAGCAAGCTGGTCGTGGCTTTGAGAGCACTTTCCAAAGCCACTACTAAATGTCGCTCCAAGCAGCGCATGAGCGCTAGCTCAGCGAGACCTAAAAAATCGCACACTAACTTATCAAAGTAGGACATATTTTTATCCTTAAAATGACACCAAAATGACAAACATTTAATGTAGAGAACCACTAAAAATTCATCCAAGCATATACATTTAGATACATAGAGTGGCATTGGGTTAGCCCTTTTCTACTAGTGGTCTGTTTGAGTATTATGCCTTCCTTGACAGTAAAAAGAATAGGACAGTGGTTAAGCCCACTTCAGCCACTAGCTCTCTTGCCCTGTGAGTGACAGCATTAGTCTGATCATATCTGAAGACCTGCCTGAAACGTATTGCACTGCAGTGTTAGTGCAGGTAGATCAAACATTTAATTTTCCATTTTCTTCTGTTATATGTCCACTTTCATGTTTTTTCTTCTCCTCTTTTCATTCTCAGGAGCATACTACAGATCCTCTGAGTCTGTTCTTGGTCTATAAGCTTGATGCTCATTTCATTTGCAGTATGCAGCTTCCCATAAGACCAGTGCTACATGCCCATTATAGAATGGTATAGTCCACAGTAAGGACAACTGGAATTATGCAGTCACAGAGGACGAAATTACATGGAAATGTTAGCTAAATAATGAGGCCAGAAAAGTAAGCATGGTGTAAACTCCGCTTCGCCAGCGGAGTGTGCAGAGATTTGCCCACTCTGTGCTCCGCTGGGAACGTGGAGCATATATAGCAAAACTCCTACTCCGCAAAGCATCAGAGTGAGCCAGCCCCCCCCTGCAATAGGCTAGCCGCCACCATCCCCCTAATGAAAAATAGTTACAAACTAATTTAAAATTAAATAAAAACACACTTACCTGTACTGTGGCGTTCCTGGGCTGCCCTCCTCCTCCTCACTGTCTCTCCCCTACGTGGGATGTACATTCTTGTGAGAACTTCGCAACATGCATTTCTCGCAAGACATCTTGCGATAAATGCTCTTGCTCGCCTGGAATATATGGTGAATTTGGAAATTCCATAATTATGTTGAAAGTGCAACTCCACAGAATCACATACTTCCAGTGGCCCTGTCAACAGTGTATCATTATTCTATCAAGTCAAAATAGCCACTATATTGGCTCTAAATGTGGCAGCCGTAATGGAACTATAAAACATCAATGAATTATGTACAATACCATTGCTCTATGGTTTCCTGCCACTATGTTTCATTGTATTTGTTATTTACATCATATCTTCACCATGTTCAGATAGCAACATGCTTTCTTTCTTCTAGTTTTATTCTTTTAATATTATTCCAGTTTAGTGTCAAAGGAAAAGCTGGGTGAGATGGGGGAAGGAGGAGGGTGGGAGGAGTCCCAAACACAACATACCCCTCCTTAAGCATCTACAGATCGCAGTTCCATCCTCAGCACACTGTGACAGTCATCCTAATCATGTATTGTAGGGCATTTACCTAAATGGGTGTGATAATTTAGTTCAGTGGGCTGCCATGTACATCCCCTATATCCCATCCGGACAGCCTCTGCCACTCTGCTTACGCAGCGTGAGCCATGTGTCTGGTTCTGCAGTGAAACATTTTTTTACATGCCCGTAACCAGCTGCCCAGTTCTGGAGCCATGGCGTCTTCCAAGCCATTGCAATGCACATTTTAATCAGAATGTACCCCAGATCCATAAACTTCATGCTATATTTATTATTTTGCTTCTGATCAGTGACGGTTCCTCCACTAAGGCAGAGGAGCATCGCCCCACTGCTTTTAAGCAGTGTAGCTAAATGGAAAATAAAATGCTAATAACTCAATGTTATAATCATTTTATTTGTTCCTTCTGCTTTGCTGCCAGTCCGAGCCGGGCTGCCCTGCTCTCAATGCAGGGCCAGGGAGGAGTGGTTTGCCAACTCCAAGTGCGCATGAATGTCTGACCGGACCTCTCGGGTCCGCCAAACAGTCATGCTCCCTTTGCATGTTCTCCACGCAGGCAGCAATGCAGCCTGCATTGAGAACATGCCCAGGCCACCAGTCTCTGTCTGAGTGCTGAACCACGGCACTCAGCCCAATCACAATGCTGTATTACATCGTTGTGATTGGCCAGGGGAGCCTGAATGCTTCCTGGGTGCTTCCTTTTCCGGCCAGAGCCTGACGCAGAGGAGAGACGTGGAGACTCGGCAATAAGGTAAGTTTTTTCATTTAATTTTATTACATCCCTCCCCTATTGCTCCTGCCCTACCACCCCTGATTCATGCCGCCCGCCACTGATTCTGAGCAATATCCCCAACAAACATGCGAAGTGGCCAATCTTGAATGTTTTTCCAGCTATTGCAGCAGTTTCTTTCACCACCAGAAAGATAACTAGGAATGTGGTAGGTAGGTCCAATTATTGTGACTCTTCTTATAAATGCTTGAAGATTGAGGGCTTGTGCTGCATATAGTCAGCGTCTCAGAGGCATCGCGTCTTGCTTGGGAATCTTCAAGCATTCATAAGGAGAGTCACAATAATTGGACCTACCTCCCACATTCCTAGTTATCTTCCTGTGACTTACAGATACCACATCAGTGATCTACTAAACTGGCCCTCCTAGACATTGGATTCAACGCAGTCCGTGAATCACCGAGGGGGGTTATCTACAGCTCTACAAAAGAATTCTGGGTTGCCCCATTCTGTCCTGATGAAGACCCGCACGGCCAAGGTCTAACCTACCCACATGGCCCTAAGACGGGTCGAAACATCGATGCCCATTTAAATACAGAGGTACATAGAGAAGGGGTCCCTGTACGTAACAAACAATATTACAAGGATAGAAATACGTAAAAACAACTGAGTTGTCACACTGTTATTTAATCACAATGTGCTTTTCAATGCAGTATATTCATCACAGTCAAATAATTACGATAGTGCCCCAGGGTTGGGAAGGGTGGGTGAGGGGAATGTGAATATCAGGGATGGATGTGCAAAGTAGATCATTAATACAGCAAATAAGCAATTAATGCATCATAAAATGTATACAACAGATCGATCTGGCTTAAAGGATTAGCCAGTAGTACAGTCAAAGCACTCAATGCTCAATGAAATGTCCAGAACGCCATGCCAGCGACATAAGTATTACTCAATTTGTTGATGGGAGCGCAAGCTGGTTCGGGTAGGTATCGTCGACGTTTCGACCCCTAATTTAGGGTTAGGTACACGTAAAACCTTAAGGGCGGGGTCTTCATCAGGACGTGGTGAGTGAGGCGGGGCAAGTAATTGTTTCTTCAATCAAGTCGGTTGTATGATTACAGGACAGGCCGCAACAGCGTTCCCTGTATTCTTCAAGCAAATGGTGAATATATTGTACCAGTGTTCTGAGGGTGTAGTATGTAGTCACAGCACATCAGATCAAATTAAGGACGGATGGCGAACAGCCGCATCAGCGGTCTTTGAGACCTTATGGAAGCGTCACAGAAGAAATGCAGTCCTGCTATATGTCAGTTAAATCCCTTGAGGCACATCTGCGGTCTCCTGAAACTTGGGAACGGTACACCGTCGAAGGAAACAAATCTCTTCTGAAAACAGAAGCTTGGACCCTCATCTTCTATACCTAACGTGCCACAAGGGAATATATATCCCGATGTACAGAATTGTGTGAAAATATCATTTAAACTGCAACCTGTGTGCCAGGCCATCAAAGACGGTGATTGATAACCAGTCCGCATTTTTAGTACTGTATTATCTTTTATGTCACTACTCTAAATGCCCTCCTTACCTCACTGCTACACACTAGTGCACCCTTTTTTCCTTGCACGTTCCTACTTAGGGGTAATAACCATTATTGTAAAGCATTATTAATTAATATAATTTTCACCAATTGCAATGAAAATAAATTGTGGCTGGACTCAGAATCTGGTTGTTGCTTTTTCCCTTGTATCTTGAATGATGTATTGAATACTTTGAGCTGACTTGCTTTTTTTCCCCCAGCATGCTCCTAATTCAATGTACTGAATATACTAAGTATTTTGATTGATTTGGCAATTAAATAAGGTTTAGGACCATTGCTTATTGTACCAGACTACATCCAGGTCCAGGACCATTTGGGTAACCCCATTTTTGTAATGGCCAAATATTTAGTGTGACGTTTCATCCTTGGACCCCACCAACCAGTCCAGCAGGGGCAGCCCCACAACTCTCAAAGGATTCTTTCCTTCCCAGGGTTAGGTGTGGTCGATAGCCATTGTAGTTTTGCAACCGTATAATAATGTTCATAATGCAGGACCCCAAGACCTCCTTCCACTAGGGGGTTGTTAAATTTGTGTAAGACTGCTCTCTTCCTGCCAACACCTCAGATGAATTCAGAGTATATAATGTTTAATTATTTGAAGAACCCTTTTGGCAATCTCACAGCAAGCCCGTGAAGAAGTATAGCCTGGTTAACACTAACATATTGGCTATTGCCACCCTGCCCAATTGGAATAGTGGTAGGGTATCCCAGAATAGCACTGCTACCACGTTACCCAAGCTGCCCTGTATCAAATAATCATCTGTGTAATACATGTTCAAACACAGGTACCTAAAGGTGTCAAACCTCCATACAGTTGTGTCAGCCACACCTCCTCATGTTCTGTTGCTTTCATATGTCTAAGTGGCTACAGGCAGGATTTGGCCATGTTTATTTTCAGTCCTGACATTTCTCCAAATTTGTCCAGCATACTGATCAGCCCTGCAAAAAGGTCCAGGTTCAACTAAGACGACATGCAATGAATTTTTTCATTGGCCCAGAATGATGACTCAGCATCCCCTTTCCTAGGCCGCTGTCTTGAATCGGTTGCCAAGTGGATGGGAAGCTCCTTTCCCAAACTGAATGCAGACAAAACAGAGCTGATGATCCTGGGGACCACATGAACCCATCTCTCGATATTAGTTGGCCTGACTGTCTAGGTCCTCCTCCCATTGCTAAATCAGCCATAAAAAGTATGGGAATGTGGCTGGACACATCTTTAACATTTGAATCTGCCCGACAGGCCATGCGTCATCTACACTGGCTCCCCATAGCAGAAATGATCAATTCAAGTAACTGTGTACTGCCCACAGGGCCTTACGTGGGAAAGGACCTTTAATTTCCCACCTCCTGTTATCTTTTTAAACACATTGGAGATCGCTGCATTCCACTAATGCCTTTATTGCAAAGATTTAAACAACAATGGAGGAGTACCCCCTATATGCAAAGTATACAAGGAATTACCTCTGTATCTGGAGCTTAAGGCTCAGGTTAGCAGTAGTTGCCCCAACCCTTAACCGGACAATAGTTGTCCTTTTGAGAAGACCCCTCACTCACCAACCTGGTTGGTGACATGCTTCATCATTGGGGTCCCACCCCATAGGCCGAGTGCCCATAGGGTGTGCTGCGACACCTGGTTACAGTGGAGCGGGTTTCTTGTTTTTTATATGTGAAAAAATAATAGTGAAAAGTGTGTTAAAAAGGGTCAAGACTACTCACATCAAGACTTTATTCTTGAGTGCTTGATCCCTGTTAAAAAATTATTGTGGCACCAGTGCCTATTTAGGAAGGCTTTGGTGTCTCGAGAAGTGTGATAATACTAAAAATAGCGTAGTGTGCTATGTGAGTTAATAAAAAGTAGGTCTACATGTTTCAACCATATTCAAAAATTCTACTGGTTTTCGTCAGGACCGTGTGTTTTGAGCGGGGTGGTACGCACACGCTAAGGTGCGCCCAGCCCTCGTTCAAATAAAGACCACAAATTGTGATCTAATGTAAAAGTGTGTTTTATCCTGGTTCAGGAAAAAACCTGTAAGAGAAAAAACATATATAGGGTTGGGTTTACGTACTGGGAAAGACAGAACAAAGGTACACACTTAATAGATAGTGCACTGGGTGGGTTTCACCAGGGCTAAGGTGGTACTGTAACACCTCATGGTCAGGTCGTACCCGTGGTCTGTCTATAGTACAAGACAGCGGTGCTCAGGCGGTATTTACCGCAGCGTGGATGTACTAAACGAAACTAGATTCGTATACTAATTGTTGATGTGGTAAACGAAACTAGTTCGTATACTAGTAGTTAGGATTAGAGAGAGGGAGGGGAAGTGTGGGAGAGCGATCGCCACCATTCACGCGGCATCACAAAAACACGCCCAGGCACTACTGGAAGTGATCGGTAAGTATGACTCTGTGCACCAAAAGTGGGTCGCTTCTGTGAAAAAATGCAGTTTAGGGAATAACAACATTGCTTACACTTGAAGCGATATATTAATGCTTCATGGGCATCGAGTGTTCCAAGACGGCAAGTATCCGTCACCTGCAAAATGCCATGAGAAGCGCGCACATAATTAAAATATCGCCCGTTGCTGAAGGCATCTGAATCAGGGATGCATAGCAGGCAATCGTACTTCTGTTCCCAGTGTACTTACTTGCGGCTTCTGCTCATCTATCGTTTAAACCTACTTGGTTCCTCACTCAGAAGTGCCCCGTGGAATGACCCGAAGCGGCATCAACGCCAAGAAGTAAACGCTTCGTTACTTCCTGGTGGGGCGTGGCTACGGTCAGGTACTCCCGGTGGGCCAATCAGCGCGAAGATCAGGGGCGGGTGCCCGATGACGCATTCGTCTGACGTTCCTGTCTCGTTGTAGCGGTTGTCAAGGCAACTGCTTAGCGGACAATGCTGGAATGGAGCCGTGTCCATGGGAGAAGAAGAGGAAGGGGTTTGTTTAAAGGGACCGGCTCTGGTCTTAAAAAAGAGGAAAGGCATGAAAGGGAAAACAATGAGCTAGGCAAACAGTTATATTAAAATTAGTATCTTAGGTATATTGGCAGAAAGCTCGGAGTTATTATCGTGAACAGGATCATGGTAGTCCATGTTCATTTTGATTTTTGCAAAAGGGTTATCTCCAAAGATGTGAATCAGGCAAGGACATAGGTTTCAGACATAATTGGTGTCTGGGTTTCCCACTGTAGGTGTGGCCCTTCAGAACCCATCCTGCACAGAACAAGGTGTGACAGAAAGATATTATCCCATTGCTGTATGCCATGGAATATTGTCGTTTAGACCGGCCGTATGTGTTGCCAATCTGTAGACCCACCGCTGCTCCTTTTCAAAAAGGCGTTGGTTTAAGTTGACTCCTGGTTTTATTTGTTCAATTATTGTCCATTGTATTTCATCAGGACTGTGCCCTACCGACAAAAAATGTTCGGTTAGTCTGGTATTAGCCTTTTTGCACCTAATGGTGCTCCTGTGCTCACCTATACGTGTTTTTATTTTTCTGCTGGTCATTCCCACGTAGCGTAGGTTGCAGGGGCAAGTTAGTAAATACACCACATTTTCACTATTGCAGTTTGTGTGCCCTCTAATCGTCCAGGTTTTGTTTGGCTCCAGTTGTAAGGTCTTGGTATTATTAGTGAAAGGGCATGCGCTACAATTGCCACATTTATAGTGGCCAGTCACATTGGGTAGCCCCCACGCATTGAGAACTGTTTCATTTTCCTTCGTGGTTTCTCTAGGTCTTGTGTTCACCACTGCATCTTTTATACTCCTTGCTCTTCTGTATGAAAACAGGGGCTTTTCCCATCTCAGGTTGCCGGTATTCAGGATACCCCAGTGTTTCCCTATTATTTTTGTTACATCGTTGGAGATGGTATTGTATGTGGTAACACATGTTAAGGGGGTTTCCTCCATCGTTCTGGTTGGATCCTCCAGGAGAACAGCTCGATGCTGATTTCGGGCTCGTTTCTGACTTTTATTTAAGATCTTCTCGGGGTATCCCCGGTTTTTCAATTTGATTGTAAGATCTTGGGCCTGTTGTTTGTAATTATTCAGCTCGCTGCAATTTCTGCACAACCGTAGGTACTGTCCGTACGGTAAGTTCTCTCGCAGTGGTCTCGGATGGAAGCTCTCAAATCGGAGTAAGTTGTTTTTTGCAGTGGGTTTATGATGGGTGACAGTGGACAGCTTTCCATTGGCTTTCGTTATGGTGAGATCCAGGAAGACCAAAGAGTTAGGGTCCTTCACATAGGTGAATTTCAGATGATCATCCAGTGTGTTGATCCAATTGAAGAATGATACTAAGGTATCTTCACTGCCTTTCCAAATGGTCAGGACGTCGTCTATGTATCTTCTCCAAAGTAAGATATTAGAACTGTAAGGATTGTGCTGGTTGAGAATGAATTTCTCTTCGAAATCGTGTACATACAGGCCTGCTACACTGGGAGCAAAGGTACTGCCCATAGATGTACCGCCCGTCTGGAGAAAGATCTTTTCCTCATATTGGAAGTAGTTTCTCTTGAGGGCCAGTCTTGCACATTCAAGAATGAACTCCCTTGGGGTTCTATATGTCCATTCTTCTTTGTCAAGAGCCTTTTTGAGCACCTCCAGAGTGGCATCCTGAGGGATGCTCGTATATAAGCTCTCAATATCAAAACTTACTAGGATGGTGTCATCATCAATAGTAAGTTGGTCCAGGAGTCGTAGTACGCTTTTAGTATCCTGCAGATAGGTGCTTGTCTTTTGTACCATGGTTTTAAAGAAGAAATCACAAAAGCACGATAAGGGTTCGAGAAGTGAACCTATCCCTGAGACAATAGGTCTGCCAGGCGGTGGTATTTTGTTCTTGCGCATCTTTGGGAGCGTGTAGAAGTAGGGGATCCTGCCTTCACTTTTGCACAAAAAATCGGCCTCTTGTTTTGAGAGGTATCCTTCTGCTTCTCCATGTTCCACTAGTGAGATGATCTCATTTCTAAGGTCATCCGAGGGATCCACCGGTAGTCTTCGATAGTTCCTGTGATCATCAAGTAATCTTAGACACTCGGTATGGTAAGCTGTTTTGTCAAGGATAACTACCCCCCCGCCCTTATCGGCGGGTTTGATGATAATGGTGTCTGAGTTCTGTAGGTTGTCAAGTGCAATTCTCTCCTGTTTGGTAAGGTTAGTAAAAGATTTTTTAGGGGACACTTGTTCCACTTCATTGAAGACCGCCTGCTCAAAAGTGGACACTTCAACTGGGAGAGAGGTTTGTTATTAAGTTCTCCGATTGCTCGGTCCTGGTTGTTGAGCTTTGTTCCTGTTCTGGTTGGTGCTCGAATCGTCCGGTGCCCAGTGGACTTGGTTGCCCTGGCTGGCGTTTTTTCTCCTTCCCCGTCCTCTCCCGCCCCGGTTTAAAAAAGGGGGCATGTAGGGATTTTGGGGCACCGGACGATTCGAGCACCAACCAGAACAGGAACAAAGCTCAACAACCAGGACCGAGCAATCGGAGAACTTAATAACAAACCTCTCTACCAGACCCCTCAGTAAAGACGAAGAGTCAGTGCTCAACAAAGGGTTAGGTTTTGTACCAACCGCGAAATTGGACAAATTCAAGCTCCACTGTGAATTAGCTTTTTTTTCAGAAAACTGAGACTTAAAGCCTTCTTTGAAAGGAAACCTATCACAGACGAGAGTACTGATACCAATGAGACAGGGCTGAGGAACAAATCCACATTTATGCCACCACCACATACGGTCCCAGTTGAAGTGTCCACTTTTGAGCAGGCGGTCTTCAATGAAGTGGAACAAGTGTCCCCTAAAAAATCTTTTACTAACCTTACCAAACAGGAGAGAATTGCACTTGACAACCTACAGAACTCAGACACCATTATCATCAAACCCGCCGATAAGGGCGGGGGGGTAGTTATCCTTGACAAAACAGCTTACCATACCGAGTGTCTAAGATTACTTGATGATCACAGGAACTATCGAAGACTACCGGTGGATCCCTCGGATGACCTTAGAAATGAGATCATCTCACTAGTGGAACATGGAGAAGCAGAAGGATACCTCTCAAAACAAGAGGCCGATTTTTTGTGCAAAAGTGAAGGCAGGATCCCCTACTTCTACACGCTCCCAAAGATGCACAAGAACAAAATACCACCGCCTGGCAGACCTATTGTCTCAGGGATAGGTTCACTTCTCGAACCCTTATCGTGCTTTTGTGATTTCTTCTTTAAAACCATGGTACAAAAGACAAGCACCTATCTGCAGGATACTAAAAGCGTACTACGACTCCTGGACCAACTTACTATTGATGATGACACCATCCTAGTAAGTTTTGATATTGAGAGCTTATATACGAGCATCCCTCAGGATGCCACTCTGGAGGTGCTCAAAAAGGCTCTTGACAAAGAAGAATGGACATATAGAACCCCAAGGGAGTTCATTCTTGAATGTGCAAGACTGGCCCTCAAGAGAAACTACTTCCAATATGAGGACAAGATCTTTCTCCAGACGGGCGGTACATCTATGGGCAGTACCTTTGCTCCCAGTGTAGCAGGCCTGTATGTACACGATTTCGAAGAGAAATTCATTCTCAACCAGCACAATCCTTACAGTTCTAATATCTTACTTTGGAGAAGATACATAGACGACGTCCTGGCCATTTGGAAAGGCAGTGAAGATACCTTAGTATCATTCTTCAATTGGATCAACACACTGGATGATCATCTGAAATTCACCTATGTGAAGGACCATAACTCTTTGGTCTTCCTGGATCTCACCATAACGAAAGCCAATGGAAAGCTGTCCACTGTCACCCATCATAAACCCACTGCAAAAAACAACTTACTCCGATTTGAGAGCTTCCATCCGAGACCACTGCGAGAGTACTTACCGTACGGACAGTACCTACGGTTGCGCAGAAATTGCAGCGAGCTGAATAATTACAAACAACAGGCCCAAGATCTTACAATCAAATTGAAAAACCGGGGATACCCCGAGAAGATCTTAAATAAAAGTCAGAAACGAGCCCGAAATCAGCATCGAGCTGTTCTCCTGGAGGATCCAACCAGAACGATGGAGGAAACCCCCTTAACATGTGTTACCACATACAATACCATCTCCAACGATGTAACAAAAATAATAGGGAAACACTGGGGTATCCTGAATACCGGCAACCTGAGATGGGAAAAGCCCCTGTTTTCATACAGAAGAGCAAGGAGTATAAAAGATGCAGTGGTGAACACAAGACCTAGAGAAACCACGAAGGAAAATGAAACAGTTCTCAATGCGTGGGGGCTACCCAATGTGACTGGCCACTATAAATGTGGCAATTGTAGCGCATGCCCTTTCACTAATAATACCAAGACCTTACAACTGGAGCCAAACAAAACCTGGACGGTTAGAGGGGTAACAAACTGCAATAGTGAAAATGTGGTGTATTTACTAACTTGCCCCTGCAACCTACGCTACGTGGGAATGACCAGCAGAAAAATAAAAACACGTATAGGTGAGCACAGGAGCACCATTAGGTGCAAAAAGGCTAATACCAGACTAACCGAACATTTTTTGTCGGTAGGGCACAGTCCTGATGAAATACAATGGACAATAATTGAACAAATAAAACCAGGAGTCAACTTAAACCAACGCCTTTTTGAAAAGGAGCAGCGGTGGGTCTACAGATTGGCAACACATACGGCCGGTCTAAACGACAATATTCCATGGCATACAGCAATGGGTTAATATCTTTCTGTCACACCTTGTTCTGTGCAGGATGGGTTCTGAAGGGCCACACCTACAGTGGGAAACTCAGACACCAATTATGTCTGAAACCTATGTCCTTGCCTGATTCACATCTTTGGAGATAACCCTTTTGCAAAAATCAAAATGAACATGGACTACCATGATCCTGTTCACGATAATAACTCCGAGCTTTCTGCCAATATACCTAAGATACTAATTTTAATATAACTGTTTGCCTAGCTCATTGTTTTCCCTTTCATGCCTTTCCTCTTTTTTAAGACCAGAGCCGGTCCCTTTAAACAAACCCCTTCCTCTTCTTCTCCCATGGACACGGCTCCATTCCAGCATTGTCCGCTAAGCAGTTGCCTTGACAACCGCTACAACGAGACAGGAACGTCAGACGAATGCGTCATCGGGCACCCGCCCCTGATCTTCGCGCTGATTGGCCCACCGGGAGCACCTGACCGTAGCCACGCCCCACCAGGAAGTAACAAAGTGTTTACTTCTTGGCGTTGATGCCGCTTCGGGTCATTCCACGGGGCACTTCTGAGTGAGGAACCAAGTAGGTTTAAACGATAGATGAGCAGAAGCCGCAAGTAAGTACACTGGGAACAGAAGTACGATTGCCTGCTATGCATCCCTGATTCAGATGCCTTCAGCAACGGGCGATATTTTAATTATGTGCGCGCTTCTCATGGCATTTTGCAGGTGACGGATACTTGCCGTCTTGGAACACTCTATGCCCATGAAGCATTAATATATCGCTTCAAGTGTAAGCAATGTTGTTATTCCCTAAACTGCATTTTTTCACAGAAGCGACCCGCTTTTGGGGCACAGAGTCATACTTACCGATCACTTCCAGTAGTACCTGGGCGTGTTTTTGTGATGCCGCGTGAATGGTGGCGATCGCTCTCCCGCACTTCCCCTCCCTCTCACTAATCCTAACTACTAGTATACGAACTAGTTTCGTTTACCACATCAACAATTAGTATACGAATCTAGTTTCGTTTAGTACATCCACGCTGCGGTAAATACCGCCTGAGCACCGCTGTCTTGTACTATAGACAGACCACGGGTACGACCTGACCATGAGGTGTTACAGTACCACCTTAGCCCTGGTGAAACCCACCCAGTGCACTATCTATTAAGTGTGTACCTTTGTTCTGTCTTTCCCAGTACGTAAACCCAACCCTATATATGTTTTTTCTCTTACAGGTTTTTTCCTGAACCAGGATAAAACACACTTTTACATTAGATCACAATTTGTGGTCTTTATTTGAACGAGGGGTGGGCGCACCTTAGCGTGTGCGTACCACCCCGCTCAAAACATACGGTCCTGACGAAAACCAGTAGAATTTTTGAATATGGTTGAAACATGTAGACCTACTTTTTATTAACTCACATAGCACACTACGCTATTTTTAGTATTATCACACTTCTCGAGACACCAAAGCCTTCCTAAATAGGCACTGGTGCCACAATAATTTTTTAACAGGGATCAAGCACTCAAGAATAAAGTCTTGATGTGAGTAGTCTTGACCCTTTTTAACACACTTTTCACTATTATTTTTTCACATATAAAAAACAAGAAACCCGCTCCACTGTAACCAGGCATCGCAGCACACCCTATGGGCACTCGGCCTATGGGGTGGGACCCCAATGATGAAGCATGTCACCAACCAGGTTGGTGAGTGAGGGGTCTTCTCAAAAGGACAACTATTGTCCGGTTAAGGGTTGGGGCAACTACTGCTAACCTGAGCCTTAAGCTCCAGATACAGAGGTAATTCCTTGTATACTTTGCATATAGGGGGTACTCCTCCATTGTTGTTTAAACTAATTCCTGGGGACCAGGAGTTCCCACTACACATAATCTGTGCAACCTCCCTTACTCTCTCCTTTGATTTACATTTATTGCAAAGATCCCTGTCATCAAGAGAGTGAAATATGGAGGGCATTCATTTTTCTATAATGCAGCCAAACTATGGAATTGCCTCCCTTTCTCTTGTTGCTCTCTTGAAAAGGAACTTCCCTTTTCGAAAAGCACCAAAGACATAACTCGCTGTAATTCCCTTTACTACTCTGTGGTGTGCTAACAGCACTGAAATGCCTCTGAGTAACTGCACATTATATAAGCTCCAATAGAATAGAATAGGTCAAATGAACAATTGTGACTGATAGGAATCTGCTATGCCCTTTTGTACCTAGCAAAACTCAGATTGGTTCTGGATGATAAGTCACTCTTTCATTCAGTCAGTTATTCCAGGGAATGGTTGCAGACAAGGGGAGTATCTATCCCAGGATTGCAGTGAAACCAGGACCCCGACAAATGGTCCTTCCAACACTGTAAACAACAATGGAACAGAAATCTGAAGATGACACCTTCTGCTGAACAAATGGCTAAAATTAACACACAATGGGGCATATTCACAAGGAGCCATCGCAGAATTAGCGGCACTTTATCGCAGCCAAAGTCCAGATAAATTTACCCCACCATTCACAAGCTGCTGCTAACGGGCCCAGAGCACCAGTTTTTTCGCGATAGCAGGTGAAGAAAACATTGCCACAGAGGGCCCCCGCAACTATCGCTAATGGGATGCAGAGCAGGCGTTCCCGTGCAAAAAGCTGTGACAACACCACACCTCAACATTTACAACGACCAGCCAGATCGGCGATAAGATCAAAAAACACGCGATAGGGTGCATTACCAGTAGGAAATTACCACCTGCTCTAACCTGGTGTAAAGTCAGACCACTGCCTGCACCACAAAAGGGAGCATAGCCCACAGCTACACTTGAAGACAAACAGATGCCATGGAGCATCTGAACACCCAAGAGGGCCACAGCACCCACCAACACCACACCCAGGGCTGCAACACCTACCCCCCTCCCCCCCCCGGACCACCCCCAATCCTGGACAAAGAAACTGCACACCAACACCACAAATCCCCAAACAAATATTCTACCTGATGTCGCACAAGCGGGAAAATGAACATACATGCGTGGACAGAAAATGGTGGTTCAGTCATACAGCAATGCAATCACCAACACAAAACACCATACAAACAAATACCAAAACAACCATTCACATGAGACCTAGCGGGTCCTCACTGGGCAATCCATGGTACACAGCCTGGATCACTAAATCCAAGCGAAGAAGGTGTGCCATGCGCCTAACAAAGGAAAGAGAGGGAGAGAGCAAGGGAGAGAGATGGAGTGATATTGCACAAGCAGCGCAAGGCCTTGCAGGGCACCTAGCTCCACCTGCCAACATGTGTGTGTGTGTGCATCGCCCACTGTACACCATGAGCCCAAGGCTGTGTTCCAATCTTAGTGCCAAAGCCACATCACATTCTGAAAGCGCAAGTAGAAGTCAGACAAACATCAGGGATGACAGCTCCATTGTACCAATGCAGTAGGTGGAAGGACACCTGCACCTATGACCTTGGTCCAGAACGCGTCTGGAACACCCTGAGAGAGTTATGTTAAAAATATTTTTAAAGCGCGCTTACACCAAACAGTTTCATGGCGCTGTGAGCAGGGAAGAAGCAGAAAGTCAGCAGTGAAGGTTAATGGACAGATAATGTGACTATTCATAGGCTTGGCGGAACAATAAAGTTTTCAGGAGAGATCTAAAGGGGGTATAGGAAGTGGTTGATCTCAGGTCCAAAGGGAGTGAGTTCCAGCAGGAGGGGGCAAGAAAAGAGAATCTGAGGCCGCCGTGTTTCTTGCAGGAAAAGGTAGGAGTTGTGAGGAGAGCCAGGTGTGAGGAACGAAGATTACGAGACAGAAGATAGCGGTGAAGCAGGGAGGAAATAAAGGCTGCGCCAAGGCCAGCCAGTGCTTTAAAAGTGATGCAGCCTAGTTTAAATTCACTGCGTTTATCCACTGGAAGCCAGTGGAGAATTTTGAGCAAAGGACGGACATGATGGTGTCTCAGTTGATGAAAAATGAGTCTATCAGCCTGGTTTTGTACCAGCTGCAGACGGTGAAGCTGGTAAGCGGGGATGCCAACGTAGAGTGAGTTGGCATAGTCAATACGAGAGATGACCAGGGCCAAGAGAACCAGGGTTAGAGCCTCCATAGTTAAAAACCGGGAGATCTTACGTATTCTGCGGAGGTGGAAAAAGCAGGAGGATCCCACTGCACCAATCACTTCATGGAAAGGTCTTTATGAATTATGACCCCCAGGCTTTTTGCCGATTCAGCAGGGCAGGGAGGGGAACCAAGGCGGGGGGGCCAAAAATTAGAATTCCATGGGTTGGAAGTACCTCCGGTCAAGATCAACTCGGTCTTGTCGGGATTGAGTTTTAGATGATTGGCCTCCATCCAATTACTGATGAGGCACATGGTGGACTGGAAATTGTGGATTGAGTGGTCTGAAGAGTCAATATCGAAAACCAGCTGGATGTCATCTGCATAGTTAAAAGCAATGACCTTGCTTCTACGTAGGGACCGAATGAGGGGAGTCAGGTACAAATTAAAAAGAAGGAGGGAGAGGGAGGATCCCTGGGGGACACCACATGTCAGCTTAACTTTTTCCGCAGAGAAGTTAGAGAGGTGGACGGCCTGGTGTCGGTTGTTGAGAAAAGAGCAGATCCACCTGAGGGCCTGCCCCTGGATGCCGGTATTGCCGACACGGTCAATTAAGATGTCATGGTCGACTGTGTCGAAGGCAGCCGACAAATCCAGGAGCACTAAGGCCTGGCTGGTCTTATGATCCGCTCCCCTCCTAAGTTCCTCCATGACTGAGAGGATGACTGACTCAGTCGAATGAGCTGGCCTAAAGCCAGCTTGTGGCCGGTCAAGGAACTGAGAGCGTTCGATGAATGAACTAAGGAAGTTAGTGACGTGGGCCTCAAGCACCTTACTGAGATAAGGGAGCAACAAAATGGGGCAAAAGTTGCTCATTAAGGAAGGGTCCGCATTAGGTTTCTTCAGAATGGGAACCACTTCAGCTATCTTAAAGGAGTCGAGGACCACGCCAAGTCTAAGAGAGTTATTGAGGAGTGCCAGAGGGGGTTTGGGACAAGTGGTGAAAACTTCTCATAGGATGTGAGGAGGACAACAATCTGTGGGGGAGCCAGAGCCTACCTTTTTTAGAAGAGCAAAGGAATAGAAGGTGGTGTGCAAGAAGGGATGCTACTTTTAATCTTAGCGATTTTGTCAATGACGAATGAGTTGAGGGAGTCGCAGAGGGTTTGAGAGGGGAGGGGCTTAATAGTCACTCTATCAGGGTGTGAAAACTCCTCAACTATAGAAAATATATCTTTTGTCTTGATAGCAGAATCAGTAATCTTCAGGGAGAAATATGAAGTTTTAGCTCGGAGAATAGCTTGCTTGTAGTCTTTAAGCTGAGCCATGAATACGTTTTTTTCCCAGGGGCGTAGTCTCGCCTCCAGCTGTGTTCAGCCTGCCTGAGTGTAAGTTTCTTATTTTTTAATTCATCTGAAAACCATCTCTGGGCGTCATGGGGACGTTTTAGTTTAATTCGTCTAAATTGTGCAACAATATCACTGGCTGATTCAAGAGTTTGATGCTAGTGGCCTGACTGTCTAAGGAGTCTTGCTCGACAGGGAAGATTCAAGTTTTAAGATGAGGCAGTCCACTGAGGGTATACTAGCAATGTTTAATGCAGAGAACCTAAGTGAATGTTGGATAATGGCTGTGACCCCGCCTCCTGGCTTCCCAGAGGGTCTGTTGGTTTGGAGAATATAGTAGCCCGGGGGCACTGCCGCAATAATGTCTGGGGTCGACTCCGCAGTGAGCCATGTTTCCGTCACAAAGAGTATGTCGGGTTTCTCTGAATCCAGTAGCTGAAAGATCTCTAACTGGTGCTTGACCAGAGAGCGAGTGTTTAGGTAACTGAATGTCAGGGTGGAGTTGGTTTCTACTCTAGCCGGAGGGGATAAAAGATCTCGTGGGTCAGGAGAAATAAGAGGGGGGTGAAATGCTGCAGAAGGGACTGTAAGTTCAGGGAATACGGTCCTAGGGCTGAAGACTCCCAGTGAACCGAGGAGAGCTTGCGTGCTGGGGCTGAGTGGCCAATGGTAATGAAGGTGAATCAATGCAGAGATGAGATGGGCAGAGTTCCCTGCCCCTAGCCCCGGACGCCCATGGACGGGCACAGACGGGCTTGCCTTTGCCGCGACTTCGGCGCGCAAGCGGCGCACCCGCTGCGCGTCCGGGGAGGCATGAGCGATATATAGCCTAGCCCCGCCTCCAGCTAGATCGCAGCCTATGGTCCTGCCGGGCTCGGGGACTGACCTAAGATGGCTCCCTGCCCTCCACACAATCGGCAATGCAACCGCAATGGACCGGGGCAGGGGGAGCACACCTCACAACAGGTAAGGGAGGGGTTAGAAAATTAATGAGGAAGCAGTGATTTAAAAAGGTAAAACAATTGCTTTTAAAAGCGCAAATGGTGCATTAAGAGCGAGCAAGTAGCGGTTGGGTGCGAGTAGATAGAGCAGAAGAGTACACAGTAATCTAGATCATTACTTCCAGCGTACCTCGCAGTCTACCCCCAACGCTCAAACAGTATTGTAGGAGCAGCCACCACCTACTATTACCGCAGTGCTTCTCACCCTCTCAGCCGATATATAGCCTAGCCCTGCCTCCAGCTAGACCGCAGCCTAAGGTCCTGCCGGGCTTGGGGACTGACCTAAGATGGCGCCCTGCCCTCCACACAATCGGCAATGCAGCCGCGATGGACCGGGGCAGGGGGAGCACACCTCGCAGCAGGTATGGGGGGGGATAGAAAATTAATGAGGAAGCAGCGATTTTAAAAGGTAAAACAATTGCTTTTAAAAGCGCAATGGTGCATTAAGATTGAGCAAGTAGTGGTCGGTGAGAGTAGATAGAGCAGAAGAGTACACAGTAATCTAGATCATTACTTCCAGCGTACCTCGCAGTCTGCCCCCCAATGCTCAAACGGTATTGTAGGAGCTGCCACCACCTACTATTACTGCAGCACTCCTCACCCTCTCAGCCAATATATAGCCACAAGACGCACCAAGGCAATGGCAGGCCATACTGGGCACATCCACAACCCCGTCACGTGAAACACTCCTGTGCACGTATGCTGCATTTACTGGGCGCAGTGCCACTGGCAGTGCTGCGGATCAGTTACCGGCTCAGCTTCCGCATTCCCTACGTCACCTGCGTCCAGCCCTGGTTCCATTGTCGAACATGCACATTCGAGTGTCCCATGGAAGTTTGCCTGTACAACACAACGGTAGATGAATTGAACAAGAAACTGGGCAATGTGCAGACGTCAAACAACACATGACTCATCCAGCAATGCAAGGTGGGCTGGGAGCTTTGCCATCCGTGATGATTGTCATACATTTTTGCACCACTATTTCCTGAACCTCGACATGTACACATGCTGCGTACAAGTGTCTTAAGCAAGTCCCTAACTGTTGTGGCTGTTGCCTCATCCACACTGACACACACATCCCAATAAAGTCTATGTCACCCCACTGGTGTCTAAGTGTGGGGTGTGTTGATTTGATTGTCCACTCGTTTGCCACAATGAGCATCGTCCCCACACAGGGAGGAACTGACTGACGCATGTGCAATGGGGGTGGGTCCCTTTTGCAAGCACAACCTCTGTGAGCCAGACATTGTTATGGGATAGGTGCTGGCCGACATGTGCACTGATGTGACTTCAGCGATGTGAGTATGGTGTCCAACCTCTGACCATGTGGAGCAATTTCATATATCATTACAGAATGTGTCCACACAGATGTGTGTAAGTAGGTATGCATTGTGAAGTTCTGTTGTCACATGTGATGTAGGACACCACTCCTAGCCTGCTATCGATTTGGTCACTCCTGCACACAGCCCTATTCAACACATGGACGTGTGCCTACGTTGAGGGTTTGTGAGATTGTTGTTGATGTGCAATGGGGCCACAGCTAGTACTCATCTTTACTGTCATCCAATTTTCCATGTGTCTCAGGGATTCAAATGCGCATAGATGTCAGTTACCATGGTGTACCTTTATGTGCAAGCATTGTCCCTACATCCAGCTATACTTCCATACGTGAGTGAACATAGTAATGACACATCTGTGTGATTCAGAATATTTTATTCACATTCAGGTGATGGACGGAGCTGGAGCTGTACATGGCCATCCAAGCCCACATCACATGGAAGCCCAGTGGTGGGCAAACCACAGTCTTTTGGGGATTGAGAAGTGATTAGGAAGTGGGAGGGTGCAGTCCGCAGCAGGATTGCTTTGTAATTGGCCAGCAGTGATGAAATGGGAGTCCGTGTCAGGGTCCGGGTGAATGTCGCTGAGTGTTCCGGGGTTCAGTAGGAGGTGTTTCCCTGGGCATGGTGCATAGGTCATCACCAGGCAAGGACAGGGCATATGGCGGTGATGGATGCTACTGCCTCCTTCCTCACACAGTAATTCCATCACCTTCTTACTCCCCTGATACGGGTTCTGTGTCCAGTGTGTCCGGTGTGTGTGGCAGGGTGATGGGTGCATCACTGTTTGTCATTGACAAAACAGACTGCAAGTGTGATGGGGCACTATCTCTGTGTGCCACAAACACATCAAAGGTCGGAGCTATGTGTGTCGATGTTCCTGCTGCAGTCATCTGAGAGCGGCTCAGTGGCAGCAATGGCAAGATGAAGTACTGCAGGGCATTGAAGTTCCCAGATACTACTCGCTGGTGTCCAGCCATGGGAGACATACTTCCAGCCTGCATTTGCTCCATGGTCTCCATTGGCCTCCGCATCTGTGCCAACTCTGTGCTGTAATCGCTGTTGGCTGTCTCACAAGACAGTTCTTGTAGTAGATACATTGCCCCAGCGAGGTCATCCAAGGTCTGTGGCAGAGCATGGTGCGTACGGGGGGTGTCCGATAGGGACTGTAAGTGGTCCCTGATGGGACTCAGACACCCACGTATGGCATTGAGTTTGGATGCCATGAGTTCAAAACCCACCCGCAACTGTTCAGCCAACTCCACCTGGCAACTCCACACACGTGGTTGGAACTCCATGTATTGGTCGGGGGTGCTGGGAGACAGCTGTGGTGGTGTGTGTTTCCTAATTCCTCTTCTCCTTGCCCTTCCCGAAACATGGGGTTCCATGCTGGCCCTCCGTGGTGCTTTTGGGGTTTGGCTTATTCTCTGCACTCGGTCCGGGTGCATCCATGGTGCTACGCAGTTAGAATTGTTTCCTTTTTTTTCATTCTTTTATAGTGCATTTTTCCACAAGATGTGTGCAATTTGCAGGCCAGTGGCTGGTTATCTCTGATTTTTGTCCCGCAATTTGCCTCATCCCATTTTTTTTTTGCATTTGCGTACTGCATTTTTGCGTTGTGGCGTTGATTTTCACACGGACATTTGATGAGTTATCTGGTGTTTTTCGCATCCTACCGCCTTGTTGTAAATTCCACGTTGACGCAGTTATTTTCTGTGATGTTGAAAGTTGCGTTATGCTACTCTTGTGGTAGTTATCACACGTTCTTGTGAATATACCCCAAGGCCTTTAGGCTCTGGATATTGCCAAGAGATTTGCTCACACGCATGGTGAATGAGGGGAGTGAAAACAACTGTAACTCGTAGTGAAGTACAGGGAGGAACACTATCTAAATACAGCCTAGGTACATGAAATGTGAGTGGGATGGAAACATCAATTAAATTACACCAAATATTTACTTACTTCACAAGCACATATTGCATACCTTCCTCAGAAATGCAAAGACTAGCCAGGTGATGAAGAGGATAGATAATAGGCACAACCTGCTTGCCATATGCTAGATGAGTGCTAATGTGGATATCACCTAACATTCCATTGGCAATACAACATAAACGTACAGACCTAGAGGACAGATATGTGATGGTGGAGGGGACACTGGATGGTGAACCACTTTCTCTGGTGGCAATATGCCCCTAACAGCAATTAAACACCGTTTTTAGATGGGCTTGCACCCACTCTGGTACACGGTTTTGCAGCACCCAGCATTTGAAGTGGCAAATTTAGTTGTGTACTTGATATTGAGTTAGACATGTTCACACCTCACTACAGGGATCCCCAAGTCTGAAGATCTCACCATATTTTAAATCCTGGATATTCAGCAATTACACAATGTGCGCTGCCTTATGCTACTCATACTACTCCCCATTACATTATTTGCATACCAAGTTGGAATGATTTTTATGCAGTGAGGGAATGTGCTCTAAAATTCTGAACATAAAATATCTGGCCGCACCCACTTGGACTACCTCTTACTCAAAATGGTTTTGGCATGGGACGACAAAAGTGTGCTAATTCCACCAGGAGACTTTGCACCTGGGTACTGCAGGACATCTAGTGCAGAGAAGCTATAGAGGCATACATATACCAGGGGTGGGGTGGAGGATTCGCACAGTTAGAGATATCATTCGACATCGAAGTTGTTAGATAGAATTGGGCTGCTACACACATCTTTAACCAGTTTTTCATATGTAGGAGCACAATACAAAGGAGCCCGGTATCATCAATAATGTTTGCAATGGCTATGGAACCTTTGGCATGTTTGTTCAAACAGACAGGTCCCACCTGGTTAATATAGGTGAATGACACCTGGGGTATTATCTCAATGTTTGCCTATGAGTTGATGGTGCAGAAGGCCAGATGGGTGGAGGGAGAGTGAGAGAGGGAGGCAATCTCCAGTGGGCCAGCTCTGTGGTTACAGCCCCCCAGGAATGACCCTGAAGACACCACTTCTGGTCAGGGGCGTCTTCATGCCCTCTCAGATGGGCAGGGGTTAGGAGATCAGTGCTGGCAGACTTTCACGCAACACATGAGATATGGCTTGCCAGACATATGATCAGCTGCAGGGTGTAGTCCCTGGGTTGGGAGGACAGGTTCAGGAGGACACCCCTGGCCGGAGGGAGGGGCGACTGCTAGCAGTGGCCCTACCATGTTGTCTTCTGCGGGTACAACACCAAGTGGAAGGATGCCTAACTCTAGAAGAGGGGGAGAGGGGAGGAAGGACTCATCCTTGACCCCGGTTCAACATGAGGGTGCTGAACCTGGGTTGGGAAACCAGTTGCATGGTGGAACCCCTGAACTAGTGGGAGATTTGTGCAGGACGGCTGACAGCAGCACCCTGAAAGTTCTGGATTCTGGGGGTACCACTCCTAGGAGGAGGGTGTGGAACTACAGAAAGAGGGGTAGGGAGGGAGAGCCTCCCAGCTGCCCCCTGTCCAGCCTAAGGGTACAGTCCCTAGGCTGGGGGGGCAGTGGCAGGGTAGAACCCCTGCACTGGTGGAGGTAGAGTGGAGCAAGGATGCTTTGCACCAGGGGTTACTGCCCCCACTCTGAGAGATTGCGGGAACCAGAAACCCCTGAATGGGATGCAGCCTGGTTCTAGCCATTGACAGCAAAATAATTCCGATAGGTTAGCTTAGTTTGTCCTGACACCATAGACAGAGGGATCCAACTGGGTTCAGAATGGCATAGACCTGGAACGTGCCCCTGCAGCTGAGGGCCAGGGTGCATGTTCTGTCTCCCCAAGCCAGGAAGCCCATCAAGGTATTGATGAGTTCACCCTGGCTTTAGGCTGAAAGGGGTTGTGTTGGACTTGGCCCTTTTTGCAGGGCTTTTTCCAAACCTATGCCTTCCTACTGTAGTTTTTTTCAGACCTGTTTGTTGTTGGCTTTATGACTCTGAGCATTTTACCACTGCTGACCAGTGATCGAAGTGCATCTGATCTCTCCTTTAAACTTGGTATGAATAGCTTACACCAACTTGGCATATTTCATTTACCTGTAAGTCCCTTGTACAGATATACTGTTTATTACAGAAACGTGGATGGACGGAGCGTCAGATCCAGATTTAGTGGTGGCAGTACCGCAGGGATACAAGGTATACCGACTGGATAGACAGGGAAAGAAAGGAGGGGGCCTGGCAATAATCACCCGAAATATCTTCTCGGTTAGAATATTTCCTATACCCTCTACAACATGCGAAGCTTTCCAATTCGCTATTATGTTGACCCCCTCGTACAATTTCAAAGGAGCACTCATATATAGACCGTCTGCTCCCCGCTCTGAATTTTTGTCCAATCTCAACTCACTGCTTGAATCTCTGGCAATCGAAGATTCCTTCATGGTCCTGGGTGACCTAAATTTCCATCTAGAGAAAATGGACGATATTGAAACTCAAACCCTAATGGTTGACCTGGAAACCCTAGGGCTCGTTCAACTGGTAAAAGCACCCACACATGAGTGCGGTCACACCTTGGATGGCATTTTTTCTAACCTAAAAAGGATAACTATACAAGACATCCTCCCCCTTACCTGGTCCGATCATCATGCTATCTTATGTGCCATCTCCATCAGTGACGTTCCCATAACCAGACAGGTTCCCTCAAGTCAAGAGCCTTTTAAAGTCTGGAAGGATATAGATAACGCAGCACTTAGAGCGCTGCTGGTCAGTACCCGCCCAATTATCTCCGCAGGCGCTAACATAGCTGCGAAACAATTCTCAGTTTGGATAGGCAGTGCGATGGACACACTGGTGCCATCCAAGACCATGTCGAGAAATAGGACGGTGCCCTCTGCACCCTGGTTCACGGAAGATCTAAGAAAACAAAAGCAAGTGTGTAGGAAGCACAAAAGATACTGGCGAAGGTCCTATGACCTAGACAGTAAATTGCGATATAAGGAGACATTAGTCAGCTACAAAAAGATGATTACTGAAGTGAAAAAGAAGTTCTTTGGCGACCAAATTGACAATGCAAAGAACTCCAGTAAACAACTGTACGATGTAGTGAAACAACTGGCTGGGAAATCTCCAGATATGGTCCCTTCTCCCTCTCAGGCCTTTTGTGACTCCTTGGCCAACTTCTTTTTTGCTAAAATAAATGACATCTACTCAGAGTTCTCAGCTAAGGACGAGCCCGCTACTCCCATTACTTACATCACACCCCCTGATTGCTCATTAATTCAATTTAAAGAAATGGAGGAGGAACAAATAACGGACATTATGAAACTCATAAAAACGGGGTCGGCGTTGGACCCTTGTCCTCCCAAAGTTTTTCCTCCTGTAATGGATTCTATAAGCGAATTCATTACACAAGTTTGTAATGTGATGTTCAAGTCAGGGGCCTATCCGGACATGTTGAAGAACACCCTTTTAAAACCACTTCTCAAAAAACCTTGTCTAGATAAAGACGTGCTGAAGAATTATAGACCAATAGCCAGCTTGCCGTTTCTAGCCAAGGTGGTCGAGAGGGCAATGAACGGTCAACTGTCCGAATATATCGAACAAAACAACCTGCTAGATGACTCACAGTTTGGGTTTCGCAAACTTCACGGCACGGAGACTGCCCTTAGTAAAGCCGCTGATGATATCAGAGTCATCAGAGACCAGGAGGGGACAGTAGTGCTCATACTGCTGGACTTATCTGCGGCATTCGACACGGTCAATCATTCCATTCTGATTGACTGTGTTGGAAATTTGGGCATTCAATCCAGAGCAAAGGACCTGCTTGCTTCCTTTCTATCTGGAAGAACACAGGCTGTAACGCTAGGACCATTTAAGTCGTCTGAACTGGCTTTACCCTGTGGGGTCCCCCAAGGCTCATCCCTAAGTCCGACACTTTTTAACATCTATGTGTCAGACTTAGCAAGAGTTATTAAAACCTACCGGATGAGCCTTACATCCTATGCTGATGACACCCAGCTTGTGCTCGCTATCAACAATGATGGAGAAGAGGTAGCTGCACACTTCCAAGAAGGCATGCTAGCGATCAAAGATTGGAAGGCCGGTAATTGCCTCAGGCTCAATTCCGAGAAGACGGAGGTGGTCATTTTCGGGGAAATTACCCCGTTATGGTCGTCAGTCTGGTGGCCTCCATTACTAGGAGCTTTACCAAGTCCCATCCCAAGGGTCAGGAACTTGGGAGTCATCTTTGATGAAAAGCTTATTTTTGTCACCCATGCAAACCAAACAGCGTCCACTGCATTTCACAAGCTTAAGCTGATAAGAAAAATAATCCCGTTCCTTCCAGAAAGTGCTGGAAAAACTGTGGTGAGCTCATTGGTGCTCTTCCCACTGGATTATTGTAATGGCTTATTTGCCAATGCCCAAGCCCGGGTGGTCGCCAAACTACAAACGATTCAGAATGCGGCGGCAAGACTGCTTTCCAGGACCCCCACATTTAAACCGATTAGGCAAATAATTAGGAACTACCACTGGTTGACGATTAAAAATCGGATTACATTTAAAACTCTATGCCTGACATTCAAAGCGCTTCACAGACAAGGGCCGGAGTTTCTTAAAGAGCAGCTCATCGCTTACCGTCCTACTAGACAACTAAGATCCATGACACAGCATCAACTAGTGGTACCGCCAACAAGGACTGTCACCTGGGGAGACAGACGTTTCACGGTTACAGCAGCCAGACTCTGGAACTCCCTTCCGCTAACAATCAGATCAAGTCACTCTCTTCTCCAATTCAGGAAGTTGCTGAAGACATGGTTGTTCGACCAGTAACTCGTCCGCTCCTTACCCTCACCGACAGACTTTTCCATCTTTTTCTTCAGAGACATTAACTGAACTTATAGCGCCAAGACGCCCACGGGCATTCGCTGCGCTTTATAAATTGTAATAATAAATAAATAAATACAGTGGTATTCCATGTACCCAGGGCCTTCATACTGAATTCTACTAGTAGACTTGCAGCGCTGCTTGCGCCACCCACAGAAGTAGCCTTTCAAACCTGTCTCAGTCAACTGACACAGCAGGGCTTGCATGTGCAGTTTGCTGCCGCAGTGACTTGGCATTAAAGTTACTTGTCAAGCCTGAAACTCCCCTTTTACTAAATATAGATAGGCCCTATGTAGCCCTATGGGCAGGATGCTATGTAGGTAAAAGGTACGACATGTGCCTTGATTATGTAGCATGTCCTGGTAGCGACAAACAGCGTATTTGGTTTCATTGGGAATTTCCTGATATGTGTTTCACTGGAAATTTCTTTTCTGTAAGGAGTAGTGTTGCCATGTTTGGTATGTTTGGAATAGTGCTGTTAAATCTTGCTTATTGGTGTAGGTAGATTTTGTATTACTATTTTAGAAATGCCACTTTTAGAAAGTGTATGTAACAAAATGGGCAACCCAATATACCTGAGTGGGTTTAGGTAGATGAGTATTGGGTAATGTTGCCAACAAGGGATATATTTACTCTTAAATATATCCCTTGTTTGCAAAATTACCCGATACTTTTAGAAAGTGGGAATTTCTATGTGCTTATGTCTGTTTGTACTTTGCAGTCTGACTACACTCCATATCTGGTTTAGACTGACAGGGCCCTGTTTGGGAATTCACTCTAGACAGTCACACAAAGATGTTGAGGTGTGTCCTGCATATCCTGATGGCCCATCACCCAGCTGATAGGCCTTCCTGAGCTAGAGTGGTGGGAGTCTGTGTCACTGACACCTGAATAGGGTTGTGCCTGTCCTCTCATAATACTGTCTCCACCCCGCTGTAGTGTGTTTGGAGCCAGGGCTGGGAACAAATGATCAAGTGGTGGGCACTTCTAAAAAATGTTTGAAGTTACCTCCACATCAAAGACATTTTGAGTTAAAGTACATGGGCTCTGAGCCCATGTTTCTAGACACTGCGTGGGACTTGTAACCAGATGCTGCTGGGTCTAAATACTGCTGTGCTGTCAGGAAGAACTGCCATTTGGACTGCTTGCCTTGTTAGACTGGTCTCGGCCTACTGATCGTTGGGCTGCAGAAGGGTCTGCCACTTTGCACTTGTTGCCTTATGTGCTGGTCTGCTGCCTGCCCTCTGCTTGTACACCCAGTGCTCTCCAGGGGCATGTTGGATCTTGCTACATCAGTGCATGGTGAGCGATGCATTTGGAAACTCTACCTATGCCAAGATTAGTCATTGCAGAGCACTTTATACTTTCCCGGCAATTAGCACGTGTGAGTATTTCAGTATTTCAGTGGTGGCAATCTGCTCAAAGTGAAACGTGTCCAGCGCGTTCATCGCGCACTGGAGCAGCATATTCCCTAGCCAAAGCATGTGAAGCGCACTCAGCTGACTGTCAGTCAAGCCCAGAGTTGCTCGAAAGCCTCTGATCTTCATGGGGATTATTGACCCTCCAGCACCTGCTAGGTGGCCCCATTATCACCTTCACGACTCAGAGAGCTGTTGTCGTGACTTTGGGCCTGGGTCCCCTAAGGCCACCTGAAATGCTGATTCTTCCTGCACAGCTCCAAGGAGTTCCCAGGGCCAATAGAGCTTTCCCTCACCCCTGAGAAGGCACTGGGAAGTTGCAAGAAGCTTTGCTCAGGTGAGTGGATTGGTGGCAGTGAATGGCTGCATTTTGAAGCAGCTGCATTGCGCATTTGCAGGCAGCTGCCTGTGATCACTCTTAGTGCAGGAGTACCCAACGAGGCCTCTCGTATATCTACAGTACAGGTGCCCCAGCTTCTACTTTTGTTTGACACTGATGTCAATTCTGTGGAAAATCCTTGATGGAGGCCCTGGCATCATTAAGTAAGGTAGCTGAAAATTACTGTGTCCTGTGCAATAGGCACACTGGTGCTCTGGGCTCTACTCTTAGTGATTGTTACCGTATAACCCAAAATAAGTGTATAAGTGTGCTGCAACCTATATTCTTATAGGGACATTGGTGATCCATGCTGTTACGGTGACAGGTGATGATTTGTAGTATTTATTTTATAACCTGTTGCATTTTTGGGCCCTGATGTGAGGAAGTATGTTGTGTTTATGCCTTGCACAGTCAGGATAATGAGTACTAATACAGGATTGCCTAATATGCACATCATTTATGACTCTATGGGATCTCCCCAACCTAACTGATGTATTTAGTACCCTGATGTTATGATATGTGTTATTTGATGCCTTGCAGTGACAGGATAATAAGCATTATTTCAGGATCTGCATAATGAGTACAGTAATGGTGTTTTCATGACCTGTGCAACATGTACGTCTTTATCTTATTGCACTAACTGTGTTGTTATGAAAATTGCCTAGCTGGCAAAGTGATTATTGGTTTATGATGATTTGGTCTATGTTTATATGCAATACAGAAACATATTTTTATATACCACTGTGTGGTATATTTATTGTGTCACTGGTGTGGGTGTGTTGCGCAAATGCTTTACACATTGCCTCTGGAATAAGCCTGACTGCTCGTGCAAAGGTACCAAGGGGATGAGCAGTGGTTATCTTAGGTGAGTAACTCCCTTACCCTGACTAGAGTGGTGGGTTCTGCCTGGCTTAGGTGCATACCCTAGACAACGAGAAAACCCATTTCTAACCATCTTCATATTAAATTATTGAGATCTTAAAGGGAAGAACGATATCAGCCAGAGGTTTCATGAATAAATTAAAAAGGGTGTGGCTCAATGAGGCTCCCGGGGTACACGGCAGTTTAGTGGGAAAATGTCTGATGTACAATCCCCCTAAAAAATCTGAAAACTTGTGTCTCCCAAGAAGGACTTTAGCCATACTTGAGCAGTACTGGTGACTCCAGCACTCTGTATTCTGTCCATGAGTATATCAGGACTTACAGTGTCAAACACTGAGCTGAGATTTAAAAGACTGATTTGAGTTGATCCTCCCTGATCAAGAAGCATTTTAGCTTCTTCAATCACTGTCAAGAGAGCTACAACTGTGCCATGATAGAACAGAATCCAGTCTGTGTTACATGTAAAAACACTGCTTTCCTCAAAGCCTCAGAAAGCTGAGTATTGACATGTTTTTCAAGTGTTTTGCTTATCCTAGGCAAAAGAGATATAGGTCCATAGTTCCAGGGGCATAACACTGCCCCCCCTGCAGTGTGGGGGGCCCCCGAGCTGCAGTGGGACCTCAGCACTGTACTCACGCCAAAGAGCTCTGGATTAAATCCGGAGCAGGGGCCCCTCAGTGTGCCTTGCAGGGGGTCCCCTTCAACTTTCATTACACCACTGTATAGTTCCCTAAGTCCTTGGGGGTCAAGGTTCAGCTTGTTCAGAAGAACTTTAACCAGTGCGTGTTTAAAGAGAGGTTAGCCAGTTCAAGCAGTGAGGGGAAAATCACATAGCCTGCTTTGGCTAAAATAGATAGGGAAATTGGATCCTTCGGGGAGCCTGATCTGATTTTACTCCAGAACTCAGAGAAGCTTTGGATAGGGGGGAAATATGGTGAGTTTGGCCAGGTTTGTGCCGGTCATATTTTTCTTAAAACTACAGTATTTATATGTGACATAGATTGTCTGGATTTTTCTCTGGAAGAAGGTTGTCAGGCAATTTGCACCATGCTGAGGAAGCTTGTGGAGCTTGACCATTTGAGGGGGGCTCTAGAAGAGTTTTGACCACACAAAACATTTTGTGTTGAGAGCTAGAGGCACAATTGATTTTCTCCTTACAGTATCCAACCTGGGCTTTTTTGATTTTGCCCTTGTAGGCTCTAATGGCATCTCACTATTTCTGCTTGGATAACTCCCCATAATCTTGCCTCCAAATCCTTTCAGCTCTTTTACACTTTTGCTTAAGTGTTCGAAGATGAGGAGTATACCAGGGGGCAGACTTTACTTTAATGTTGCTGGTATAGGTTTTTTCGTGAGTACGGAGTTGAGTGTGGACTCCAACCAGTCACAGATTCTGTCATTTGCTAGGGACGGAACAGACCCTAGCAGAGGTCTAGAGGACTGAATCGCATGTCTCCAGGCATCAGTGGAAAATTTTGACCAGTCTTGGTTTTTCTTGTGGGCAGGTTTGGTGTTGGCGGATGAGTGCCACAAATCCAAGGTAAACGGTATTAGGAAGTGATCCGACAAAGTAGTATGAAGATGTTCAAGGGCCTTTAACATATTATCCATGGAGAAGATCAGCTTGAGCAGGTGTCCCTTCTTGTGTGTGGGTCCTGACACCCTTTGTGATAATTACATAGCCTTCAAATCCTGTAGAAGGCCGATGGCCCCGAACATTAGTTAGGTCTTCAAGGTGGAGATTCAAATCCCCTCAAATGGGAGAAATTTAATCTAGTACTAGCTGTGTGTCAAGCTACTTCTAGGAGAGAGTGATAAAAGTTCTCACTTGGACCGGGGAGTCTATATAATAGAACCACAAAGAATTCAGTTGTAGAGGAGAAATTCATAGCAAAGGACATACTTTCGTAGTCTGCAGTATGTGCGGATTCAGTGATACAGCTAAGCACATCCTTGAGAATGATCGCTAGTACTCCTCACTTCATGTGCCCGCTGTCTTTGCCTGTTACATAGTATCCTGTGGGAATGGCGTGAATAAGATGCTGTCCAGACTCACCATGGAGCCAACTTTCTGTAATGAAAAGAGCATCCGGTTTCTTTTCATCTGTCAGGGCAAAAAAGTCTAACTAGTGAGCTGGGAGAGTTCTGCAATTGATTAGGAACATACCTTGACTAACTTTATCAGAAGTGTGTTCTATAGCAACCTGTACACCAAGTATTGAGAAAGAACAGTTTTTACAAGATGTTTATCCAGTATAAACATTGATGGAGTGAAGACAACTTTCTTTGAGGTTTCTTCATGAAGTGATTATTTGCAAGGAGGAATAGACTAACTTATTTACTGGGGAAGAAGCAGGGTTCCGGGTTCTGACCAGGGCATGAACAGGGGCAGACAGGCTTTCCTTTGGCGTGCCTTTGGAGCCCCAGCGGTGCCTCCGCGCACTTCCCCTCATTTTATAGGAGAGGCAAATGCTGGACCTCAATGAATAACCCCCTCAGTCTTGGTACCTTATTGATGTGTGTAGGTATATATTCAATTTCCCCTCCCTGCACAGACCATGGGCATTGGATCTGGAGAGCTGTAACATTAGGTCCTAATCTCTGCAATTAGGCAAGCTTGCCACTATGGCCTCAGGGCAGCCCCAGGAGAGTGGAGAAGAATTTTGGTACCTTGCCCGACAAGATTTTCATCTTTCCTGCAGGTACATCTCCAACCTCAGGCATTCTTCTCTCTGCAGCAGTTCAGTGATCCTAATACTTTTACACATAGAGAGTCCTTCGGCGTTTTCTGCTCTCTAGTGAAGTCGGTTCAGATCCTCTTTCATGGCCTTCATCTGTGTTGCACCACGGGATGTAGCAATGTGAGGGCTGATTCATTATTTTCGACCCTTTGCACTAATTTCCTGATGTTGGCCCTCAGGAAACCTATGTCTTTCGGCACTGCATCTATTTTGGTTTCTAAAATACATTTTGTATCTCATATTGCTTGCAATATTTTATCAATTTTCCCGTTGTGCTTATCCATTGTCGATTCCATTTGGCGCCGAAGATCTGCAGAGTCGGATGAGTAAGACAGCTTATCCGTGGTCCCCCTGGTCGGCATCTGTTTGGTGTTTTTGGGCTTCACCATAGTGCTGCACTCTAGATCAGCACAAATTTGTTTCCCGACACCTCACATCTTCTTCTCACATACTTGTTCATACCCAACAGTCGAGTCGGACCCTAATCAACGCCTTCCCGTGAGGTCTTCGGTCCAGGCACCATTTATTAGAAAAGCTCATAGTTTTAGATGGGGTAAAATGCTGTAGGTCGCTGTAGTATGCTGTTCCATAGATCTTGTGGCTGAGGCATCAGTTAGAGACTACCGCTTATAAAAAAGGCAGGTGACTAGTGGCAATCATGTTTCTGCATTTGACACACCATTATGTCGGTCCTTGTTGACTCTTCTCACATCAAGCAGGACAGGATCTCCTTTGCATAGAAGTTGATGGTTTCATGATATTTCCTCACAGGCTACAGTCCTACTGGGAGGGTCCACTGGGCGGTCCCTTGATCATGCGCTTCATTGCCAGACTCATTTTTTAAGAGCAGACATTGAGAGGCCCAAATGAGATGGGGCACTCAATTCTACGAGTCTATTCTAATGTTCCATTGCCTCCAAGAATGTTCCAGTGATGCAGAGTGCTGTAGCTTTTTAAATGCTGTTGCCTCTTAAGTGGGCCTTATGTGCCCAGAGGCTGCCATTACTGAAAGATAGCGCCTCTCTGCAGGCTCCCCTACGGCTATCAGGGACTCCATGCGGGTCTCGTCAGGGAGGGCAGGAGAGTAACCAGCTCCACACCCTGTTGACGCACCCATTGTTGTGCTGGGGAAACAACCATTGCATCGCAGTCATTTTAATGCATGCCATTAAAACACAGTTATCACAATGCAGATACCATTCCAATACAAACCTTTACCATGCATATGCCTTTACAATGCATGCCTTTACAACAAATTTCATTGTGAAGGCATGAATGGTAAAGGCATATGCATTTTAAATATAAGTATTAGGTAAGAATGTTTTTTTCGGGTTTAGAGTGCGTATGGGTTTTTGGGTGGCAATGGTATTTTTAGGATTTAGGGTGACAAGGTATTGTTAGGGTTTAGGGTGGGTATGGGGTTTGGGTTGCAGGGGTAAATTTAGAATTCAGGGTGGGTATGGGATTTTGGGTGGCAGAAGTATTTTTAGGGCTTAGGGTGGGTATGGATTTTTGGGGGGCAAGGATCATTTTAAGGTTTAAGGTGGGTATGGGTTTTTGAGTTGTGGGGTTTATGGATATGTATATATATATATATTACCTACTGGCGGTCGCCAGTAGGTAGTTATAGTTAGGATTATTTTCAATGCAAAATCTCAACATTCTATTGTGAATAACTTTGGCGCCGGCTAAGGAATCTGCCTGAAAATTTCCACAAATTTGCCTCACGGCGCCCCGGTCCTTCCCTGAAAGTTTGGTGGGGATTCGTGAAGCGGGGGCCGAGATAAAAGGGAGGCCCCAAAACGTGTTTTCCCCATGTTAATTTCCATAGGGCGGTCGAACTCACTTTTAGCTCGAACGGCTGAATGGATTTCCACCAAACTTGGCAAAATTGTAGGGACTGGTAACCGATGTGCCTTTGCTATGTCTCAAGATATGTGCTCCAGTGGATTTTGAGTAATTTAGGTTCAAAAAAATATATATATCTATGGCCGCGCCATAGTGATGTCACTGACCATGTCATGAGTGATGTAATATGTGACGTCATCAACAGTGCATTGCAGGCGCGCAAGTTATAGTGAGTCCAACTAACTATAACGTGGGAATTTCAATGGTTTTATGTCAGTAAAATTTCCAGGTAACTATAACTGGTGTGAAACCTATGGTTTTTTCAGTGAATTTAATAGGTTTTTTAAATGCTAATTCCTAACTATAACTGGTGTGAAACCTATGGTTTTTTCAGTGAATTTCATAGGTTTTTTAAATGCTAATTCCTTTCTATATCGAGTTTGTAACCTACGATTTTTTTTTAATTTGCTGTTTTGTGTGAGTATTAATTAGTATTATTTTTTTTTATAACAATATTTTTAAAAATTTTTTTTTAATCATTTTTTCTTGGGGCGCTCTGGGTCCGCGCACCGGTAAGCTCTCCGGAAAGCGCACCCAGAGCGCTACTTGCGTTCATTAAAAAAATATGAATGAAAAGTAAATAATAACGCAAGACATTTAGTACCATACATATAAAAGCAGTTTTTTTGAATAAGGAAATGAAAATAATTTTGCATTTCCGTGAAACTATCAATACGTCACTTCGGTGCGCCGCGTAAGCGCCCCCGGAAGCGCCTACGTTCGCGCCGCGTATGCGCCTCCGGAAGCGCTCCGGTGCGCGCAGCGTCAGCGCGTCAAGTCATGTGACCTTAAAATAACACTTTTCATTGGTTGCTAACAGTTTTTTTTACAAAGAATGAAATCCCCACCCATTTCCTTCACGTCTTCTTTCACTTTTGTGACTGAAAGACCTGCCTTTTTTCTCTTCGATCTTTCTGGGATAATCATGGCTGCCAGACCATCCAGCAGTAAAGATGAGCCTGAATTCATTGATGAAGAGCCTCCTCAGCCAAAGGTGAAAGAGCATTTCATCTGGAAATTTTTTTCCATACCAGATGACCAAAAGAAGGTCAATGCTCCAAAAGTGGAGTGCAGGATCTGCCACACAGTCCTGTCACGGGGTGACCCCACAAAGAAATGTTCTTTTGGGAACTCCACAATGCTTCGCCATGTGGAGAGGAGGCACCCCCAGAATTTTGCCCGGGAAAGTGTCAGGGCTCAGGCACAAGAGGTTCCCAGTGATGGGGCCTCTACATCCACCGGAGGAGCAACTACTTCAGTGAGGGGGCGATCGCAGGAGCTGGTTCCAAACATTCAGCCTGCATTCAACAAAGGCGTCCTGAAATGCAGATACTGCGATCAGCTACTTACCTTTTGGGAGCAAAGTGTCCTGCTCATGGTTCGAGCATTGGAGAACCATCGCTGCCATTCCCAGCCCTAATTTTTTTGGTTTTTTTTGCTCCTGTTGAGCAGTTTCCATTCCCTGTTTTTTTTTTGTTCTAAAAAAAGAAAAAAGAAGAAAAAAAAAGTTCTTTTCAGAACTACCTCCAATTCTCATCAAAGAGCTATATTCTTAAAAAAATGAAAAAGAGTAAGTGAAGTGGAGTGCATTGATAATGGAAAGGAAAATGAGTAAGAAAGAACAGAAAGGTATGAGAGGAGAAAAGAAGTGAAGTAGGGGGACTGAAAGAAGGTGAGTGTTGGGAAGGAAAGTAAGGAGAGTGAACATGGGGAATGTGGATATTCAAAGAAAATGTTGAAAAGGAACGGGGGTGTGGAAGGGTAAGAAAAGATGCATTGGTGGAGTTGCATCATTTTTGTGACACACTCCAGCAATGCATCACTTTTGCGCTTACAGAAACGTCTGAAATACTGACGTATCTGTAAGTACTTCCGACATAATACGTCATATATTTAATATGACGCATGACTAGAAGACTGAAGGCCTCATTTATGAGGCCATGCGTCACTTTAACGCCACCGGTGTGTCACTTTTTGTGACGCACCAGTGCTGTAAAAAATGCACCTTATTCAGTCATATTTACAAAGTGACGCATCTAGCTAGATGCGTCACTTTGTAAGCCCCTGCGCCACATTATACCTACGTCAGGTGTAATGTATGCAAAAGGGACGTATTGACGCAAGAAAGGGTCGTAGAGGTGACGCAGTGAAATCTATGAGATATCACTGCGTCACTTTTATGACGCTGTTGCGTCCAAATCTTACGCCTGTTTCACAGCAGGCGTGCAGGCCCTTTCACATGGGGCCTTGCCCCATGTGAAAGGATGCATTGCTGGAGTTGCATCATTTTTGTGACACACTCCAGCAATGCATCACTTTTGCGCTTACAGATACGTCTGAAATACTGACGTATCTGTAAGTACTTCCGACATAATACGTCATATATTTAATATGACGCATGACTAGAAGACTGAAGGCCTCATTTATGAGGCCATGCGTCACTTTAACGCCACCGGTGCGTAACTTTTTGTGACGCACCAGTGCTGTAAAAAATGCACCTTATTCAGTCATATTTACAAAGTGACGCATCTAGGTAGATGCGTCACTTTGTAAGCCCCTGCGCCACATTATACCTACGTCAGGTGTAATGTATGCAAAAGGGACGTATTGACGCAAGAAAGGGTCGTAGAGGTGACGCAGTGAAATCTATGAGATATCACTGCATCACTTTTATGACGCTGTTGCGTCCAAATCTTGCGCCTGTATCACAGCAGGCGTAAGACTGATGCAGGCCCTTTCACATGGGTCTTGGCCCCATGTGAAAGGATGCATTGCTGGAGTTGCATCATTTTTGTGACACATTCCAGCAATGCATCACTTTTGCGCTTACAGATACGTCTGAAATACTGACGTATCTGTAAGTACTTCCGACATAATACGTCATATATTTAATATGACACATGACTAGAAGACTGAAGGCCTCATTTATGAGGCCATGCGTCACTTTAACGCCACCGGTGCGTCACTTTTTGCGACTCACCAGTGCTGTAAAAAATGCACCTTATTCAGTCATATTTACAAAGTGACGCATCTAGGTAGATGCGTCACTTTGTAAGCCCCTGCGCCACATTATACCTACGTCAGGTGTAATGTATGCAAAAGGGACGTATTGACGCAAGAAAGGGTCGTAGAGGTGACGCAGTGAATAAACTGGGTTTTCCCCATGCTACGCTCCCCGGTCCGCTCCCCGGAGCGCGTACCGGGCGCTCCCCCTGTGCAAATCGAAAAAATATATTTTTTTTTTGCCCCGCGGGGCCCTTTTATAGCCCCCACATCAAACCTAGGGGGTCAGGGGGGGTCTACTCTGCCCCTTATGGTCATTTCCCCCTTTTTTTTTGCCACCTCTTGTGTCTCGATCCTACCGAGACACAAGATGGCGGCCGCTCCGGACTGTTTCGAATGTTTACAGACACCCGTGAGCCAATCAGCTTTCCGTGCGCAAGTCGCGTAGCACGCCCGGTGCGCTCCCCGGTGCGCGTACCGGGGCGCGTCTATAAATATATATATTTTTTTTAACCTAAATTACTCAAAATCCACTGGAGCACATATCTTGAGACATAGCAAAGGCACATCGGGCTACCAGCCCCTACAATTTTGTCAAGTTTGGTGCAAATCCATTCAGCCGTTCGGGCTAAAAGTGAGTTCGACCGCCCTATGGAAATTAACATGGGGAAAACACGTTTTGGGTCCCCCCTTTTATCTCGGCCCCCGCTTCACGAATCCCCCCCAAACTTTCAGGGAAGGACCGGAGCTCCACGAGGCAAATTTGAGGAAATTTTCAGGCAGATTCGTCAACCGACGCCAAAGTTATTCACAATAGAATTTTGAGATTTTGCATTGAAAAAAATCCTAACTATACCTACCTACTGGCGACCGCCAGTAGGTAATATATATATATATATATATATATTTGAGATGTCATCAGTGATGTCACTGAACATGTCATGAATGATGTAATATATGACATCATCAGCAGTGGATTGCGGGTGCGCGAGTTATAGTTAGCAGAACTAACTATAACAGAGGAATTTCAATGGTTTTGTATGAGTGAAATGTCCAGCTAACTATAACACCCCTACAACCTATGGTTTTTTCAGTGAATTTCTAAGGTTTTTTAAATGCTAATTCCTAACTATAACATGTCTGAGACCTATGGTTTTTTCAGTGAATTTCAAAGGTTTTTTAAATGCTAATTCGTAACTATAACATGTCTTAAACCTATGGTTTTTTCGGTGAATTTCAAAGCTTTTGTAAATGACAATTTTTAAATGTATTAATTGATATATTTTTTTTTTTATACTGATTTACTACACTTTTTAAACTATTTATTTTTAGATAGTTTATTTTTTAAATTACATTATAATTACATTATACATTACATCACAAAATATACTTTCTCAGAATGAATTACTTTAGTTTAAATAATTTTCAAATAGGCAATAGACTTTTAGGTACAGTAGTTACAGTTGTTGCAATGGGCAACACCATTTCAAACACAATGCAACATTGAGCTCAATGGGAATTTCTAGTTAAATGGAATTAGTTACTTTATGGATTACTTTTCTAACCACAGGACTGGATCCTAGATTCAGTCCTGGGACATCTCCTGTAAACATTTCAGTAAAATCGTTTTGGTTACAGCAGTGATTTTTAAGGAATAATATTATATTTGAAAAAATTGACACAGAAACTTTTTCACATAGAATCGCCAGTGTTATCCTATGGGAGGAAATTCACTTAGCAAGTAAGTAGTGTTATTGTTACTTTTTCTTACTCAGTGGTGGATCCTGGATCCAGCACTGGTGCATCTCCTGTAAACAGTTAAAGAATGCTTTTAAGTTATACAGGCGATTTTTAAGGAATATTTGTAGTTTGTGAAAAATAAACGCTTACAAACTTTTCTTGTGAAAACCAGACAATGAATTCCTATGGAAAGAAATACAAGTTACTGGTAAGTACGCTTAGAATTACTTTTCAGGTTCAGTGCTGGGCTAAAAGATGCAGCCCTGGGTTCTTTCCTGATATCAGGTGAGTAAATAGGAATTCGTTGTTCGAATGATTTGAGGTGAATATTTTAAAGTTCGAAAACTCCACACTTAGAAGAATTTCCAAGTGAAACCAGTCAATGTTAGCCTATGGAATGAAGTTCAAGTTACTGGTAAGTACGGTTAGAATTACTTTTCAGGATCAGTACTGGGATCAAAGATGCTGCACTGAGATATCTCCTGGTAACAGGGGAGTAAATCAGAATTCGTAGTTCGGCTGATTTTAGAGGGTCCCTAAGGTCAAACTAGCCCACTAGGTACCTCCAATAAGATCCACAGAGCTGTGTTGCCGAGACGTGTAAAAAGGGGCATAGCCTCAGAACACCTGTCTGCAACGCAGCTCCCTGGCGCATACTGGAGATACCTGTTGGGCTATTTGGCCCTCAGGGGCCCTCAGTATTTAAAAAGAAATAATTCCCCAACTTAAAACCCGCAACGGGGCACAGTGGTGAAGGAAGGGGACGTGGCCTGAGTTGACATATCTGCAAACTGGCCCTGTGCCGCGTTTTAGGTTAGTGAACTAATTCCTCCTCAATCCTGTGGTTCCCTGGGGGCCAACTAGCCCACCAGGTTCTTCCAGATGTTCTGAGATGTGGCAATCAACTGTGTATAAAGGAAGTAACTCGCACATCAACGATAATGTATTTATTTTAATACTCAAATAAATTTTAAAAAAACGAATAGCACCTTTAAAAAAAAAATAAGGATACTAGGGGTTTTGGATGGGGAAGTGTATTAAAATTGTGGACAGAAACTGTACACAGTAACCAATAAATATACTTGTTTTAAAAATAAATACAAAGGTATTTATTTTAATACTCGTATAATAAAAGAGAGAACAAATTAAAAGAAAAAGAAAGAGAGAATACGTATGAGGATATAAAACGAAACTAAAACTGTTTAACAAGTTTCACTTTTACAAAAACACCTGCGCAAGTTAAACAGTGGAAATGTGAGCATGTGTCAACTGAAAAACGTGACCAAAAAATAGGAGGAGCACTAAATTGGTTCAATAGTGACTTCAATAACCAAAACATAAATAAACAACACCCGTAGGATGATTACTTTTGTTTCTGTGATTTAATTACGGGTGACCAAACTACGAGCAAGATAAAGTTTACGATCGTTGGATTCATCTTCAGTTTATCGTCCATTTCTTCAGAGGGTACATAAAGTTAATGTATATATTGTAATATATAAAACATTATGTCCCCTCCAGAGGAGCTGGATGTATGTCGACGGAAGGAGGATAGAATTTTAAAGAGAGGTAAATCAATGGTGTAAGTTTATGCTTTATGTATTTTTCTAATGCAAGTATATGATTATGATTTCTAAATGTAGTATGTAAAAGTATAATTGTACTTTAGAAACTAAATGACGTACGAACAGTTCATGTATTATCGTCGCGAATTGATAAAACTACGAAGACGCAGAAAAAAAGAAGGTTTGAAATATGTACAAATTAAAAAAATTATCAAGTAATTCTCATTTTCTTCTAGAGTGAAAATGGGTTTATCAGTATGTATATTGTGTAGTACTGTGACATATTTTTACTCATGAAGAACTGGAGGTTTATCGTTGCAAGCAGTACACATGAAAAAAAATATTAATGTCAATTAACAAATAATAAAATAATCCTTTTTAACAGTCACAATGTTTTCATAAAGAGTAATTAAAAAAAAATGTACAAAAAACAAAAAAGATAGATGAAGCAGTGAGGGAGTGTTTGTAGTAGCACTTCTATTCTACTTTATCTGAAAGTAAATCATGCCCTCTTATATTTATAAGAAATTGGGCAAACACTTTAAAAAAAATTTGAATAGAAAATAGTGTTTGCGGAGAAAAAAGGGAGTGTGTGCATATTTGTATAGTGCGTAGTCGACCCAAAACTATATCAGCAATTTACATAAGCACCGTATTTACAGTACATTTTCAGGCAGGCATAGATGACGTAATTTCTCTTCAATAACAGGATGTGGACGCGACTCAGAGGCTCGAACACTGATTTCCAACACCAAGTTAGACAGTGTACCTGAATGACCACATACGTATATATATTAGCTGCCCTTTATGTGCCAAAAACTGCATCCTAAAGCTTTCATAGCCCTCTATTACTACAGCTACAACACTCCACTGAATGTACAACAAACATTCATATTCGCAGAAATACGTCATGTCCACCATCTTTTATGTGTGCAACTATGGATGAATATAGGGTCAGTGATACCTCGTACCTTCCATGTTGGCCATGCTGTAGTACTTTACAGATGTAATAACACATTTGTGTTTATGATCCGGGTGACGTCAGCTCTAAAACACGGACACCCGAATCAGTTGATTTCTCATATATCTGAATACGGAACCACGCCCATAGCTCTGGAATCATGGTTCACAGACTGGCGCAGCACTGGCATACGTCAGTCCAGCCTACTCCGCTTACGCTTCCAGGAAACCACAACAAATTTAACAACACTTTCGTAACACTAAAGCGATGATAATTTTAACGCTGTCCTTATAAATATGCCCACAATATCGCGAGAAATGCAGCAAAAATTCATGTTCGCAAGTAAAATCCTTGTTAATATAAGACTGTGCACTTAACATGATGTGTTTTATCTAGGACCCCGATCAATATTGTGACCTTATGCCCCTATACGGCTATAATCAATACATATCCCTATAATGGCATAATAATCAGAGCCATATTTCAGTAACTCGCCTCTGCAGTTCATGACAGTCCATGACACAGCAGAAGCCACTTCCTTAGATTCCTAGATAGCACACCGAGTTCTTTCGACATACCAAACCCCCAGCAACCTGGGAAAGCCCCGCTTGCTTTGTTTTGATTAGTAATAGAACTCCTGCGAGCACTGTAAGAACGACCAGTTCTTAGTGACATCTTTATTGACGTCTTATGTCCAAAAACTTACGTCAAACTCGGCACCTTTCAGGTATAAATATACCAACGTTGCCTTAAGCAAACACACGGTGGTGGTGAATACTGGAGCAGAACAGCTGTCCCCTTGCAGAGAGCCCAGCAGATGCGAGAAGCCCACAGACGCTGCCCCTCCTCTTTGATGCGCTGAGAAAGACGCTGTCTTTTCTCCTGCCGAGAAAATCCAGCTCCGGCGTTTCCAGCCTACCCTTGCGGGTGACTGGGATATCGGGTCCTGAGAGGAGATACCAGACCTCCTACATTCTATTCCAGAGGTACGGTGCTGACTAAACCCTTAGAGAGAATTCTTGAATCAACATCTTGGCAAAACCAACTTAACTTAAACTGCTACTTACTTACTCCCTCCCACGTATTAGGCTTAGGTCAGGTACACCGGGGTAGGCGTAGTTAGAAGCACCAGTTGGGGTCGTTAGCCAATGTATATATGAATGTATGTATTGTATATATTTTATTCATTTTAACTATCTTATGGCTAAGAAACCATATCAATGCTTTTACAGTATTATTTCGTAATACTCCTTTTACTGTACGCACCTTTCATTATAACAAGTCTTGCAATTGTGGCAATTCATTTCTCTTGCATGAGAAGGAAGACTGCTCAATAAATAATATCTTTTATTGAAAACGCCCGTCTCTCTATTCTCTGCACCCTGGTGAAAGTAAATCTGCACAACTGACTGAGTGAAATAGCTGTCTATTGTTTCACACGACTCTAGAGATTGACTCTTATTCTGAGGAGCAAAGTTGTCATGTTTATGCGGTTGTCGGAAGCTGAATCCCTTCTAGTCTGAGCCAGGGAAGCTGATCACTTCCTATTCAGTCAAGAAAGTTTCCAGTGACCTCTGAGCTAGCTGGCGCAAACCTAAATCAAGTCTAACATAGTCAGTAGAGACCTAGAAGACCTCAGTCCTACGTCTACACTGCTGTTTATGTTATTCCAATGCGCAGGGCCTATAGGGAAAATAGGAACTACACTACATGGCGCCCAACTTTTGGTAAGGCGATAAAACTAACGCAAGACGTTAGAGTAACTCAGTCGTGCTTTTTCACACAGACCCTTTCTCCCGTAAATACTCCAATAGACGTCTGGAGTGGGTGAAAGGTTAAAATCCGCCAGAACTTAGTAGGAAGAGATTCCTATGTAGAGTTTCTGGTTTAGTCAACGTTGAAGGATACAGTGTTCCAAAATATTGTGCACCTAATCTTTGTTTCCTTGGAAACCTGCTCTGCAAACCTTCATTAATACAATGTCAGTAAATGGCAATAACAACGGAACCAATGAAGTCGCAGTAGACGCGAATCAACAGGGTCCCGATGATACAGGAATTAATGAACCGGATGCAATTATCATCCCGGCAAACATAAGAAAATCTATAACTTCAAAACTTATAGAAAACGGCCTGACATCGCGAGGTGGCACAGTCATTTTCGTGATAGAGGCACACGAATATCGGCAGACAGAGGTATTCTATTCATGGATAAACTTTCCAGCGGCAAACGCGACAACACACGAGTTCCACTATTACAAAATAGAGGAACCACCGGAAGAGTATGCTCCTTTCGAGGAGATTGAAATTCCATTAAAATACCAAGAGCACCTGCTCTGGTTTAAAGGCGCCCTAAAACATAATGATCATATTACCAGGCTCGGTCCACTAGGTAGACCAGGAGCAACGTTAGCTAAACGTTAGCTAAAACAAAATTAGAAACACGTGACAATACACGCAACCTTGTAATCCGGGTCATCCCAGGAAGATGCGGATTTACGTACCTGACCTCTAATGAGGGAGAAACGGTACCAATAGCTTACAAATCACATTTGTACACACAAGCAGAAAAAACATTCAGTCTCACAGAAAATACTGTAAAGGCAGTGCAAACTGCTATAGCGAAAGAACGAGCACTGGCACAAGGCAAAAGAATCACTGTTCTCACAGCAGAATAAGCCTTCGAGGCACTATTCAGCCCAGTAAACCTGCCTACAGTATCACTAGATCCGAAATGGATACAGTGGGAAAATTATCTTGCTGCAGAAGACGTGAAATACTATTTCGCCCCGCACATGAAAAAACTGAATGATTTAAAATATGAAAAAGAATATCCTCTGCCAATCGAAATTCTGCCCCTAGAACAGTACTCCTGTATAATCTATACAGACTGATTTGTACAGCATTACAATGTAGAAGATAAATCCTACGATGCAGCCTGCGCGATTACTAAAGGTCGCTGGCTCTGCGGTAAATTCAGACCGAAAATAACAAAAACTGAATCACTGAGAAAATGTTCGGCTCAGCAAGCTGAACTCAGATCTTTAAAGATGGCGCTTGAAAATGCCGAACGTGAATTCCCGACACTAATCGTGTGCGATTCGCATTTTTGCGTCAATTCTTACAATAATGATTTGCAGAACTTGGTTTAAAATGATTACAAAGATGACACAGGTGCCACAATCAAGCATAAAATACTTTGGAAACAAGTAGTTCTTTTACAAAAAGAACTACAAAAGACTCACGTGATACACACTCTGAGTCATCAACGTGATGGCGTTCACGTTGCAGGGAATTCATTGGCTAATACAGCCACAGCGGAAGCAACTAAACCGGCTTCCGTAGCCACAAAAAAGCGTTCAGAAAAATACATAGACAGGGAAACCATGCTGGCGGTAAAAACGTCTTCAAAAAACAACTGTGCAGCACTACCTGTGAACTATCCACTCAATTATACATACGTAATTGATGCAAACTCCGTTCCTTTTGCTCGAATCCCTGGAGTGTGGGATAGGGTAATTCCAAACACGAATCGGAGAAAGTTATTAATAGCAGACGCACACCTGGGTGAAGGTCCAAGGCACAATCAGATGAAGGAATCCCTGACTGAATTACAATCAGAATACTGGTGGCCGGGGATGAGCCTGCACCATTATAAATTTGTAAAGAACTGCCCAGACTGCGACAGAGATCGCAGTAACGAGTCAAGCGGAGTAATGCCATGGCCATTTATGAAGGTAGCATAGAGCTATCTACACATGCAATGCAGCGTGCTATTAATTGTTTAAGACTACACTCACTTTAAAAATGTGGCCCCAGCGCTCGGCTGAAGCCAGAACTGTTATAAAAGATTTGCGAGTCTTCATCGGCACATACGCAATAGCCATGCTTCATTCTGACCAGGGTCCTGCTTTTAGCTCTCGGGCTTATAAGGAGGCCATGACCAGCATGGGCATTGGGTTGCGATTCTCTTGTCCCTTCCATCCTGAGGGAAACGGGGTAGTGGAAAGAAAAAACCGAGACATAAAGCAATCTGTAATGGCAAAGGTATTAGGTTCGGGTGATGGGTGGGTCAAGCATTTAATAAGTGTCCAACGTACTCTTAATAACTTGCCAAGAAATTCTCTAAAAGGTTTTAGCCCGTACGAACTATTGTTCAGAACTAGAATGTATGTTCAGGACTTAGATAGTCTTGCTTCAGTGGTAGAAGATAAGAATAAAGACTTTGACATCAAAGATCGTTTGGCTATTTTACAGGACTTAAATGAAACAAGAAAAGCCCTGAGCAACGTAAAGTTAAAACAACAGCCAACAACCACTGAAGACACACCACCTGTCCCAGCAAGACCTGTCTGGATTCCAAAGATTGGGGATATTGTCAGAGAGAAAATAGCGGTGAAGAAGGAATTTGAGCCTTCTTACAGAAAAGCAGTACCTGTCTTAGCCATCAACGGAACAAGATCAGTTGTACTACCGCCCCTTGCTGGTAAAAAGGAGAACCGAGTTGTATCCATCGACCTGGTAAAACCACAATCATGTGGCCTATAATAAATAGTAGGCCCAGTGGACTCCCAAGAAGTAACAGAATACCCAAATTTGCTACAATCCAAGAGGTTCAAACTGAAAGACTAATCACATTTGATAAACCTGCAGTGAATAAAAAAGGTCTATGCAACAATGCCATGGAACTTGTGCCTCTTGAAACTCAAATTGAATCAGTTCGTCACCAGTGTACATTGATGTAGCATCAGAATGTGCTGATGAAAGACAAATGGAGAAAACAATTCCAACAATTGACAGAACTGCATCTGGCTACTTCATCAATTTCGACAACTTCTCTGAAGATTAAACTAACCCTGAAGTGACGCCCAAAACAAAGACTTTTAAAGAAAAAGCAACAGAACTCTTTCATCAACTCAAAGAAACCTATCTTATTTCTCCATGGTTAGAATTTTGGTTTGGGCTAGGTGTATTTTTCCTCCTGCTTTGGCTCATCATGGAAATTTGTTTGGGAAAATTCATTGAAGGAAATTACAGTACAATGGACACAGCAAGTCAGAACATCAACTTAGTTCTGAAGCCACACAAATCATCTCACATCGAGAAAAGAGAACTTTCATCAGTGAATGTCACAGCCATTCCAATACCCGGCGGGGTAGTTTGGGACAAAACAGACTATGAAATATATGGACCGGTAGAGATCTTGAAATATCCTCACCAGTTTAAGGTTTCATTAAGTGACTTTGTAAAACCAAGTACATTCTCTGATGATTGGGATTTTGAAAGTATAAATAATATGATGTCAGATTTGGTGTGTCAGCAAAATTTACAGAACATGATTATTTACAAGGTTCATCTAATTATGAACAGATGTACTGTTTTACACATTACGCAGACCACTATTTACATAAATCTGCTCAACCTAGAAATATTTTTAAATATAACCAATGGGAACATTGTGCAACTCCACCTAAAAGCAGTTCAAAAACATTCTATGAGAAATTCCAATACTTCTCAGGGTTTAACACGAGTAATGCAGAAACGTTTTATTATAAACTGTTGGATAAAACAGGGACAAAGACAATGCTGACAAATACTAAATTGATATATTCAGAAGCATTTTATGGAAAAATGATTACATTTGGTTTTGACTTCTGGAAAAACAACATTTAAACAAAAACCATCAGGGGTACAGAATATTGGCAGGTACAAGGCCTAGAAGCATTATTTCGAGCCTGCATGATCCCAGAACAAATAATGTTCTTGAATGACACAATTCAACAAACAACCTGTCTTTGGCTAGCTAAGATTAAAGACCTTAACAAACCGTCTATACCAAAGCCAATACCTGATAATGCAACCACAGATATTGAGATAGACGTATCCCAAATTTTACATGAAAACAGAACACATCCTGATTGGAAAAAGTGGTTAATCTGGCCAACAGACACTAATAACTGTCAAGATAGATTCCTGAACAAAATACAGGGGTTGAAAATGACCAGACCAGACCCTAGATACTCCCAGAGACAACATCCAGGGATAGTAACAACATACAGTGTAGGGAAACTATGCCTTGAATGGCTAGAAACATCCACACTGGCAGAAATTAAGCAACACTTATCTTTACTTAAAGACGGTGCTGACTTGCGTGATTTCATTATGGGACCACGCAAACAGCGTCAAAAACGTTTCATAGCGGCGAGTGTATATGCGGCATACAACGAGGCATGGAAAGTAATGCAAATTGAAACAGCGGACAAAATATGAGAAATTGATCGTATTCATTTGGAAAAATCACTTTCTGTTGTGGACAATGGGTTAATGACTCTGTCTTCCAGAATATATTCACTGGACAGTATTGTATCATCTGCCATCGATATAATAGATCAGAACTTGCTAATGTTACAACATGGCCAGTCCCAATTGCGTTCTATTGTACAGCTAGGCTGGACGTTGCAAAATCTGCGTTCGGGCTATGTGCCATGGCGTTTAATCAACACTACGTCATTGTTTTCTGTCTTTAACCTTACTGATAAACAAATCAGTTTGGCACAAAAAGGAGCAGACTATACAATTCTGAGCATTGAAAAACTTGAGAGATTACCATTGACAATGTCAGAAAGACCTGTCATTGAATGGATAATACACGGGATTACCACAATTCCGATAATAACTTTCCAGTTTAAAAATTGCCTTGAGTATATACCAGCAGGCCAGTATGAAAGGTTGGGTAAAGGATACATTAAGTCATCATGGAAATTACCTTATACACACACATGTTATCGTGACAAAGACAAAAATATATTTCTTAGTGGTAAGAATTGCAAACATTCACTAAGCGGTATACTTTTGTGCCAAAGTATTAATTTACATGGGGCCTGTGAAGGGACTTCAAACAACCTTTCATGCCACCAGCACGCCACACCTGCAACACAGATAGAGCCTTTCTTTAGACAACTTTCTAACGGGAGTTACATTCTAATAACGGACCACAGCTGTTGTGGCTTGGTGCCAGGGAAAGCATATCTCTTAAGCGTGAGTTCCATGGTCACTTGCTGTATGCAAGCATTGTATCCAAATGGCCCTGGAGACTCAGTGCCTCCGATTTGGCCTCCTTTTAATATCTCTTCTATACGAATTGATAATTGATACTTTAAGCAGAATGAAGTCTGTGCTTTTGAAGACAACAGTGCCCATCACGTCATCAAAAGACACGTATGATCTCCAAGTTGCAAGGACGGCGGCAGAGATACATACACTTTTATCAACAAATTGCCCCGTGCATTTCGTAGAAATGTTAAGCCAAATCCTAAATATGTCGAATGCCAGTGGTATCTCGAATGTATTTAACCCCTTAAGTGCTGCTGACGGCCAATGGTCGTCAGCAGCGCTACCTCCCCAGTGCTGCGCACGACCATTGAACGTCCATTCAGCACTAGTTCTAATGGACAGCGCAGCACTGGGGATGAATGTGTAATAGCAGCTATGAGGTTAAGACAATTTTTTCGGGACTGTTAACACCATTTGAAGCAGTCCTGGGCATTATTCCCAATTTTGTCCATTCGATCTTTGGCGGCCTACCACTACTTTTGGGACTCGTAGCAGGTATTTTATTTTTGACCCTCCTGCTCCGATATGGCAAGCCAAAACGCAGACATGACTCCGGCAAGGATGGAAGAAACAATCCTAGCAATGCGCTACCGGGACCGCATAACTAAAGTCCTTGGACTGGCCCGGCTGAGAGATCAGAACATGCCCTGGTTTCTTTCATTCAGACCTATATGGCAGACCTGCATCTTACCTGTGCTTCGATGTATGCTATGCGGAGAAGAATGCGTGTTAGACACCTGTCTTGCACTACAATCAGCAGTACCAATGGATATCGATACTTTGTGGTAAATAAAGTATTACCCTGTCATAATTTCTATACTTAAACAAAGGGTCATGCATTAAAAGAGAGGCAGAGTCCGTGGTGTCCGATTCAAAAGGGCTTTATTTCAATAACTCGAGTTAAGGGAGAATCGGGTTCCATCACCACTAAGGCTCAGGAAGGGTCTTCTGAACTTTATTCACAGAGTACAATATTTATACATTACATTGCATATAGAAGGAGGAGCGCTCCAGGCAGAGCAAGAGAAAGAGAGATAAGAAACATGTGGGCGTGCATGAGGAGTCATAGGTGAGTCATAGGTGGGTGGATACATGGAGGGGGGTTGCATGGCCAGCTGGAACTTTGCCCTACTTGTGTGCGCAACTTGATCATGACGTGCAATTGACGTGTAACTGGGGGGGGAGCTGACTTTTGGTCTGGTAGAGAAGCCTTCAGTGTCAGGGTGACCTGTACATCTAGTAATATCTGATATCTTAAGTCCGGGATGTATTATCTGAAACAAAGGTCGCTCATCACCAAGAGCCAGTGTGGGCATCTATTTCTTCGTTCATTGCGTGGGGGCTTTGGGCTTTCTATGGATGCGAGCTCTGTGAATCACTTAAACGGAGACAGAAAAGCTAGGCCCTATCTCTGCAGACGGGTTCTGTTTACCTTCTTCACTAGGCAGGAATGTGTTTCTGTAGAGCAAGCAGATAACTGTTTTGCAAAATACTGTCTTGGCACCCCGTGCGGGGCCTCTCTCAGCTGAGCAAGAAGTATGTGAGAGGTCAGGGATACGTAGCTGCAGCTTTCAGAGTGTCTGGAGCCATGAAAACCCTAATTCGGAGACTGGCTCAGGCTGCGCCACAAAATGGGTTCAGGCTGCGCCACAAAATGGGTTCAGGCTGCGCCACAAAATGGGTTCATCTCTGTATTAAAAGTGCACAATGCAAAACACATGGGCCATGGGCCTCATTGCAGAATTAACATTTCTTTCAAGGAAAACTTGGTAACTGACATCCTAATGTAGGACGTAAATGCAGATGCATTATTATTGCAGGCCATGGAGGGAAAATGCATGGTGGACATGCACGTACACTAAACGCTTGTGTACTCGTTGGGGTACACGTAGGGGACATACTGGCCATGTAAAATTTCATTTTCCTCAACTTTGCTAAGTCCAGTAACGGCTCATGCATCGTGTTGTCCCCAGCGGTTACCAATCCTGATGACGGCATTCGTTGAGACTCCTGCGCTACGACTAGGTGGTGGCAGTGAAGCGAGACATGAAAGCAACATCACACAGGTATGACCTTCTGTGAGCATTGCTGATCCTGACATCGATGATAGCAATCATTCTCACAACTGCCAGATTACAGCATTATCAAACTTGGTCGAACTATCACCTGAATATGTAGACCAATTTTTTGCGAGTCTGTCTGACATGATGTTCTCCCCTGAACAGAAACAATAACTTTTGGAAAAACAATCCGGCACACAGCGTTACCATTAACTCTGAATTCGGCCTTCGGCTTTGATAAACAAAAACTACTGAAAAACTTTTGGAAATATTTTTTGACCCGCTCATCATGAAATTATTTTTACCAATAAAATCCAAAATATTTACCTTTTTTCTGGCACACGTACTTTGCTTAAAGTAGAACTATTCATAAAGAACAGAGCTTCTATTTTTAGTAGATCTAGAGACAAAATATTACCTCAGCCTCTAGCACATTTTACAGCAATTGTATTTATATGTGATGAAATAGTCTCGCCCTTCTTTTCTGTATTAAGAGACTTTTTCATGTGTAATTCTTCGCAAAATTGTTCAACTGAATATATATGCAAAATTTTTCTGAATGATTACTATGCTTATAACGTACAGTACCTATTATCATTTTCATGTATTTCATATACACCATTTCAAATGCAAAATGTATTTTGGGGTGGGTAGGAATACACGTGCTTCTTATTGCTTTAGTTTTTAGTAATTTGATGGACATAAATTCGTGGAGTGGGTGATGTGTTTTATCTAGGACCCCGATCAATATTGTGACCTTATGCCCCTATACGGCTATAATCAATACATATCCCTATAATGGCATAATAATCAGAGCCATATTTCAGTAACTCGCCTCTGCAGTTCATGACAGTCCATGACACAGCAGAAGCCACTTCCTTAGATTCCTAGATAGCACACCGAGTTCTTTCGACATACCAAACCCCCAGCAACCTGGGAAAGCCCCGCTTGCTTTGTTTTGATTAGTAATAGAACTCCTGCGAGCACTGTAAGAACGACCAGTTCTTAGTGACATCTTTATTGACGTCTTATGTCCAAAAACTTACGTCAAACTCGGCACCTTTCAGGTATAAATATACCAACGTTGCCTTAAGCAAACACACGGTGGTGGTGAATACTGGAGCAGAACAGCTGTCCCCTTGCAGAGAGCCCAGCAGATGCGAGAAGCCCACGGACGCTGCCCCTCCTCTTTGACGCACTGAGAAAGACGCTGTCTTTTCTCCTGCCGAGAAAATCCAGCTCCGGCGTTTCCAGCCTACCCTTGCGGGTGACTGGGATATCGGGTCCTGAGAGGAGATACCAGACCTCCTACATTCTATTCCAGAGGTACGGTGCTGACTAAACCCTTAGAGAGAATTCTTGAATCAACATCTTGGCAAAACCAACTTAACTTAAACTGCTACTTACTTACTCCCTCCCACGTATTAGGCTTAGGTCAGGCACACCGGGGTAGGCGTAGTTAGAAGCACCAGTTGAGGTTGTTAGCCAATGTATATATGAATGTATATATTGTATATATTTTATTCATTTTAACTATCTTATGGCTAAGAAACCATATCAATGCTTTTACAGTATTATTTCGTAATACTCCTTTTACTGTACGCACTTTTCATTATAACAAGTCTTGCAATTGTGGCAATTCATTTCTCTTGCATGAGAAGGAAGACTGCTCAATAAATAATATCTTTTATTGAAAACGCCCGTCTCTCTATTCTCTGCACCCTGGTGAAAGTAAATCTGCACAACTGACTGAGTGAAATAGCTGTCTATTGTTTCACACGACTCTAGAGATTGACTCTTATTCTGAGGAGCAAAGTTGTCATGTTTATGCGGTTGTCGGAAGCTGAATCCCTTCTAGTCTGAGCCAGGGAAGCTGATCACTTCCTATTCAGTCAAGAAAGTTTCCAGTGACCTCTGAGCTAGCTGGCGCAAACCTAAATCAAGTCTAACATAGTCAGTAGAGACCTAGAAGACCTCAGTCCTACGTCTACACTGCTGTTTATGTTATTCCAATGCGCAGGGCCTATAGGGAAAATAGGAACTACACTACAAACATATCAATCCACCTCACATATTAAACATGTTTAAGTCTACTTCAGAACAGATGTTAGGATCCGACATAAACCAGGTCCTCAAATCCAGGGTCGCCTTGTAAATACAATGCTATTGTCATACCTCCCTCTTCCTTTTTATATTCTCATAGAAACACCTACCTTCCCACTGAGAACATCTACATTGCAACTCATTGGAGATACGAGGCGACCCCTTAGCAAACCGGCTGCTAACATGCATTAATGCATCGTAGCGTCACCTAGTAAATAAGGCGATATATTTTCAATGCATTTTTTTTTTTTTTTTTTTTAATTGTGGCGAAATGGCACTTGTTAATTTGCCCTCAAGTGTGCTATGACACAGCGGGAACCTCAACTCCCGCCCTGCCATAGCAAACAACAGTGTCCCGGGGGTAGACAACCCGAGACTCAGCAGGAGCCGCTCTTGGGGGGTGGTGTTCCCCAAGGCTTTCCACTGCTCCAGAATGGAGACCACGCGGCCCCCCTCCCAAAATATAAAAAGCCCTGGAGGGTGGTAATCCCTGGGTCTTAGAATTTTGAGCTACCTCACCCAGTTATTTTGTAGCATCGAGGAATGATGGTCCCTCGGCTACAGGGCCCCTCTGGAACACCATCAAATGTAATATTTTAGACCAGGAGATTTGACCATCCCAGGTAGCTAATTTTTAAACAAGCACAAGGGACCGCGCTTCGTTTTTATTTTTTTACTGTGGATCCATGCACCCATCGCACTTTTCTCTGTTTTTTCAAAAAAATCTAAAACTTTTTGTGGGGCCCTAGGAATCCCTGTGGGACCCCCTGAGCAGGTCTAAAGGGTAAAAATATTTCTTACCTGCCCCCTTTATACATTTTGAACACTTGTTCCACTAATTTCTAGACCCTCGCTTCTACAGAGGCACAAAATGGCTGCCAACACTTCCTGGTTTCGCATGTTGACAACCACTTGACAGCCAATTAGAATTCAGCGCGTGATCGGGACGGTGCGCTTAGTGTATACGCAAGATACGCGCATCCATCAAGGCCATAGATATATATGTACTTTTACTTGTAATTTTCTCGGAAACTGCTAAACGTATTTACACCATTTAAGCAAAAGGCACGAGTCTGAACCGAAGACTACCTCTTTGCCAAATTTGGTATAATTCCGTTCAACCATTCGAGCTGCAGCCGCAATGAACGGTTCCTATGGAAAATTGCATAGGGAAAACATGTTTTTGGACCCCCCTTTTTTCTCTGCCCCCGCTTCAAATGCAATATTTTAGACCATGGGATTGGTCCTTCCCAGGTAGCTAATTTTTAAAGAAGCACAAGAGCCCGTGCTTAGTTTTTATTTTTTTTACAGAGGATCCATGCACCCAGGGCACATTTCTCAGTTTTTCACAAAAAAATAAAATAACTGGGGGGCCCTAGGGGTTCTTGTGGGACCCCCTGAGCAGGTCTAGAGGGTAAAAATATTTCTCACCTGCCCCCTTTTTACATTTTGAAAACTTGTTCCACTAATTTCTAGATCCTCGATTCTACGGAGGCACAAAATGGCTGCCAACACTTCCTTGTTTCGAATGTTGACAACCACTTGACAGCCAATCAGCATTCAGTGCATGATCGGGACGGTGCGCTTATAGTCCGCGCAAGATGCGGCCTTCCACCGAGGCCATAGATATGTATGTACTTTTAATTGTCATTTTCTCAGGAACAAATGTACACCATATAAGCAAAAGGCACGAGTCTGAACCAAGGAATACAACTTTGCCAAATTTGGTGTAATTCCGTTCAGCCAGTCGGGCTGTAGCCGCGATGAACGGTACCTATGGAAAATTGTATGGGGAAAACACGTTTAGGGCTTCTTTTTTCTCAGCCCCAGCTTCACGAATCAGCCCAAGACTTTCAGGATAGGAGCGGACCGGAGCGCCCCACCAGTTTTGAAAATTTCGCGAACATTCATCAACAGATGCCTAGGTTATTCAAAATAGAATGTTGCAGATTTCCTATGGAAAATAGGTCCTAACTATAACTACCTAGTGGCAACCACCAGTAGGTAATACCTATGTATAAGAATGATTTATAAATATTAAATTTATATATCTATACATATACACTAAGTATGAGTAACTATCTGAGTTACTATATGAATAATTAAAGTGGTGTTTGTCTAAGTGTGTAGCTGAGTAAATGTAAGTATGAACAATTATTTGAATAAGTGAGTAGGATGACTGCATAAGTCAATATGATGTGTGCTGGGGTGTAATGTCGATGTAGGTGTATACGTATATTTGATAGTGTTCTATTGATCTTTGTTAGCATGTATGAGTGAATCTGTAGGGAAGTGTTTAGATGTGTGTGTAGATGTAGGAATTACTGAGTGTGATTTTAGAAACTTGTGTTGGTGTGTCAATGGTTTCAAATATGGTACTCCATATTTTAAAATATGTTGAAAGGTTATACTAGTGTATGATAAGATGTATCAGATTGTCACGTGGATGATGTCATCAGTGATGTCATTAGTGATGTCATTTGAGGTGTCATCAGTGATGTCACTGACCATGTCATGAATGATGTAATATGTGACATCATCAGCAGTGGACTGCGGGCGCGTGAGTTATAGTTAGTACAACTAACTATAACGGGAGAATTTCAATGGTTTTGTACGAGTGAAATGTCCAACTAACTATAACACCCCTAAAATATATGGTTTTTTCAGTGAATTTCTAAGCTTTTTAAATGCTAATTCCTAACTATACCATGTCTGAAACCTATGTTTTTTTCAGTGAATTTCAAAGGTTTTTCAAATGCTAATTCCTAACTATAACATGTCTGAAACCTATGGTTTTTTCAGTGAATTTCAAAGGTTTTGTAAATGACAATTTTTAAATGTATTAATTCTTATATTTATTTTTTATACTGATTTACTACATTTTTTTAACTATTTATTTTTAGATACTTTATTTTTTAAATTACATTATAATTACATTATACATTACATTACAAAATATACTTCCTCAGAATGAATTACTTTAGTTTAAATACTTTGCAAATAGGCGAGTTTTAAGTACAGTAGTTACAGTTGTTGCAATGGGCAACACAATTTCAAACACAATGCAACATTGAGCTAAATTCAAATAGTTACTTAATGGATTACTTTTCTAACCACAGGACTGGATCCTAGATTCAGTCCTGGGACATCTCTTGTAAACAGTTGAGTAAAATTGTTTTGGTTACAGTAGTGATTTTTAAGGAATATTATTGTATTTTAAAAGTTGACACTTAGAAACTTTTTCACATAGAATCACCAATGTTATCCTATGGGAGGAAATTCACTTAGCAAGTAAGTAGTGTTATTGTTACTTTTTCTTACTCAGTGGTGGATCCTGGATCCAGCACTGGTGCATCACCTGTATGCGTTTAAGTCATACAGGTGATTTTAAGGAATATTTGTCGTTTGTGAAAATAGACACTTTAGTTACTTTTCTGGTGAAAACCAGACAAAGGAGTTCTATGGAAGGAAATACAAGTTACTTGTAGGTATAGTTAGAATTACTTTTCAGGGTCAGTGCTGGGCTAAAAGATGCAGCACTGAGTTCTCTCCTGATAACAGGTGAGTAAATCGGAATTCGTTGTTAGGATGATTTTAGGTGAATATTTAAAAGTTCCAAAACTCCACACTTGTAAGAATTTCCAAGTGAAACCAGTCAATGTTAGCCTACGGAAGGAAATTGAAGTTACTGGTAAGTATGGTTAGAATTACTTTTCAGGATCAGTACTGGGCTCAAAGATGCAGCACTGAGATCTCTCCTGATAACAGGTGAGTAAATCGGAATTCGATGTTCGGCTGATTTTAGGTGAATATTTTAAAGCTCCAAAACTCCACACTTAGAAGAATTTCCAAGTGAAACCAGTCAATGTTACCCTATGGAAGGAAATTCACTTAGCAGGTAAGTAGTGTTATCGTTACTTTTTCTTACTCAGTGGTGGATTCCAGGTGAGTAAATCAGAATTCGTAGTACATCAGTAAGCGCTACAGAGCTGTTTAGCAGAAAGATGTAAAAAGGGGCATGGCCTGCACCACCTCTCTGCAACGCAGCGCAATGGCGCTTCCTGGAAGCACCTGGTGGGCTACTTGGCCCCTATGGTCCCTCAGGTTTGAAGTTGAAATTTTTTCCCCAACTTAAAATGTGCCACAGGGCGTGTTTGCACACATCACGTCAGGCCACTCCCTTCTCCACTGTGTAAAAATGCACCCTGTCACGTTCTAAGTTGAGAGATTAAGTCCCCTTCAATCCTAAGGGTCCCTAGGGTCAGACTATAATAATAATAATAAACCACATTTGTAAAGCGCGAACAATCACCTGTAAGGGTCTCCAGGTGCTGGGGGCCGTCGGGAAGATTAAGCAAGCCATTGCCCAGAGTCACATGGTGATGGGCTAGTCTGCCGCCGGCGCCGGGGAACGAACCTAGCGCCAGTCACCCTGGCCGCGGCACCACACCTCTCCTAGCTCACTAGGTAACTCCAGTAAGCGCCACAGAGCTGCGTTGCAAAGAGGTGTAAAAAGGGGCGTGGTCTCTGAACACCTGTCTGCAACGCAGCACTCTATAGCATACTGGAGATACCTGTTGGGCTATTTGGCCCTCAGGGACCCTCAGTATTGAAAGATAATTAATTCCCCAACTTAAAATGCACCACAGGGTGCGTTTGCACAGTGGTGAAGGAAGGAGGCGTGGCATAAGGTGATATGTCTGCAAACACACCCTGTGGCGCAATTTAAGTTAAATAATTAATTCCTCCTCAATCCTGTGGGTCCCTGGGGGCCAGCTAGCCCACGAGGTCCCTCCAGTATGCGCCAGGAGGCTGCGTTGCAGAGAGGTCTTCAGAGGCCATGCCCCTTTTTACAATACTCTGCAACGCGGCTCCGTGACGCTTACTAGAGGTATCTGGTGGGCTAGTTGGCCCCCAGGGACCCTCAGTATTGACAAGGAATTAATTCCCCAACTTAAATCGTGCCACAGTGCGTGTTTGCACACATGTGAACTCAGGCCCAGCCCCCCCTTCTCCACTGTGCAAACGTGCCCTGTGGCGCATTTTAAGTTGGTATAGTACATGGTGTTATATTTTTTTGTTTAATGGCACACTGTGCGTCTGTGTACATTAAGGATTAAAATGTGCCCCTTTTTCCATATTTTCTACCCTCTCTTGTGATACTCCCCCTTCTCTCCTCTTACTCCTTCCATTCTCATGGTACTACCCTCTTTTTGTTATGTTCTCCTCTGTCTTCATACGGCCCTTCTTTGTGTTTATATTTCGTGTGTCTCCTCATATTCTTTCTGTCTCCTTATTTTCTTCCCTATCTCTTCATATTTCATTTTTCTCTTCATACTCCTTGATCTGTCTTCTTACTGTTTCCTTTCTCCCTTCATACATTCTGGGGCAGATTTACAAGCCCCCTGTGCGTGTTTGTTGTTCTATTGTGTCACTTTTTTTGATGTAATGTTGGCAAAAGTAATGTAGTAAATTGCATATGTATTTGCAAAATGAGTCAGAGTTGTTCACTGAAATGTAATAGTTATATACATGGAATATGTATACTTACTTAAACGTTTTTCATTCATAAATGGGTTTTGGTATAATGCATGGTCTCATATTTTTTTGTCTAATATCACACTGTGCCTCCGTGTACATTAAGGAATTATATTTGCCCCTTTTCAATATTTTCTAACGTCTCTTGTCATACTTCCCCTCTCTACTCTTATTTCTTCCTCTTTCCTGGTACTACCCTCTTTTTATTACATTCTTCTCTGTCTTCATATTGCCCTTCTTTGTGTTTATTTTTCCCTATCTCTCCTCATATTATAGCTGTCTTCTCATTTTCTTCACTCTCTTTTTATACTTAATTTTTCTGTTCATAATCTCTGTTCTTTCCTCTTTTTCCTTTCTCTCTCTCTGTATATACTCTGGGCAGGTTTACAAGCCCCTTGTGCGTTTTTGTTGTTTTATCGTGTCACTTTTTTTTAATGTAATGTTGGCGAAAATAATGTAAATTGCATATGTATTTGCAAAATGAGTCAGGGTTGTTTACTGAAGTGTAGTAATTCTATACATGGAATGTGTATAGTAAGTTAAACGTTTTTCAGTAGTAAATAGTAAAATGCATGGTCTGGTATTTTTTTGTCTAGTATCACACTGTGCAGTAGAAAATGTGTTGTGGTATAATGCATGGTGTTATATTTTGTTTTGTTTAATATCACACTGTGCGTCTGTGTACATTAAGGAATTATATTTGACCCTTTTTACATATTTTCTACCCTCTCTCCTCTTACTTCTTCCTCTCCTGGTAGTACCCTATTTTTTCTTATAATCTCCTCTGTTCTCATACTGCCCTTGTTTGTGTTTATATTTCCCTGTCTCTGCTCATATTCCTTCTGTCTCCTCATTTTCTTCCCTCTCTCTTTATAGTGCATTTTTCTGTTGATACTCCCTGTTCTGTCCTCTTTTTCCTTCCTCTCCCTCTGTAAACACTCTGGGTAGATTTACAAGCCCCTTGTGCGTCTTTGTTGTTTTATTGTGTCAGTTTTTTTGATGAAATGTTGGCAGAAATAATGTAGTAAATTGCATATGTATTTGCAAAATGAGTCAGGGTTGTTCACTGAAATGTAGTAATTATATATATTAAATGTGTATAGTCACTTAAACGTTTTTCAGTAGTAAATATTAATATGCATGGTCTCATATTTTTTTTCTAATAACACATTGTGCGTCTGTGTACATTAAGGAATTATATTCGCCCCTTTTTCCATATTTTCTATACTCTCTTGTCATACTCCTTCCTCTCTCCTCTTACTCCTTCCTCTCTTATCATACTACCTCCTTTTTCTTATATTATCCTCTCTTCTTATACTTTTCTTTTCTCTTCATACGTGCTCCTCTTTTTGCATACTTCCCCTACTCTTTATATTCTTTCTTGTCTTTATATTCACCCCTGTCCTCATAGTTCTTACTGTCTCCTCATAGTACTCCCTCTCTCCTTATACACTAAGTTTTCTCTTATATTTGTCTTTTCTCTACATTTTTGTCTCTCTCTCTCTGTTTATATTCTTTCCTCTTTCTTCATATATACTCTTCGTTTCTTATATTCTCTTTTTCCTTTTATTCTCGCTCTTCTTTGTACATACTCCCTATTCTTTTCTCATACTTTTCTTTTTCTTCTCATACTCCACTCTCTCTGCTCACACTTTTTCTCTCTTGTCTTATACTTCCCACTCTCTACTGATATTGCCCTAGTTTTATTATTGTGACATTCCTCTCTTCATTGTCCCTCTGTCCTTATACTCCCTCCTGTTTTCATATTCTCTTCTCTGTTCTTCATATTCTCTTCTCTGTTCTGTGCGCTATACAAATACAACACATTTACTTCTCCATGTCTCCTCATACTACTGCCTTTTTGGTCATTCCCTTTTGTCCTATACTTCTTCTCTCTGTGTTCATATTTTCCGGTTTCTCTTTATATTCCTTTTATATTTTCATTTTCTGTTCTCTCAGTTTATACTTCTTCTTTCTGTTGATAGTGTTTGCTCTCTTGTCTTACTCCTCCTTGACTCCCTGCATACGCTCTGCAGCACTTTCCTCATACATTCCGTCTTTTCATACCTCTCTTTGTGTATTGTGTGTGTATTGTGTGTGTTGTGTATTGGATTTATATAGCGCTATCACCCAGGGGTCTCTAAGCGCTTGCCTTGGGAACCCGTCCTGGCTTTTCCCTGTGAGATAGCCCCTACAGGGCATCCCCAAGGTGAAAGCCAGGCATCCCGCCGCGGGGGGCCGTTGTGGAGATTAAGCAAGCTTAATGCACAGAGTTGCAGAGTGTGAACCCATGATTAGTTCAGGCACCGAAGCGAGAATTATCGAGTCCGTGGACATTTGAGCTCAAGACCCTGCCGCATCGGGAATTGAACCCTGGTCCCGGGTCTGACCTCTGCTTCAGGGTCTGCCTGCTCTAACCAGTGAGCCACACTTCTCTTTATATTTGTTTCTCTTGTCAGCTTAATTCCATTTACAACATCATACTCCTGCCTCTTTCTTTATACACTTTTCTCTCTTCATATTACTTCTTTTCTCTCTATAGTACTTCTCTCTCTTTTTATACTGCCCCCCTCTCTGCTCACACTCACTTTCTTTCTTCTTATACTCTTAGTTCTCTCCTTATACTTCCACCTTTGTCGTCATACTCCCTCTTACCTCTTCATACTTTCCAGTCTGTTCATACTCCCTTTATCTCTTTATATTGCAGTGTCTGCTTATACTCCCCTTTCTTCTCATATTTTCCCTTGTGTCATACTCCTTCTTTTGTTGTAAGTCCTTCTATTTTCATAGTCTCACCTTTGTCCTTATAATCCTCCTTCTCTTCTTATAAGTAATATAGTAGTATATTTCATATATTTATTTTTTGAATGTTATATATATTTTTTATAATAGATTCTATTTATCAACACTGAAAAAAATTCATCATGCATACAAAAGCTCAAAAGAGGAAACGACGAAAGAAAGGTGTTTATTTAAAGAGAAGTCATCCATTAAATTTACACGAAGAACAATGTGTTAAGAATAAGAAAAAAAGTCCTGGTAAGAGAACGAAGACTTTTCTCAGGAAATTATCAAACACTAAGAGTAGTGTGCACAATGTGAAACATTTAAATTGTGTATCTGCAAATAAAAAGAAAAGCAAGAAGAAAGAGAACAGCCATGGAAATTCACCTTGTAGAAAAGAAGTGTATAGTAAAAGGAGGAAGAATCAATTTCAGTAAATTAGAAAAAGAATGTTTTATAATAGAGTTTTGTTGAACTTGTTGAAAGAAGTCAAGAAATGTAAAAAAACTGCTTTTTATAAGAAAGAAAACATATAGAAAATGTAGTTGAGAAAGCTTTTGAATTGAAAAAAAATATTTATTTTAGTAATCAATAGAATTTGATCACTAGATAAGCCAATCCATTTAATGAAGGCCAAAAGTAAGTGGAGAAGAGTAATTAACAGAAGTAATTTTTCAGAGTTTTTTTGGGTGAATGGAAACATAGTTCAAGTTCTGAGCCTTTTTTTAATGAAGAGAGTTATCTTCAAAACAATGATTTGTTCATGCAGTTGACACTAGTGGTCGTGCTTATGAGGTTAGAAATGGTTGTGCTATTGAGAAAGAGAAAATTGTTCCTAGAAATGCAGAAGAGGTGTTAGCTGATGAAGTTTTAGGGAGACATCCTAAAGCTCCAGTGTACACTTGGAATTGTAGCAGCATTTATAGTGTATGGCAAGAATCTATTGATTTTGTATGCAATTTCTTATGTAACTATAGTAAGAAAAGTGTTAAACAAAAGATTAAGATGTTGCAATCACTAGACCCTTGCAGAGTGAGAGAAAATACTGGTTTGCAAGGTCATTCTCTGGCTTGTCTTTCTAAAAAAGTATGTCGAAGTGTTTTTCACCATTTCAGGATGTTAGCAGTTCATCATACTCAAATGAGGAAATTAGAACATTGTATTACGCAAAAAGTCCAGCACTAATGTTAAAAAAGTTGATTAGTGCTCTTTTGCGTGGATCTGTATCAGATGTAACGAATGTTTGTGATGAAATTCAGCTTAATTACTTTGGTCCTCAGGAAGACAGTGCAGAAACAGATATTAATAGAAGAAAATGTGGAAGAGAATGTACAATGTTGTACTGTAGAAAATTTTGAGCAAGAAATTACAAAGTTTAAGGTGATTTCAGATGAAAGGCCAAATTATTCTTGTATTTGTTGTCAACGAACTCATTATAAAAATCATACCAGGACTGTTGATCTGTATTTAAAGAGTGAAAAGGAAAATAATAATGAGTGGAAGGATTTTTAAACTTATTTGTTGGTAGAGAATAGTTTTGATTTGGGTTCTGATCAGCATATTTGTAAATATTGTTATAACAAATTAGACGAGAACAAAATGCCTGCTAGAGCTGTGCATAATAATCTTGAGTTGATAAGTATTCCTTCTGAACTGATGGATTTAAATACCTATGAGTCTATTCTTATTCAATGTGTGCATCCATTTCAGGCTATAGTTCGTATGGAGCCTAAGACAGGGAAATTGCCTCCTTCAGATTTACAGGGAGGATTAAAGGGAAGAGTTGTATATTCGCCTCTAGATTTAAAGAAAAATAATGAAACCATTGGTGTAGAACATGTAGAAGATGAACCTCTAGTTATTCTTGTTAATGGCGTACCTACAAAGAGTAAAGAAATCTGAAAAGAATTAGTGGATGTTAGGAAAGTGAAAAAGGCAACGTTGTATCTGGTAAAAAATAATCAATATTATAAAAATGTGTATGTGAGAGAGGAAGAAATAACTGTAGAATAAGATAGTGAGTCGCCATCTGAAAAAATTGAAAAAGTGGATGTGTCCGGAACTGAAGAAATCTACGAACATTACAGTGTTCATCCACTTCATTCTAAAGAAGTGATGGGGAAAACTATAGAGTTATTCCAAATGAAAGAAGCAAAAGGAAGTCCCATTAGTGTATGGGAAAATACGCTTGGAAGCTCGTTGTTTCCCTCAGTTGTTTCCCACAGGAAAAGGAGGACAATTTGATGACCGACTTGTGCAGATTCCGGCATCTGAATACCAGACATCAAGATTATTTGCATAAGATCCAAGATTTCGACAATGTATTCCATATTTGTTTCATCTTTTGTTTGAGAGTGATTTGTCTGGACTTTATTATGCAGTAAACCATATATTGAAAACAGGTGTACATTTGCAAAATGTTTCGGCAAAAGAATTTATGTATAAAGTACTGCAGAAAGATAATGTTTTGGAATCTCAGCTGATTAATCTCATGGCATGTCAGCGTGGTACTAATGAGTACTGGTACCGTCGTCATGGAGAACTGAAATGTTGGCTAAGGAACTTAGGAACTCCTACATGGTTCCTTACTCTAAGCTGTGCTGAGTACGCTTGGGATGATTTACTTCAATTTCTTCAAGAGGCAAATCCAATATACTAAATATTGTATACAAGACACCTGGAGAATTGTGGTTTTTGGATCCAGGTAATGTATGATGGTATTTCAATCATAGATTCGAAGCTATGATGTCTTTTATCACCAATAAAAAAAATCCTCCTCTTGGAGAGGTTCTGGATTTCTTTTGGAGAAAGGAGTATCAAGTGAGAGGTGCTCCTCACATACATATGCTAATATGGATCAAAGATGCTCCCAAATTTGGAACAGACTCAGATGATACTGTGTTGTCTTTTATTGAACAATATGCTACATGTGATATACCCAAAAGTACACAGGATAAGGACTTAAGACAACAATGTCTTACGATTCCAAAAGCCATAGTTGTGGGAAATACTGTCGTCGACAGTACAAATCGAAGGACAAGTTCTACACCAAATGTCGTTTTGGATTTCCACGTCCTGTAATATTGAAAGGAAGAGTGAACAGTTTTATGTCATCTTTGCGACATATTATCACAAGAAAGTCTCCCAAAAATACCTACAACTTAAGAAGAAATGAAGAGTCAAAATACATAAATGACTACAACCCAGTCATTTTGTCCATGTGGAATGCTAACATGGATATTCAATATTATTAATATTATTATTGTTGCATTTATAACGCGCAACAGCTACCCACAAAGGGTTTCCCGGCGCATACATGAACTAATTCTGTGGTTCTGCTGCAAATAAGACAAGTTTTAGATGTTAAACAGCCAGGTCTTTAAGGTTTTCCTGAAGCTCATATAACTAGTCACGTTACGTGCCATAGATGGCATAGAATTCCACAGCATGGGTCCCAAAAAAGAAAAGGATTTGCCACCTACGCTTGACAATTTGATTTTGGGAATTACAAAGTTCTTTGCTGTGGCAGATCGAAGTACACGGGAAGGACAATATGGACGCACCAGGCTTTGAAGATATTTTGGGGCTCTTTTTGTGTAAATTTTGTGCATAAAGCAAAGTGATTTAAATGTAATCTGGTTCTCCACTTTTAGCCAGTGGAGATCTCGAATATACTTAGAGGTTGCGGTCATGTTTGGAATTTTGCATAACAGTCTAGCTGCAGCATTTTGGACTGTCTGCAGCCTAGGAATCGTTGCCTTCCTTGCCCCTAAATACAATACATTTCCGTAATCAAGCCTTGATGTAATTAATGCATTGATTACAATTTTCTTGGTTGATTCTGGCAACATCCAGCAGATCTTTTTTAGCCATTTTAGGATTACAAAGCAGGTAGCGGACGTTTTCACTGCTTGTTGATGCATGTTGAAGGAATCATCAATAATAATGCCTAAGTTTCGAGCCTGCACTACGGGGACTGGAAGCAGGCCCATTTCTTGTGGCCAGTGTTGGGGGCCCCATAGCTCTCTGTCTCTACCCAGGATCATCACCTCGGTTTTTTCACCGTTTAGTTTAATAAAGTTTTCTTGCATCCATCTTGCGATTTCCACAAGTCCTCGTTTTAAAGTAGAAGGGTTTTCATTCTTCTCAGAGGAAAGCGAGAAGAGCAGCTGTGAATCGTTAGCATAAGAGAACATTTGTAGTCCAGTCTCTTCTACTACCTTTGCCAGTGGGCTCATATACAAATTAAATAATAAAGGACTTAGTATCGAGCCTTGTGGTACTCCATGCTTAAATACCTGAGTGTCTGAACACGCAGAACGAGAAAAAACTTGAAAGGTGCGTTTCTCCAGCAGTGATTTAAATCAGTTTAGCGCCGGGCCTCTAATACCTAATAAATATAGTGTCCTCAATAATACAGTATGTGATACCGTGTCAAATGCGGCGCTGAGGTCCAATAATACTAGTGCAACCGTTTCACCTCTATCCAGCATAGCACGAATATTCTCTGTGACTCCTAGCAGTGTAGTCTCCATAGAGAAACCCGATCGAAAACCTGATTGCTGTGGGGGCAACAGATCCTGAGCTATAATAAATTCAGTTAAGGAACGGTGTACATTCTTTTCTAGGATCTTGGAAAATATGGGTAGTAGGGAAATTGGTCTAAAATTTGAGGGCAAGTTAGGTCAGCTCCAGCCTTCTTTAATAGTGGGTGGATCATGGCATGCTTCCATTCCTTTGGTACGATCTCCTCCTGAAGGGACACATTTAGGAGGTCTGTGATAGTGTCCATTGGCTTCTTGTCAAGTATTTTGAGCACTGAGCATGGTAATGGATCTTTGGGTGAGCCAGATTTGATGGTGCTAAGTAGCTCAATAACGGTGTCAGTGCTAAGTATAGGCCAATTCTCTAATAGATTACTGGGTTCATGAGGGGGAAACCGATCAGTATTATTAGTAGATACCTCAGTTGAGGCATTAGATGAAGCAGTGTTTACCTGATAACTTTTGTTCTGGGCCTGTTCTATCCCTTGATAAATTCTGTCCACTTTGTTAACAAAGAACGTGGCTAATAGATCACATTGCTGTTTATTTAGATCTGGGGGAGTTTGTAATGTTTTTGAGCCAGCTAGTTCTTTCACCATTTTGAAGAGTGCTTTTGATCGATTAAGAGCCTCCGCAATGGTAGAGCACACAAATTCAGCTCTTGCTTTACTGCAGAGCACGTGATATTTAGTTAGTTTATTTTTGTATTCTTTTTTAGCTTCTGGTGAGTAGGTTTTTCTCCACATGCGTTCGGAGTTTTTGCACCTAGATTTTTCTTGCTTTAATGTTTCCGTAAACCACGGAGCAGGAGGTCGATGATTTTTACTTTCTAATTTCGTTTTTGGTAAACAGGTATCTATGGCTGTCATAAGCCATTTCTGAACTGCTGCAGACAGATTCTGAACAGATGATTTCGAACATGGCGTATGTGAGTTTAAGAAAATATTCAGGGCGTCCATATCTAATTTATTCCAGTTTCTAATAAACTGTGTTTGCTCGGGTGTGTCCCCTTTCCCTAAAATAGCAACTTGGAGTGAAAATTTAACTAAGTGATGGTCCGCCCAACTAATAGGTTGAGCAGGGAGGGTGGTGATTTCATTGATATTTGAGAAGATCGGATCGAGGAGATGTCCTGCATTGTGCGTAGGTCCAGTGTTCTTTAGGGTTAAGTTGAGGGACACCAAATCGGCTATGAACTCTGTGGCTTTTACACAGTTAGAGTTTTCTAAATGTAAATTCATGTCACCAACAAGGGAGAAATTGGATGTCTTCATGACTAGAGGGCCAATCAATTCAGGGAGGGCTGTCACCCAGTTTGTCGCCGTCACTGGAGGGCGATATAAAAGTGCTCCAGATAGTGTATAATTGGGGGTAGGAGCGAGCTTAAATATCGCCGCTTCACAATTGGGGCAAGGTAGTTTGGTGAATTCGCAGTTGAATTCCTTCTTAAAGAGGATAGCAATCCCTCCCCCTACTTTTTTTTCTCGATCCAATCTTACTATTGCATGATGATCGGGTAATGCTTCCGCGATTTCTGGCCCTGATCTTTCCTGGAGCCATGTTTCCGTTAGGAACAAGGCGTCAGGTTCTTCATCAATCAATAGATAAAAAATCTCAGCTTTGTGTTTTGATAATGATCGACAATTCAAGCTGAGAAAGGAAAATGTTCTTACTTTGGGTTCATTGAAGTACTTCTTAGTCCTATCTCTACTTTTGATAGCCTTTATGCCTTCTGGGGTTACAAAGAAGTTACATTCTTGGCATACTGCCTTATTTCCACCTAAGTGCAGTCGGCTGCATTTCGTTATCAGAGAGGGTCTTAAAACCCGCAGCTGCTCAGAGTTGTATTTTATTGTTAAGTGAGATTTTTTATTTAGACTTAGTTCAACAGGGGACATTACCTCCTCTTGTTCATTGACTGGTGATGGTGGCTGGGCCATGGCCCTAGGCCCGGCCTCGGCGCGGACGGGCGCAGACGGGCTAGACTCTGGCGTGACTCCGGCGCTGATGCGGCGCGTCCACTAATCGCATCCGCTGCGCGGAGACACGCCCGTCTCTTTATATAGGAATGGCTAGAGCGCTGAAATAGCTGCCGCCTCCCACCCAAGATGTCCGCTGTCGGAGATCTTCTCCCAGGTCTCGGTACTCAGCCCTAAGATCGGCTGGGACCGTCCAAAGTACGGGGGGAAGGGAATGAAACTGCCAAAATAATAGTGAGTGCTAAGGGAAATGAGAATAAGTTTTAAAATTACGCCGCATTAAAAATATGTTCACCACACGCTAGTATTCAGCAGAGTAAACAAAACACAGCACACTACCTCCCGGATTCCGCCTCAGGAGGGGTCCAGTATTGCACAGTCACACAACAGAATCTCGCGTCTGTCTCAAGTGTGTTCCTTATATAGGAATGGCTAGAGCGCTGAAATAGCTGCCGCCTCCCACCCAAGATGTCTGCTGTCGGAGATCTTCTCCCAGGTCTCGGTACTCAGCCCTAAGATCGGCTGGGACCGTCCAAAGTACGGGGGGAAGGGAATGAAACTGCCAAAATAATAGTGAGTGTTAAGGGAAATGAGAATAAGTTTAAAAATTACGCCGCATTAAAAATATGTTCACCACACGCTAGTATTCAGCAGAGTAAACAAAACACAGCACACTACCTCCCGGCTTCCGCCTCAGGAGGGGTCCAGTATTGCACAGTCACACAACAGAATATGTTGCAGACAATTCAATTTCTGTTGCTCGATATGTAACGTCCTACATAACAAAATCAGAAAAGACAGAATTGAAGGAGATGTGGGAAGAGATTTCCCACGAGAAGAGTCTAAGTAAGAAATTACATAGTTACAGTTCGAAGATGTTATCTCATCGCGAAATTGGAGCGTATGAATGTTCAGATCGCTTATCATCTCCAAGTCTTTACTCCAAATCTAGAAGAATCATTAGGGTGAGTCTAGGTCTTGCTGCAACATGAAATCGAGTACTTAAATCTGTACAAGAAATTGAATATTTAACTGAAAAAGAGCCAGAAAGTACAGATATTGTGAAAACAAATATGTTGGATACATAATATCCAAATAGAAGTCATCATCTTGAGAACATGTGTCTCTATGAAGTGCTTCAAAACTATATTTTTAAACGATATGTTACAGAAAACATCAATAATGGTATATATGCTGTGGTTGGTTCTGAAGGAAGTTTGGTGAAACAAAGAAAAGGACATTTGATTAATCACCGTAAACTGAGTTGTGAAACTCCTGACAAAAGGGAATTTTACTACTTAGCTCTTTTGCAACTTTTCAAACCATGGTGTTCAGAATTGGAATTACTTGGAGATTTTGAGAGCTATGAAGATTCCTTCAACGCAAGTAAAGATACTATAGACTGTCCTGTTTTTGCTAATTATGTGAAAATGTTGAACAACGAAATTGAGCAAGAACCAACAATTGCAGCTGAGATTGCTAGAGACAGTTCTCAAGACAGTCAAACTTCTGCTCCGTTGAGTCAGGACCCACTAGGAGAACCAATTGTTCAAAATGAAGCAGCAACTGCTATGGAAGAGGTGGAAACAGTAATGTATCAAGCTCAAGGAGATAAAACAAACTTAGGAAACTTGGAAGAACAACTAAATGTTGAGCAGAAACAAATATACGAGCAAGAGAGAGAACAGATTCACCATGGATTACTTCATGAGAACAAAGAGTGCTCTTGCTCATCATTTGAACCTATCCGAATGTAGGTGAGTGGACAAGCTGGAATATGGAAAAGGTTTTTAATTAAAGTAATCACAACTTTTCTACAGAAAACAACTGAGTCGTATTTGTCTTGTGTTGTCGCTGCACCAACTGGATTAGAAGCCCACAATAATAAAGGAATTACTTTACATTGTTTATTAATGCTACCAGTAGAGCATGAAAACAAATTAGAATACCACAAGCTATCTGGAGAAGCTTGTTGTGAAGTTTCAAGAGTTTTGAGGAAAATGAAACTTCTCAATATTGATGAAATAAGCATGGTATCAAACTTAATGCTTGCCTTTTTGCATTTAAGAATGCAGCAAATTCTTAAAACAGAGTATGACGTATTATTTGGAGGAAAACGCGTCATAGTTTTTGGAGATCTACTACAACTTACTCCTGTAAAAGCGCAACCAGTGTTCAAAACACTGACGCGTGAAGATACCAGAAAGTCTTTGGGGAGCATTGGAAATGTAAACATTCTGTCATATTTTGAATATAAGGAACTTATTACAAATATGCGACAGGCAAATGATGTTGATTATGGAACTATTCTTCAAGATATAAGAATTGGGAAAGTGACTACACATGGCAAGGAAGCTTTACAGAGAAGATTACTTTCTAATTTGTTTCCAAATGAAAATATTGTCTCAGAGAAAATATATATGAGAATTGCAGAAAAGAAATCTTTAATCTGCCTAATGCCAACACTGCCTGAATGTTCTCTATTCAATGAAGAAATGTTACAGTTGGAAAATGAAGAAATTATAAAATTGGAAGCTATTGATAAAATAGAACATGGAGGAATCACTATTATTTTGACTGAAAAGTTGAAGAGGAAATTGGATTCTTTAGAGAAATCGATAAGTAAAACTGCTGGTTTAGAAAAGAATTTATATGCATGTGTAAACTGTAGGGTAATTTTACGACGTAATTTGCATGTGGAAAAAGGTTTAGTAAATGGAGCAATGGGTAAAATTGTTGATTTTTTTAAATATGTAAATAGAGATGGTAAAGAATTTTTGAAAATCTAATTTGATGAAATTGAAGAAGTACAACAATTTAGCCGTTGTTCAGCTCGGTTTTTGCTTGTAAAAGATTTGTATGTTCGCAGAAAACAGTTTCCTATTACTTTGACGTATGCGGTGACCATTCATAAATCTCAAGGTTCAAGTGTAGATAGTACTTTAGTGAATATTGGAAGTACTGTGTTTAAAGAGGGTATGGCATATGTTGCTTTGTCTTGAGTGAGAACTTTATCTGGATTGTATTTGATTGATTTTGATGAGACAAAGATTAGTGCAGAGCAAGTTGTGTGAAAGAGTATAATAGGTTAAGAAGAGAATATACAGCCAATCTAGGTCAATATCCAATATTTGAAAAGCGTGTGGTAGGAAGAAAAAGAACATTTGAGAATATCTGTAGTGAAGCTGTAGAGAAAGAAAAAACAAGATGAAGTTGTGATTGGAAGCAAAAAGAAAAAGGACAGTGTTGAAGAGAATGTTGGTAATCAGTTTGAAAATAGTTCTGGTGTCAACTGCTGTGCTAATGTAGTTGTTAATGTTGTTTTTTTTCTTGAAAGTTTGCAACAACAAATTGTTGAAAATCGGAAAGAAAGATTCTGTTCATTGTTGTATTCTGTTTATGAGAAATGTAGTAGTGATAAAAGTAAAATATAAAGTGTTTCTGATATTCAAAATGTTTTGGACATATGTTCTGGTTCTACTCAATTTACACAGAATATTCAGCAAGATTGTCAGGAATTTCTAATGTATATGCTTGTTGTGTTGGAAGATGAAGGTATAGATATAGAAAATCCTTTTGGCCTTTCTTATTAATGGGAACATAACCGTGAAAATTGTTTTTTACATGTAGCAGTAACATTGATAGTGAAAGGTTCATATATTTGACTTTACCTTACTGTGAATCAGTGTCTTTTAACAATCTAATTAGAGGAGCAAGTCAAAACATAGAGTGCAGACAATGTAAATCAGAAATGTCATCAACATTATTTATCCAAAGATATGGACAGTATGTTATTTTATTGCTGCAACGTTTTAGAGCTGATGGAAGAAAATTGGAAACTTGTAGCTGGTCAAGTATCAATATCAGGAAGAACTTTTGTAGCTGTTGCAATTATTTTTCATGATGGACCTTCTACAACATGTGGACATTTACACTGTTTATTTAAAATGTCTGAAAGGTTGGATACATTGTAATGATAGTCAATTGTTTTTTAAAATACGTTTGCCTAAAGAGATATCAAATTCTTACCTAATATTTTTAAAGCCAAAATTTTAAGAACAAAATTTGGCCTTTCAGGATTACTGCTGTTAAGATTGGTTGGACTGGTGTTGTAGAGCACTTTGTAAAGTGAGGGTGAGCAGCTTGAATGTGATGCTCTTGTTGACGTGCAGCCAGTGTAGGTCTCTCAGGTGGTGGGGGATGTGCCTGTGGCAGGGGACTTTGGTGATCAGTTGGGCGGAGGTATTTTGATTTGTTGAACTCGTCGTAGGTGTTTGTTCGAGTTGAGATTTAGAGAGTTGATCCTTATGCATTTGGTTACATCTTTCAGTGGTGTGTGGCTCCTTGGTGAGGGAGAACATGAGTTGGGTGTCGTTGCCTTAGCAGATAATTTTGAGGTTGTAATGGTGGGCCATTTGTGTAAGGGTGCCATGTAGATGTTGAATAGCGACAAGTTGAAGAATTATCCCTGGGGTATGTTGCAAATTATGTTGGAGGTTTTGCATCAGAAAGGTGGGAGACGGATTGTGAGAATCATTATTGAGGAAGTTCTTTACTAAGAATTTGATATACACTATTTGGCCATGAGGAAAAGTGTATAAAACAATTAAGGACTATTTGTTGTCTATTTTCCCAGCATATTTTAAAAGTAACTTTCTTTACAGTGTTTGAAAATTAATGATAGTGTTATGGTATTTGAAGATTCTTTGAGATATTTCATAGTTAAGTAAGTAATTGCTGTTTGAAAAAAACATTTAACATATGTTTTATTTCAATTTTTCTATTGTTATTGAGAATGTTGATTGGATTTTTTTAAGATAATCTTATTGATTGTCTATTTTTTGACCGCTGTTATGTGATGAGTACTATTGAATTCACTATTTCTAGCGAAATTCAATATATTCTGAGAACAGCAAAAAAGGCAAATGAAATGTTTTACAAATTATTTGGTGTTGTAAAGGATATATTGTAACTTTATTTTTTTGTTTTCCACAGATGCAAATTTTATAATATAACATTTTATTATTATTTATTATGTTTAAGGTAAGTATAAATAACTGTTAAGAATGGCCAAAGGAGTGTGCTTCTACAGAGGTGAAATAACAAAACATGGATGGACTACATAAGTGTTCAAAAATGGTTTGTATCTTTTATATACATTTGAAAAATTTTAAATATAAATATACTTAGTGTTCCAGTATTTTTGTATTTTACTACAACATATCTACTAGTTTGGACCAGGTAAGGTGATTAGACATATTGTACTTTTTTTAGTACTGCATTTTATAATAACAGCCTGGATTTTTCCAATAGTGATAAGGAGTGACTGGTTTGTTAATTTAAGAAGTTATAAAACTGAATGTTCATATAAATAATTATAATTATATAATGTTATAAAGTAGTTGAGAATGGTATTCATGTAATATTTTTTAAAGGGCAAATTAGTTGTGAAAGCTAGTTCTGTGTTCTGTATTAGTAAAAATTATAAAATAAAGTGTTTATGATTTTGTAGAAATACCTCAGCATAACAAATTTACAATGGAAAATCAAGAAAACAATATGGAACACAATTTTGAAAATACTAACACTGTCGTAGAAGAGATGAACATATCTTTTACGAGCAACGTTAATGAAGTTTAAGAAATGAATGCTGGAGATATCGGAGGTGATTTTCTTGATGAAACCTTGGATGATGCTTTTATGGAAGCATTAGATGAGAATGAGATTCATCAGATGATTTTTGAAATTGTTAACCGGGAAAATGAAATACCTGATGAAATTTTTTAGAAGCTGTATTAAATTATGAAATGTTACAAGAATACATTTATTATTTAATATTATTATATAATAATAATATTTCTAGACACTGTTTTTTTTAATCTTTTTAGTTTTCTATTTTTTTTGTATTTTTTCAACAAGTTTTTTTTTTTTTATAAATGAAAAAAATGGAACTGGAAAATAAAATTGTGGAATAGGAACAAAAAAGTAAAAAAAATAATGTTTTGGACAACAGTGCTCTTCTTTCTTCTTCACAATGAAATCAATAGACGGCTCACCGTAACAAAGTAATTTGTTGCAATATTTACAAAGAAATTTCAGATCCACAAACTGTGGCACAATAATAGGATGTGGATTGCTCGGTGGAGGTGGTGGTGCAGCTGAGGTACTGGGAACTGCAGGTTGAGAATTCTCCTGCAACCTTTGTGTTGCCATCTTTAAAAAGTTATTTGGATGCAAATTTTTGACATGGCGAACCATGCTGGCTGTACCAAAAGAATACTTTTTAGTGGGATCACCCCTGGAAAGAGTAACCTCACAGATCTTGCAAGTTACCTTTGGCGCATTCACCTTCTTCTGTCCTTTGAAATTCACTGAAAAAACCATAGGTTTCAAACACGTTATAGTTAGGAATCAGCATTTAAAAAACCTTGCAAATTCATTGCAAAAGCCAAAGGTTTCACACATGTTATAGTTACCTGGAAATTTCACTCATACAAAACCTTTGAAATTCCCCCGTTATAGTTAGTTCAGCTAACTATAACTTGCCCGCCCGCAATTCACTGCTTATGAAGTCACATATTACATCACCCATGACATGGTCAGTGACATCACTCATGACATCACTGATGACATCTCAAATGACATTAACTAAGCTAACTAGCTAACTATAACGTGTGAAACCTATGTTTTTTTCAATGAATTTACACATATATATATATATATATATATATATATATATATATATATATATATATATATATATATTAGCAACTGGCAGTCGCCAGTAGGTAGTTATAGTTAGAACCTAGTTTCCATAGAAAAAGCATTTTGTGATTTGCTAATAACTTAGGCAACGTTTGACGAATCTTTGCAAAATTCTCCAAAATGAAAATGTATCCAGGTCAGCTCCTATCCTGAAAGTTTGGGTTTGACTCGTCAAGCTGGGGCTGAGAAAAAAGGGGGGTCCCAAAAAGTGTTTTCTCCATGTTAATTTCCATAGGAAACTTTAGCCAAGGCTACAGACCGAACTGCTGAACGGAATTACACCAAAATTGGCAAAAAGGTAGTTCTTGGTTCAGAAAGTGACCTTTTTTTAAAATGGTGTAAATCCGCTAGGTAGTTGCTCAGAAAATCAAAAAATAAAAATATCGATATCTAGGGACAAGGTGGATTTGCGAACCCTCCGGACCACAAGCTTCATTCTAATTGATTGCCAACACTCCAAGCCAGGAAGTGTTGGCAGCCATTTTGTGACTTGGTAGAACAGAGTCACAGGAAAACAGTAAAAGAAAGGGAAAAATGAAGAAAAGGGGGCAGGGTAGAAACACCCTGACCCCGTAGGCATGCTCAGGGGGTCCCACAAGGACCCCCCCAATTTCTTTTTTTTTTTAAACATCCAAATGCATACTGGGTGTGCGCGAAACCGGACAAAAAAACTGTAAAAAAAATGAAGCGGGTACCCCCCACTTCATTTAAATGAGCCCCCAGGTGTGCCAGGTCCCGGGGGCAATCGTATAATTATACCGCCACCTTTTTTGGGCTATGTAAATTAGGTGCGGGAGGGCACACAGCCGTCCCACAACCCCGGGGACCACCACCACCCCAGGGCTTTGAAAATAGAGGGAAGGGGCCACACGGCCCAACACCTGGAGTATTTGATGGCCCTGGGGACCGTCACCCCCCAGGGCCACCTCCTGCAATGTCCCGGGCTGTCCACCCCCAGGACATTGCCGTTTGCTATGACAGGGTGGTAGCATGGCTTCCACCCTGTGATAGCAAACCCTGTTTTGCTCATTGAAGCGAGAGGAGGAAAACCTCCGCTCGCTTCAATAAAGGAAAGGAGAATTGCTTTGCCCAAAAGCAATGCCGGCTCCCGCAGGAGGCGGGGAGCCGGGGGGACCATGGTTGCATTGGGGCTCCCCCCATGGTCCACAACAGAGAGGCCTGGTCCCAGGGCCAGAAGTGGCCTGGGTGGGGGGCCACCCCGGCCCCCTCCCCTTTAAAAAAAAATAAATATGTAGATGTGGGCATGCCTCTGGGGATGGGGTCCCCGAGGCGTATGTAAATTAATTAAAGTGAACATTTTGGGGTTTTTTCCCAAAAAGTTTGGAGTTGCGACCCTAGCACGGCCCCCTAGTATGAATACGCAGGGTGCGCGGCTCTCAGCACGGCCCCCTCGGGTGAACACACTGGGTGCGCGGCTCTCAGCACGGCACTAGAGTACTTCTCAGGTCTTTAAAACACTGAGGGGCATATTCTCAAGGACACATCACCGAGCTAAATTTAACGCACCATTCACAAGCTGGTGCAAACAGCCCATATCATCAGTTTACTAGTGATAGCAGCCTCAAAAAACATTGTCACAGATGACCTCGGCAAATATCGCTAATGAGATGCAGAGTAGATGTTCCAGTGCAAAAAGCAGCAAACACACCACTTTGCAACATTCTCAATGACCAGCAAGATCAGCGAAGAGAACACAAAACAGGCGATAAGGTGCATTAGCACCAGGAAGTTTACACCTGCTCTGACCTGGTGTAAAGTCAGACTACAACCTGCTACATGAAAGGGAGCTCAGCCGACAGCCACACCTTAACGACAACAGATGCCATGGAGCCAATGATCATGGAACTCGGACACCCAACAGTGCCCGCCACCCTCCGCCACTACCCCCTTGTCCGCCGTCCCCCTCAAGCCCCCCGACAAACAAATGTGACAGCAACCTTCCGAAATCGTAACAAATTCGCTGATGTTGCACAATTATAACAATCAAGATGCATGTGAGGTTGGACAAATGAGAAACACAATCATCTATGGATTTTCATATAAAACATTGTATTTAACAAACACAACAAAATAAAACTAGGTACAGCCATTGTGTAGTGTTCTCAGCATAAGCTGAGCCAACCTTACTAGTTGTCTTCCATGGCTCATGCACTTGCATTATGTTCTACTGTAGAATGTAGCTTTCATAGAATGTTTGGTCTTAAACCAAAGTCAGTTGTATGCTGGACTTTGGAGGATGAGGTCTCATAATTAGAGGTTAAAAAAAAAACCTTCTCAACTTTTTCCTGCCTGTCTGCTATTTATTTCAGTCATTCCTTGACAATATGTGACTCACAGCCTGCAAGACAAAAAGCAAGATAAGATTGTGCATCCTGCACCCATAAAAGGAGAGAGAGAAAGAGAGAAAGAGTGAGAGAGAGGAAGAGAGGGAGAAAGAGAGGGGAAAAGATAGAGAAAGAGTGAGAGAGAGGAAGAGAGAGAGAGAGAAAGAGTGTGAGAGAGAGGCAGAGAAAGAGAAAGAGAGAAAGCGTGTGTGAAAGAGAAAGAGAAAAAGCGTGTGTGAGAGAGAAAGGAAGAGATGGAGAGGGAGAGGGAGTGCCGACACTGCAGACAAAACCCACACAGCTCACCTTTCCGCACTGGTGTGTCTCCAACCATGTACCGGGACATACTGCAGCCCTAAAGCTCACTCATCTGAAACATAGTATAGAATCGGTAATGGCAGAGTACATACAATAGCACACGCCTTCATCCCTGTCCCACCCCTGCGCACCCAGGCTGCTGCACCCCATCTACTCCAGCCGCCCAGAAGTGTCTGCTAGCCCCTGCACACCCAGGCGGCTGCACTCAATTCACTCCCGCCACCCAGAGGTATCTGCCTGTCCCTGCGCACCCAGGCTAATGCACACCATTCACTACCGCCGTCCAGAGGTGTCTGGCCACCCGTGCGCACCCAGGCTGCTGCACCCCATCCACTCCTACCCCCCAGAGGTGTCTACCCGCTCGTGCGCACCAAGGCTGCTGCACACCATCCACTACCACCGCCCAGAGGTGACTGCCAGCCACTGCGCACCCAGGCTTCTGCACACCATCCACTCCCAGCACCCAGAGGTGTCTTCTCACCCCTGCGCACCAAGGCTGCTGCACACCATCCACTCCCACAGCCCAGAGGTGACTGCCCGCCGCTGCGCAAACAAGAATCTCTGCTCACCTTCCGCCACGGCGTGTGTCCAAGAGGGCTCACCACGTGCTGAAGTGAGCTCCAAGGCAGGGCACGAATCCTTGGCAGCAAGAAGGTTGCACATTTGATTCTGGGTCTTGATATCGCAATGGCCAAGAACATATCAATGCACCGCGCCGAGGAGTCATCTTTGTGTGGCGTACATGTGGCCCAGCCGAGCTCACAATTCAAATCGGGTCTTGATTGCCAGGATGGTGTATCGAGGCCTACGCATCATCGCAGGTTGCACACCCTCTCAGTTTTGGTGGCACTAACTCAGCGGAAGTCAAGTCATCGCCACGTGGGGGGAGGCCCGTGTCGGGCAAAGTGCCTCGGCTGACACCAACTCTGTGTACTTCAAGTCATGGGAGAGAATGGAAATGGCCTCCAGCACGTGCGCCCGGCCCTTTTTATTGTAAGGGTCACACGTCCTGTGATGCCTGTGCTGCATGGGTGTGGTGTGGGTGTAAACCAGCCATGAGGGAGTGGCTGTGGCTGTGGTATGCTGACAACTAGACCTGTGATCAGCAGATCACTACGTGGAAGACCTGGGACATGTAGCGTTGTCGTTCCTTCCCTGTAAGCGTAAGCAGAGTGGACTGACTGAAACGCGCATCTTTCACGACTTTACCAATATGACGGTTTGAATCCGCGCACACACCGAGATAGGTACACGTACACGATGAGTACGCAACTCCACTTTTATCTCAAAGAAAAAAAAAATATTTTTGTATTTAATAAAAAAGAAGACATTATATACTTTTAATAACAAACACAAAAAAATTACAAAAACTATTTTTAGGATATTAAAGTTACAAAATATCACCAATTTTTATTTTTTTATTGCTGAAAAAAACTTAGGTTTAATATACATTATAATTAGAAATTAGCATTTAAAAAACCTTTGAAATTCACAAAAAAACATAGGTTTCAGGGACTTTATAGTTAGTTAGCCATTTCACTCGTACAAAACCAGAGAAATTTGGCCGTTATAGTTAGTAGAGCTAACTATAACTCGCGCTCCCGCATTGCACTGCTGATGACGTCACAAATTACATCACTCATGACATAGTCAGTGACATCACTGATGACATCTCAAATGACATCACTGACTACATCATCCAGTGACTATGTGTTTCTATAAAGTTTAAATATGTTTTATATATATGCCAAGGTGTATTGAAGAATGAGTGGGTGTATAAGTGTCTGGGTGGAGGATTTAATAGGTGTGTGACTGACTGTATAAGTAAGTGAATAATGGTGTCTAAGGCTCCCTGTTTTCTGTTTTTATGGATTTTTACAGATAAATACAGACAGAAAACAATCTGTTTTCTGTCTGCATTTATTTTTTTAAGGTGGATAAATACAGAAAATGGTGCTTCTTTAAGTGAACTTCCGGGCTGTCTTTCATAAATTATATCCCACCAGTTGAACAGCTGGACAGCATGGTAAATTAAAAACAGGATGACATTTTTTTAAAATGGCATATGTCCACATACATTTGTGGTATAATGCTAATATTTACCAGTGGATGCATTTTTATGTAATATTTAGCAGCTTAAATAGCTAAAACACGACAGACATCAAAGTATAAGTGTGTGTCAAGCAGTTAAATAAATATGGAAATGTACAGTTTTACAACTTCATTTTTACACGAAGCACTAAATAAATATGGATAAATACAGATAAAATGGCCAAAAAATAAATATGGATAGATACAGACGGAAATGTTTAAAAAAAAAATACCATAAAACCGGGAGCCCTGATGTGTCTTACTGAATGCATGGGTTAGTGACTAAACTGTGTGATGAATTTTGTTGCTCGTGCTGCATCGCCAAATGTGATGCAGTGTGTGCAACGAAATTCTTTTTTTAAATTTGTTTGTGTACTTACCTCTGTGCGGCCGTATATCGGAGTTTACTTCCACCCACCTTGCCCCTCCCCCGCCCTATATCAGCGCCCGGCAGCACTCCCACCATGGGCCGCTACTGATCTGTGGTAAAAGTTTGCGCTGTAATGGTAATGCATTGTAATGGTATATGCGTTGTGATAACCGTGTTGTAATGGCACACATTGTAATAGCAAGCGGTTTAACATCATACAACTTTGTGATGTCCTTTGTTCCACTTTGGTCTTGCCTCCCTAGTCTACAGCGGGACATAGTACAGGTCCGTGCTCCAGCGGTTTGGGATCTCTCTTGGTCCACTTCATGACCATCACTCATCTTGGTTCGTGCCTCGGCTGCAGGGCATTCGTGGCTACATGCATAGGAGGGCGTGACTCCCTGCTGTTTTTGGTTGAGGGGCAAATCTGCCGATTTTAATCCTGAATTTCTGATAGGCGCCAGGTTTGGCACAGTGCTCCCCGGAGTGTGTCCCAGTGTAGCCGCCGCCGCCATGCCCTTCACCATTTCATTCTTTTAGTGTGTCGTGCATAGGTTATTGAGTTTGTGTTGGTACTTTATGTAAGTGGGTGAATGCAAGAATGAGTCAGTGGATGAATGTTTCAGTGGATGAATGTTTGCACATGTGGAAAGATGCGTAACAAAGTGAACGCATGACTTACTGAGTGCCTAAACCCATCAGTGACATAAAAGGCACTTTAATTCGAAAGTCAGGGTTATTAACTTTGCCAGTGCTTGTTTACAGCATTTCATTTCATTGGAAAATCTAAGGCATGCACGGATTTTGGCATTGCTTGAAACCGAGGCTCAGGAGTAAGCAGCGTGATGGAACATGGCCAAAATGTTGTGCTTTTTCCCCCGTTTACATCCTATCGCGGGCAGTATAAATGAATGCACACGGTCATTGAATCCATCACTTTTCAGCAGGATTTCGAACTGGAAACAGCGTGTTTCGGATACTCCCGCACAATGAGGCTGCTGTTCGCCATCGCTGTAGTGAGCGTAGCGTTTCTCGGCGCGTCTTCTGCTCCTCCGACGTGTTATTCCAGAGTCTTGACTCTGAGTAAAGAAATCATGGACACTTTTCAAATGCTGCAGAAATCTGTCCCAGTGGTGAGTATTTTTAAATAGTTGATATGAAAGGGGGGGTTTTGTCCTCTATTTTGACATTTTTAAATTAAAGAAAGCACTTGCTGAAATGTGTTTCGCTTTTATTTGTATAATAGGGGCCTTGCATGGAGGCAGTTCCTAATCTGTACTTGGACATACATGTAAGTATACGATTTGATGTGGGACCTTCGTAGGCAAGTTTGGTATTTTTAGATTAGCATTTTCTAGCTGCAGCTGAGTGACTCCAAGTGTTGTGAGATTCTGCTTATTAATAAAATATGAATTGTTTTTACTATAGCACTATTACCTTGATAATGTATGTATTCTACTGCTTGAAAATTAAGATCTTTTTAGTTGGGGTTTGTAAAAGCAGACACGTTAACCTGTTCTTAAAAAATGTTAAAATAAGTTAGTAGCACGCTAGAAAACGTATATAAATATGGATATATACATAAAAGTGCACGAAATCACACCCACACACGTGTCACCCTCCATAATCATAATAGTTTCATTGATGAATGCTGGTTTCATTTACATTTATAATCTTTCAATATGTATTTGACTTAAATACCAAGGGCCTTATTTATGAAGGCCTTGCACCGCCGGTGCGTCACTTTTAACATGGGAAAAAGTGACGCACCGGTGGCGCAAGGCTTTCATAAATGAGGCCCCATGGGTCACATTTATTTTTGCTGGAAAAGAGGTGTGTGAGCGTGCGTGCGTGCGCGTGTGTGTGTGTGTTCGTGTCCTAGTGACATCATAAACCATAAGGCGGATGGCCGAATGATTTGCAAATGTCACCAAAACTCTGAGCGAGTAATATGGGGCCATATTACACGTCACTCATTATTTATTTTTTATATTGCATTCTTATTGCCAGGTAGTTAGGAAGAAAAGCGGGTTTCTTTAAGCCACTGATTGCATTTAGAATGTTTAGGTTTTGTTTTGCTTTCATTAATTCATTTTTTATTAAACAACAGATGGTTGTGAGTGCTGATGGAACTATGTGATTTTGTGACTAGAGTGTTTAATGCAAATTATGTATTTACTGTTTTTTGCCACATAATTTTCAGATTTCTCAAAAACTATGTTTGTAGTTCAAATGAATGAAACTAATACGGCTGGAGAATGTGCGGCATTATTTGTATTTTCGCCTCATAATGTAGCTAATCTTGCGGCATAATTTGTTCTTCCAAACCTCATAATCCGAGGAGACCATACAGTGGTAAAACTCCGCAGATTGGTTTGGGGTTGCCATTAGCATGAGGAAATTCAAAGGGAACACACATATTTATTTATTTATGTTTTTATTTATTCTCACAGTACAGCAAAACTAACCAGAAGACACAATTTACTGCTTGACAGACTGCATGTTACAGTGACTTTACTCAGAAAAACAATTCTGCTAATACTCACAGGCCCCTTTAAAGTGATTTTGCTTCACTGCATACAAGTCATAGCTTGCATCATGGTCTTTATAAAATGCATTATTAAAATCATGAAAAATCGCCACAGCATAAACCTTAAATGCAAGTTTGGAGAGTGTTAGATGCTATTTATTACCTTTTTTGAGAGAAGGGCATCGTGCCATAATGGAGGCATTGGCTGTTCCCAACACTCAACTTTACTAAAAGATAGGACATTGCACTGCACATCTGCTTATGTGCTATATATTTAGATAGTATCGATTAAGAAACTTGGCCATATTCTTTTATATGGACTCTAGAAAAAAGGCAATAAAGTATTTAAAAAAATATATAGTATTAGATCAGCTCTCCTCGCGTGCTTGTAGCCAATGCCTAAATGTGTAAAATATTACGTGACTGTGTCCACAGTTTGTCCCAGGAGCCCTGAGGCAGTGCAGACGTATTTCGGGATTGCCGAATACCAAGGCTGATTGCTATTGATTTCACCTCATGAATATTTTTCCACCAACCCGCCCCTTTATTTCACTTTTAGGCCTTGCTTTCTGCCCTTGTCACTGCTTTTCTTTTTTTCTCTTCCTCCTTTTGTGTTTTACTCTCTTGTCTCTGGTCAAAGTTTCATGAGGGAAAGCAGTCCCCAAAAGTGATGGCTGGTGGGCTCCACCTGCAACCACGGCTCAAACTAAGCTACTTACAGCGCCCTGAAACGATCATGTAGCAAAAAAAAGTTAAAATCGCTTAAATAAATAGTATCTTTCATAGCGAGGAAACAGAGAAAAGATTAGATAGAGAAGTATTCGTCCATCTTTCGAAGGTTATTTAAAGTTTCCAGAGTGCTTTCAATATCGGGAAGTATACTAATAAAAATAACATTTGCTTGATGTTCATTTACTCCTAATCTGTGCTCGGCCTATACAATGCGTGATGGGCTTCATATACGGTAAAAGAACAGACTTTCTGCACAGTTTACCGTGTGACAATGTAAGGCACAATGTGACAGTCATTTATTGATTAGAGAGAGTCTTACATATCCAGCCACCTACCTGTTGTATGCATGAAAACATAGCTTTCTTCAGTTTCCCTCCATTCTTTATTATCCACTACAAAATGCTGTGTATCTTGCGGCTCAAAAATACACCGCAGGGATTTTCTTCCATCATTCTTCCATCAGCACCGGCCAAGTTCAGAGTGCTTTTATTTTTGTAACCAAGCACTGTTCCTTGTTTTCCTTTTACTAACACTTTGTTTTTCAGTTTTTTAATTTTTTTATTTCACATAACTTTGATGATGGGATGACGCATATGTTCTCTATTACTGTCATATAGTAACACTTGCAGGTAACTGCACGTTTGTAAAACGCTTCTTCACCTATTCCATATCTTTGGATTTGGAAGGGAGAAAATAATCAAGTTGCAATGTCAGTGTGGCCATAACCATGGAAGTAAAGCCAGAAATGCGTTCAATATTAGCCACTTCGTGTATTGGTTCAGTAATTAACCACTTAGTGGCGAAAGGACTGTGTCACGATACAAAAGAAACATAAATGGCATTGGCTTTCTTATAAGGCACACACAGACAGAGAACACTGATGGAGTCTAATAAACAGAAGGGTTGATGCGAAATATGGGCACACATTCCAAAATTACAGGCGCAGATAGGACATGTTCAAAGAGGCGCCGCACATGCTCGCTCTGCACATAGCCAAATGCATGTATACTTGAGGTAGCTATTTCACTCAAATTAAATAAACTATGTGAAACAAAATTATGAATCTCAGGTCATGCCCCAGTGACATCAGTCTTAGATGCTGGGCCATCGAGACTGAAAACAGAAGATATGGTTTAGCCTTCAAGGCATACCTTAGCGGTCTTTCTGAAAAGCTTTTACATTTCTGACATGTGGTTGGTGGCGAACCCAAGCGTATGAACCAATCAAAAGAGGTATATGACCTTGACTTTGAATGCTCTACATCAGGAGTCATTACATTAAATCGTGGAAGTGACATAGTGCCCACACCGTCATCTGCTCCTCCTTGCATTTTAACACTTGCCCATATAATGATTACAAAGGACACATTGTTATGGGTAAAGAACTGCTGCAGGTTTATTTCCATACAACAAACAGTATGACGTTTAAGTGGGTTATTTTACGGGCGATCCAGGGCAGGCAGCCCCTTGCTGCCCCGCCTGCCTTATGAGCCAGCCGGCACGGTGGGTCGACGCCCGGACAGTGCAGCCTTTGCTGATCCCCTTACGGATCACGTGATCATGTCTTATACTCCCGCCCCTTTCAGGGCGGAGCGTGGTATGGCACACCCCCGGTTGGTCAGGCTCCCCAACCGCCCGAAGGACTAACGGTGCGCCGTCGTGGTTTTCCCGGAACCTCCCTGCGGCTCCAGGTCTTTGGCTCAGGCACCCTTACTGTGCCAGGCAGAGGTACCCTTACTGTACCGGTCTGCCGCAGAGGTACCCTTACTGTGCCCGTCTGCCTCAGATCTCCCTGTAACTCCGCTTGCAACACAAAAGAAAACATTAGAACGTCCAAATCAGCATGCCCCCTGCCCAGCTGCTGGGTACAAGGATAGGGTGGGTGCCGCGAGGCAGGCAGGCGCAGGACGACCGAAACAGAGGCCGGACCGGAAGCAGCCGGGAGGGCCAAACGGCCGACAGAGAGGTGGCATACTGGGCGGCTGGGGCCTAAGTACCTGTCCTGCCCCCCCAACGCGCCCTCCCCCGGATGCACGTCACTGGTGCACCCGGCCGGTGGAGGGGATGGTGCACTGCCAGGGCCTCCCCCTCTACGAGGGCTGGAGGAGGGGTGGGTGCTTCGACTAATGGCCACTAAGGGGGCTGCCCTGCTGATGTCCCCCTGTGGGGGACGCGGGCAGCGGCATAGTGCCCACACTGTCATCCGCTCCCCCTTGCATTTTAACACTTGCCCATATAATGATTACACAGGACACTTTGTTATGGGTAAAGAACTGCTGCAGGTTTATTTCCATACAACAAACAGTATGACGTTTTAGTGGGTTATCTTACGGGCGATCCAGGGCAGGCAGCCCCTCGCTGCCCCGCCCGCCCTATTAGCCAGCAGGCACGGTGGGTCGACGACCGGACAGTGCAGCCTTTGCTGATCCCCTTACGGATCACATGATCATGTCTTATACTCCTGCCCCTTTCAGGGCGGAGTGTGGTATGGCACACCCCCGGTTGGTCAGGCCCCCCAACCGCCCGAAGGACTTACGGGGCGCCGTCGTGGTTTTCCCAGAACCTCCCTGCGGCTCCAGGTCTTTGGCTCAGGCACCCTTACTGTGCCAGGCAGAGGTACCCTTACTGTACCGGTGTGCCGCAGAGGTACCCTTACTGTACCCGTCTGCCTCCAGATCGCCCTGTAACTCCGCCACAGCTCTGGAGGAGGCTACCGTCGATGACAGAGCCCCCCACCTCTGTGTCCCCTACTTGCATCCCACAGCTTCAAGGGCATCATGCACGTGTAGGAGAAACATATCCATCCCGACTTAACCACATTGACCGGACAACCTCATAGTTATGTTCAAATTATCCCGGCGCCCCTAGCAATGGGGTCACAGCAGGTATGAAGGAGTAGTGCAAGGTGTCCCTCCTAAAACATTGCACAATTCGTGAAGTGCCACCTACAGTTGGCCGGACCCTGTTGTCCACCTGTGACCCTAGATCCTTATGATAGTAATGGTGTTGAACTACAAGGTAGTGGGTGACATGTCTAGCTATATCCCTTTCATGGTGGATTCGCTGGGGACCCACCAGTGTCCCTGCCAAAGCTGTTTCACCCACTTCAGCTCCAAATGCCCTAGCCCGTCCCTCAAAGACACCTTACAGCCCGAAATCCCCCGCTGACTTGTGAGGGGGGTTAGGGCCCAGCACCCCCTTCTATGTTACTAACCTTTATCTTCTTAACAAAAAAGGGGGCCCCAGCTGGTTTGAGCAGCTATCCCGCCCTGGCGATGCGCAACCACGGCCATTTCCCACCTGGGGACTATCCTGCCATGGGATAAGTGACCTAGAAACAGGTTTCCATGTGTCCATGTCGTAGCAGGGGGAACCACATGAACGCAAACCCTTGACCCTTTTATGGGCAGTCGGACCGCCAAACAACCTTCTACAAACATTGTAGCCAAACTATGTTGACCCCACGTTCTCCCCATGTTCTCGCACCGCAACCATAATTTCACTGGCCGCTACCCCCACTGCCTAGCTCCCTGGCATTTGCCAGGTGTTATTGTCTGCTTGAATGGACTTGACCCTCCATCACTTGGTGCGTGCTAGCCCTTATGTGATCACCTTGGTTGACCAGGTCCCCGTCTGGCCGCAAGCTGGCTAAGCCACTGCGGAAATCACCCACCTGTGAAGGACGACCAGGCTACCTCCCTTGGCATCCCGTCCCTCCAACACCAGGCTTACCTCTGAGGCAAGGCACTAATTGTCTCCAACATGCGTATAAGGCTAGTTGGGACCTTCTTAGGCAATCACCCTTCTAGTACACCGTGCTGAGTAACTATTAATGTCTGTCTCTTGACCCGTTATCCTGATAGGGCACTTGTTGGACCTACGGTGGCTATTGCCAACCGTATATATCAAGCTGGGCAACTTGGGACACTACTACTTACTCACTGTGTACCCCGGCGTGGAGATGCTGCCTACGATCTCTCCACCTTGGATCCTGAATAACGACCAAAATAATCTGACTCAGGCCGAACGATTGCTAGTGCACCTAGCCAAGCCCTCCACTGCCTGTGGACCCCAGCAGTTCATCCTAGACTGAGGTTATTAGCTGCCCACATCGGACCCTACAAGTGAAACCCCGCCAAATCAAACGCAGGCCCTCCTGCTGCGACACAACCCCATCTGGGCGACAGCGTGCCAATAAGTGTCTAAATTATTCTGGACACCAGGAAATAACAAACCAATATCCAGAGGCAGTTGTCACCAATGCTCTTGACTTACTCCGTGGCCGTTGTAGCAGTCCTCTCTGAAAGCCAGGCAGTGCTGTTTCGTGACAATTGAGGGACGGTGCCTGCGCACCAGAAAGAACCACCCTTAAATTAGAGCGCCGATGGACATGCTGCAGAAAAGAGCAGTGGCGGGCCAAAACAGCACTTACGGGAGTCCGGCTGGACTACCTCACCTTGTGTTTTTACAAGTTACCAAGTGACAAGAGTGTACCCCGCAACTAACTAGTCGGGAAAAATGGGTTGGGCCCCTCCCCCTTGTGTGCCACTGGTGGCTTGTCATGACAAAATGGATAGAAATGTTATATCTAGTGCTAACAGGTATATCTTCACACAACGCTCAGAGGAGTTAAACAAGAGGAGAATTCCCATAGCTTATTAACACAATTCTACTGGCTGCACTTAGTAACTGGTGCACTCCTCCGCGCCCTATCAAGTGGATGCGTAAGCAACGCCTGCTAGTAACATATGCCCGAGCTAATTTGCCACATATATCCATGTAACTACCCTTTATTCCATGTCAAAGGGGCATGCCCCCTAACACTATAGTGCAATCAACCTATATCCTGTCCTCATTGTGAGGCTCCCTGGTGCATCCGGGCCAAAGCAATTAACTATTTTGCTATATAGGAGGCTGTAACTAACGTGACCGTTTCAAGTAACCCAATTGTGTATTGCTGGGTCTAACAAGGCAGGGGTAAAGTTTGTTTGGGTCTCTCCCCTGCAACATTCAAATTTATGTTGTGAACCAGGTCTAATGTAGTGCTACATGAATGAAAAATCGCCCTGTGGACACTGTGTACAATGTCGGTAAAGACAGGGCAGTCCCTGCATCCCCTGTGTGTTGACCCATCCAGTTCCCCTCCTGCTTAATAGCTGTAGTGATATCCCAGGTAACCCTACCTGCTGCCCAAAAGTGACCCTGGGTGTAGAACCAATCCTGCCTAGGATAGCTTTGTAGCCCCTGGAATTGCTAGCCCTCCCACGGAATGTGTGAAATGGGCATGCCTGTATCTTGGGGTACTGGCGGACATATAAATATGCAGTACTTGTGATATACCATGCCCTTAATACATATGCTAGAACTTCGCGTGCTGAATATAACGCGGAGCATGCCCAAACAACTGCCCCCTGTGAGGTGTGTTGTTCTCCATCGCTGTTCCTGCATTTGAGACAACCCATCCCATAAAAGCCCTGCCCCCTCCTAACCCAATTGAATTCTGCAATGGTACAGGGGTCCTAACTGCCGCCACACTACTAAGGCCACGCCTGTTTGTCATTTACTAGAACTAGGCCGCCACACACCTCAAAAAGAGTTGTGTGAGGAAAAAACAACGCTCAGTGGCCTACCAAACTGGCCTCCAAGTACTTCTCCTGCCAGGACAATTCTATTGTCAGCCCTCTCTATTATCTGCCGGACGACCTTAATATAGTAAATACCCTTGTCCTTGATTATGGAAGAGGCCTTCCAGTGAACTTGTATTTTGAGAGTCTGCCATTTGTGCAGTATAATCCTTCTACCCGTGTTTGGTACTCTATTATAACATGCACACTTAACTTTCCTATGTAACACCTGTTTGCTACCACTTACATTGATATTTGTTCCGGAACTTGCACAACTGCCACCATTGCCTATGTAACGGCTATTCTACTTGTACTTGTTATGCATTTGTACTTTGTACACATGTCACTTTCTTCCTTTGCACACATGTCACTTAACGTTTTTACTTTTGTCATGTGTTCACATATAGTGCTCTCATCTAACATTTCCGTTCCTATCGTGACACGCACTGGCACCTTAGGGTAGGGTCCGCGCTCTAAGGAAGCATAAAAAGGCGTGTACATGACTGTTGGCTGATGCGGGGCCTAAAACAAGACAGTAACCCGCTTCCCCCGCAACCTAGTCGACCGCTTTTGCTGAAGGGCGCCATCATCTCCCATTGTCAGCAAAGACCTCACACGCTGCCATGCCTTGTCTGGGTAACCTCCCTACACTAGCTCGCTACCTAGAAATACATAGCGGGATGCGGGGCCTCAAACCAGGCCCGAACCCGCTTCCCCCGCAACCTAGTCGGCCGCTCACCGCTTTACACCTACGGGTAAAGTCTGCGTTAACGACAAAACGCCTTAAATAAGAGTGAATACATGATTGTCATAGTGCAGCGGGATGCAGAACGTCAGTACACTCGAACCCGTGTCCCCGCATGAAAGTTAACTGCTTTCGCAGTAAGGCCACATCCTCTCTGCACAGAATGATGCGCTTTCAAGCACAGTTTATACATTACACATTCCGGCACGTGGGAGTTACTCGCTTTGTCCAGAATGACCTAATTTGGCCGCGACCCTCAGGCTCGAACCCTGGTTCTAGCACCAAAGTCGGCAGCGCTAACTTGGCCCCGAAGTAAGTAGCGCTTAAATGAGCAGATAGCTCATTAACCATTCAAGGCACATGCAAGGTGAGTGATTTGTCCAAAATCACTGCGGAGAAGTGTGGCTCAAGCGGAGAAGTGTGGCTCAATGGTTAGAGCGGCAAACCCTGATGCAGAGGTCTGGCCCGGGACCAGGGTTCAATTCCCGCCTCGGCAGGTCTTGGCGGGGTCTTGAGCTCTAAATTCCTCGGACCTGATTTCTCGCATCGGTGCCTATTCTAATCATGGGTCCCACGCTGCAACTCTGGGCAATAGCTTGCTTAATCTCCACAACGGCCCCAACAGCGCTGGGATGCCTGGCTTCACCTTGGGGATGCCCAGGAGTGGACATTTCACAGGGAAAAGCCAGGAAAGGTTCCTTAGCGGTATGAGTACAAGCGCCAGGGGACCCGGTCCGGGTAGCTGTGCACTATACAAGTACAATACATTTACATTTACATTCACTGCATGTGAACGCGACCCTGAGGCCCGAAACCACTAGTTATCCCGAGCAAACTCAACCCAAACGTATGGGGCATAGACATAAGTGGGTTTACCAATAACCATAAAAGGCACGTGCGAGCGATAAGTGAATTGGCCTCAATCACATATGAACGCGACCTTGCGGCTTAAACCCCCAAAATTGGCAGCCCAAACTCTGCTTCCTCCTCATCTACTCGTACTTGCTAAACGAACCAGTGCGGTGCTGTGATGCACTGGTGGCAGAATGACCGGCGTCATGGTGCAGGAGGCGGATATACTACGAAGATTGGCGCTCGACAGGGGCCCACCGTACCGGAATGAAAACATTAAGACACTACAACCCTCGGACACCAAGTGACAGCCTCAAGTGCTGAACGGGCCCCCAGGCGCCACAACACTTTGCAAACCAGACCAAAGGCCGGGAAAGGTACAGTCAAGGTATTTCCTACACGTAGCGTCCCTACCGGGACTCCAAACCAGATCCCCAAGTTTGAGGTAACAGAGACGAACACTAAGAAGTGACCCCACACGTAAGAACAGTATGCGAAAGCGAATCTATTACTGGAATTCATATTTGGATCTACATATGTGTTGGTATCCTGTAATGTTAAAGGGGCAGCAATAGCTCCATTCACACCTATAGATAGATGCATTCTATTGAATAAACTCCCTTTAGCCAGGTTTTGTAACAGCTGACAGCTAGTCGGAAGATGGCGATATTGAGCTATTTTTGGTGTTCACCGCGAAGCCTTGTGGAGCATGTATTGCTTATTTTCTATGGAAACAAATTTGGAGGCTGTTTCAAAATCCCTTTTCACTCGCTTTACATTTATAAAGGACTAAGCTTCACCAATGAGTCCCTCTATCTCGTCCGTTTGTAGGTTTCACCCTCGTGTCTAACTGTTCTCTCGTATGTGGTAGTGCCTGGCTGTGGGCTTTCATTCACCTTAATGGTGGGGCTGGTGCACTGCCCGGGCCTCCCCCTCTACAAGGGCTGGAGGTGGGGTGGGTGCTTCGACTAATGGCCACTAAGGGGGCTGCCCTGCTGATGTCCCCCTGTGGGGGACGCGTGCAGCAGCATTCGGAGTCTTACATCGCAAGTAAGTTCGATCTTTTAAATCACAGATTTTTTATTTAGCACGTAAGGCCGTTTTGATTGTTATTTGTGTGGGTGGGTGTTCCTATGTGTGGAGAAATTTAAACTACACTGGTGCAATTCATGCAATTGTGGACATTTTGCCTTACGTTTGTTAGGCAAAATTCCAGAAATTATGTAAAACAATTGACACACGGATGCTTTTTGTGCTAAAATGTAGTACAAAATGACATATTTGCATTTCACGTAATATCCCATAATTTTGCTGAAATTTCACGCAATTACCCAAAAGCAAATTATGCAAATGTTTCATAGCCCTGCTGGTAGGGTAAGGGAACTTAAAGTTGTAGCTGGAATTTAAATTAAATTTGAGGAATTGTTAAGTAAAAAGCAGTTTAATTTTAAGCTAATTTAATTCACTAATAGAGTAACTTATTTAAAAAAACATTAACATTTGGGATTATTATTTTCCATATAGGTAGCCATGAGTTTGAGGGTTCATTGTTGGGTAGTGTAGAGTGGTAATGATGAGTTTTTGGTTCCAGTCATTGAGGTAATAAAGCTTTTTTATGCCCATGGATAGGTAGTGTTTATGGGTAATGAGGAGTTTTTAAACCTCAGGAATGAGTTGTACATAGGGATAGTAAGAAGGATTTAGGGCCAGGAATGGGTAGTCTCTAGAGGTAGTAAGGAGTTTTAAGGCTGTGGATAGATAGTATTTAGTGTAGTGTAGTAGGGAGATGATAGGGCTCACGAGTAGTATGTAGAGACAGTAAGGGGTTTTTAGGCTAACGGGTTTGGTAGTTTACGATATAAAATTGAAATTACATTAGAAAAAATATTAATTTAGTTTACAACAAATTAAATCATTAAAACATATAGATACATTTGAATTAAAATTGAATATTTATATAAAATATATAAATAAATACATTAACCAGAAATACAAAAGGACTCCCCATGTACTCCTGATGTAATAATGTGATAGGAAGGTACTCCTTTTGTAATGACCACAATGTATTGACTCATGATGTGATAGTATGCAAAGTAACGACTGACATTTATCAAAAGAACCTCTTTCAATGGAAGAACACCTAGTTCAAGGATCTCTCTTCTTGTTCCATTTAGACGAAATACATTTTCTTTTATACACAGAAAATGCAGTCTAGGCATCTGTGATGTTTGTTTGGTTACTTGAATTGTCCATTCAAAAGTTGATTTGGGTAGCATCATAATACATTTTGATATGTATCTGATGATGCTCTAGAATGCGTGGCCAAGGAAGCATGTTAATGTTGAAAGTGGTGGTGAGAGAGGAGCTCTCTGGCATATCACATATTCTTCACTTCTGATTCCTACTTGTTGGCCTCTTTTTCAAAGGAAGGAGCAAATCAATTGTAATCCTGTGTCTGGTACACCTACCCTTTCTTTGAGCCTTTTGAAAAGATCACAGATCTATAGTGCCCTACACTTAAGAGATACAGAGATTAAGGAAGGTTAGTGCAGCTTGATTCTACTCATCCATGGCACAGAGTAGGTCTTCCTTAATATTAAATAGTGTGGTTTCCAGTCCTCACTAGGTCGTCAAATCTAATTGTATGCCATGGAGGATATGATTGTAAAATCTCTGCAGTTTCTTAGTATTCTCTTTCCCTTTGCGGAAAAATCTGTAGTTTTGAAGTTCTTCCAAATGTGTTGTTGGTTTTCCTCAGGAGGGGTGTAATGGCTGTGTGTTTAAGATGGCCTTTAACAAATCCAGGTAAGATGGTCACATTAAACATTTGTGTGTTGTCAGCAAAAACTGGAAAATAAGTTCCTCAGCCATACTGCAGAACATGGTTTAACATCCAGGTTAGAGCACTCAGGTTTCTGGGAAAGATACTGGATGTGGTGAATTTCCCCTTGTTTAAGAATGGTAGAGAGGGTTATTGATGTTGAATTGATTATGTGAGAAATGGGGTTGTTGGTTGACTGTGGTGTGAGCCCTGATCAAGCAACAGCCACAATCCCTTGCAGAGTGAACTACAAAAAGTCAATAAATCAACCTGTGCTTAACCCGAGGTAGCTTGCCACTAAAAGCAGTCAGGCTTACTTTAGGGGTAATGTATAAATCATATACATATATATTATGTGTGTATATATATATATATATATATATATATATATATATATATATATATATATATATATATATATATATATATTGATGCAAATGCGTTTCGGCGTGATGACTTCCTCAGTGCAGTAAACCATTAAATATCTTCTCGGGAAGATGCATTGTGGCTTATTGAGGCCATCTCATTAGCCACTGACATCATCATGGAAACTAAACAGCAGCTTTTGCCATCCACCTATAGGTTGCAGCCCCACCAATAGGAACAACATTTGAACAATTTAACGGACCCTGTGCTGTGCTTGGGCTTTTAATTGTTTACTGCATTGAGGAAGGCATTATGCCGAAACGTGTTTGCATTAATAACTCATTTTGTATAACTCTGTGAGTGCTCTGGAATTTTCTTGAGGCACAACACAGACCACAACTCCCAGCTGCACACGCACTGGAACTCACCTGCGAGCCCCACAAGAGAGCAACTATCTATCAGCATGCAGAGATGAGAGGAGGGTGTGTTGCTGCTTCTGTGAGCTGTTGGCAAGCCTCTGATTAAGAAAAAGGAGTTCCGAAACCCGTCAGGCCAGAAAAATAATTGGAATTCAAATGCCAGTATGAAAATAAAGTTTCTGATGAAATGTCCACAGCTTAGTGCGTCTTCAATTCAGGACCACAGATGAAAACATAAACCCCCCTCTAATTGCAATTTGCAATGGTGTTTTCAAACCATTGAAAAGTTTGAAACTCCTCAAAGATGCTTGTAACAGATTATCTGCAAAAGGGGGCTTACCCTCTGAGAATTGTTTCAGGTGACCTCAGGGGAAGAACGCAGTCGTTCAGAGACAACTTGCTCCCTATAATGGGTTCCTAAATTTGATTATTTTTTAAGGAGGCACTGATTCCTCTAACCAAGATGGACTGTTATGCAAAATAAGATTCCAATTTGAGAATGCAGACATAGGGATGATGGCCCATTGTTCCTTACAGGCCACCATCCTTGTGTGTGAAGCCAAATACAGGGGTCACAAATAGTTACCTGCCTAATTAATATTCATTAGACAGGTGATGGTGATCTAGGGTCTGCGTTAACATTTTGAATCATAAACACTGATTAACATTTCTTACTGGGTCCAGAAAAACGATCATGAAATTGGATGGTGGTGGAGGTTCAAAAACAGAGATTAAGTGCAAAAGATTAACACAAGATCAATCCAAAAACAATTAATTTACTTTCTCAAACCACAGGTGGTGCTAGCCTGGAATGGAGTGAATTTTCCTAGGCATCTTACTCTGTGGCTAACAGGATAGTGAACAACATCACTTCCTCGTTGAGCATTTCAACAGGCTTTGCAGGTCCAGACACCTCTTTTGGAGTAATGCATGTAGGGGAAGAATTGAGCAGCGTAGTAAGTGGGCAAACTAAAGAAACATGTTTAGGGATCGAGAATACTACACATTGCACAGAAAAATGAATACGTGTGAGGCAAATGGAATGACACCAAGACAAAGGAAGAAAAGTAATATAGAAAAGCAAAGGAAGATGAGAAAAGAGAAGAAAGGAAAATAACAAGAATTGAAGGAAACTTTGATTGTGGAACAATTCCAGCTGACCTTCCCAAAAAGGGTCAGTATCCCATAATTTCCTCACTCACTGCAAATGGTTCAAAGTGTAGAGTATTTTATATTTTTTGTAAGGATTGCATCATCATATTCAAGTTCTGCCTCTACCTCCTACATATCTGGATGTCCAGCCCTTGTCTGAAGCTGAACTTCAACATAAACAGAATTCCTACTACTCATAAAGATCAGCAAGCAAAAACTAGTACTGGAACTCCCTGCCCTTGGAACTCAGATCAGCAACATCCTATACCCACTTCAGATCTCTTCTTAAGACTCTCCTGTTCTCTCAGGCATATGAGTAAGGTCCTGCCCACCACAATTCTGCTGCCCTCCGTTCACAGAGCCATGAAACCGCCTACAAATGATTTTAACAACATACCAGAACAATGAGGGCGCCAAGAGGCCATATGCCCCTTCTGCAAGGAGCTGCTGAACAGGATTTGCTGTTGCGTAGCAGAAAGTAGTGGAAGCTATTGTGAAGTCAGACCGGCTGGAGCTGCACCTCGAGCGGTTTGGGATTTAAGCTGTTTGGGCATCCTTAGTACCACTTACAAGGGTTCAGGTTTGGGTGGCAATCACCTATAGAGGGCAGATTGACTTCAGGCTGGGTCCAGGTGAAGGGTTTAGGTTGTTGTTTTTTTATCCTTGTAGCTCAGAACAGGAGGCCAGCCCCTTGGAATCACTCTGGCACTCTTGGGTTCAGGCAACAAGGCAGTCCCTCAGCAGCAAAACAATTCTCTGAGGATCCTAGGCAGGCCTCCAGCAGAAGGGCATTCCTCTGGAGTGCAGGGCAGGCCTTCTGAATGTTCTTCACAGGTCCAGGAGTGAACTGAAGAGTGTGTTTGATGGACCTAGTTTGTACCTGGTGCCAGTTTCCCCCCACAGATGTTTTTTGAATTTCTTTCCTCTCTGATCAGGCTTCATGGTGACTGGGGTGACAAAAGGCTAGTGTGAAGTTCTTTCTGAGTGTGCTGAGGCAGCTCCTTTGAAATGTAAGCGGGCAGTGAACAGCTCTGCCCCACTCATCCTGCCAACACAGAGACCCCCTTTGTCTGGCTGTCTGAGAGGAATACACAAAGGCCAACTGCTTACAGTCATGTGACCCAGGACACAGACTGCACCAAGAAAAGGCCCCTAGCTATTCGGTTACCTTTATTGCCTTCATATGGTCAAGATTTCTTCCTTTGCATTTAGTCTTTTTTATTAGCTCTGATTCATTTGGCAAGGCTGCAGCCAAGTGAGCTCCATGAGGCTCGATAAGCTCTTTGTGAGGTCCCTTTATTAAGATTTGATGCTGTTGTGGAGAATCTCTGAGCGGGAGAAATCTGAATCTTCCGCTCAGCACCAAAGCATCATGGCGTATCGGTTTGACAGGCTTGACCCAGTCCTCTAGAGGGTTTTCGACATGAAAAGTTTCTAAGTCCCAGGCCAGGTGTTCAGGAGTGGTAGAAGAAGTCCTCCCAGCCACAGCCAAGGGTTCTAGGACCTCATGAACGGCACTTGGGGGTCAGGATGCAGTCCAACAGATTCCACAAGCAGGAAGGGTCCAGGACAGGTCCAGTTAGAACTGGTCACCTCGAAAATCTTGTAGCTTATATGTCCCTGTAGCAGAATAGAATGTCTGTCTTATGACCCTTAGAAAAGAGCACTTTACATAAAACCCAGTTTATGTTGCACATTTTTATGCCTGGTGAAACTGGATGATATGCCAAGAATCACCGAGCGTTGAGTCAAGGACAGGAAGGATGCTGAGCCGATGCCTGGGCAAGAGCATGGTTCCCCAGTTCCAAAGTTGGTAGGTCTGGCCATACGTCCACCCAATTCTGTTTCTGCCAATCAGCTTCATTAGTCTGCCATTTTAGGAAAGAGTAATACCTCAAGACATCTCATTTTGTTATGTCTGATTTAAGCACTCAAACCACATGTCATATTTTTTTATTGTTTTAACTTCACCACAAAGTGTCTTTATTTTCAGAAATTTCCCCACTTTGATGGGTAGATTCTACCTATTTGTTTTACAATGGATTACCTCGTTTTTGAGGAGAGTGTTTGATTTGAACAACCAGCAATTTGCTTACAGTATATTAAAACCCACATGTGGGACACAGTTATATGCAACAGAAATGGTAATTAAATTAGTGGCATTAGTATTTCAGAGTGTCCTTTTTGGTTTACAAACAACCAGTAAACACTTAATAACTCTAATCCTACTGTCACACAGCAAAGCTGGCAATTATCTCACTTTTGTACTTCGTCACCATTTTTCAATTTATTTCTGGTTGGACATACACTTCTGACACCACCTAAATTCAACAAATGTTGAGTATAGAAACAATTTCATGGTGTCTCTAGTTCATAAAACATCTCAAATGTAGTTGTAAGACGTCTAAGCCTTAGATGGTCTTCCCCCACACCTTTTGCCTCACTCCTCCATTGTTGCTGATCTTGTTTTTGTTGCCTTAGGACTCTGTACACTTTACCACTGCTACCCAATGCTAAAGTGTGTGTGCCCTCCCCTTAAAACATGGTGGAATTAGCTTACACCCAATTGCCACATTTAATTTACTTGCAAGTCCCTAGTAAAGTGGTACTACAGGCCTGTACATTAAATGCTATTAGTGGGGGCCTGCAGGACTCATTGTACCAACCACTTCAATAGCTCTTTAAGCAGGTCTCAGGCCTGCCATTGCAGCCTGTGTATGAAGTTTAGGTAGTCGTTGTAGTTCATGGGTGATACCAGGGTTCACGCACAATTAGTCAGGACCCAATTTAGATTGTGGCACAAACCAAAACAGTGGTTTCACCAGATACCACCTGTTCCAAAGTATTAGTGTTAGTGATTGGTTCTTTGCTTTGTTTCTTGTTCCTGTAATTTATAGGGTGAATGAATCCACCAATCTTGTATTGGGCGTCATACAAACAACAAAGGGTTGGATCTTTGTTTGCAGTGGTCTTTTTATTTAAAGGCAGGCATAGAAAACAAGGGAACAGCCGACACGTGTTTTGCCCAGAGGCCAGCAAACAGGGCTTTTTCAAGGCTGATTTTAAGAAGACAGAGAAATGATACAGAGTAGTAGAAGGAAAAGGGATACATCAACAAGTACGTCATCCGCAGTTGAAGGCGGGAAGAAAGAAATGTGAGAGTAAGGTTATGTAAATAAGAATATGTTAGACATCAGCATATATATATTTTGAACGGTGAGAACAAGATCAGAAAGTCGATTCGTACAAAGGTAAGGGAGGAAATGCAAAGAGAGGAAAGAAAGAAGAGAGAATAAAGAAAGGGAAATAGCGGAGAGAAATATGTAACAAAAACTGGGTAGAGAAAGAGAGGAGGAAGGGTTTATAATTAAAAGTGACACCCAAAAGAACATATTTTATGTGAGAAGAAGAATTAGAATAAGAATAGAAATGAAACAAAAAATCAGAATTGTTAGGTCATATCAGAGATAGTCACAGGTGAATAATCAATTGGGGATATAAATACAGGCGATAATTGAGAAGATATAGGACTCCACAAAAGCCTACAATCTCATAGCTGCCAAGGTTTCAGATTGCCTATGTGTGACATTATCATAATGTCAGTGTTATTATGATTGACATTGATTGACTATGAGTGACACTTTCTCTTGACCAAAAATCAAGCAATAAAGACGAGGGAAACACATGAATATCAGAAATTACACCCATGTGACCAACAAAAAAACTATGTGCCGCACCATTGTATTAAAAGCCTCAAAAACCAACCATTTATTGCTATCTTTAGTAGCACAACAAATTCAAGCCACATCCAATACCCTTATCCCTTTCCCTCACATTAAAAGCACTCATTCATTTTGGGCCAGGCCAATAAACAACTTTGCATGTAATGTGTCCTGCCCTGCCTTTAATCTCATCAACGTTTGTTGGCCGTTTTGCCCTTCATTGCGTGAAATGCGCGCGATACACCTTTTGTTCAAGACATAAATAAAATGTTTCTTCCGTAGATCGTTTTCATTCAACCTTGAATTTATTTATCTGTAATGCAGTTTCAGCGTGTATTGGATTTGTAGCCAGAATACAGTATCAAAAGCAAAACTACAATTGTGAATGCGATGTCATGTTCCCTAGAAAAGAAAGCATGGGCTGAAGGGTATCATGAAATATTGAGCAAAAAGTGTCAAAGTGTCATACATAAGGCACTGATTTAAGTGTCACCCATACGTTTGCTGAAACTTATACAATATGACACATAAGCCAGTTGATGAACTTTGCAGCTAAGCCATGCCCCCACTGTGCACGCAACACACAGCACGACGTTCAGAATAAAGTTCTTTTCACTCAGTAAATAAATAAAAGGTCACCTTTTCCGAGCGTAGGCCTCCTGCTCAGCCTGGGAGCAGGGGGTGACTCTGTCCTCGCATTTCAGCTTGCGGTCGGCACGAAAGGGATGAGGAAAGGTGTGTCCTCAGGTACAGTGAGAGGATGGGCGCGCAGGGTGTCGCTCAGTTACAGGTCTCTGCTGTGGTGCACCTACTGGCAGCTAGACGCTCGGCTTCTGCTTGGAATCACTGTTCTACTCTCGAGTGATTGAGGAAGCCTCCTCTAAGTCTACAGCACGGTACTTCACGGCAAGTTCGTGAGTTTTGCCTCGTTTTGACCCACAAAGGAGAGACTGAAGCAGGAGCTGCACAGCTGCACACTCACTTGAGAGAGTGACTCTTATATTCGCGAGTCCCAGGAATAGGCCAGCCAGCTGCGACGATGGACTTTCCCCGGCCCTGACCGGGCAG